>NC_091988.1:200093700-200778484 GCF_044704955.1 Pristiophorus japonicus
GGTGTGAGTGAGAGTGAGCGCGAGAGAGGCCAGATGTGAGAGAGAGAGAGAGAGAGAGAGAGAGAGAGAGAGAGAGAGAGAGAGAGAGGGGCCAGGTGAGAGAGAGGGAGAGAAAGAGAGAAAAAGGAGAGAAAGAGAGAGAGAGAGAGAGAGAGAGAGAGAGAGAGAGAGAGAGAGAGAGAGAGAGAGAGAGACTGGGTGTGGGGGGCGGGAGGAGAGAGACACACCGGTTGTGGGTGGGGGGGGGGGGTCACCAGGGTAGGAAGACACCGGGGTGAAGGGGTGGGGTGGATCATGTTCGTCCACCCCCCTACAAGGGACAGCGTTGGAATGGATGATACCCAGAAGGCTCGACACTAACTATTCACTTCATACCCAATTAACCTGTTAACAATCTGTACACAATGCCCCATCTATAGTGGGGTGGGATGCGGTGGGGCGGGGAGGCATGCACTTTGGCTGGCCCTCTGGGGAGCTCTGCCCTCTTTCGCTTCAGGAAGTTAAAGTGGATCAAGTTACAATTTGCAAAGTCAGTGAGACCTTGGGATGGGCGGTTCCAGTGACACATTCCTGTGGAACGTCAGGGGTGTGGCTTATCCTCCAAGGGGACCAATCATAGACAAAGGCTGGAACATGCTGGCCATTTTTGCAGAACAAATAAGCACGTCCATATCCATGGGGCATGAGTCCTGAATAAGCTATTATGCAGGCCAAGAGGACAAACCAGGTAAGGTACTGTTGGCCATCACGTCTCTGCCATAAAAGTATTGAGTGCACAGTGCTCAATCATATATGCACTGTCTACAATAAACTCCAAGATGCATCTCACAAGAAGAACAAAGGTGTTTGGAAAAGGAAAGTCAACTGAAATGTGAAGATTAAGAGTGAGAGTAGATCGCATGCAGCAAGTACAGCAACACCTGCTGGCTGAACATTGGTTCTCACTCGATTTCCACTTGCAATAAAAAAAATTAATTAGACACTGAAATTGTGTCAAAATGTAAATGTTGCACATCTAAAAGGGTCACAAGATGAAAGTGTAACTTACACTGGCAGGCTCTCTGAATGGTTAGATTTTGTGTCCTTAACAGTACAGAGCTCCATTTTAGCAGCTGAACACACTTGCATTAACTAGTGTAACACTCATGTCTTCATAAAATGCTGCACCGTTACTTTAAGTAACTGGGTAGTTCAAGCGGACAATAAAATCCCACGGCACATTTTGTTTTCTCTGGTGAACCCAATTGCTCCATTTTCTTCCAAGGCCACATAGCCCCCTGTGGGTGAGAAGCTATTAATCTGAACTCGAATGCCTGTTTTAAAAATAGAATTAACTGTAAAAGTTACCAAAATGAGGCTGTATAGGTAATAACAAGAGGGAAACAGCTTTTTTTTTTAGGTTTGAAATCCCACTGTAAAAGATTTGCATTTCCTTAGTGTCTCATCACAACTCAAAACACCTCATATCAAATAAATGACTTTCAAATCCGACAACAAACGTAAGCAAACAGGTCAAGCCATATGCAAGACCCCAAAGTGGCGATATGAATGAAAAATTGGATTTTTTGAGGGGCGAATGTTGGCAGGGGTCCACAGCCTAAGCTCTAACAACTAAGGGGATTGAGGAGATTTGAGGGGATTGAGGAGAAATTGAGTAGACTAGGCCTATATTCTCTAAGAAGGTGATCTCATTCAAACATACAAAATTCTTACAGGGTTTGACAGGGTAGATGCAGGGAGGATGTTTCTCCTGGCTGGGGAGTAGAGAACCAGAGGTCACAGTCTCAGAATAAGGGGTTGGCCATTTAGAATTATGAGGAGAAACTTCTTCACTCAGAGGGTGGTGAATCTTTGGAATTCTCTACCCCAGAGGGCTGTGGAGGCTCAGTCGTTGAGTATATTTAAAACAGGTCAATAGATTTTTGAATATTAAGGGAATCAAGGGATATGGGGATTGTGTAGGAAAGTGGAGTTAAGGTAGATCAGCCATGATCTTGTTAAATGGTGGAGCAGACTCGTAGGGACAAATGGCCGACTTCTGCTCCTAATGCTCATGTTCTAACTCTGTTCTCTCCACAGATGCTGCCTGACGTACTGTCTGCGTACCAGGAGGATACGCTCCTCTTCCAGCAGATTCTGTCTTTAATTATTTGATCAGGACTCGTACAAGCTGCCAGGATGTGCACAGGAGGTCGCTGACTCACCCCACCTACTCTGTCAAGTGAGGCATCTACCGTTTAGCATTTCCCACAAAAGTATGACCGAGATCAGCTAATGAGGATATTAAAACTGTCCACCCGTGTTAAACGGTGGTAACACACATCAGTGCTTCAATTTCTTCTTAAAAAAACATGAAATCAAGATAGTGTGGAACTGCAACAGACCAGAAGTAAACAAAGAAAGAAAAAAGACTTGCATTTATATAGCGCCTTTCACAACCACCGGACATTTATAGGTGCGCTTTTTGAAGGGTAGTCGCTGTTGTAATGTAGGAAACGCGGCAGCCAATTTGCGCATAGCAAGCCCTCACAAACAGCAATGTGATAATCACCAGATAATCTGTTTTTTGGTGATGTTGACAGAGTCAAATTTTGGGCAGAGCACCGGGGATAACTCCCCTACCATTCTTCGAAATAGTGCCATGGGATCTTTTACGTTCAACTGAGAGGCTAGACAGCGCCTCGGTTTGTTGTCTCATCCGAAAGACGGCACCTCCGACAGTGCAGCACCCCCTCAGTACTGTACTGGGAGTATCAGCCTAGATTTTTGTGCTCCGGTCTCTGGAGTGCAACTTGAACCCACAACCTTCTGACTCAGAGGCGAGAGTGCCACGGCTGACACACTATGCAGCCCATGCCAACGAGCTCAATTGGCGAGGCGCTCCATTAAGATTTAAATCTTTCCTACAACATTGAACTCGTGTTTCAAAACTATTTGGATATTTCTTAAACTCCATCTTACCTTGTACCCAACTCAGCCAACAAAAATGCCAGAAGATGTTTAGGTTGACGATGTAACCTAGAGGCAGAGAAGAGAAACAAAATAATTCCTTGTAAGTACAACTTCTTTTAATGCCAAAAACAAAGCTGCAAGTTATCCCCTTGGTACTAAAGCCATCGAGGCAACAATGTTTTATGAAGAGGGCCATTGAGTTCTTTTGGGCCTTACCATTAAACTATTAAAGATAATTAACATCCATTTCATGAATATTCCAGCTGGGGTGAATTGACAAAACATTTATGTGAACAGTTGTGTTGCCCCAGTAATTAAAACCAAATACATTTTTTAAATGTTTAAATGGCTATGTTATAGGATATTATACGCAATACTATAGCTCAATGATTTTCATTAAAAGTCAGTGAATTTTTGAAACAACTGTCGAGAAACCAGCGATTCATCAAGCCAGCTTTAGAATATTCATGGTAGTTCAGGGAGGCGGGGAAAAATAGACTGGCGTGGTTTTGTGTCACTTATATTTAGATAATCTCTCACCATAAAATCAGCAGTAATACTGATGTAAGAGAGTAATAAGAGGACAAAGGTTTCTGCAACAGAACTTTAAAACAAAAGATTATGTAACTTAATATTCCCTGTACTTTCCATTTAATTGGTTTGACAAGCAGTGGTTTTGTTTAAATAAGGGCAGGATCATGTGGGATCTGAACTAACAGTTGATGATAATAGTTAGAACCCCGTTTAGCAACAGTTCAGGCTTAACTCCTTTTTGCCAGAGCCCCAGTATTGCCATCTGCTAAATCTGTTTGAACAAAATTCTAAAAGAAACTGACAACAAAGATGTAACAATGTTTTGTAACCATTTCAATTTTTTTAAAAAAGGGGCCCTGATAGCAAGACTTGCATTTCTATGTCGCTACAAGTCTGTGACTCAAAGATTTGCATTTATATAGCTCCTTGCATGACCGGAGGACATTCCAAGGTGCTTTGCAGCCAATTAAATGTAGCCACGACCGTAATATAGGAAACGCGGCAGCCAATTTGCGCACAGCAAGCTCCCACAAACAGCAATGAGATAATGACCCAGATAATCTGTTTAAAAATGATGTTGGTTGAGGGATGTGTGTAGATTCCAGCCAGGCAGTAGCTTGCTTGTACTGCCTTGCTCAGATTCTAATTTTCCTGCCCAAAGAAAGCCTTGCGCACACACACTTATATGCACGTTCACAGGTTTGGGTCTGATGCTGGGTGTCCACATTCTCAATACATTTATATAAAAGTTTTGGGTAAGCTGTAAACATCCCCAGATCAAAAGTACATTATATTTATAGCAGAGAAACAGGCCATTCGGGTCAACAAGTCCACGCCTGTGTTTATGAATCACTCGAGGCTCCACAAGCCCTTCCTGAGCACCGTTTAAAACTGGTTTCACATCACACTGGAGACGTACTCATTTATTTTACTCTGTCACCACCAGGTGTTCTCAGGGGACTCGGAGTTATACCGCGTGCAAATTGGCTGCCATACTGGCTTTCATCAACATTGACTAAACTTTAAAGCACTTTATTAACATAGAAAGTAGGTGCAGGAGTAGGCCATTTGTCTCTTCGAGCATACACCGCCATTCAATGAGTTCATGGCTGAACATGCAACTTCAGTACCCCATTCCTGCTTTCTCGCCATACCCCTTGATCCCCCTAGTAGTAAGGACTACATCTAACTCCTTTTTGAATATATTTAGTGAATTGGCCTCAACAACTTTCTGTGGTAGAGAATTCCACAGGTTCACCACACTCTGGGTGAAGAAGTTTCTCCTCATCTCGGTCCTAAATGGCTTACCCCTTATCCTTAGACTTCCCCAACATTGGGAACATTCTTCCTGCATCTAACCTGTCTAAACCCATCAGAATTTTAAATGTTTCTATGAGATCCCCTCTCATTCTTCTGAATTCCAGTGAATACAAGCCCAGTTGATCCAGTCTTTCTTGATATGTCAGTCCCGCCATCCCGGGAATCAGTCTGGTGAACCTTTGCTGCACTCCCTTCAACAGCAAGAATGTCCTTCCTCAAGTTAAGAGACCAAAATTGTACACAATACTCCAGGTGTGGCCTCACCAAGGCCCTGTAAAACTGTAGTAACACCTCCCTGCCCCTGTACTCAAATCCCCTCGCTAGGAAGGCCAACATGCCATTTGCTTTCTTAACCGCCTGCTGTACCTGCATGCCAACCTTCAATGACTGATGAACCATGACACCCAGGTCTTGTTGCACCTCCCCTTTTCCTAATCTGTCACCAATCAGATAATAGTCTGTCTCTCTTTTTACCACCAAAGTGGATAACCTCACATTTATCCACATTATACTTTATCTGCCATGCATTTGCCCACTCACCTAACCTATCCAAGTCACTCTGCAGTCTCATAGCATCCTCCTCGCAGCTCACACTGCCACCCAACTTAGTGTCATCCACAAATTTGGAGATACTACATTTAATCCCCTCGTCTAAAACATTAATGTACAATGTAAACAGCTGGGGCCCCAGCACAGAACCTTGTGGTACCCCACTAGTCACTGCCTGCCATTCTGAAAAGTCCCCATTTACTCCTACTCTTTGCTTCCTGTCTGCCAACCAGTTCTCAATCCACGTCAGCACACTACCCCCAATCCCATGTGCTTTAACTTTGCACATTAATCTCTTGTGTGGCACCTTGTCGAAAGCCTTCTGAAAGTCCAAATACACCACATCAACTGGTTCTCCCTTGTCCACTCTCCTGGAAATATCCTCAAAAAATTCCAGAAGATTTGTCAAGCATGATTTTCCTTTCACAAATCCATGCTGACTTGGACCTATCATGTCACCTCTTTCCAAATGCGCTGCTATGACATCTTTAATAATTGATTCCATCATTTTACCCACTACCGATGTCAGGCTGACCAGTCTATAATTCTCTGTTTTCTCTCTCCCTCCTTTTTTAAAAAGTGGGGTTACATTGGCTACCCTCCACTCCATAGGAACTGATCCAGAGTCTATGGAATGTTGGAAAATGACTGTCAATGCATCCGCCATTTCCAAGGCCACCTCCTTAAGTACTCTGGGATGCAGTCCATCAGGCCCTGGGGATTTATCTGCCTTCAATCCCATCAATTTCCCCAACACAATTTCCCGACTAATAAGGATTTCCCTCAGTTCCTCCTTCTTACTAGACCCTCTGACCCTTTTATATCTGGAAGGTTGTTTGTGTCCTCCTTCGTGAATACCAAACCAAAGTACTTGTTCAATTGGTCTGCCATTTCTTTGTTCCCCGTTATGACTGCCCCTGATTCTGACTGCAGAGGATCTACGTTTGTCTTTACTAACCTTTTTCTCTTTACATATCTATCGAAACTTTTGCAGTCCGTCTTAATGTTCCCTGCAAGCTTCCTCTCGTACTCTATTTTCCCTGCCCTAATCAAACCCTTTGCCCTCCTCTGCTGAGTGCTAAATTTCTCCCAGTCCCCGGGTTCGCTGCTATTTCTGGCCAATTTGTATGCCACTTCCTTGGCTTTAATACTATCCCTGATTTCCCTTGATAGCCACGGTTGAGCCACCTTCCCTTTTTTATTTTTACGCCAGACAGGGATGTACAATTGTTGTAGTTCATCCATGCGGTCTCTAAATGTCTGCCATTGCCCATCCACAGTCAACCCCTTCTGTATCATTCGCCAATCTATCCCAGCCAATTCACGCCTCATACCTTCAAAGTTACCCTTCTTTAAGTTCTGGACCATGGTCTCTGAATTAACTGTTTCATTCTCCATCCTAATGTAGAATTCCACCATATTATGGTCACTCTTCCCCAAGGGGCCTTGCACGAGATTGCTAATTAATCCTCTCATTACACAACACCCAGTCTAAGATGGCCTCGCCCCTTGTTGGTTCCTCGACATATTGGTCTAGAAAACCATCCCTTATGCACTCCAGGAAATCCTCCTCCTCCGTATTGCTTCCAGTTTGGTTAGCCCAATCTATAGGCATATTAAAGTCACCCATGATAACTGCTGCACCTTTATTGCATGCATCCCTAATTTCCTGTTTGATGCCCTCCCCATCACTACTACTGTACGGAGGTCTGTACACAACTCCCACTAACGTTTTTTGCCCTTTGGTGTTCTGCAGCACTACCCATATAGATTCCACATCATCCAAGCTAATGTCCTTCCTAACTATTGCATTAATCTCCTCTTTAACCAGCAATGCTACCCCACCTCCTTTTCCTTTTATTCTATCCTTCCTGAATGTTGAATACCCCTGGATGTTGCGCTCCCAGCCCTGATCATCCTGGAGCCACGTCTCTGTAATCCCAATCACATCATATCTGTTAACATCTATTTGCACAGTTAATTCATCCACCTTATTACAGATACTCCTTGCATTAAGACACAAAGCCTTCAGGCTTGTTTTTTTTAACACCCTTTGTCCTTTTAGAATTATGATGTAGTGTGGCCCTTTTTATTTCTTGCCTTTGTTTACTCGGCCTTCCACTATTGCTTTTTACCTTTCTACCATCTGTTTCTGACTCCATATTACTTCGCCCTATCTCGCTGCATTGGTTCCCATCCCCCTGCCATGTTAGTTTAAACACTCCCGAACTGCATTATTGGCTGCAGAGCTCTTCAGAATGCTCTGAGGCTGTGAAAGGTGCTTTGCAAATTGCTTACTGTGCAAGTTCCTTCTTTTATTTCCGCATTTTTACAAAATTTGCTTCCCCCACACCAATACTCAGTCTGCGCGGGCGATAACATTTGGCAGCTACTCGAATTCCAATGTTATTAAATTCTGTTAAGAATTGTGTTAATGCAAACAAAAAGTAGAAAGTGGCCATTTTAAGAAAATAAAGTGTTGTAACTAGCACCTGGCAATAAGTCTGAGGCAGCAATTCAACTCGAGATTCTGCTCATGTTTACAAACCGATCCAGCTGCATGATAGCAATTTACCAGTTATGCATGGTGAATTACAGAAACAGCCCAACCAGTCCATGCCGGCATTTATGCTCCACTCGAGCCTCCTCCTGTCTTTACTCATCTAACTATCAACATAACCCTCTATTCCCTTCTCCCCCATATGCTTGTCTAGCCTCCCCTTAAATGCATCGATATTATTCGCTTCAAACACTCCCTGTGGTAGCGAGTTCCACATTTTCATCACCCTCCGGATAGAGAAGTTTTTTCTGAATTCCCGATTGGATTTCTTGCTGACTATCTTGCATTGATGCTCTCATGCTCTTCCCCACAAGCGGAAACACTCCCTCTGTATCCACTCTATCAAAACCTTTCATCATTTTTAAAGACCTCTATTAGGTCATGTTCAGCCTTCTTTTTTCGAGAAAAAAAAAAGAGACCCAGCCTATTCATCCTTTCCTGATTTCTGGTATCATCTTACCAAAATGTAGTACCTCACTTTTATCTGTGTTGAACTTCACTTGCCAATTATATGCCCATTCTGCAAGTTTATTGATGTCCTCCTGTAATTTGTTGCAGTCCTCCTCGGTATTGACCAGCGCACCTCCCCGCCCTCCACCACAGAGTTTGGCGTCATCTGCATATTTAGAAATTGTGAACAGTGGTCCCAGCACTGATCCTTGTGGAACACTACGACCCACCTTCTGCCACCGTGAATAGCTACCCTTTACCCCGACTCTCTGCCTTCTGTCTTGAAGCCAGCGAGCTATCCATTCTGCTACTTGTCCCCTGGCTCCACATTCTCTGACTTTGTTCATCAGTCTATTATGGGGTACCTTAGCGAAAGCCTTTTGAAAATCTAGATAACTTACATCTACTGCATTAGCATTGTCTACTTGGTTACCTCTTCAAAAAATTCAATGAGGTTGGTCAAACAAGACTTTCCCTTTTGAAATCCATGTTGACTATTAACGGTTATATTTTTGGTTCTCAGATGTTTTTCCATTTTCTCCTTTCCCAGGGATTCCATTATTTTTCCAACCGCGGATGTTAATCTGACTGGTCTACAACTCCCTGGACATGTTCTATCCCCCTTTTTAAATATAGGTACAGGTGCAGTGTCCAAAATCTGGAGTTCCGGAATCCGGACCGATTGGTGGCAGGGTCGTCCGGAATCCGTAAAATGTTCCGGAATCCAGACACGCTGAATGAGGCCCCGCCACTACCCGACCTCGGGCCTCAATGCCCCTCCCCTTACCTTGGGGCCTCACCGCCGGCCCGCCCGAACACTTCCCCGCCGGCGGAGAGGGCCCGCCCAAACACTTCCCCGCCGGCGGAGGGGGCCCGCCCAAACACTTCCCCGCCGGCGGAGGGGGCCCGCCCAAACACTTCCCCGCCGGCGGAGGGGGCCCGCCCAAACACTTCCCCGCCGGCGGAGGGGGCCCGCCCAAACACTTCCCCGCCGGCGGAGGGGGCCCGCCCAAACACTTCCCCGCCGGCGGAGGGGGCCCGCCCAAACACTTCCCCGCCGGCGGAGGGGGCCCGCCCAAACACTTCCCCGCCGGCGGAGGGGGCCCGCCCAAACACTTCCCCGCCGGCGGAGGGGGCCCGCCCAAACACTTCCCCGCCGGCGGAGGGGGCCCGCCCAAACACTTCCCCGCCGGCGGAGGGGGCCCGCCCAAACACTTCCCCGCCGGCGGAGGGGGCCCGCCCAAACACTTCCCCGCCGGCGGAGGGGGCCCGCCCAAACACTTCCCCGCCGGCGGAGGGGGCCCGCCCAAACACTTCCCCGCCGGCGGAGGGGGCCCGCCCAAACACTTCCCCGCCGGCGGAGGGGGCCCGCCCAAACACTTCCCCGCCGGCGGAGGGGGCCCGCCCAAACACTTCCCCGCCGGCGGAGGGGGCCCGCCCAAACACTTCCCCGCCGGCGGAGGGGGCCCGCCCCCCGCCTTCCGACGTACTGAAATCCGGAAAAACCCGAACCTGGGCTCGGGTGTTTCCGGATTCGTGATGTCAGAAAGGCGATCCGAAGTCCGGAAAAACGCAGAATCCGAACGACCTCGGATTCTGGACGCTGCACCTGTATTACGTTAGCTATCCGCCAGGCTTCTGTCACTACACCTCTTTCAACCAGATCAACTGATGCAAGTTTTCACTTTCCGTATAGGTATAGCGTACAGAACATTCTAGAACCATTTTGTGAAAATCTGTCCTTCCATCATCTTTCATTAGCTACAAAATAGAAGAGGAGAGTAAGCAGATGAAGACTGGAGCCCTTATAGCATTAACACATTAAAAGGAAATGGCAGATGAAGGCGGGACCCTGTGTGGCATCAAAGCAGAAAGGGGAACGCAGGGGGAGACAGGACTCTGAACAGCAACTGGGCGGAAGGCTCAAATGGGAGAACAGCCAGTTACTAAATGTTTAATTTGAAATGGATAGTTGGAGCCATTGACGTCATATGCAGACTGGAAGGTTCCAGATTCGCATTTCATGCCTGTGCTGGCTCAGTCCACCTTTGTCAGGGCAGTAACTGAGGTGCGTGAACTGGCATCAATACCTCGGAGCTAAGGAAGAATGGAAAAATAGCACAAGATAAAAGTTCAGAGAGTTGTGGGTAATATATTAGCAAGGATAGAGGATTGGCTAACTAACAGAAAACAGTCGGGATAAATGGTTCATTCTCAGGTTGGCGATCAGTAACTAGTGGGGTGCCGCAGGGATCAGTGCTGGGATCCCAAATATTTACAATCTATATTAACGACTTGGAAAAAGGGACGGAGTGTAACGTAGCCAAATTTGCTGACGATACAAAGGTGGAAGGAAAAGCAATGTGAGGACACAAAAAAAATCTGCAAAAGGACAGACAGGCTAAATGAGTGGGCAAAAATTTGGCAGATGGAATATAATGTTGGAAAGTGTGTGATCATACATTTTGGAAGAAAAAAAATCAAAGAGCAAGTTATTATTTAAAGAGAAAAATTGCAAAGTGCTCCTATACAGCAGGACCTGGAGGTACTTGTGCATAGAAACATAGAAAATAGGTGCAGGAGTAGGCCATTCGGCCCTTCGAGCCTGCATCGCCATTCAATGAGTTCATGGCTGAACATGAAACTTCAGTATCCCATTCCTGCTTTCTTGCCATCCCCCTTGTAGTAAGGAATACATCTAACTCCTTTTTGAATATATTTAGTGAATTGGCCTCAACAACTTTCTGTGGTAGAGAATTCCACAGGTTCACCACTCTCTGGGTGAAGAAGTTTCTCCTCATCTCGGTCCTAAATGGCTTACCCCTTATCCTTAGACTGTGACCCCTGGTTCTGGACATCCCCAACATTGGGAACATTCTTCCTGCATCCAACCTGTCTAAACCCGTCAGAATTTTAAACGTTTCTATGAGATCCCCTCTCATTCTTCTGAACTCCAGTGAATACAAGCCCAGTTGATCCAGTCTTTCTTGATATGTCAGTCCCGCCATCTCAGGAATCAGTCTGGTCAACCTTTGCTGCACTCCCTCAATAGCAAGAATGTCCTTCCTCAAGTTAGGAGACCAAAACTGCACACAATACTCCAGGTGTGGCCTCACCAAGGCCCTGTACAACTGTAGTAACACCTCCCTGCCCCTGTAGTCAAATCCCCTCGCTGTGAAGGCCAACATGCCATTTGCTTTCTTAACTGCTTGCTGTACCTGTATGCCAACCTTCAATGACTGATGTACCATGACACCCAGGTCTTGTTGCACCTCCCCTTTTCCTAATCTGTCACTATTCAGATAATAGTCTGTTTCTGTTTTTACCACCAAAGTGGATAACCTCACATTTATCCCCATTATACTTCATCTGCCATGCATTTGCCCACTCACCTAACCTATCCAAGTCACTCTGCAGCCTCATAGCATCCTTCTCGCAGCTCACACTGCCACCCAACTTAGTGTCATCCGCAAATTTGGAGATACTACATTTAATCCCCTCGTCTAAATCATTAATGTACAATGTAAACAGCTGTGGCCCCAGCACAGAACCTTGCGGTACCCCACTAGTCACTGCTTGCCATTCTGAAAAGTACCCATTTACTCCTACTCTCTGCTTGCTGTCTGGCAACCAGTTCTCAATCCACGTCAGCACACTACCCCCAATCCCATGTGCTTTAACTTTGCACATCAATCTCTTGTGCGGGACCTTGTCGAAAGCCTTCTGAAAGTCCAAATACACCACATCAACTGGTTCTCCCTAGTCCACTCTGTTGGAAACATCCTCAAAGAATTCCAGAAGATTTGTCAAGCATGATTTCCCTTTCACAAATCCATGCTGACTTGGACCTATCATATCACCTCTTTCCAAATGTGTTGCTATGACATCCTTAATAATTGATTCCATAATTTTACCCACTACTGATGTCAAGCTGACCGGTCTATAATTCCCTGTTTTTTCTCTCTCTTTTTTTAAAAAAAAAAGTGGGGTTACATTGGAGTGGAGGGTAGCCATAGGAACTGATCCAGAGTCTATGGAATGTTGAAAAATGACTGCCAATGCATCCACTATTTCCAAGGCCACCTCCTTAAGTACTCTGGGATGCAGACCATCAGGCCCTGGGGATTTATCTGCCTTCAATCCCATCAATTTCCCCAACACAATTTCCCGACTAAAGGATTTCCCTCAGTTCCTCCTTCATACTAGACCCTCTGACCCCTTTTATATCCGGAAGGTTGTTTGTGTCCTCCTTGGTGAATACCGAACCAAAGTACTTGTTCAATTGGTCTGCCATTTCTTTGTTCCCCGTTATGACTTCCCCTGATTCTGACTGCAGGGGACCTACGTTTGTCTTTACTAACCTTTTTCTCTTTACATATCTATAGAAGCTTCTGCAGTCCGTCTTAATGTTCCCTGCAAGCTTCCTCTTGTACTCTATTTTCCCTGCCCTAATCAAACCCTTTGTCCTCCTCTGCTGAGTTCTAAATTTCTCCCAGTCCCTGAGTTCGCTGCTATTTCTGGCCAATTTGTATGCCACTTCCTTGGCTTTAATAAATATCCATGATTTCCCTTGAAGAGCCACCTCCCCTCTTTTATTTTTACACCAGACAGGGATGTACAATTGTTGTACATGAAACACAAAAGGTTAGTATGCAGGTACAGCAAGTGATCAGGAAGGCCAATGGAATCTTGGCCTTTATTGCAAAGAGGATGGAGTATAAAAGCAGGGAAATCTTGCTACAGTTATACAGGGTATTGGTGAGGCCACACCTGGAATAGTGCGTGCAGTTTTGGTTTCCATATTTACGAAAGGATATACTTGCCTTGGAGGCAGTTCAGAGAAGGTTCACTAGGTTGATTCCGGAGATGAGGGGGTTGACTTATGAGGAAAGATTGACGAGGTTGGGTCTCTACTCATTGGAATTCAGAAGAATGAGAGGTGATCTTATCGAAACGTATAAGATTATGAGGGAGCTCGACAAGGTGGATGCAGAGAGGATATTTCCACTGATAGGGGAGAACTCGGGGGCATAATCTTAGAATAAAGGGCCGCCCATTTAAAACTGAGATGAGGAGGAATTTCTTCTGAGGGTTGTAAATCTGTGGAATTCACTGCCAGAGATGTGGAAACTGGGACATTGAATAAATTTATGACAGGTAAACAATTTCTTAACCGATAAGAGAATAAGGGGTTATGGGGAGCGGGCAGGGAAGTGGGCCTGAGTCCATGATCAGATCAGCCATGATCGTTTTAAATGGCGGAGCAGGCTCGAGGGGCCGTATGACCTACTCCTGCTCCTATTTCTTATGTTATGTTCATAAAGCGTAGATGCACTTTGCACATGACAGATTTAGCTCGACTGTGGTTCCCCCACTGTCAAATGGCCTGATGACATCAAGTGTCAAGGCTCACCCATGCAGAATGCTCTCTTGGGGGGTGGCAAGGAGGCCAAGCAACTGTACCCATTCAAGTGTATAGAAACATAGAAAATAGGTGCAGGAGCAGGCCATTCAGCCCTTCTAGCCTGCACCGCCATTCAATGAGTTCATGGCTGAACATGAAACTTCAGTACCCCCTTCCTGCTTTCTCGCCATACCCCTTGATCCCCCTAGTAGTAAGGACTTCATCTAACTCCTTTTTGAATATATTTAGTGAATTGGCCTCAACTACTTTCTGTGGTAGAGAATTCCACAGGTTCACCACTCTCTGGGTGAAGAAGTTTCTCCTCATCTCGGTCCTAAATGGCTTACCCCTTATCCTTAGACTGTGACCCCTGGTTCTGGACTTCCCCAACATCAGGAACATTCTTCCTGCATCTAACCTGTCTAAACCAGTCAGAATTTTAAACGTTTCTATGAGGTCCCCTCTCATTCTTCTGAACTCCAGTGAATACAAGCCCAGTTGATCCAGTCTTTGATAGGTCAGTCCCACCATCCCAGGAATCAGTCTGGTGAATCTTCGCTGCACTCCCTCAATAGCAAGAATGTCCTTCCTCAAGTTAGGAGACCAAAACTATACACAATACTCCAGGTGTGGCCTCACCAAGGCCCTGTACAACTGTAGCAACACCTCCCTGCCCCTGTACTCAAATCCCCTCGCTATGAAGGCCAACATGCCATTTGCTTTCTTAACCGCCTGCTGTACCTGCATGCCAACCTTCAATGATTGATGTACCATGACACCCAAGTCTCGTTGCACCTTCCCTTTTCCTAATCTGTCACCATTCAGATAATAGTCTGTCTCTCTGTTTTTACCACCAAAGTGGATAACCTCACATTTATCCACATTATACTTCATCTGCCATGCATTTGCCCACTCACCTAACCTATCCAAGTCACTCTGCAGCCTCATAGCATCCTCCTCGCAGCTCACACTGCCACCCAACTTAGTGTCATCCGCAAATTTGGAGATACTACATTTAATCCCCTCGTCTAAATCATTAATGTACAATGTAAACAGCTGGGGCCCCAGCACAGAACCTTGCGGTACCCCACTAGTCACTGCCTGCCATTCTGAAAAGTCCCCATTTACTCCTACTCTTTGCTTCCTGTCTGACAACCAGTTCTCAATCCATGTCAGCACACTACCCCCAATCCCATGTGCTTTAACTTTGCACATTAATCTCTTGTGTGGGACCTTGTCGAAAGCCTTCTGAAAGTCCAAATATACCACATCAACTGGTTCTCCCTTGTCCACTTTACTGGAAACATCCTCAAAAAATTCCAGAAGATTTGTCAAGCATGATTTCCCTTTCACAAATCCATGCTGACTTGGACCTATCATGTCACCATTTTCCAAGTGCGCTGCTATGACATCCTTAATAATTGATTCCATCATTTTACCCACTACTGAGGTCAGGCTGGCCGGTCTATAATTCCCTGTTTTCTCTCTCCCTCCTTTTTTAAAAAGTGGGGTTACATTGGCTACCCTCCACTCCATAGGAACTGATCCAGAGTCAATGGAATGTTGGAAAATGACTGTCAATGCATCCGCTATTTCCAAGGCCACCTCCTTAAGTACTCTGGGATTCTGTCCATCAGGCCCTGGGGATTTATCGGCCTTCAATCCCATCAATTTCCCCAACACAATTTCCCGATTAATAAAGATTTCCCTCAGTTCCTCCTCCTTACTAGACCTTCTGACCCCTTTTATATCCGGAAAGTTGTTTGTGTCCTCCTTAGTGAATACTGAACCAAAGTACTTGTTCAATTGGTCTGCCATTTCTTTGTTCCCCGTTATGACTTCCCCTGATTCTGACTGCAGGGGACCTACGTTTGTCTTTACTAACCTTTTTCTCTTTACATACCTGTAGAAACTTTTGCAATCCGCCTTAATGTTCCCTGCAAGCTTCTTCTCGTACTCCATTTTCCCTGCCCTAATCAAACCCTTTGTCCTCCTCTGTTGAGTTCTAAATTTCTCCCAGTCCCCAGGATTGCTGCTATTTCTGACTAATTTGTATGCCACTTCCTTGGCTTTAATACTATCCCTGATTTCCCTAGATAGCCACGGTTGAGACACCTTTCCTTTTTTATTTTTACACCAGACAGGAATGTACAATTGTTGTAATTCATCCATGCGGTCTCTAAATGTCTGCCATTGCCCATCCACAGTGAACCCCTTAAGTATCATTCGCCAATCTATCCTAGCCAATTCACGCCTCATACCTTCAAAGTTACCCTTCTTTAAGTTCTGGACCATGGTCTCTGAATTAACTATCATTCTCCATCCTAATGCAGAATTCCACCATATTATGGTCACTCTTCCCCAAGGGGCCTCGCACAATGAGATTGCTAATTAGTCCTCTCTCATTACACAACAGAGGGGGGGGAAATTGAAAAGAATATTTGGGGATAGAAATACAGGCACTGCCAAAACCTGCAACTACCACCACCTAAAAGGACAAGGGCAGTAGGTGCTAGGGAACACCACCATCTCCAAGGTCGCACACCAACCAGACCTGGGACATATATCGGCCGTTCCTTCAGTCGCTGGTTCAGAATCCTGGAACTCCCTCCCTAACAGCACTGTGGGGGTACCTGCACCACACAGACTGCAGCGGTTCAAGGCGGCGACTCAGTACCACCATCTCAAAGGGCAATTAGGGATGGGCAATAAATGCCAGCCTTGCCAGTGACGCCTACATTCCAAAATCTTAAGAAAACAGAAGCAAAGTATGATCTGGAGAACACTGACAGAGCAAAGTGCACTCAGTGTTTTCATACAAGGGCTACAAAACCATGCTGCACGATGCCATGGTGTATCTGGCCCTCAGACTAGAACATGCAGTGACTAATCAGTTATATTATGGTGTCTAACAATGATAAAACTCAATATGATTCAGGTGAATCAGGGCTTTGTTTGTGCAGATGAAACTAAAAGTACCAGGCCAGTTTCACCTGTAGTTAATCTTCATTTTAACAGTGCTCCAGGATCCAGTCAGAACCTCAACCGTAATGATGTGCTCAGAACAGATAAAGCAAACCTGTTTGGCAGCCAATCAACTTTGCGACAATAAGCTCCCTAATGGCTGATTGGGTAACAATGCAAGTGTGGCACTGTACCAGCCTGTCGAGAAAGTCCCAGGTTCAATTCCCAGTCTGTGGGAGATTATTATAGGAGCTTGGCTCACTTCGTTCCCTGCCCCTCCTCCCCACCAAGGCCAGAAGTAACTTAAAGTCCCCATTCTGGATTGTAATCCAGTGATTGGAAAGTGCGCATGTGGGTGTCAAGTAGCCTGCGAACACTCAATGTCTAGCGCCACGCATGAGGTACCTTTAATCAAGGGACCCGACGTCCTCCTGTGAAAAAGTTACAGGAAATGTCAGCACCTACAGGGCAGGAGGTGAAAATAGGGTGATTGGGAGGAGAGAGGGGTTTCTGGCAACAAAAATTAACATAACATCTAATGCTATTTCCACTTAAACTCATTTGGTAGAAATTGTATCCCACAAGCTTTCATAATCATAGAACAGTACCACACAGGAGGCAGCCATTCGGCCCAGAGCTCTTACGACAAATAATCCAGTCAGTCCCACTCAACCGCCCCCCCCCGCCAAAACAACCTATCCCCCATATCCCTGGATTCCCTTAATATCCAAAACTCTTAGCGATTTCTGTTTTGAATATACTGAACGACTGAGCATCCACAGCCCTCTGGGGTCGAGATCCCAAGGATACACCACCCTCCGAGTGAAGACGTTTCTCATCTCAGTCCTAAATGGCCGACTGTGACCCCTGGTTCTAGACTCCTCAGCCAGGGAAAAACAGCCTCCTTTCATCTACCCTGTCAAGCCCTGTAAGAATTTTGCATGTTTCAATGAGATTACCTCTCATTCTTCTAAACTCTAGAGCATATAGGTCTAGTCTACTCATAGGACAATCCCCCCCATCCCAGGAACCAGTCTGGTGAACCTTCCTCGATGGCAAGTATATCCTTCCTTGGGTAAGGAGACCAAAACTGTACACAATACTCCATGTGTGGTCTCACCAGGGCCATATAGTTCGCATGCCAGACACGAGACTCCCAAAGCAAGTGCTCTACTCGGAGCTCCTTCATGGCAAACGAGCCAAAGGAGGGCAGCGGAAACGATACAAGGACACCCTCAAAGTCTCCCTGATAAAGTGCAACATCCCCACTGACACCTGGGAGTCCCTGGCCCAAGACCGCCCTAAGTGGAGGAAGTGCATCCAAGAGGGCGCTGAGCACCTTGAGTCTCAACGCCGAGAGCATGCAGAAATCAAGTGCAGGCAGCGGAAAGAACGAGCAGCAAACCAGTACCACCCACCCATTCCCTCAACGACTATCTGTCCCACATGTGACAGAGTCGGTGGCTCTCGTGTTGGACTGTTCAGCCACCAAAGAACTCACTTCAGGAGTGGAAGCAAGTTTTCCTCGATTCCGAGGGACTGCCTATGATGATGATGATATCATTGCAGTAAGACATCTTTATTACAAGAGGATTTGAGTACAAGAGTAAAGGCTTTAACGAGACATCCTGTGGGTTTCCATATATGCCACAGGCTTTCATAATGTGGGAAGTATTCAAAAGTAGCATTTGGTGCATTATAAACCAGTACATAGGCCTAAAAGGCAAATGCTTCATATGTAGAGTTAAGCAGCCGTGGTCAAACGAGGCAAGAGGCAGAATCAAGGTAAAAGACGCTTACACAAATCATAGAATCAATGCGAGGGAAACAGAAATCCAGCGGACTGGGAGAGCTATAAAAAGTAGCAAAGGATAACAAATTAAGCGCAAGAAGGGATCATATTAAAAAAAATTTGCAAGAGATATCAAAGCGTTTAAGATTTAATAAATATGTTGAGTGTGGGGAAAGGGGGAATGAGAGACAAAAGTAGATGGTACTTTAAAGGATAAGAAGGAAATGGCGAGCTTGTTAAATGAATATACTTCATCCATTTTTATAGTACAGGAAGAGGACAAAATACCAACGGTGAAAGGGAGCCTCAAAATAAGTGAAGGGGAGAAACTTCTTGGATTTAAAACAAGAAAATGGCAATGGAAAAACAACAGGACTTGAGATTGACACATCTCCAGGACCTGATGGTTTCCATCCCAAGGTATTAAAACAGGCAAGGAAATTGTAGATGCGTTAGTTGTAACTTTCCAAAGCTGTACATTCTGTGGATCTTCATAAAGCATTCTCTATACACATCAAATTACAACATGCTCACTGATAAAAAGCAGACTTCAGTTTTGGGTCAATATTGGTGATCAGATGAAAAGAGGAATTGACCTCTGAAAATCTACAGTAAAACACAGCTCTGAGAAGGAGCTGGTAATGCTAGGAACTTACAGTTTGCAGATATCTGTGAAATTCACAAACGACGTCTTCTTGGTTCCAACTCTGACCACCTGAGGTGGCTTCATGACAAACTTTCGCTTCTCTCCCGCCACCATGTCAGGGTTTTTCTCTCGCATTATATTAAATACACGAGTCAGTAGCTAAAAAACAGAATAAGGAACATTTAATAATACAATTAGTATGTCCAGAGCAGGACTTGCAGATACATGCACATAAGATACATAAACAATTGGCCAGAAATGCCAAAGCTACAGGAGACTTATGAGAAGTGCGCATTGAGCAATTGCACCAATAAATCACTTTGGGATGTACTGAGGATCCACTATATAAATGGAAATTTCTATCTTTCTAATAATGGATAGAGCTGTAGATTTAAATTTCTCCAATTCTTGACTTTCCTTCATTGCAGGGAAGCCATAACTTCTTTATTTTACTAGTCAATCTCCTGTGGCATTGCAACATGGATAGTCAAGGTAAGTGCAGTCTTCAAGTGCAGGTTGGGCTGCCAACTCTAGTTGGATGCAAACTTGGGAGGTTATACGGCATGACCTCTGGCCTCCAACCGCCCCACACAGCCCTTCCCACTCGCTCCCCCACCTTTACAACAAATGTCCAAAGAAAGTGAATAAAACCATTTTTTAAAAACACTCGCAACAATGTCCAGAAGATTAATCTTTCATTCCAACTACAGTGCATTCCTACTGTGAAGACATATATATATGACAAATTCTTCAATAAAACTGCTAGCTGGCTTGAGTTGTATTATTTATGGATACAGAGCAGAATGACATAAAACTGCTGGCTACACATGGCAAAAAATTCTATCCCCTGAAATAACATCCAGGTTTTGTTCTTTGGTCTAAACTTTTAGGCCAAGCTATGAGATGCACTGCCAGCACTGTTTAAAAACTGGCCAACTAAATACTAAAAACAAGCTGTACATTTACATTACAGAGATCAACATTTTTTTTTAAATACAAGTTATTTTATTTTGTAAATGAAATGGCCATGTATAGATATGCTCCTTTTACAAATTTGTCAGTCAGTTGGGAACCAATGGTTAGGGCAAGTGATTTGTTGCTGCTCATATACCAGGATTTTACAGCCCATGGGTGTTTCTGTACCGGTCAGACAGAAAGCCACATCACACATGGCAAATGTGGAAACTCACGGGAGATGTTGCACTGTTAACAGATCTTTTTATTTTGACTAAACTTACCAATCAGACAACTACTGCAACAATTGCTGAAGAGAAAAAAGTAACAGTAAGGTACCTTATCCACCACAGCGAGAGCAAATGACAAACAGAAAAAGGCTGGACTGCTTAATTGTGTGAAGAGTGGCAATAATGTGCATTTCTCTGTATATGTCCATAGATACGCACACATATCCATAAGGGCATAAAGTAGGGCACAATCCCCACAAAGTTACTAAAATTGAGACAATATTTCAATCATGTGCCAGGAGAGCTGCTCGCCCTTATTTTAGAAATAAAATATACATTGTTCTATTAAGAGCAGTCACAAGACTGGAAAGATCTGTGGATTTGACACTTACACTTCTGCAACGTGGTTTCAAATACAGCCTGCACTAATGGGCAAAAAAGAGAGAAAGACTTGCCTTTCACGACCACCAGATGTCCCAAAGTGCTTTACAGCCAATTAAGAACTTTTTGAAGTGTAGTCACTGTTGCAAAGTAGGAAAGGCAGGAGGCAACAGCAAAAAACTTCCCCCAATTAGCATGCGAAACAGAGAAATGTCAGTGATAGTAATGTTGAGGCCGAGATGCATTATTAGAAAATAATGGCAACTACACATCTGTAACAATACAGAATTGGGCAGCACAGGTCTCTTTGTATGCACGGTGCCGGATTTAAAGGGACAGCTACTAAACCAAAACAAGACAGAACTGTGCCATATCTGCCACAATTGGCAAGTAAATGATGAAATTCTGTGGTATGCTAGAGGTAATGGTGAGCCGAGGAGGAAAAACAAGTTGGTGTGATGTGATGTTTCGGTAGGACAGATAGAAGTCGAACCACGAAAGAACAGGGTCATGGAGATTGACTGTACTGGGGAGGGCAGAAATTACAGCAGTATAGTTGTTGAGAATCGACAGTGAACCACAGCCCCTGCCACAGAAGATGCCACTGGACACTTTGACCAGTGTGGTTTCAGTGACGTGAGCATGGCGAAAGTCTGTCTGGAGGATTACAAACGAGGAGTGAGGAGAGATGGTTACTGCCATTATTTTGACAGAATATATATATCTTTACTTGATACATTCATCATTAATACACGTACAACGTTGTAGTGCAGTCTCAGGACTTGAATGGGAAACTGCTTGAACATACGAGGTGATGTAGGGGCCACACTTTCTGCCACAGTACAGGGAAGCAAAGGAAAATATAAGTCGAGAATTAAAAAAACACATCGTCTCAACAGTATCTGTAGGGACCTTTGCTGGAGAAATATTCCTTTCTACTCTTCATTCCACCAATTTCAGGAGTTTGAGTTGGGCATGGAGACAAAGATAGGGAAAGAGAAAAGAGTGAGAGAAGACGACAAGAGACAGCGAGCACGCATCAGTGCATACATAAGTGATTTGTATTTTTACCTCATCGTAAGTGTAATCTCGTTCTGATCCTGCCCAGGCTGGGCCACTCTGAGAGGAGAAAGTAATACCATCATCCCTTTTGCTTTCATCATCATCAAGTACTGCAGAAATAAATCATATTAGGAAGGACCAGATGCAGCTACACATACAAACACGCACAAGTTTGTGAAATGTGAGAAATGTGCCAGCCTACAAAATGATGGAAGATGACTGGAAGGAATGTTTGCACTTCCATTTGTTCCCCTTATGCTCATAATTTCACTCAGGGGATCCCATAGCAGATTTCCCTGTACCTATGGGCAAAGGTTTCAAAGTATAACACGATCGTTTGGTTTGTAAATATATTTTACAGGGCATCTGTGCAGATTAATTTTTTTTTAATATGCAGTTTGTTAAACTAGTAAATTCAGTTTGAAACTACTTTTCCACATGTTATTTGACACACAAGGCAGGCTATTGTTGCCCTAATTTCAGTAGAAGGCATGCTAAAAGCCAACATTCATACATATCTGGGTTCAATCCCCACCTGTGCTAAGCTAGGTAATCAGAGCCAAATGAAGTAGGACTGGAGTAGGCACATGTGGAGCATAGACCTACTGGGTCAAATGGCCCGTTCCTGTGTTGTAACATTCCATGTAATTCCATGTGTGTGGGGATGTTAAGCAGGAAGACTGTCGACTCCGGCTGTGATGTCCTTCACGGTCAATGGAATTTGCTGCCAGCCACTGGCAGACAAAGTGTGGCCACTCGGACGAGGTCTGGTCAATGCCTACGGACCTGCATGCAGCAAAAGCGCCGCCTCTGGGAGGAAAAACCAAACCAAAAGGGAACAGTGTACTAGGTTCCCGATATTTAAAGCACAAACTCACTTTTGGCTTGGCGTAGCAGAGCGGTCATGAGCTTCAAACCACATGTGGAGCCACAGCTTTAAACAAAACTTACTGCAACGGTAATGTGAAAAATCTGTAGAGATCTCCAGCAAAATAATTTACAGGCAAAATTTTTAATCTGTTACTCCCATTCTCAATATCCCCAAATAAGTTAATGTATTTCAGTTCTGTCCTTCTATATCCCTCAAAGTTATCATTAAGCAGGTCTACTCTTAGACGTTTCACTGGATGCCCTGGAGGGCTTTTAATCTGAAAAAAATGAGAGATGACAGCTGCACGGATTGACTTTGATCTCCAAAATCTGGTTCCATAAATACAGGAATATAGACATCATTAATACCTGTAACTGTACATGTCCATGTCCTGCAGCAGTACTAAATAAAAGAGTTTGACAAAGCCTATAAAAATAATTCATACAACAGAGGCAAACTGCATACGACAGCTCTTTTCCCCCCAGAGTTTCCCAGCGTGGCCTACACCCAGGCTATCACCAATGTTGCACATGCTAAGTTTAGAGTGTCAGTGCCCCCGAGATAACCCCTCTCTCCGAGGCACTCGGACTATGTTTGCATTTACCCATTGCACTCCCTACTCACTTCGATCCAACACATTTGTACTTCACCCACTGCCCTCCGCCAGTGCAGGTGAAACCACAGGTGGCCAGCTTCTGCTAATCAAATACTCACTGCCATCTGTCCTTTCGTTTAATTCCTCGTCCTCGAAGGTTACAGCTTTTGGTTTCTTCTTCTTCATCATGCTCATGTCAAAGGCGTCATCGTCACCCTCTCCCGGCTCAGTCACCTCACTTTCAATCTTCAAATCCTAACAACGCCAAAGTAAGAGACACACTTTACACTATTGTAGAGAAAACCCACCGGTTCAAGCTTTTAACAGTTTTTTTTTAAATAAAAAGAATCATAACCTCACTCAGTTTATGAGGATAAAAATATCTGGAAACACCTGTGACTAATATGAGCCTGTTGGGCAACAGTCTTGCATGCAACCAGAACACTACATTCAAAAGGCACAGCATTATGATTGTGAGCATCACAGAACATGCTCTGCTCTCCCAAACCGCTGGGAGCAGACGTGGTGCCAGAAATGGCCAGTCTTTTCTCCACGAGGGAAGAGATACTGGATGGCAACCCAATCTGGAGACCCTCCTACCAGTTGGCACACTCGGAGGACTGAGCGCAATCCTACTGCCCACCCTCTGGATCGTGGAATGGTATGAGGAAGACATCAAAAGGAGGAAGAATATAACGTAGTGAGCAAAAAAAGAAAAAAACGGTGCAGATCAAGTCAAGTATAGCACAAATTGGATGCATAGTAAAGCTGCCACTACTCTGTCCCAACCTCAACTTCAGAAAAGATTCCTAACATTGTGAAATTTCCACATCCCACTAGTACCCTTGTTGCTTGGAGAAAGATGGACCATTTGCACTGTGTACCTGCAATCCCTATCAACTCATTTCATGCATGGCCCTTTCAAGACCATTTAGGTATAGATGAGAATATAATTTGGTCTCAGCCTAGCTCACGTCCATCCAGAAAAAAGCCTTCAGCCTCTTCAACACAGCACTCAACTGCTTTTGAAATGATGTGTGTTTTGTCTTTGCTACCCTACCCAGATGTCCATTTCATCTGTTGATCACACTTTGTGAAGAACTCCCATAAATCAACTCCTAAATATGCCAATCTTAAACCTGCACCCCTTTGCCCTACTGTTATGAATTAAATTTGAAGAAATGTTCTGGATTTAACCTTTTATCCCTCATAAATCTACAAGGTCTCCTCTAACAGATTGGCTCAGCTTTCACCAATCATTCCAATAATAAATCCACTCAAGTTACTGACATTAGTTATCAGCCCTACATCGCCTCTCGTCGCCCTTGTCAAGGCCTTGAAGACACACACACACACTTGTCTGGATGAATGCAGCTCCAACAACACTCAAGAAGCTCAACACCATCTAGGACAAAGCAGCCCGCTTGGTTGGCACCCCATCCACCACCTTAAACATTCACTCCTTCCACCACTGGCGCACTGTGGCTGCAGTGTGACCATCTACTGGATACACTGCAGCAACTCGCCAAGGCTTCTTTGGCAGCACCTCCCAAACCCGCAACCTCCACCACCTAGAAGGATAAGGGCAGCAGGTGCATGGGAACACCACCACCCCCAAGTTAAAACTATCCTGACTTGGAAATATATTGCCATTCCTTCACGGTTGCTGGGTCACAATCCTGGAACTCCCTCCCTTACAACACTATGGGAGTACCTTCACCACACAGACTGCAGCGGTTCAAGAAGGTGGCTCACCACCTTCCTAAGACAATTAGGGATGGGCAATAAATGCTGGCCTTGCCAGTGATATCCACATCCCAGGAACAAATTTTTAAAAATGTTGAAGCAGAACAATTCAGGTCTTGACGTGACTTATCCTAGAATTTTAATGGGAGTTTACACTTGGAAGAAGAAAGGGCACATTATAATCCCATTGGAGTGAAATTCAAGATTTGATAGAAGAGTATTTTATCCCACAACATTCATTTTTATCATTTTGTCAGCAAAGTTAAAAGATTTTCAACTGGAACTTCTTGGGAGAGATTGTGCCAGGATGCAGAATGAAATGACACACATTTCTCAGAATGCTGCATGTTTTATATTCATTTCTTTCTTCCCCATCCGCCAGAAAGGAGGATGGCAATCAACTCATGGAGAATGCCTTCTATTTAATCAGCTGTAAAGTTCTCTTGTGTATTGAATTTCCTGATTAAAGGGGGAGCCTTTATCTCAGCAACAGAAGTGAATAATGTGCCAATAAAACACCAACCGTTTCAAGTAGTAAAATGTCTAATCTCAGTCTTTGGAAATCCCCTTTAATAAGCCATCTAAAACACTGGTGGAACTGATCTGTACTTAGTTCAGATACCTGTATATAATCCCCATCTACATTAGTGACATTTGACCTCTGCCTCAAACTGGGAAATCCCAAGCAGTCTCACTCGACACATACCTCACTCCCCCACCCTAAACCACCTCCTGTGGGGATGAGGATCAATTAACTGTGACCCACCCATTGAATGCAAACACAACGACTCCAATCAGCTGGGCCATCACCAGGCAGGACCCCCTCGTTTCCCCCAGATCTTAACCCCCAAAACA
Source organism: Pristiophorus japonicus (assembly GCF_044704955.1). Taxonomy (NCBI): domain Eukaryota; kingdom Metazoa; phylum Chordata; class Chondrichthyes; family Pristiophoridae; genus Pristiophorus; species Pristiophorus japonicus. The sequence continues at coordinate 200,119,566 of NC_091988.1, forward strand.
AGCAGCAAATCACTTCAAGTCTTCAACTAGGATTGCTCACAACCCAAACACAACCATGCCAAGAGACTGCAAATCATCAACTGCTCCTCATGGGAAGTGCCAAGCAATCAAAACATATGATGGCTTCATAAAATAAACTGCAAATGTCGATTCTCAAAAATACAGTACAGAAACTTTTAGTGGGTACAAAACAAAACTGTTCATACCGTAGATTCATACAATTCTAAAGCACAGGAGGCCACCATTCGTCCCATCATAGCTATACCAGCTTTCTATTTGGTTCCATTACTCTGCTTTCTTCCCACCCTCCCCTCCCATAATTTTTCTTCTCCAAATATTTATCTAATTCCCTTTGAGAAGCTATTATGAATTCATCTCCATTTCGGGAGAACTCACTTTTAGAGTGGAAGCAAGTCTTCCTCGATTTTGAGGGACTGTCTATGATTTTGGGTATTTTTTTTTTTATAAAGACCTCTCTCTTCATTTCTTTGCTATAAATTTATGCCCTCTAGTTACTGATTCACCACCCCCTCTCCATCAGAATTGTTGAGGACACCTCCATTAGATCCCCTCTTAACTTTCTTTGCCCTATTGAAAAGAGCCCCAGTTTCTCAGGTCTCTCCTTATAGCTGCAGCATCTCCTCTTGGTTATCGTCTTAGTGACTCTCTTCTGCACCCTCTCCATAGTCTGGCCTCTATTCCGAAAGAAAGGCACCGAAATCAGAATAAAATATAACTTTCAAAAGGAGAGAAAATTGAACATCCAGTCCATTTTTAAATGGATATTCTCTCTTTCCCTTCCATCCCCCAAAGAGAATATGATGTAGCCAAGAGGACCAAAACAATTTCAGTCTGCAACTGACCACTAGTAGGCCAATCTTCTGGCTTTCCCACCCTCCCTGTGGAGAAACCTCATACTTATGCTCATTACCACTGTAACTCAAATGGAGCAGACTCCAAGTGGACAACAACAGGCTCCCTACCGAACAGCACTGTGGGAGTACCTTCGCCACACGAATTGCAGCGGTTCAAGAAGGCAGCTCACTACCATCTTCTCAAGGGCAATTGGGGGATGGACAATAAATGCTGGCTTTGCCAGAGACGCCCACATCTAATGAATACATTTATTTAAGTAGGCATTACCCCCAGCCCCTGACAAATAAGATATCCACCTATAAACACATAGCAACTTCTAAGTTTGGGGTGGCATTAGGAGATAGCGCTTTTTGGTTTACAAAGTAGAAAGGTTGGAAAGGACTTTCACGAGGCCCAAAGGGTCAACTCACTGAACCCCTCATGTACCCTTAAAACTAACCTTTACACCATCATCAATATCAAAGGCTTTCTTGGGCTTTTTCTTCTTCTTCTTCTGATTGAAGAAGTCCAAGTCATCTAAATCATCTGTTGCATCTATGATTAAGAGAGAAAAAAAATCCGTAATAATTTGAACTTTTCACCCTCACTGTAAATCAGTGAGCTGAATCTTGGCTTTTTCACCCAGCAAAGCAAATAACTAAGGAAATATTTGTGGCAGAATAAATATCGAATCCTGAAACATTTCTTGGCAACTAAATACTACTGCCCAACAGCAGCTTTTCCACATAAATAAAAACAGAAAATGCTGCAAATACAGAGCAGGTTAGGCAGCATCTGTGGAGAGAGAAACAGAGTTAACCTTAAAAGTTGATGACCTTTCATCAGAACAAGTAGTGAGTGATGTAACAGATTTTAAGCAAGTACAAGGGCAGGGAAAAGGGATGGGGAGAGTGGTAGAAAGGACAAAACGACAGGTTGAGTTTTACTCGATACCTGATCAATGAAGGTGAATGAGAGAGAGAGAGAGAGAGAGAGAGAGAGAGAGAGAGAGAGATATATCTTTATAGGGAACTAACTTTACATTTAAAGCAGAGATGCCAAAGGCTCCCCATGGGATACCTGGATGCGGACCATATATTATCTGAATGGTGGCAGATTAGGAAAAGAGGAGGTGCAACGAGACCTGGGTGTCATGGTTCATCAGTCATTGAAAGTTGGCATACAGGTACAGCAGGCGGTAAAAGCGGTAAAAGGTATGTTGGCCTTCATAGCTAGGGGATTTGAGTATAGAAACTATGGCCCCAAGTTTCCACATGATTTGCTCCCGATTTTTAGGAGCAACTGGTGGAGAACGGAGTATCTTAGAAATCGCAATTCTCCACATTTAAGTTTTCTGCAGTTCTAGTCATGTAGTAGAACAGTTTCACTTTTGAACAGAATTTTTTTTCAAAAGGGGGCGTGTCCGGCCACTGACGCCTGATTTGAAAGTTTCCACAGTGAAAACGTACTCCAAACTAACTTAGAATGGAGCAAGTGAAGATTTTTGTAGGCCTGAAAACACCTTGTCTACACTTTAAAAAATCAGGCGTCGAGAACGAGGTGGGGGGGGGGGGGGGGGGGGGGGGGGGAAAGAGAAGGGAAGTCATTACATTCTACAATAAATCCTTAGTTATACTTGTACAAATAATTCCAACCTGAATAAAAATAAGCAAAGAAAAGATTAAATAAACCATGTTCCTACCTGTGTGAAAGTGCTTCAGGCAGGGCGAAGGCTGCAGGAAGCCTCACAAGTTGAGGCAGCCGTTCCCGACGGCTGGGGGGGGGGGGGGGGGGGGCAGTGAGGGCCCGACCGACGGCAGCGGGGGGCAGGCAGTGAGAAGGCTGCAGGAAGCATCAGAAGTTGAGGCAGCCGTTCCCGACGGCGGGGGGGAGGGGGCAGTGAGGGCCTGACCGACGGCAGCGGGGGGCAGGCAGTGAGAAGGCTGCAGGAAGCATCAGAAGTTGAGGCAGCCGTTCCCGACGGCGGGGGGGAGGGGGCAGTGAGGGCCTGACCGACGGCAGCGGGGGGCAGGCAGTGAGAAGGCTGCAGGAAGCATCAGAGGTTGAGGCAGCCGTTCCCGACGGCTGGGGGGGGGCCCTGCCGTCGGTCGGGCCCGTCGGGAAACAGCTGCCTCAACTTCTGAGGCTTCCTGCAGCCTTCTCACTGCTGCAAGAAGCCTCACTGCTGATCACGGAAGAGCAATGTGGTTTTATTAAAAATTTTAAAAAATTGAACAGCTACAAAGAACTACAAAAATGGCCGAGTGCCAATGTTTCCTTCACACTGCGCGTGCGCGAACGCTCCAACGCGCACGCACAGGGTTGCCGGCACGAAAAAAACTCATTTAAATGGTACCCGCCCCCTCCTACTTACAAAATCGGCGCGAGTGGTAGGCTCCGCCCCCTGGGCGCCGCGCCAAGCTGACATCGAGCTGCAAAGCGCTCGAAAACAGAGCTTTTTTTTCAGGCGCCGTTTTCGTGCGAAAAACGGGCGCCCAGCTCGGAGGGGCACCTGTTTTGCCGCGTGTGGAAACTTGGGGCCATAGAAACATAGAAAATGGGTGCAGGAGTAGGCCATTCGGCCCTTAAAGCCTGCACCGCCATTCAATGAGTTCATGGCTGAACATGCAACTTCAGTACCCCATTCCTGCTTTCTCGCCATACCCCTTGATCCCACTAGTAGTAAGGGCTACATTTAACTCCTTTTTGAATATATTTAGTGAATTGCCCTCTAACTTTCTGTGGGAGAGAATTCCACAGGTTCACCACTCTCTGGGTGAAGAAGTTTGTCCTCATCTCAGTCCTAAATGGCTTACCCCTTATCCTTAGACCATGACCACTGGTTCTGGACTTCCCCAACATTGGGAGCATTCTTCCTGCATCTAACCTGTCTAAACCCGTCAGAATTTTACACGTTTCTATGAGATCCCCTCATTCTTCTGAGCTCCAATGAATACCAGCCCAGCTGATCCAGTCTTTCTTGGGCGAGGGAAGGCGAGAGAGAGAGAGAGAGAGAGAGAGAGAGAGAGAGAGAGAGAGAGAGAGAGAAAGAGAGAGAGAAGGCGAGAGAGTATTGGAGCAGGGAGGTCTTACTGCAGTTGTACAGGGCCTTGGTGAGGCCTCACCTGGAATATTGTGTTCAGTTTGGGTCTCCTAATCTGAGGAAGGACATTCTTGCTATTGAGGGAGTGCAGCGAAGGTTCACCAGACTGATTCCCGGATGACAGGACTGACATATGAGGAGAGACTGGATCAACTGGGCCTTTATACACTGGAGTTTAGAAGGATGAGAGGGGATCTCATAGAAACATACAAGATTCTGATGGGACGGGACAGATTAGGTACGGGTAGAATGTCCCCGATGTTGGGGATGTCCAGAACCAGGGGACACAGTCTTAGGATAAGGGGTAGGCCATTTAGGACTGAGATGAGGAGAAACTTCTTCACTCGGAGTTATTAACCTGTGGAATTCCCTGCCGCAGAGATTTGTTGATGCCAGTTCATTGGATATATTCAAGACGGAGTTAGATATGGCTCTTACGGCTAAGGGAATCAAGGGGTATGGAGAGAAAGCAGGAAAGGGCTACTGAGGGAATGATCTTATCAAATGGTGGTGCAGGCTCGAAGGGCCGAATGGCCTACTCCTGCACCTATCTTCTATGTTTCTTTATATAAAGTTTCAATCCATATTAAAAGTTGCTGATACAACTATATTGTAGCATTTTGATATAAGACTTATTTACTAATTAGGGAACATAGCTAATAACTCAGCAACCCTCCAGGCCCACAAAATTCAATGGGGACAAAGCAGCGAACTAGGAATCCAAGTGCAAACAGGGCTCGAGAGCAGTGGTTTGGACACTCTTGATATAAAGCACACATTATAGATCTTGGCCATTGGTCTGGGGAAAAATACTCAACTCACCCACCCATCTCTATCCCCACCAGTTTCAAAATTTGACCCCTAACATAATTATGCAATCCTATGTGATTTATGTTTTGCTGAACGTTTATTTTTTTTTTTTTTAATTGATTTTCTATGCCAATCCATATTTGATATTGCTTCCCTTCGCTTTAAATGAAAACCTACCACCTCCTAGCATTATGGAGTCAACTACGGATTGGGTCCTTTATCTATGCCGTGCGTTTCCACTGATGTTCAACACTTCCGAGAAATTACTTCGAAGGGATGCTAACTTCGAGGATTCACTGCCAGATATTAGAAAGGCCTTCTTTACTCCGTGATGAAAGATCAGCCAGGCAGAACAGTAGAGACAAAAACAATGGGGTTGTTCCAAGATACAGTTGGCTGCCACAGTGGGAGAGTTAGGATACTAGACAGATGAGGTAACATTTTATTTTCTTAGTTATGCTATTACCACTCTTCTGTGTCAATAGATACTCGTAGAAGTTAAATAAGAAACTAGGTGAGCTGTTACAACACATTGACTCTTTAGGAAGACATTTACAAGCAGAGATGTGCTTAAAAGAATTATTGTGTGTTTTCCTACAAGTCTGGACCCAGGTAGAACCATGTGGTTTTACAGACTATCCTTATTAATATCTGCGCGTGAAGTCATGAATGAAATAAAATTTCTCCATTTGACATCAACACAAGACGCATAATCAGTAAAGCACTGGGTTTATAAAGATTGCACTGGGTTTATAAAGATTAAACCAATGTTTGACCAGAAGTCAAAAAGGTTTCTGCATTTACTTTTTAAGTTTCCCAGCACTGGTATATGAGTTTCTGACTGCAACTTATTTTGCCGTCATTATATTGCAGTACTTTGCAAAGCTACTGCATCCAAATGAAGCAAGACTCAACTCATGATGCGAGATCCCGAAAGCCAATAAAAGGCATCCCTGGCCATGCTGGGCACTGGCGGGTGCAGCTCTCAGTGCACTCACACGGCCAGTGATGTGATCTTTTATCTTGCTGGGCTATACGACGGACATCCCAGAAAGTTTGTGACCAGAAACTTGAGGTGTATGTGTGTGATCTTTGAACAGCTGTACTTGCAGTAACGTGTGTTGCTACCAATGCTCTGAATGCACCCCACTGCGTAAATGGAGCAAATTCATAGAACCAGCCCCATCACACAACAGAACTGCTTTCACTAGGTGTTGCAATGAGTGTGTGTCTGGGCAACAATACCTGCTATACTTTTCCTTAAATCCATGTGACAACCTGAGGTTTTGGTTGGGCATCAATCCTACTCGACCAAGCTATTTATTATGCAATTTTGTGATTAAAAGGTCTGTGTACACCATACGAAGCTCAGCATGATTTCTTCCAATGTTAAATGGAGCAATGTCAGGGGTCTCCAAGGTTAGAACCTCAGAGGCTATTACTTGACAAGAGACTGTACCACCACTATAGATTTATAAAGAATTGGACGACTGGACATGTACCAGGTGAATGGGGCCAGATAAAGCTGTGCAAGTACTTTTGTTACTCCACCGCATTGCTTCATGGAATATTTAAATAGAACCACACAAAAAGTGAATGCAGAAAATACTGCTGGTCAGACAATTTGGCTTTCATCTCAAATCTCCAGGAAGCACCCGGCCTTTCAAAAGATCAGTAAGCTGACTAGACATTCAGCCCAGTAACAAAGCAGATTGTATGTCATCACTGTTCTGAACAGAAAAAAATTCCATGGGCATGAAAGGAAATTTTAACCTGATAACTAATGGATAGCAGATTACAGCTCAAAGAAATTGCAGTGAACGGCTCTTTTTCATTAAAAAAAAGCTATGAAATCTACAACAGATTCTGAAGGAATTAAAGACATGTTGCAAGACTGAGGAGTTACAGAGCCTGGCTGTTCTGAATAGAAAATAGAGCCTCTTAATATCCTCTTGAAGCCATAATTATGCAAAGCTTGATTTTTCTCAAAACAAGTCAGATGGGTGTACCATTGGGGTCGAGTTATCTGTTCACAATTCGATCCACTGCACAGCAACAATCACAGCACTGGTTCAAGGGAAAACACTGCAAGTGCTACGAGTCACTCTCTTGCGGTGAGAGAACAAAGGACAACGTGTTGTCACATTTGGGACGCTAACTTTTGAAAGTTGAAAAAATTAGCACCAGGTGTTAATGATTTTCAGCTTTCCATAAATTCGGTGTTTGCGCTCAAGAAAGGAAGTGGAGCATTAAATCAAGAGCGCCACTTCCTTCGAGTGCGAAAGGGTGCAGGCGGGGCATTAGTGATGAAGCACTACATAATGGATCCGAGGCTCCTTTCCTCCCTTAAAGGGAAGGACCATCGCTGCACTGGGCCCAGTGAGCTGGTCCCCGACGGCAGCCTCGATCTGGCAGAGTGCTGGGCTGATCGATCGCAGCCCAGGAGAATTAAAAAATGTAAATAAAAAACATTTTAGAAATTTTTCTACTTATCTCGGCAACCTCCCCTTTAACGTCCGTCCCAAAGCTCCCGGCCTCTCGAACAAAGCCTCCTGCAGCTGTCAGTGTTTTCGCCCGGCGATGCTGTAGGGGTCGGGACTGAAGTTCCGGTCCGGGGCGATGCACAAGACAATGATGTTACGATCTCCGGGTGCAGGAAATCGTGGCGCAACATTTTACCGCCGCCACAAACCTCCCAGCCAAGTTAGCGGGAGTCGTTCATCTCACCACGCCCGGCCGTTCAGTCGTTAGCGCACCGCTATCGCCTCCTGGAGGCAATAACAGGGCGCTAAGGAGGCCAATTTCTAGGCCGTAGTCTTTTAAGCATTTTTATATGAATTCAAAATACGGTGCCTCCCACATGTGCTCTTTTAGTGGTCCGAGCCCAGTAGCTGCAGTACAGGTTCCAACAGGACGATGCCTTGCTTATGCTGACCGACTTCATCTTAAACCCTCCTGCCCAGCAGGGCGTTCGGCGCATACATGCTCGTAAGCATGAGTGGAGTTCTATCCCAAGCCATTAAAGCTGAAATATTCGGAGAGGAAGGGCTTGAGGGCCAATATTTTCAGTACATTTAAATAGCTGGGGTGTGAGTTTAAAAGTTGTCCAGGATGTCCAAGGGACCTGATGACGACTTTATTGAATCTGTTGTGTCTAATGTAGCCACCCCATTCAGGGATCTCGCATTGCTCCTCGATACTGACAGGACCCCAGCTCTGGAGCTATACTGAAACTTCAGCACAGCTACAAAGCAAGGTTAAATCTGCAGTAAATATACACCCTTCAAAAAGAGACACTCAAAATTCAAATCAGTTTTGCTCCTCTCTAGTGTCCAATTAGACTTTACAAACTGAATTCCAGTTAAATTTTTTTAAATAACTTTGAATACTGGGTTAAGAGGAATTAACCTACCTTTCTTCTTGTTGTCCTCTTCGTCTGCCTCCGGAACCTTCTCCTCGACGGTCTCAGCTATTACAGCTTCCTTGGCCTCTGTCGCAGGCGCTTCCTCTACCTGCTGTTCGGTGCCATCTTCTTCCAGCATGAAAGGCTTCTTCTTTTTCTTCTTCTTCTTGGTCATAGTGGGATCGAAAATCATCTGTTCGAGGGAGATAACAGGTATTGGGTCATTCAAGGTCTCAGATACAGTTAGCAAATTTAAAAATTAGATGATCCGTTCTCAGAAATTAAAAATAAATTAAATCTAGCTTGAGCTACAAACGAACGCTGTGCTCCTGCAAAAGATCCATGCTATTTTGTACTTGAGCAGATAATAGTTTTTTCTTAAATGTCTATTTAAACTTATGGTGGAGTCAGGTTATACTGATAAATTTGACCAACTGGGACCAATACTTAACTGGAGGAGGGCTAATTTTAGCAAATTGAGTTGGGATCTGGCCCGGTTAAATTGAAATCCAAAGACTGGCAGGCTGAAATGTAATGGAGCAATGGGTGGCCTTTAAAGAGGTGAGGGTTTGGGTACAGTCTAGATACATTCCTACAAAGGGGAAAGGGAGGGCAACCAAAGCCAGAGCTCCCTGGATGACGAAGGAGTTAGAGGGTAGAATAAAAGAGAAAAAGGTGTATGACAGATGTCAGCTTGATAATACAAAGAAGAATCAGGGTGAATGTTAAAAGTGCAGAGAAGTGAAAAAGGAAATGAGGTGCAAAGAGACAGCATGACAATAGATCGGCAGCTAACATAAAAGGGAATCTAAAGGTATTCTATAGAAATATTAACAGTAAAAGGGTTGTCAGTGGAGCACTGGGACCGATTAGGGACCAAAATGGAGACCGGTTAGTGGAGGCAGAGGTAACGAATGAGTATTTCACATCGGTGCTTACAAAGCAAGAGGACTTTGCCAAAGCTATGGTAAACGAGGAGGTTGCTGGGACACTGGATGAAATACAAATGCATAAAGAGGAGGTACTAGAAAGGCTGGCAGTACTTAAAGTGGATAAGTCACCCGGTCCGGATGAGATACATCCTAGGTTGCTGAGGGAAGCAAGGTTAGAAATTGCAGAGGTGCTGGCTACAATCTTCCAATCCTCCCTTGATACAGGGTTGGCGCCAATTAGGAGGATTGCACATGGTACACCCTTGTTCAAAAAAGGGAAGATAAACCTGGCAATCACAGTCCAGTCAGTTTAATATTAGTAATGGGGAAGCTTTAAGAAACAATAATCCGGGAGAAAATTAACAGCCACTTGGACAAGAAATGACTAATCAAGGAGAGCATGCACTGATTTGTTAAAGACAAATTAAGTTTGACGAACTTGATTTGAGTTTTTTGATGAGATAACGGGGTGGATGAGGACAGTGCAGTTGTGTATATGGACTTTCAAAAGACATTTGATAAAGTACCACATATTAGGCTAGTTAGCAAAATTGAAGCCCATGAGTTAAAAGGGGCAGTAGCAGAATACAAAATGGGCTAAGGAATAAAAAAATAGTTGTGGTGAATGGCTGTTTTTCGGACTGGAGAGGTGTACAGTGGAGTTCCCCAAGGTTCAGTACTAGGACCACTGCTGTTTTTGATATACATTAGTGAATTGGACTTGGGGATACAGGGCAGATGAAATTCAATGCAGAAGTGAGGGGTGATACATTCTGTAGGAAGAATGAGGAGAGACTGTACACACTACATGGTACAAGTTTAAAGGGGGTGCAAGAACAGAGACCTGGGGGTGTTTGTACACAAATCTTTGAAGGTAGTAGGACAGGTTAACAAAGCAGTTCATAAAGCATTTGGGATCCTGGGCTTTATAAATAGAACCATAGAGTACAAAAGCCAGGAAGTTATGCTGAACCGAAATAAAACACTAGTTCTGCCCTAGCTGGAGTATTGTCCCCAATTCTGGGCACCACACTTGAAAGAGCAAGGCAGCTTTGGAGAGGGTACAGAAAATATTTACAAAATAGTTCCAGGAATGAGGGATTACAGTTACTTGGATAGACTAGAGAAGCTAGGGTTGTTCTCCTTGGAGAAGAGATAGCCAAGATGAGATTTGATAGAGGTGTTTAAAAACATGAAGGGTTTAGATAGAGTAAATAGAGAAACTTTCCAATGGCTGAAAGGTCACTAACCAGAAGGAACAGATTGGTAAAAGAACCAGAGGAAAGGTTTTTATGCAACAAATGATTAGGATTTGGAATGTACGGCTTGATAGGGTGGTGGATACAGATTCAATACAGGAGTGATGTCCAAAATCCGGGAACCTCGGGACCGAGGACACAGATTTAAAGGGATTGGCAAAAGAACCAGAGGTGACATGAGGCAACCTTTTTGTAAAGACAGCCAGATGCTGTGATCTGGAATGTACTGCTTGAAAGGGTAGGTGGGGATGGGATTAATTGGACAACTCTACCAAAGAGCCGGCACAGGAATAATGGACTGAATTGTTCCGTGCTGTATCATTCTATGATTCGCTATAACCCCCAATCGGTACATCTTGCATACTATCTTACCGTGCATTCACAGCGTTGAAACGGGTTAGGGAGGAAAGTTAAAGTATGGAAGGACTGGGGAAAAGTTCCTGGAGTCTTGGAGGACTGGGAGCATTGAGAGGGGAGGGGGGGGAGGGGAAAGAGTCTGTGGGTGAAGCAGCCCTGGATCTGTAACAGCTAAAAACTAAGCAGGAGGCTTTTGGCTTAGCAGTATTAGGGAGGTCCTGTAAATGCTAAATGCTTTGAAGTGCCGTGACTGTTATTTAGAGGCAACTGCAACTCATGCATGGGAAAATCCCCAAAAATGCAGCAACATGAATAAGAACATAAGAAATAGGAGTAAGGCATTCAGCCCCTCAAGCTTGCTCCACCATTCAGTAAGACCATGGCTGATCTTCTACTTCCACTGCACTTTCCTGCACTATCCCCATATCCCTTGATTCCCTTAATATTCAAAACTCTAACAAAAGCTGCAAATCGGTTTTTGGCGGTAGTTAGAGAATGTTGTCAAGGATTCTCAACCATTTGGCTTCCGAGGTACCCCCTCCCGTGTTATAGAAATTCTGCGGACCCCCTGTAACCCAACACGAGCAGCTTTTCTGTATAAAAATTAGTTATACAATTAGCACATATTTTTGTTTTACTTAATATGAAACTTGTTGCTGGTGAGAACCAAAAATCACGATAAAGCCTTCAACTATTAACTCAGACTGAAGATGCTGAAGCAGTTGCACCGAATCCAGATTATTACGGCCTTACCGCAGGCCCAGAGATGGGAAAGTCTCTTCCTCTCCCCACCCCAACCCACCCACCCCACGGTCACTTGGCACGCGCACGCGCTCCACTGATGGCGCACCCTCCTCTTCTCAAACACCAGAGAAAAAAGAGTTTATTTTCAAACACGTGAACAACTTCCAACCAACATAGGGATAAGCCGCACAAGGGGTAAGAAAAGAACATAAGAAAAAGGAGCAGGAGTAGGCCATTTGGCGCCTCGAGCCTGCTCAGCCATTCAATAAGATCATGACTGATCTGATTTTCGTCACAACTCCACTTCCCCGCCCTTTCCCCATAACCCTCCAATCCCTTATCATTCAAAAATCTGTCTATCTCCACCTTAAATATATTTAATGATCCAGCCTCCACAGCTCTCTGGGGCAGAGAATTCCAAAGACTCACGACCCTCAGAAGAAATTCATAAGAACATAAGAATAAATTCCTCCTCATTTCAGTTTTAAATGGGCGACCCTTTATTCTGAGACTATGCCCCCTAGTTCTAGATCCCCACGAGAGGAAACATCTTCTCTGCATCTACCTTGTCAAGCCCCCTCAGAATCTTACATGCTTCAATAAGCCTCAGACTTCTAAAGTCCAATGACCAACTTTTCTTCATATGACAACCCCTTCATCTCAGGAATCAACCTTGTGAACCTTCTCTGAAGTGCTTCGAATGCATATATCCTTCCTTAAATAAGGAGACCAATACTGTACGCAGTACTCCAGGTGTGGTCTCACTAACAGTTGCAGTAGGACTTCCTTACTTTTATACGCCATAAGGGTTGAAAGGAAGGCATGCGCTACCTTGGGCCACACAACACCGGACTAACTCCGATTACCTGGCCCACATCTCAAGTTTTAATCCCCCAGAAGAGAAGTTATAACTCCCACTATTTTATTTAAGAGTTAAAAGTAGTGAGTGGTTTTTGAACGTGAAAGCAAAAAGGCTGGATTTTTTTTTAATTACCAATATAAATACTGCTGTAAAAATTCGTGACACTCAAAGGGACTTGTCCAACCAAACAAATGGTATCCAACAGCAAGAACCTGAATTGACTGCATGTAGTCTTTGTATCGCTCAGACTATTCCCCTCATCAGTAGTCTCTTCTGTATAGCGATAGGACAAATCAACTGGCAGACCACCTGAAATCGGGGACACCTCGCTGAGAACCCCTGGTCTAGGATACATAGGAACAGGCCAATTAGCCCCTCAAGTCTTCCGCCATTCAATGAAATCATGGCTGATCTGTGACCCTTTGGCCCATATGCCTTCAGTTAACAAAAACCTATCGATCTCAGATTCAAAAGTAACAATTTACCCAGCATCAATTGCCATTTGCGGAAGAGAGTTCCAAACTTCTACCACCCTTTTTGTGTGTAGACGGGTTTCCTAATTTCACTCCTGAAAGGTCTGTCTGTAGTTTTTAAACTATGCCCCCTAGTTCTAGAATCCCTAACCAGCGGGAATAGTTTCTCTCTATTTACCCTATCCGTTCCCCTTAATATCTTGAAAATTTTGATCAAATCACCCCAAATCTTCTAAATTCTGAGGAATGCACACTAGTTTGTGTTATCTCTCTTCGTAATTTAACCCCTGGAGAGCGGATATCATTCTGGTAAACATACATCATTGTACTTCCTCCAAAGCCAGAGAACTCACTGCTCTTCTTTGAATAGTGCCATGGCATCTTAAATTAACCTGAACTAATGGAACAAGCAGAAACGGGCTTCAGTTTAACAGCACTGCCAAGAGTTGGGAGTGCCGACAGTGCAGCACTCCCTCAGTACTGCAGTGAAGGTCAGCCTGGATAATGTGGTCATGACTCAGGCAAGCGTGCTATCAAGTGAATCTAGATACTATTAGGATTGATCACCAAGCACAGCTGTGATGCCCCTATTAGCCAAATGGTGTACTAGAACTCAAGTGTTTAGGCTCACAGAAGAAGAATGGGCACTTGAGTGGCAGCAGAGGATCACTGTCACTGTCTTCACTGGCTGAAATTTATAGTGCGGAACACACTACTCCATTGGTACCCCTGTGCACTGCAGACGACATTAAACACAACTGAAAACCTCCTTAAACTTGAAATTCTCCATTAGAATACAAATTAAGGCAACAATCTTCATGAAAAATGAAGAAAAGATTTTCTGAATTTGTGACAAATTTGTCCATTTTAAAAACACAAATGCTTGCACACCAGTTATTTGTTTTGTTTGATGAGCTGAAGGAAGGAATTGCGACAAATTAAAAAAACACTAAAGGGAAGATAATAATGCAACATGCATTAACTAGCATTTATACAGCGCCTTTAATGTTGTACAATGTAAGCTTCTTAAGGTGCTTCATAGGTTTATCAAACAAATTTTGACAATGAGCCAAAGGAAGAGATACAGGTATTGGGTTGGGTAACCAAAACCTTGGTCAGTACATAGGTAGGTTTTAAGGAATGTCTTAAAGGAGAGAGATGGAGCGGGGGAGAAGTTTCGGGAGAGAAGTCCAGAGCTGAAGCATGGACAGCTGAAGGCATTGCCATCAACGGTGAAGCAAAAGAAAAGGCACAAAAGGGCAGAGTTGGAGAAACAGAATTCTCGGAGGGTTGTAGGGCAGGAGGAAGTTTCAGAGATCGGGAGGGGTGAGGCCATGGAGGGGTTTGAACGCAAGGTGAGAATGTTTAAAATTGCAGCGTTGGTGGACTAGGATCCACTGTTGATGAGCGAACACAGGGGGTGATGGTTTAGTGTGAGTTCTGATACGAGCAGCAGTTTTGGATGAACCCAAGTTTATGGAGGGTGGAAGATAGTTAGCCGGCCAGGAAAGCGAAGGAACTGAGTTTGTGGTGAAAACTTCCCAATATTTAATCGGAGGAAATTCTGGCCCATCCAGGACTAGATGTCAGACAAGCAGTGTGACAACAGAGGCAGTGAATGGGTTGAGGGAGGTGCTAATGAGGTAGAGCTGAGTGTCATCACCATAGACTTGAGCTGAAAAATCTAGACTGACAATCCAGTGCAGGACTAAGGGACTGCTGCACTGTCGGAGATGTCACTTTTTGGATGAGACGTTATCTCTATGGCGACATTATCTGAAGACATGAGAAATAGGAGGGGGCCAAAGATAGATCCTTGGGAAACTTCAGAGGTAACGATGCGGGGACAACATATATTTATACATGTATAGTGCCTTTAACATAATAAAACGTCCCAAGGTGCTTCACAGAAATTTTTCTTTTTACATCAAGCCATACATGATGATGTCAGGTCAGATGACTAAAAGCTTGGTCGAAGAGGAAGGTTTTAAGGAGCATCTTAAAGAAGGAAAAAAAAGGTAGAGAGGCGGAGGGGATTCCAGAGCTTAGGACCTAAGCAGCTGAAGGCACGGCCGCCAATAGTGGAGCAATTAAAATCCGGGATATTCAAAACGCCAGAATAGGTGGAGTACAGTTCTCGGGGGATTACAGGGCTGGATGAGATTAGAGTTAAGGAGGGACAAGGCCATGGAAGGATTTGAAAATAATGATGAGAATTTTAAAATCGAGGCATCTCTTAACTGGGAACCAATGTAGATCAGTGATGAGCGAACGGGACTTGGTGCGACTTGGCAAAGTTTTGGATGACCTCAAGTTTACATAAGAACATAATAGGAGCAGGAGTAGACCATTTGACCCCTCGAACCTGCTCTGCTATTTAATATCATGGCTGATCTGATCAAGGACTTGGCTCCACTTCCCTGCCTGCTCCGCATAACCCTAGACTCCCTTACCGCTCAAAAACCTGTCTATCTCCACCTTAAATATATTCAATGACCCAGCCTCCACAGCTCTCTGGAGCAGAGAATTCCACAGATTTACAACCCTCAGAGAAGAAATTCCTCCTCATCTCAGTTTTAAATGGGTGGCCCCTTATTCGGAGACTATGTCCCCTAGTTTTAGTTTCCCCTATGAATGGAAATATCCTCTCTGCATCCACCTTGTCGAGCCCCCTCATTATCTTGTATGTCTTGATAAGATCACCTCTCATTCTTCTGAGCTCCAATGTGTATAGGTCCAATCCACTCAACCTATCTTCATAAGTCAACCCCCTCATCTGCAGAATCAACCTAGTGAACCTTCTCTGAACAGCCTCCAATGCAAGTATATCCTTCCTTAAATACAGAGACCAAAACTGTAAGCAATACTCCAGGTGTGGCCTCACCACTACCCTGTACAGCTGTAGCAGGACTTCTCTGCTTTTATACTTCATCCCCTTAGAGGATGGAACATGGGAGGCCGGTCAGGAGTGCATGTTCAATAAACTTCAGGAGTCTGCATTTGGATGAGTCCCTATCTGTAATTTGAAATTCGACTGCTGATATCAAAGATATATCCTTGAGAGTCAAGCCTTTTCACCTCGAACCAATCCCAATCTTTCTGAACTTGGAAAGTAAGCAGAAATAAATCTGCAAAGTACAAAGTTTCTTCGGAGTCTCCCACTGTTTCAGAACAATGCAACCAATAAATATGACTCAGTAGGATCCTTATGATGCCATGATTTCAAGGCATAAGAGGATTTTCGCAGCCAAATTCATCCCCAACTGTTATGAGTGCTAAGTTACGCAAACACAGGTCTGTCAGTCTCACATTTAGAGACTACTGGTCATGAGAGGAATGGGAAAAACCAAGGAGCCCGTATGATTGTCTCTATCAACAACCTTACACAACCACATTCAGGTTCTGGCCTTGGCTCAGTGGTAGCACGCTCGCCTCGGAGTCTGGAAAGTTGAGAGTTCAAGCCCATTTCAAAGACTCGAGTGCCTAATCCAGATTGACACTTTAGTGCTGTAATGAGGGAGTACTGCACTGTTGGAGGAGCCGTCGTTCAAATGAGATGTGAAAGTGATGCTCCGTTTGAGCCGCTCATGTGAATGTAAAAGATCCCATGGCACAATTCAAAGAGCGGGAGAGTTCTTAGTGTCAAGGCTCATATTTTATCTTCAGCCACCATCACTAACAATAACCTGAATTTATCTAGCGCCTTTAACGTATGTCCCAAACGCTTCACAGGAGTGATTTCAAACAAAATTTGACACCGAGCCACACAAGGAGCTATTAGGGCAAATGACCAAAAGCTTGGTCAAAGACGTACGGTTTAAGGAGCAAGTTAAAGGAAGAGAGAGAGGTAAAGAGGCAGAGAGGTTTAGGGAAGGAATTCCAGAGATTAGGGCCTTGGCACGTGAAAGCACAGCCACCAATGGTGGAACAATTAAAATACGGGATGTGCAAGAAGCCAGAATTGGAGGAGCTCAGAGATCTCGGAGGATTGTAGGACTCAAGGAGGTTAGAAAATAAGGATGAGAATTTTCAATTTGAGCTGTTGCCAGACCAGGAGCCAATGATGGGTGAGCAGGACTTGGCGTGAGTTAGGATGTGGGCAGCAGATATAAGCTTGTATGAAGTAAGCAGCCTTGATGATTAAACTGATGAATATTTGTGGGACCTTACTGTGCATAAATTGGCTGCTGCATTTCCTTGCATTACAACAGTAACTGCACTTCAAAATTACTTCACATTTTAGACAATCCCAAGATTGTGAAAGGTGCAAATTTTCACTTTTTTGTTCCTAAATAGATCTGCATATATATGGATCACAGGATTAGGAAAGATACTTTCTAGTAGCGGAAAAAGATGTTTCCTTTTCTACAGTATTTACATTGCAGGAAAAGGAGAAAATTGAAATGTCTTTCTAAAACAAAATTATGGTTCCCGTGACATCCAAAGCAGATTGAATCTTGATCTGTGCTGTTAGCCAATTTGACCTGAAGCACTTGTTCCAAGTGCTACAATTGGCTACAGGGAGTAAGAACATGATACAGGATGCTTAAGCCTGCTGGAAAAAAGTTTTAAAAAATTTGTTCCCAAGATATTTACTGCCCAATCCCCGAGTTCCAACAACAACTTGTATTTATATAGCGCCTTTAATATAGTAAAACATCCCAAGGTGCTCCACAGGACACAACATTGGTTTTTTACTCCAAGCCACATAAGGTGATACCTGTATTAGAACAGGTGACCAAAAGTTGGCCAAAGAAGTAGGTTTTAAGGAGTGTCTTAAAGGAGGAGAGGCAGAGAGATTTAGGGAGGAAATTGCTCCAAAAAGATGGTAGTGGGATGTCTTCTTGAAAAATTGGGAGTTTCAGAGGGCATTGAAGGCCACCTCCAGGTTCCCTTCCCTCAAGGGCTTTTAGGCTAATCCAGTATCTTTTACGGTTCCTTTTTCTTCCAGCCCACCAGGTTTATTGAATATAAATTCCAGAATTTGCCCTCAGTGGAATTTGAACTCAATCTCTGGGCTCTCTAGTCCAGGGCCACTGCCAGACATTAGGGCAAGGACAGGACCAGTGATAGCTGTGGCTCAGTGGGTAGCCCAGAATCAGAAGTGGGTTCTAGCCCCACTCCAGAGACTTGAGCACAAAATTAAGACCAACACTCCAAGTGCAGTACTGAGGGAGTGCTGCACTGTCGGAGGTGCCGTCTTTCGGATGAGACGTTAAACTGAGGCCCCGTCTGCTCTCAGGTGGACACAAAAGATCCCACGGCCATTACTTTAAGAACAGGGGGGGTTGTCCCCAGTGTCCTGGCCAATATTTATCCCTCAACCAACATGACTAAAACATGTTATCCAGTCATTATCACATTGCTGTTTGTGGGATCTGGCTGTGTGTAAACAGCGTTTCCTACATTACAACAGTGATGACACTTCAAAAAAGTACTTCATTGGCTGTAAAGCAATTTGGGACGTCCTGAGGTGGTGAAAGGCGCTATATAAATGCGAGTTCTTCGTTTCTTTCGACCCTGTGAGCAGCGGGGAGGAAGGAACCTCTGAAACTGAAAGCCCAGCAAAAAGTACTGATGGGGAAGGATGGCAAACACAGCAGGTTGAAGAAACCAAAATGTGGCAAAAGCATTAGAAATGCGGCGAGTGTGTGTGTGAGGGAGCAGCGGGCTGGCTAGGCCTCAGGCCTCCACCACGCCACTCCCAGCTCCTCCCCTACCCCTGCGCCCGGCCGCCGGCTCGCACACGCGGGTCCCCACAGCAAATAAAGCCCGAGGCCTTGTCTGCATTCAACAGCAGCGCGAAAGCCCCAAAAACCGACCTCATCTCCAGACATGGCGGCTGGGCAAACTCGTCCTTGGCTCGGGTGCCGGGGTTGGGAAGGGTCTTTGGGCTTTAGCCGCCGCTCCCTCGCTCACCGCCCGCCGCCTCCTGTCACCGCTAAAGAACGTGCCGCCCGCCCGCGCCCGCACTCGGTGTGGCCAGCTCCCGCCTCTCTGCACTCGCCATTGGCCAGCCGCACGCCACTCCTCAACGCTGGTTGGTCGGCCTCGCTGCCTGTCAATTCACGTCACGGCGGCTCGCTCGAGCCGACGGCGTTCATTGCATCACCCGGCCTCGCCTGCGCCTGCGCACCTGGCCCAGCATTACTGCGCAGGCGGCTGCTGCCCTGTTGGCTCTTGGTTGTTGTAGTCTTTCTGTGAGTGCTGTGAATCAGCAAGAGCCTCGACGACTGCCCTGGAATCGGGAACGATAGCATAGTGGTTATGTTACTGGATTAGTAATCCATCATAGGCAGTCCCTCGAAATCGAGAAAGACTTGCTTCCGCTCTAAAAGTGAGTTCTTAGGTGGCTGAACAGTCCAATGCGGGAATTATAGTCTCTGTCAAAGGTGGGACAGACAGCAGAAACATAGAAAATAGGTGCAGGAAACATAGAAACAGAAACTAGGTGCAGGAATAGGGCCATTCGGCCCTTCGAGCTTGCACCACCATTCAATAAGATCATGGCTGATCATTCACCTCAGTACCCCTTTCCCGCTTTCTCTCCATACCCCTTTAGCCGTAAGGGCCATCTCTAACTCCCTCTTGAATATATCCAATGAACTGGCATCAACGACTCTCTGCGGTAGGGAATTCCACAGGTTAACAATTCTCTGAGTGAAGAAGTTTCTCCTCATCTCAGTCCTAAATGGCCTACCCCTTATCCTAAGACTGTGTCCCCTGGTTCTGGACTTTCCCAACATCGGGAACATTTTTCCCGCATCTAACCTGTCCCGTCCCATCAGAATCTTATACATTTCTATGAGATCCCCTCTCATCCTTCTAAACTCCAGTGTATAAAGGCCCAGTTGATCCAGTCTCTCCTCAGATGTCAGTCCAGCCATCCCTGGAATCAGTCTGGTGAACCTTCACTGCACTCCCTCAATAGCAAGAACATCCTTCCTCAGAGTAGGAGACCAAAACTGAACACAATATTCCAGGTGAGGCCTCACCAAGGCCCTGTACAACTGCAGTAAGACCTCCCTGCTCCTATACTCAAATCCCCTAGTTATGAAGGCCAACATGCCATTTGCCTTGTTCACCGCCTGCTGTACCTGCATGCCAACAATCAATGACTGATGAACCATGACACCCAGGTCTCGTTGCACCACTCCTTTTCCTAATCTGCCACCATTCAGATAATATTCTGCCTTCGTGTTTTTACCACCAAAGTGGATAACCTCACAGTTATCCACGTTATATTGCATCTGCCATGCATTTGCCCACTCACCTAACCTGTCCAAATCACCCTGCAGACTCTTAGCATCATCCTCACAGCTCACACCGTCACCCAGTTTAGAACATAAGAACATAAGAATTAGGAACAGGAGTAGGCCATCTAGCTCCTCGAGCCTGCTCCGCCATTCAACAAGATCATGGCTGATCTGGCCGTGGACTCAGCTCCACTTACCCGCCCGCTCCCCATAACCCTTAATTCGCTTATTGGTTAAAAATCTATCTATCTGTGATTTGAATACATTCAATGAGCTAGCCTCAACTGCTTCCCTGGGCAGACAATTCCACAGATTCACAACCCTCTGGGAGCAGAAATTCCATCTCAACTCGGTTTTAAATTGGCTCCCCCGTATTTTGAGGCTGTGCCCCCTAGTTCTAGTCTCCCCGACCAGTGGAAACAACCTCTCTGCCTCTATCTTGTCTATCCCTTTCATTATTTTAAATGTTTCTATAAGATCACCCCTCATCCTTCTGAACTCCAACGAGTAAAGACCCAGTCTACTCAATCTATCATCATAAGGTAACCCCCTCATCTCCGGAATCAGCCTAGTGGATCGTCTCTGTACCCCCTCCAAAGCCAGTATATCCTTCCTTAAGTAAGGTGACCAAAACTGCACGCAGTACTCCAGGTGCGGCCTCACCAATACCCTATACAGTTGCAGCAGGACCTCCCTGCTTTTGTACTCCATCCCTCTCGCAATGAAGGCCAACATTCCATTCGCCTTCCTGATTACCTGCTGCACCTGCAAACTAACTTTTTTTTGGGATTCATGCACAAGGAAGGTCGGGTGGCACTGTTTAATGTTTTTTTTTTTCTTTTTGTTTTGCAGATGAACTCCAAAAAGAGTTTCATGCACAAGGACCCCCAGGTCCCTCTGCACTGCAGCATGTTGTAATTTCTCCCCATTCAAATAATATTCCCATTTACTGTTTTTTTTCCCCAAGGTGGATGACCTCACACTTTCCGACATTGTATTCCATCTGCCATACCTTAGCCCATTCGCTTAACCTATCTAAATCTCTTTGCAGCCTCTCTGTGTCCTCTACACAACCCGCTTTCACACTAATCTTTGTGTCATCTGCAAATTTTGTTACACTACACTCCGTCCTCTCTTCCACATCATCTATGTATATTGTAAGCAGTTGTGGTCCCAGCACCGATCCCTGTGGCACACCACTAACCACCGATTTCCAACCCGAAAGGGACCCATTTATCCCGACACTTTGCTTTCTGTTAGCCAGCCAATTCTCTATCCATGCTAATACATTTCCTCTGACTCCGCGTACCTTTTATCTTCTGCAGTAACCTTTTGTGTGGCACCTTATCGAATGCCTTTTGGAAATCTAAATACACCACATCCATCGGTACACCTCTATCCACCATGCTCATTATATCCTCAAAGAATTCCACTAAATTAGTTAAACATGATTTCCCCTTCATGAATCCATGTTGCGTCTGCTTGATT
This sequence comes from Pristiophorus japonicus, assembly GCF_044704955.1. Classification (NCBI taxonomy): domain Eukaryota; kingdom Metazoa; phylum Chordata; class Chondrichthyes; family Pristiophoridae; genus Pristiophorus; species Pristiophorus japonicus. The sequence goes on from NC_091988.1 coordinate 200,141,108, forward strand.
GTACTATTCCTATCTAGATGTCCCGCTATTTCTTCCTTAATGATAGCTTCAAGCATTTTCCCCTCTAAGATGTTAAATTAACCGGCCTATAGTTACCAGCCTTTTGTCTGCCCCCTTTTTTAAACAGAGGCGTTACATTAGCTGCTTTCCAATCCGCTGGTACCTCCCCAAAGTCCAGAGAATTTTGGTAGATTATAACGAATGCATCTGCTATAACTTCCGCCATCTCTTTTAATACCCTGGGATGCATTTCATCAGGACCAGGGGACTTGTCTACCTTGAGATCCATTAGCCTGTCCAGCACTACGCCGCTAGTGATAGTGATTGTCTCAAGGTCCTCCCTTCCCACATTCCCGTGACCAGCAATTTTTGGCATGGTTTTTGTGTCTTCCACTGTGAAGACCGAAGCAAAATAATTGTTTAAGGTCTCAGCCATTTCCACATTTCCCATTATTAAATCCCCCTTCTCATCTTCTAAGGGACCAACATTTACTTTAGTCACTCTTTTTCATTTTATATATCGGTAAAAGCTTTTACTATCCGTTTTTATGTTTTGCGCACGTTTACCTTCGTAATCTATCTTTCCTTTCCTTATTGTTTTCTTAGTCACTGCCTGCCATTCTGCAAAGGACCCGTTTATCCCGACTCTCTGCTTCCTGTCTGCCACCCAGTTCTCTATCCACATTAATACATTACCCCCAATACCATGTGCTTTAATTTTGCACACCAATCTCTTGTGTGGGACCTTGTCAAAAGCCTTTTGAAAGTCCACTGGTTGTCCCTTGTCCATCTACTAGTCACATCCTCAAAAAATTCTAGAAGATTTGTCAAGCATGATTTCCCTTTCATAAATCCATGCTGACTTGGACCGATCCTGTCACTGCTTTCCAAATGCGCTGCTATTACATCTTTAATAATTGATTCCAGCATTTTCCCGACTACCGATGTCAGGCTAACTGGTCTATAATTCTCTGTTTTTTCTATCCCTCCTTTTTAAAAAAGTGGGATTACATTAGCTACCCTCCAATCCATAGGAACTGATCTAGGGTCCATGGAATGTTGGAAAATGACCACCAATGCATCTACTATTTCTAGGGCACTTCTTTAATCTGGGATGCAAACTATCAGGCCCTAGGAATTTATTGGCCTTCAATCCCATTAATTTCCCTAACACCATTTCCTGACTAATAAGGATTTCCCTCAGTTCCCTCAGTTCCTCCTTCTTGCTAGACCCTCGGTCCCCCAAAATTTTTAAACAGAGCTGTTACATTAGCTGCTTTCCAATCCGCTGGTACCTCCCCAGAGTCCAGAGAATTTTGGTAGATTATAACGAATGCATCTGCTATAACTTCCGCCATCTCTTTTAATACCCTGGGATGCATTTCATCAGGACCAGGGGACTTGTCTACCTTGAGTCCCATTAGCCTGTCCAGCACTACCCCCCTAGTGATAGTGATTGTCTCAAGGTCCTCCCTTCCATCATTCCTGTGACCAGCAATTTTTGGCATGGTTTTTGTGTCTTCCACTGTGAAGACCGAAGCAAAATAATTGTTTAAGGTCTCAGCCATTTCCACATTTCCCATTATTAAATCCCCCTTCTCATCTTCTAAGGGACCAACATTTACTTTAGTCACTCTTTTCCGTTTTATATATCTGTAAAAGCTTTTACTATCTGTTTTAATGTTTTGCGCAAGTTTACTTTCGTAATCTATCTTTCCTTTCTTTCTTGCTTTCTTAGTCATTCTTTGCTGTCGTTTAAAATTTTCCCAATCTTCTAGTTTCCCACCAACCCCAGACTATCTTTCCAACCACCACCCCCCCCCCCCCCACCCCCCTGGCCCCGGGGCTCTTTTTCCCAACCCCTAAGGCTCTTATTTCCCCCTACCGCCACCCAGGCTCTCTTCACCTCCCCCCGCCACAAGGATCTCTCCTCCCCGCCACCAAGGCTCTCTCTCCCCCCACCCTCAGACGTTCTCTTCCCCCCCTCCCCAGGCTCTCTTTCCCCTCAAACCCCAAGCTCTCTCCCCCCCCCCAGCAATCTCTTATGTGGGACCTTGTCAAAGGCCTTTTGAAAGTCCAAATACACCACATCCACTGGTTCTCGCTTGTCCACTCTACTATTTACATCCTCAAAAAATTCCAGAAGATTTGTCAAGCATGATTTCCCTTTCACAAATCCATGCTGACTTGGACCGATCCTGTCACTGCTTTCCAAATGCGCTGCTATTTCATCCTTAATAATTGATTCCAACATGTTCCCTGCTACTGATGTCAGGCTAACCGGTCTATAATTTCCCGTTTTCTCTCTCCCTCCTTTCTTAAAAAGTGATGTAACATTAGCTACCCTCCAATCCATAGGAACTGATCCAGAGTCGATAGACTGTTGGAAAATGATCACCATTGCATCCACTATTTCTAGGGCCACCTCCTTAAGTACTCTGGGATGCAGACAATCAGGCCCCGGGGATTTGTCGGCCTTCAATCCCATCAATTTCCCCAACACAATTTCTCGCCTAATAAGGATATCCTTAAGTTCCTCTTTTTCACTAGACCCTTGGTCCCCTAGTACATCCGGAAGGTCATTTGTGTCTTCCTTCGTGAAGACAGAACCAAAGTATTTGTTCAATTGGTCTGCCATTTCTTTGTTTCCTATTATTAATTCATCTGAGTCCGACTGCAAGGGACCTATGTTTGTCTTGACTAATCTTTTTCTCTTCACATATCTATAGAAGCTTTTGCAGTCAGTTTTTATGTTCCCAGCAAGCTTCCTCTCATACTCTATTTTCCCCCTCCTAATTAAACTCTTTGTCCGCCTCTGCTGAAATCTAAATTTCTCCCAGTTCTCAGGTTTGCTGCTTTTTCTGGGCCAATTTATATGCCTCTTCCTTGGATCTAACACTATCCTAAAATTCCCTTGTTAGCCACGGTTGAGCCACCTTCCCTGTTTTATTTTTACTCCAGACAGGGATGTACAACTGTTGAAGTTCATCCATGTGATCTATAAATGTTTGCCATTGCCTATCCACCGTCAACTCTTTAAGTATCATTTGCCAGTCTATTCTAGCCAATGCACGCCTCATGCCGTCGAAGTTCGCTTTCCTTAAGTTTTGGACCCTAGTTTCTGAATTAACTGTGTCACTCTCCATCTTAATAAAGAATTCTACCATGTTATGGTCACTCTTCCCCAAGGGGCCTCGCACAACAAGATTGCTAATTAGTCCTCTCATTACACATCACCCAGTCTAGGATGGCCTGCTCTCTAGTTGGTTCCTCGACATATTGGTCTAGAAAACCATCCCTAATACACTCCAGGGAATCCTCCTCTACCGCATTGCTACCAGTTTGGTTAGCCCAATCTATATGTAAATTAAAGTCTCCCATGATAACTGCTGTACCTTTATTGCACACATCCCTTATTTCTTGTTTGATGCTGTCCCCAAGCTCACTACTACTGTTTGGTGGCCTGTACACAACTCCCACCAGCGTTTTCTGCCCTTTGGTATTCTGCAGCTCCACCCATTCGGATTCCACATCATCCAAGCCAATGTCCTTCCTTACTATTGCGTTAATTTCCTCTTTAACCAGCAATGCCACCCGCCTCCTTTTCCTTTCTGTCTATCCTTCCTAAATGTTGAATATCCCTGGATGTTGAGTTCCCAGCCTTGGTCACCCTGGAGCCATGTCTCTGTGATGCCAATTACATCATATCCGTTAACTGCTGTCTGCGCAGTTAATTCGTCCACCTTATTCCGAATACTCCTCGCATTGAGGCACAGAGCCTTCAGGCTTGCCTTTTTAACACACCTTGCCCTTTAGAATTTTGCTGTAATGTGGCCCTTTTGCTGTAATGTGGCAGGAGTAGGCCATTCGGCCCTTCAAGCCTGCACCACCATTCAATAAGATCATGGCTGATCATTCCTTCAGTACCCCTTTCCCTGCCTTCTCTCCATACCCCTTGATTTCTTTAGCCGTAAGGGCCACATCTAACTCCCTTTTGAATATGAACTCCCTTTCCAATGAACTTGACTCAACAAATTTCTGCGCTAGAGAATTCCACAGGTTCACAATTCTCTGGGTGAAAAAGTTTCACCTCATCTTGGTCCTATATGGCTTACCCCTTATCCTTTAGACTGTGTCCCTGGTTCTGGACTTCCCCAACATCGGGAACATTTTTCCTGCAACTAACCTGTCCAATCCCATCAGAATTTTATATGCTTCTATGATATCCCCTCTCATTCTTCTAAATTCCAGTGAATATAAGTCTAGTCGATCCAGTCTTTCTTCATATGTCATTCCTGCCATTCCGGGAAGCAGTCTGGTGAACCTTCGCTGCACTCCCTCAATAGCAAGAATGTCCTTCCTCAGATTAGGAGACCAAAACTGCACACAATACTCAAGGTGTGGTCTCACCAAGGCCTCTACAACTGCAGCAAGACCTCCCTGCTCCTATACTCAAATCCTCTTGCTATGAAGGCCAACATGCCATTTGCTTTCTTGGGGATGTTGCACTTTATCAGGAAGGCTTTGAGGGTGTCCTTGAAACGTTTCCTCTGCCCACCTTGGGCTCGTTTGCCGTGTAGGAGTTCCGAGTAGAGCGTTTGCTTTGGGAGTCTCGTGTATGGCATGCGTACAATGTGGCCTACCCAGCAGAGCTGGTCGAGTGTGGTCAGTGCTTCGATGCTGGGGATGTTGACCTGGTTGAGGATGTTAATATCGGTGCGTCTGTCCTCCCAGGGGATTTGCAGAATCTTGTGGAGGCATCGTTGGTGGTATTTCTCCAGCGATTTGAGGTGTCTACTGTATATGGTCCACATCTCTAAGCCAGACAGGAGAGCGGGTTTCACAACAGCCCTGTAGACATGAGCTTGGTGGTAGATTTGAGGACCTGTTCTTCCAACACTCCTTTCCTCAGGTGGCTGAAGGCTGCATGGTGCACTGGAGGCGGTGTTGAATCTCATCGTCGATTTCTGCCCTTGTTGATAATAGGTTCCCAAGGTATGGAAAGTGGTTCAACGTATTGGGAATGTTTTTGGTGGGTTTTTTTCTCAGATTTTGTTTCACGGATGCCGCTCTTAGGGCGCTCTGAAGCCGGCTATTTTTGATTTGCTCAGCCAGCCTAGCGCCCAAAAAGAGGTGTGGAACGCATCCCTTTGCACTCTGCTCCACACTTTTGCAGCTGGAGACGTAAACCATTTCCACATGCAAAATTTACCGCTCCTCCCGGGTTAGTGCTGCAACAGAGGTGCAACCGAATTTTCACCCCTTGGCCTTTCACACGCTAGGATTTAACCGATTCAGAGTTGTCTGTTATCTTCCAATACAGATTGCTCGAGCAGGAAAGAAATAAGACACATCCAAATGTAATTACAAGTACTTTTGCTTCCTTTGTAAAACCACCAAGCCTGGCCATAATTTGTTTGTGAATTTAAAATTGATTCGATAAATTAATATGAGTTGCTGTTCAAGCACTTGGAAATTGAAATTTATCTGAAGCTTAAGGGGATAATCACATTTTATTTTTGAAAATGTCCAGTTGAAGTAGTTCCTGTCCAAAACTGTGCATTCAGGTAGAAAGTTTTTTTGGGGATTGAGATTTTGAAATGATAGAATGAGAAATAATGTTTTGAGAAATAAAAGTTATAATAAGAATTTAAGTAGGATGAACAAAAATGTGTTAATATTTGGGAACTTTGTTAAATTGCAATGATGATATGGGTATTGAATGGTAAAGATCCACAGGAATCATGAATTAGATGAAATGGTAATATAATGGGATGTGTAAAATTGGATCAGAGGAAGTGATTTAGGATATAAGATCACAAGGGAAAATTACATAACCAAATGGGAATTTTTCAAAAATAAATTTCCTAAGTGATTATGGATGAATTTCAGGAACCCAAAGAGGAGTTAGGAAAAGCTGTGTGAGTGCATCCCCGAGTAATATAAATCACCTGGACATGAGTCCTGAAACGATTTCAAGTTGGTATCAATATACATTCTATTGAAAATCAGGAAAGTGTAGGTGAGAATTATTGATCTTGATCAGTTTCTCTTGGAGATATTAACCAAGGTGAAACTTATGCTAGAGGAGCAAATGGATTAGATGTCATGCTAATTAGGCCCCACGAGGTCATCAGGGGCTGATGATGAATAACGTTGAGAAGTGGGAAAGGTAACAGAAATCTTGGATTACTTCTGTACATTGGTCTTTACCTATATTGTACAGTGAGAAAAATGAATTTGAAAGATTGGACATTACCCGACATTGGGACGATACAGAAAGAGATGAGAAAAGACCTCCAAACTTTTCTCATTGAACAATATAGGCAAAGATAAATGCACAGAAGGATGCATCCCAGACAGCCCCTTTGGATGGGTGGGATATCCAGGATGGGATCATCTGTCTGCAGTCTCACTGGCTGGGCAGGCTGCCTCTTCTTGTTGACTCACTGCCTGGGCAGGTTTCATTTCCTGGGGGTGTGAAATGGGGAAGGCAAAAGAGTGGAGTTGTGCTGACGGGAGGGCAGGAAAGCAAGAGTTGCTTGCCAGAAGAAGGATAACGTACGAGGATACCCGTTTCTTGTATCCTTTCAGCCCCGCTGCTGGCCAAGGGCTCAACCATGCCCCTGCCGAGAATGACCTGCACCGTCTCCTCCAGGGGGGTGAAGTGAGGCTATGAATGGAAGATGTGATTGGTGCAGCTTGTTGGTAGGTGAGGATTGGGGGGGTCATGCATTGGGCAGTGCGTGAGGCTAGTGGTGCAGTTGATAGGAGACGGCCAATGAAGATGCATTCACTGGCCTTGACCAGGCGGTGGGGGGGCGACACGACTAGCAGTGACGGCCTTAGAGATGTACTCCCACATCGTTCTTATTGGTGGGCCTCCTGGCCCCTGTGGGTAGAGGGCCGATCTTGCAGCGTTAAACCCCTGCACAAAGCTGGAGTGCTGTGTCTGTTGCGTATGCAATAAATCAATCGGCTTAGTACCGTGAACTCAATCAGGTGTGACCTAACTCAACTTTATTAGCTCTCAAAGTGAGGATTAAACATGGAGGCTTTCTTTACATACAAGGGCTGCATGTGTGTGTCTGTGGCCCAATGACTTCTGATGGTCGCTTCCCCTGGTGGCAGGTAAACCCAGGCATACATACATAGAAACATTGAAAATAGATGCAGGAGTGGGCCATTCGGCCCTTCAATCCTGCACCACCTTTCAATATTATCATGGCTGATCATGCAACTTCAGCACCCCTTTCCTGCTTTCTTTCCATACCCCTTGCTCCCTTTAGCCATAAGGGTCACATCTAACTCCCTTTTGAATATATCTAACGAACTGGCCTCAACAACTTTCTGTGGTAGAGAATTCCACAAGTTCACAATTCTCTGAGTGAAGAAGTTTCTCCTCATCTTGGTCCTAAATGGCTTACCCCTTATCCTTCGACTGTGACCGCTGGTTCTGGACTTCCCCAACGTCGGGAACCATCTTCCTGCATCTAACCTGTCCAATCCCATCAGAATTTTATATGTTCCTATGAGATCCCCTCTCATTCTTCTAAATTCAAGTGAATATAAGCCTAGTCGATCCAGTCTTTCTTCATATGTCAGTCCTGCCATCCCGGGAATCAGTCTGGTGAACCTTCGCTGCACTCCCTCAATAGCAAAAATGTCCTTTCTCAGATTAGGAGACCAAAACTGTACACAATATTAACATAGAAAATAGGTGTACGAGTAGGCCATTCGGCCCTTCGAGCCTGCACCACAATTCAATAAGATCATGGCTGATCATTCACATCAGTACCCCTTTCCTGTTTTCTCTCCATACCCCTTGATCCCTTTAGCCGTAAGGGCCATATCTAATTCCCTCTTGAATATATCCAATGAATTGGCATCAACGACTCTCTGCGGCAGGGAATTCCGCAGGTTAACAACTCTCTGAGTGAAGAAGTTTCTCCTCATCTCTGTCCTAAATGGCTTACCCCTTATCCTTAGACTGTGTCCCCTGGTTCTGGACTTCCCCAACATCAGGTACAACAACTGCAAAGTTTACCAATCACTAACTGTGCAGTTATTGTGCAACCATGCTCAGCATACCATAGAAACATAGAAACATAGAAACATAGAAAATAGGTGCAGGAGTAGGCCATTCGGCCCTTCTAGCCTGCACCGCCATTCAATGAGTTCATGGCTGAACATGCAACTTCAGTACCCCATTCCTGCTTTCTCGCCATACCCCTTGATCCCCCTAGTAGTAAGGACTTCATCTAACTCCTTTTTGAATATATTTAGTGAATTGGCCTCAACAACTTTCTGTGGTAGAGAATTCCACAGGTTCACCACTCTCTGGGTGAAGAAATACCTCCTCATCTCAGTCCTAAATGGCTTACCCCTTATCCTTAGACTGTGTCCCCTGGTTCTGGACTTCCCCAACATTGGGAACATTCTTCCTGCATCTAACCTGTCTAACCCCGTCAGAATTTTAAACGTTTCTATGAGATCCCCTCTCATTCTTCTGAACTCCAGTGAATACAAGCCCAGTTGATCCAGTCTTTCTTGATAGGTCAGTCCCGCCATCCCGGGAATCAGTCTGGTGAACCTTCGCTGCACTTCCTCAATAGCAAGAATGTCCTTCCTCAGGTTAGGAGACCAAAACTGTACACAATACTCCAGGTGTGGCCTCACCAAGGCCCTGTACAACTGTAACAACACCTCCCTGCCCCTGTACTCAAATCCCCTCGCTATGAAGGCCAACATGCCATTTGCTTTCTTAACCGCCTGCTGTACCTGCATGCCAACCTTCAATGACTGATGTACCATGACACCCAGGTCTCGTTGCACCTCCCCTTTTCCTAATCTGTCACCATTCAGATAATAGTCTGTCTCTCTGTTTTTACCACCAAAGTGGATAACCTCACATTTATCCACATTATACTTCATCTGCCATGCATTTGCCCACTCACCGAACCTATCCAAGTCGCTCTGCAGCCTCATAGCATCCTCCTCGCAGCTCACACTGCCACCCAACTTAGTGTCATCCGCAAATTTGGAGATACTACATTTAATCCCCTCGTCTAAATCATTAATGTACAGTGTAAACAGCTGGGGCCCCAGCACAGAACCTTGCGGTACCCCACTAGTCACTGCCTGCCATTCTGAAAAGTCCCCATTTACTCCTACTCTTTGCTTCCTGTTTGACAACCAGTTCTAAATCCATGTCAGCACACTACCCCCAATCCCATGTGCTTTAACTTTGCACATTAATCTCTTGTGTGGGACCTTGTCGAAAGCCTTCTGAAAGTCCAAATATACCACATCAACTGGTTCTCCCTTGTCCACTCTACTGGAAACATCCTCAAAAAATTCCAGAAGATTTGTCAAGCATGATTTCCCTTTCACAAATCCATGCTGACTTGGACCTATCATGTCACCTCTTTCCAAATGCACTGCTATGACATCCTTAATAATTGATTTCATCATTTTACCCACTACCGATGTCAGGCTGACCGGTCTATAATTCCCTGTTATTTCTCTCCCTCCTTTTTTAAAAAGTGGGGTTACATTGGCTACCCTTCACTCCATAGAAACTGATCCAGAGTCAATGGAATGTTGGAAAATGACTGTCAATGCATCCACTATTTCCAAGGCCACCTCCTTAAGTACTCTGGGATGCAGTCCATCAGGCCCTGGGGATTTATCGGCCTTCAATCCCATCAATTTCCCAAACACAATTTCCCGATTAATAAGGATTTCCCTCAGTTCCTCCTCCTTACTAGACCCTCCGACCCCTTTTATATCCGGAAGATTGTTTGTGTCCTCCTTAGTGAATACCGAACCAAAGTACTTGTTCAATTGGTCCGCCATTTCTTTGTTCCCCGTTATGACTTCCCCTGATTCTGACTGCAGGGGACCTATGTTTGTCTTTACTAACCTTTTTCTCTTTACATATCTATAGAAACTTTTGCAATCCGTCTTAATGTTCCCTGCAAGCTTCTTCTCGTACTCCATTTTTCCTGCCCTAATCAAACCCTTTGTCCTCCTCTGCTGAGTTCTAAATTTCTCCCAGTCCCCGGGTTCGCTGCTATTTCTGGCCAATTTGTATGCCACTTCCTTGGCTTTAATACTATCCCTGGTTTCCCTTGATAGCCACGGTTGAGCCACCTTCCTTTTTTTATTTTTACGCCAGACAGGAATGTACAATTGTTGTAGTTCATCCATGTGATCTCTAAATGTCTGCCATTGCCCATCCACAGTCAACCCCTTAAGTATCATTCGCCAATCTATCCTAGCCAATTCACGCCTCATACCTTCAAAGTTACCCTTCTTTAAGTTCTGGACCATGGTCTCTGAATTAACTGTTTCATTCTCCATCCTAATGCAGAATTCCACCATATTATGGTCACTCTTCCCCAAGGGGCCTCGCACAACGAGATTGCTAATTAATCCTCTCTCATTACACAACACCCAGTCTAAGATGGCCTCCCCCCTAGTTGGTTCCTCGACATATTGGTCTAAAAAACCATCCCTTATGCACTCCAGGAAATCCTCCTCCACCGTATTGCTTCCAGCTTGGTTAACCCAATCTATGTGCATATTAAAGTCACCCATTATAACTGCTGCACCTTTATTGCATGCACTCCTAATTTCATGTTTGATGCCCTCCCCAACATCACTACTACTGTTTGGAGGTCTGTACACAACTCCCACTAACGTTTTTTGCCCTTTGGTGTTCTGCAGCTCTACCCATATAGATTCCACATCATCCAAGCTAATGTCCTTCCGAACTATTGCCTTAATTTCCTCCTTAACCAGCACTGCTACCCCACCTCCTTTTCCTTTTATTCTATCGTTCCTGAATGTTGAATATCCCTGGATGTTGAGTTCCCAGCCCTGATCATCCTGGAGCCACGTCTCCGTAATCTCAATCACATCATATTTGTTAACATCTATTTGCACAGTTAATTCATCCACCTTATAGCGGATACTCCTTGCATTCAGACACAAAGCCTTCAGACTTGTTTTTTTAACACCCTTTGTCCTTTTAGAATTTTGCTGTACAATGGCCCTTTTTGTTCTTTGCCTTGGGTTTCTCTGCCCTCCACTTTTCCTCATCTCCTTTCTGTCTTTTGCTTCTGCCTCCTTTTTGTTTCCCTCTGTCTCCCTGCATTGGTTCCCATCCCCCTGCCATATTAGTTTAACTCCTCCCCAACAGCACTAGCAAACACTCCCCCTAGGACATTGGTTCCGGTCCTGCCCAGGAGCAGACCGTCCAGTTTGTACTGGTCCCACCTCCCCCAGAACTGGTTCCAATGCCCCAGGAATTTGAATCCCTCTCTGCTGCACCACTGCTCAAGCCACGTATGATGGTGAATGCCCAATATCCTGGCAGCAGTCACAATGCTTTTATTTTGCACCAGTCTGTTGTTCCCTCAGTCTTTGAGCCACCAGGATAAGCCAGAGGGTGGTTATAAGAACATAAGAACATAAGAATTAGGAACAGGAGTAGGCCATCTAGCCCCTTGAGCCTGCTCTGCCATTCAACAAGATCATGGCTGATCTGGCCGTGGACTCAGCTCTACTTACCCGCCTGCTCCCCGTAACCCTTAATTCCCTTATTGGTTAAAAATCTATCTATCTGTGACTTGAATACATTCAATGAGCTAGCCTCAACTGCTTCCTTGGGCAGAGAATTCCACAGATTCACAACCCTTTGGGAGAAGAAATTCCTTCTCAACTCGGTTTTAAATTGGCTCCCCCGTATTTTGAGGCTGTGCCCCCTAGTTCTAGTCTCCCCGACCAGTGGAAACAACCTCTCTGCCTCTATCTTGTCTATCCCTTTCATTATTTTAAATGTTTCTAGAGATCACCCCTCATCCTTCTGAACTCCAACGAGTAAAGACCCAGTCTACTCAATCTATCATCATAAGGTAACCCCCTCATCTCCGGAATCAGCCTAGTGAATCATCTATGTACCCCCTCCAAAGCCAGTATATCCTTCCTTAAGTAAGGTGACCAAAACTGCACGCAGTACTCCAAGTGCGGCCTCACCAATCCCTGTACAGTTGCAGCAGGACCTCCCTGCTTTTGTACTCCATCCCTCTCGCAATGAAGGCCAACATTCCATTCACCTTCCTGATTACCTGCTGTACCTGCAAACTAACTTTTTAGGATTCATGCACAAGGACCCCCAGGTCCCTCTGCACCGCAGCATGTTGTAATTTCTCCCCATTCAAATAATATTCCCTTTTACTGTTTTTTTTTCCCCAAGGTGGATGACCTCACACTTTCCAACATTGTATTCCATCTGCCAAACCTTAGTCCATTCGCTTAACCTATCTAAATCTCTTTGCAGTCTCTCTGTGTCCTCGACACAACCCGCTTTCCCACTAATCTTTGTGTCATCTGCAAATTTTGTTACACTACACTCTGTCCCCTCTTCCAGGTCATCTATGTATATTGTAAACAGTTGTGGTCCCAGCACCAATCCCCGTGGCACACCACTCACCACCGATTTCCAACCCGAAAAGGACCCATTTATCCCGACTCTCTGCTTTCTGTTAGCCAGCCAATTCTCTATCCATGCTAATACATTTCCTCTGACTCCGCGTACCTTTATCTTCTGCAATAACCTTTTGTGTGGCACCTTATCGAATGCCTTTTGGAAATCCAAATACACCACATCCATCGGTACATCTCTATCCACCATGTTCATTATATCCTCAAAGAATTCCAGTAAATTAGTTAAACATGATTTCCCCTTCATGAATCCATGCTGCGTCTGCTTGATTGCACTATTCCTATCTAGATGTCCCGCTATTTCTTCCTTAATGATAGTTTCAAGCATTTTCCCTACACTACAGATGTTAAACTAAACGTCCTATCGTTACCTGCCTTTTGTCTGCCCCCTTTTTTAAACAGAGGCGTTACATTAGCTGCTTTCCAATCCGCTGGTACCTCCCCAGAGTCCAGAGAATTTTGGTAGATTATAACGAATGCACCTGCTATAACTTCCGCCATCTCTTTTAATACCCTGGGATGCATTTCATCAGGGCCAGGGGACTTGTCTACCTTGAGTCCCATTAGCCTGTCCAGCACTACCCCCCTAGTGATAGTGATTGTCTCAAATTAAATCCCCCTTCTCATCTTCTAAGGGACCAACATTTACTTTAGTCACTCTTTTCTGTTTTATATAATCGGTAAAAGCTTTTACTATCTGTTTTTATGTTTCGCGCAAGTTTACCTTCGTAATCTATCTTTCCTTTCTTTATTGCTTTCTTAGTCATCCTTTGCTGTTGTTTAAAATTTTCCCAATCTTCTAGTTTCCCACTAACCTTGGCCACCTTATACGCATTGGTTTTTAATTTGATACTCTCCTTTATTTCCTTGGTTATCCGCGGTTGGTTATCCCTTCTCTTACCACCCTTCTTTTTCACTGGAATATATTTTTATTGAGCACTATGAAACAGCTTCTTAAAAGTCCTCCACTGTTCCTCAATTGTGCCACCATTTAGTCTGTGTTTCCAGTCTACTTTAGCCAACTCTGCCCTCATCCCACTGTTGTCCCCTTTGTTTAAGCATAGTACGCTCGTTTGAGACACTACTTCCTCACCCTCAATCTGTATTACAAATTCAACCATACTGTGATTCAAGGTGAGGCCTCACCAAGGCCTTGTACAACAGCAGTAAGACCTCCCTGCTCCTATACTCAAATCCTCTCGCTATGAAGACCACCATGCCATTTGCCTTCTTCACCACCTGCTGTACCTGCACGCTAACTTTCAATGACTGATGTATCAAGACACCCAAGTCTCGTTGTACCTCCCCTTTTCCTAATCTGTCACCATTTAGATAATATTCTGCCTTTTTGTTTTTGCCACCAAAGTAGATAATCTCACATTTATCTACATTATACTGCATCTGCCATGCATTTGCCCACTCACCTAACCTGTCCAAGTCACCCTGCAGCCTCTTAGCATCCTCCTCACAGCATCCTCCTCACTACCACCCAGCTTAGTATCATCTGCAAACTTGGAGATATTACATTCAATTCCTTTGTCTAAATCATTAATGTATATTGTAAAAAGCTGGGGTCCCAGCACTGAACCTTGCGGTACTCCACTAGTCACTGCCTACCATTCTGAAAAGGACCCGTTTATTCCTACTCTTTGTTTCCTGTCTGCCAACCAGTTCTCTATCCAAGTCAATACATTACCCCCAATACCATGTGCTTTAATTTTGCACACTAATCTTTTGTGTGGGACCTTGTCAAGAGCCTTTCGAAAGTCCAAATACACCACATCCACTGGTTCTCCCTTGTCCACTCTACTATTTACATCCTCAAAAAATTCTAGAAGATTTGTCAAGCATAATTTCCCTTTCATAAAACCATGCTAACTTGGACTGATCCTATCACTGCTTTCCAAATGCGCTGCTATTATATCTTAATAATTGATTCCAACATTTTCCCCACTACCGATGTCAGGCTAACCGGTCTATAATTCCCTGTTTTCTCTCTCCCTCCTTTTTTAAAAAGTGGGGTTACATTAGCTACCCTCCAGTCCATAGGTATTGATCCAGAGTCTATAGAATGTTAGAAAATGACCACCAATGCATCCACTAGTTCTAGGGCCACTTCCTTAAGTACTCTGGGATGCAGAGTATCAGGCCCTGGGGATTTATCGGCCTCCAATCAATTTCCCTAACACAATTTCCTGACTAATAAGGATTTTCTTCAGTTCCTCCTTCTCGCTGGACCCTACTATTTTCGGGAGGTTATTCGTGCCTTCCTGACAGCAACATGGAGAGCAATGTGAGTGTGGAGCGGAACTGTCAGAATAAAGGAGACACGCAGGCAAACGGCAGCAAGGGCCAGGAGAAGTGCGCGAGTGTCCAGAAAGAGGAGAGAAAGCTAATATCTTCACCAAAGATAGCAAAAATGCAATATACCAGACGTATTAATCCTCATGCACAGCAGCAAACACCACAGATTCGGTCTTTCACTGGAAACAAATCTACAATTAGTCCAGATTTTACTTCACAGTGGCCCAACACTGTACCCGGCTGGAGCGGTTATGCCTTTCCCCGTAGCAGCAACTTCCATTACCAAACTGCAGCTACCTATACCTGCAGAGCAAGCCAAGCTTTTAACTGCTTCATGCTTTGTGAAGGATTATCAGGAGGAATTCAGCAGCAATTTTATTATGAGGAGAAAGGATCAGCAATTACCATTTAGTCTGTAAATGCTACGGAAGGTGTACATCTGAAAATCCACATCTAAGCTTTTTTCTCTTCTCAAAAAAGAAAAGACAATAAATATGTTGCTGTCGTACAAGTATAATTCTGTAGTTCTCTTTTAAGATTATTTAAAAAAATCTTCTGTAACAAAAGCTTATAAAATTTCTGTAGGTTCCATTTTTTGTATGACTAATGCTTGAAAATGTTCCATCATAAAACATTTTCAAAGTATGCCAAAGCCACAGTTGAAGGATATTGCAGAAATAATCCAATTTATATTGGAGAACAACTGAAACTCTTCTGTGTCATTTCTTTAATTCTGCATTCATTGAAACCACTCCTTTATATTAATGATCTGTTTTGCAGTAGCTAGTATGGAAGATGCAACTTGAAATATAGGTGTAACTGAAAATGAGCAGTTTTATAAAAACTTGCTTCTTTTGGTAACTTCCCCAAAAGCTGAAGTAGATTTATACAGGCAACAAGAAGTAAAAGTTCTTTTATTGCCTGTATGGGGGTAAGCGGGAACACATGTGGCTTAAGACAATGATGCTCATGTTTTTTAACCATTATGAGCTCCAACAGCAGTACCATGTCAAATTTATATTGGAGGCAGAGGTGGTGTTGCCATGCGAGCAATGGTTAAAAACAACTGCACACTAAAGGCATTCACCTCAGAAACATTGTTGACAACAATTGCAATATCTAGAATTGGTATTGTTCCTAATCAAATTACAAATCCTAGATATGTAATTTTAAACATTTGTGTGCATTTGTACAATATTTCCAAACACTATATCTAATTGCAGATTGAATAATATATTGTTGGATAGACATTGAGGGATTTTCCTATTTCTTTGTGTAAAATACCACCATTCTTTTGTACTTGTTCCCTCCTTCCAGAAGTCCATTTCACGTAAATGCAGCAGGTATACATGCCCGTGAGCTTCCCAAAAGGTGGAAAAATGAAATGTTTGAGGGCCAAACCCCTCATCAGGTTTCTTGCAAACAGTTTAACTAATAGTAAACCCACTAATGTGAGCTGCCAAAAATACAGGACAAATAGGTGTAAAAACTGCTTGATCCTGATAATCTTTGTTGTTTATTTGGTCTCCCTTTGGAAGTAGCCCTAAATGTGCCTTCCTGATCTTCTGATTGTTGCATTTTGGTGTGCCCCAGTTCTCTGTCATTAATATGGATTATATTTTCCATACATCAGAACCAGATGAAGTTTCTTTCAACCTCATTTCTGTTCTTGGACTATGAGTATTGACTCTATTATCATCTGCAATATTCTTCCTTAAGGGGGCACATTTTCTGTTGCATCGCTGTAATACTGGAGGGTCCTTGAGTGTTTTTGGGCTACCAGCTCCGGTTCTGGAGACTGCTAAACTCGCTTTCCCTGGAAACATATTGGCTAGTGTAGAAAATGTACTTGTGGTGGTAACTTTTCGACTAGCAGTCATTTATCTATGTAGTTGGACCCCAGGATAGGGTTACCAACTGTGATTGGAGGCATTCCTGAAGATTTGATCAAGTGACGTTCTGATCATGTGACGTTCTGACCATATGACACTTGATCACAATTCCCCGCTCCCCAATCTTCACCTTGCCCCCAATCTCCCTCTCTCCTTGAGCCCCCATTCCCAGTCTATATCTCTCCCCCCAGTCTCCATCTCGCTCCAATCCCCCATTCCCCAGCCCCCATCTTTCGCCGAACTGCAATTCTCCAGTCTCCATCGCTGCCTCCATACCCAGTCTCCCTCTCTTCCCAAGCCCCCATTCCCCAGTCTCCTTCTCTCACTGAACCCCCAGTCTACATCCCTCCTCCAGCCCCTATTTCCCAGTCTCCATCTCCCCCCCGCAGCCTCCATTCCCCAGTTTCCCTCTCTCCGAGGCCCCATTCTCCAGTCTCCATCACTTCCCAAGCCCCTATTTGTGTCCCTATCTCTCCGCGAGTTCCCAGTCTCCCGTCTCTTCCATTGAGGGGTGGTAAGGCCAATTCTGCGGCGGGAGCAGGACTTCCACGCCGGGGACTAAAATTCCCCGCCCCAGAAGGTTACCGCCCCCAAGATGGGAGCCTGTGCGGGGAGGCAGAGGGAAGTGGAGGGGAGACGGGGGCGGGGGATGGAGGGGAGAGTGGTAGAGGTGGGGGGGGGTGGAGAAACCCAGGGCGGGGGACAGGAGGGGCCACATTGCAGCAAGGTCTGGGGGGGGCGGTGTGTTGGAGGGGCGGGCCTGGGGGCTCTGTGCCTCGGTGCGGGGAGTGTTCGGAGTGGGGTGGACAGGTTGACTGTGCAGATGACGGTTGGTGGATGTGGTGTGGTTGGCGTCGCGGGGGCGTGGCTCCGGGGTGGCCGGGGCTGGGGGCTCGACATCCAGAGGGTGTTCGGCATTTGGGAAGGATTCTGACGGGACGGGGCGGTTTGGGTGCGGGGGGAGTGTTCCCGGTGTTGGGTGGGTCCGGAGCCGAGGTGGGGGCACGCTCTTGGGATGGGGGATGGGCTGTTTGGGGCTGGGATTGGGAGAGACTTCTTCACTCGGGGAGTTGTTGGTCTGTGGGGTTCCCTGCCGCGGAGAGTTGTTGATGCCAGTTCATTGGATGTGTTCGGGAGGGAGTTGGATGTGGTCCTTGCGGCTGGGGTGTTCGGGGGTGGGGGATGTGGAGGGGGCGTGGGGAGGAGGTGCTGGGGTGATCAGCCATGATCTTGTTGAATGGCGGTGCAGGTTTGAAGGGCCGAATGGCCTACTCCGGCACCTATTTTCTATGTTTCCTTAGTGAAGACAGAACCAAAGTATTTGTTCAACTGGTCTGCCATTTCCTTGTTCCCCATTATGAATTCACCTGATTCTGGCTGCAAGGGACCTACATTAGTCTTCACTAATCTTTTTCTCTTCACATATCTATAGAAGCTTTTGCGGTCAGTTTTTATGTTCCCTGCAAGCTTACTCTCATACTCTATTTTCCCCACTTAATTAAACTCTTAGTCCTCCTCTGCTGGATTCTAAATTTCTCCTAGTCCTCAGGTTTGCTGCTTTTTCTGGCCAATTTATATGCCTCGTCCTTGGATTTAACACTATCGCTAATTTCCCTTGTTAGCCACGGTTGAGCCACCTTCCCCTTTTTATTTTTACGCCAGACAGGGATGTACAATTGTTGTAGTTCATCCATGCGGTCTCTAAATGTCTGCCATTGTCTATCCACCGTAAGCCCCTTAAGTATCATTCGCCAGTCTATCCTAGCCAATTCACGTCTCATACCATAGAAGTTACCTTTCCTTAAGTTCAGGACCCTAGTCTCTGAATTAACTGTGTCACTCTCCATCTTAATGAAGAATTCTACCATATTATAGTCACTCTTCCCCAAGGGGCATCACCATCATCATAGGCAGTCCCTCGAAACAAGGATGACTTGCTTCCACGCCAAAAAAGGATGAGTTCACAGGTGTTTCAATGAAGGACCTAATATTGGATAGGTTAGGTGAGTGGGCAAATGCATGGCAGATGCAGTATAATGTGGATAAATGTGAGGTTATCCACTTTGGTGGTAAAAACAGAGAGACAGACTATTATCTGAATGGTGACAGATTAGGAAAAGGGGAGGTGCAACGAGACCTGGGTGTCATGGTACATCAGTCATTGAAGGCTGGCATGCAGGTACAGCCGGCGGTTAAGAAAGCAAATGGCATGTTGGCCTTCATAGCGAGGGGATTTGAGTATAAGGGCAGGGAGGTGTTGCTACAGTTGCACAGGGCCTTGGTGAGGCCACACCTGGAGTATTGTGTACAGTTTTGGTCTCCTAACTTGAGGAAGGATATTCTTGCTATTGAGGGAGTGCAGCGAAGGTTCACCAGACTGATTCCCGGGATGGCGGGACTGACATATCAAGAAAGACTGGATCAACTGGGCTTGTATTCACTGGAGTTCAGAAGAATGAGAGGGGATCTCACAGAAGCGTTTAAAATTCTGACGGGTTTAGACAGGTTAGATGCAGGAAGAATGTTCCCAATGTTGGGGAAGTCCAGAACCAGGGGTCACAGTCTGAGGATAAGGGGTAAGCCATTTAGGACCGAGATGAGGAGAAACTTCTTCACCCAGAGAGTGGTGAACCTGTGGAATTCTCTACCACAGAAAGTTGTTGAGGCCAATTCACTAAATATATTCAAAAAGGAGTTAGATGAAGTCCTTACTACTAGGGGGATCAAGGGGTATGGTGAGAAAGCAGGAATGGGGTACTGAAGTTGCATGTTCAGCCATGAACTCTTTGAATGGCGGTGCAGGCTCGAAGGGCCGAATGGCCTATTCCTGCACCTATTTTCTATGTTTATATGTCTATGTTTCTATTTCAGGTCCTGAACTACATGTTGAAGGGTGGAAGATGCCTGTTCGTGGATTTTCTTACCGTGTGGTGGCCGTTGCACACCAGCCACCACATGAGCTTGACAGAACTAGGTCTTGGTCCAGCGGCAAGAGTTATCCAAGACGACTGGAGACCTGCTCTGCTGCACAGACCTCGTGCGCACACATTTCGCAGTGTGGGCTGGCCCATACTGCCCCCCAGGCCCTCGCCTCTTCTGGCCCTGAACTCACGCCTCTCCTGGGCCCCGATCTCGTCCCTCTACAATCTCTCGCCGCTCCTTCACCCCGACCTCGCCGTTCCTGCTGTATCTGCCCATGCTCCAATCACTGACCTGGACCTTGATGATGTCCCTCTTCGCTGCCATCACCCTCCTGCACCAGCTCGCGCTGTAACTTGATAGCAGTAATCTGTGTAGGTACTCCTGGGCCCCCCATGGCAGCTTCCAACACATCCAAAATGGCGGCAGCTGGGCTCCCGCGGCAGCTGTCGGGCAATGAGCGCTCCCCCCACCCCCCCCCGTCGATCGCCTTGGACATCCACACCTCACGACACCTGCAGCAACAGCGGCAGACCCGAGTCCCCGCTCTACATTGCAGTCCGGTGCTCGGCTCCTGCTCTGGCTTAAAGCCGCCCGCTCCGGGCCTGCTGGGACAGCGCTGGGAACCGGTCCAACTCCCAAGGGGCATCGCACGACCAGATTGCTAATTAATCCTCTCTCATAGCACAAGACCCAGTCTAGGATGGCCTGCTCTCTAGCTGGTTCCTCGACATATTGGTCTAGAAAACCATCCCTTATACACTTTAGGAAATCCTCCTCCACAGTACTGCTACCAGTTTGGTTAGCCCAATCTATATGTAGATTAAATTCACCCATGATAACTGCTGTACCCTTATTGCACGCGTTCCTAATTTCCTGTTTGATGACATCCCCAGCCTCCCTACTACTGTTTGGTGGTCTGTACACAACTTCCACAAACTTTTTCTGCCCTTTGGTGTTTCGCAGCTCTACCTATATAGATTCCACATCATCCAAGCTAATGTCCTTCCTTACTATTGCGTTAATCTCCTCTTTAACCAGTAACGCTACCTCACCTCCTTTTCATTCTTATCCTTCCTGAATATTGAATACCCCTGGATGTTGAGTTCCCAGCCTTGGTTAACCTGGAGCCATGTCTCCGTAATCCCAATTACATCATATCCGTTAACAGCTATCCGTGCAGTTAATTCATCCACCTTACTATGAATGCTCCTCGCATTGAGACTCAGAGCCTTCAGGCTTGTTTTTTTTTAACACTCTTTGTCCTTTTAGAATTATGTTGTAATGTGACCCTTTTTGATTGTTGCCCTTGATTTCTCTGCCTTCCACTCTTGTTTTTCTCCTTCCTACCTTTTGCTTCTATCCCCTTTTTACTTCCCTCTGCCTCCCTGCGTAGATTCCCATCCCCCTGCCATATTAGTTTAAACCCTCCCCAACAGCACTCCGCCTAGGACATCGGTTCCGGTCCTGCCCAGGTTTGTACTGGTCCCACCTCCCCCAGAACCGGTTCCAATGTCCCAGGAATTTGCACCCCTCCCACTTGCACCACGTCTCAAGCCACATATTCATCTGAACTATCCTGCTATTCCTACTCTGACTAGCACGTGGCACTGGTAGCAATCTTGAGATCCTGAGACCTTTGAGGTCCTACTTTTTAATTTAACTCCTAGCTGCCTAAATTCAGCTTGTAGGACCTCATCACATTTTTTACTTATATCGTTGGTACCTGTATACACCACAACAGCTGGCTGTTCACCCTCCCCCTCCAGAATGCCCTGCAGCAGCTCCGAGATATCCTTGACCCTTGCACCAGGGAGGCAACATACCATCCTGGAGTCTCATTTGCGGCCGCAGAAACAGCTATCTATTCCCCTTATAATAAAATCACCTATCACTATAGCTCTCCCACTCTTTTTCCTGCCCTCCTGTGCAGCAGAGCCACCCATGGTGCCACGAACTTGGCTGCTGCTGCCTTCCCCTGATGAGCCATTTCCCCCAACAGTGACCACAGGGGACCCCTACACTACCTTCCTTCCCCTGCTTTTTCTGTTGGTCACCCATTCCTTATCTGCCTGTGTAACCTTTACCTGCGGTGTGACCAACTCACTAAATGTGCTATTCACGACATCCTCAGCATCGCAGATGCTCCAGAGGGAATCCATGCGCAGCTCCAGTGCCGCAATGCGGTCTGTCAGAGCTGCAGTTGGACACACTTCCTGCACACATAGTAGTCAGGGACTCTGGAAGCATCCCTGATTTACTACATAGCATAGGAGGAGCATGACATGGGTCTGGGCTCTCCTGCCGTGACTTAACCCTTAAATTAACTTAATTCGGCAACAATGCCAAAGGTTACCTACTGATAAGAAAAGAAAAAGAAAAAGATAAAATACTCACCAATCCACCAGCCAATCACTTACCCTCTTTGCTGTGACATCACACTTCGATTTCCTTTTACTTCTTTGTTTACTTTCTGCCCCTGCTGCGGCTGGCCTCCTCCCGACTGCTGCTGCTCCAAGCTGCCGCTGCCCTTTGTAGTCCCGCGCCCGCTCCTCTCTCATGATGCTGGCCTCCTCCCAACATTATAATCATTCCCCCCCAAGATCTTGTTATCAGTCCTATTTACAAATTCAGACGGTCCGGGGCTTTCCGCTCCCTTGTTGATCGTCCCAGTTCAATTCCAGATCTGGGTGAGCTCTCCGAGTCATTCATGACTTGAGGCTGGGTAGCCGATCTAATGGGAGTGGCAGTGTCCATGTCTGGGATTGAAGGTCCAGATTCATTGACTGAACATGAATCGGTTCGTCATTGATGGTGTCTTCCTCAAGCTGTTCCGGTTCGTTTGTGTGCCTCAATTTCGTCCGATCAATGTGCCTCCTGCATGTTTGCCCATTAGTGAGCCTGACAATAAGCACCCTGTTACCCTCCTTGGCCGTAACAGTGCCAGTGACCCACTTGGGGCCTTGACCATAATTTAGCACATACACAGGATCATTAATCGAGACGTCGCGTGACACGGCAGTGCGATCATGATACCACTGCTGATGGTGACGTCTGTTTTCGAATTGATCGTTAAGATCAGGGTGGACAAGCGAGAGCTGGTCTTGAGACCTCTCTTCATCAACAGTTCAGCAAGGGGGACCCCGGGAAGCGTGTGGGGTACCTTCCTGTAACTAAGCAGTGTGCGTGACAAGCGAGTCTGCAAAGAACCGTGAGTTACGTGTTTCAGGCTCTGCTTGATGATTTGGATGGGTCACTCCACTTGACCATTGGACGCGGTTTTGAATGGTGCTGACCTTAAATGCTTGATACCATTGAGTCTCATAAACTCTTGAAACTCCAAACTCGTGAAGCACGATCCATTGTTGCTTACAACGATGTCGGGCAGACCATGAGTGGTGAACATGGCACGAAGGTTCTCAATGGTGGCTGTGGATGTGCTGGATGACATGATTACACATTCTATCCATTTGGAATAGCATTCAACACCACCAAAAATATTTTGCCCAGGAAAGGACTTGCATAGTCTATGAGGATCCTCGACCCTGGTTTGGATGGCCACGACCACAGACTTAGCCGAGATTCCACTGGTGCATTGCTTAATTGCATGCAAGTGTTGCACTGATGCACACATGACTCCAAACCAGAGTCAATGCCAGGCCACCAAACGTGAGACCTGGCAATGGTCTTCATCATCACAATACCAGGATGGGTACTGTGTAAATCCTGTACAAATCTCTTCCTGCCTTTCTTGGGCATAACAACACGATTACCTCATAGCAAACAATCAGATTGAATAGATAGTTTGTCTTTGCGACGGTTGTAAGGTTTGGTCTCATCAAACACTTCTCTGGGAATGGCCGACCAATCACCATTAAGGAGACAACAATTTACAACCAATAAGATCGGATCCTGGCTGGTCCAGGTCCTAACGTTGAGCAGTGACAGGCGACCCTTCACTCTCAAAGACTTCCATGACCAACAGTAGGTCTGCGGGCTGTGGCGTTTCCACCTCCGGCGTGGGCAACGGTAAATGGCTCAATGCATCGGCACAATTCTCGGTGCCAAGTCTATGGTGAATGACATAATCATAGGCAGATAATGTCAGCATCCACCTCTGGATGCGGGACGATGCGTTGGTATTGATACCTCTATGCTCTGAAAACAAAGATATGAGCGGCTTGTGATCGGTTTCAAGCTCGAAATGAAGCCCAAGCAGATACTGGTGCATCTTTTTAACCCCATATACGCAAGCTAAAGCTTCTTTCTCTACCAAGCCGTAGGCTCTTTCTGCTTTAGACATGCTTCTCGACGCGTACACAACGGGTTGTAGTTTGCCCGACTCATTGGACTGTTGGAGCACGCAACCAACCCCATGTGATGAAGCATCACAGGCCAATACTAAATGCTTGCACAGGTCATAATGTACCAGCAATTTGTTGGAACAAAGCAGATTTCTAGCCTTCTCGAAGGCCCTGTCTTGAGATACACCCCAAACCCAGTTGTCGCCTTTTCTGAGCAGCATGTGCAGTGGCTCTCATAATGTGCTCAATTTAGGTAAGAAGTTACCAAAGTGGTTGAGAAGACCAAGGAATTAATGCAGCTCCGTCATATTCTGGGGTCTGAATGCATTTTTGATGGCCTCTGTTTTTGAGTCCGTAGGCCTGATGCCGTCTGCAGCAATCTTCCTTCCCAGGAATTCGACTTCCAGTGCCATGAAGATGCACTTTGAACGTTTCAGCCTGAGCCCCACTTTGTCCAGATGACGTAGAACCTCTTCCAGGTTGTGCAGGTGTTCGGCAGTGTCACAACCTGTGACCAGAATGTCGTCTTGGAACACCACAGTTCTAGGGACGGACTTCAGTAGACTCTCCATGTTTTTCTGATATATGGCTGCAGCCGAGCGAATTCCAAAAGGACACCTGTTGTAAATGAACAGCCCTTTATGCGTATTGATGCACGTAAGTTTCTTCGAAGATTCGACAAGCTCCTGTGTTATATAGGCCGACGCGACATCCAATTTGGTGAACGACTTTCCCCCGGCTAGTGTTGTAAACAGGTCATCAGCCTTTGGTAACGGGTATTGATCCTGTTTTGAAGTTTGGTTGATCATAACCTTGTAGTCTCCACAAATCCTGACAGTGCCATCATTCTTCAGCACAAGAGCAATGGGACTAGTGCATTCGTTAAATTCGACCAGAGAAATGACCCCTTCATGTTGGAGATTGTCCAGTTCGATTTCGACCTTCTCCCTCATCATGTACAGGACCACCCGGGCTTTGTGATGGACAGGTCTTGCATCCGAGTCCAGGTGGACCTGCGTATCCACCGATGACAAAGCTTTAATATCGTTCCAGTTCCACTTTATTTTTTCGAGCCAACTCCTGCTGAACAGCGTTGGATCATTGCCTGGAACGATCCACAGCGATAGATCATGAACCGCCTCATCGTACGACACCTTGACTGCTGCACTGCCAATCACTGGTATGAGTTCTTTGGTGTAGGTATGCAATTTTGCATTTACTGGACTCAGCCTGGGTTTCACAGCCTTGGTGTCCCACTGTTTTTCAAAAGTCTTCTGGCTCATAATTGGCTGACTTGCACCCGTGTCTAATTCCATAGATATCGGCACGCCGTTCAATTTTACTTTAATCATTATCAGTTGGCTTTTTGTGAGGAACGAGTATACGTTATACATTTCCTCCCCGGGTATCTCGGGTTGCATGACCGGATCATCATCATCCACGTGATGTGTCACAGTGTGCTTGCTGAGCTGCGGATACATCCGCTGAAGGTGCCCTATTTTCGCACAACCTCTACAAATATACTGTCTGAAATGGCACAGATGAGGCCGATGATTGCCCCCACAATGCCAATAGGATGAAATCGGATTTATGCCCTGTTATGTATGCATGTCAATGATGTACTGTAATACTAGACCTGAATGTACCTTCACCCTGTATACCCCATACCTGTACACCAGAGGGTGCTGCTGCTGGAGACCTAAGGGTCACCTATACACTGCAGGTAACCAAGTATAAAAGGGAGCTCACCTCTTGCTGTCCTGACACTAGGAGCTGCAGTTCAAGTGCCATACCCCTGCCTCGTGGAGTCATTCACAGAATGCTTGCATATACAACATGCCCAATGGCAGACTTTGAGCAGCTACAGGTTTCGCAAACACAGTCAGGTAGGCCGCCAGGTGCAGCTCTGCCAGCCGACGACAAAATCTGGTGCACAGTACTTGCCGTGGAGTTCTGACTCTGGGAGGATATCTGCTTTGTACTATCGGCCGTGGTCAGGCAAGCCTGGGCGATCGTGATGGCCCTGCTCAGATCCAGAGTCTCCGCAGCCAGCAGCTTCCGCAGGATCAACTCGTGATTTATGCCTCTTACAAAGACGTCACGCAGCTTGTCTTCCAACGTGGTTCCAAACTTACACGGCCCAGCGAGACGCTTCGGGTCGACAACAAATTCCACCACGTCCTGGCTCTCAGAACGAACATGCTTGTAAAAGCGCTATCTCGAGATAATGATGTCTTCTTTAGGTTTGAGATGGTCCCGAATCAGAGCACACAATTCCTCATAGGTCTTTTCCATTGGACGTGCAGGTGAGAGCAGATTCCTTATGAGGCCATAGATTTTTGGACCACAAACCGCGAGGAAAATTGCCCCACGCCTAACTGCATCAGCGTCTTCATCCTACTTGTTGGCCACGAAGTACTGGTCGAGGTGATCTGTAAAATCCTCCCGGTCTTCTCCCTCTACAAATCGCTCCAGGATTCCAACGGTGCTCACTTTTTTTGTGTGTGTGAAAATTCGTATTGTGCCTCGTCGCCAAATGTTGCGTCTGCAATAACTCAATAGGCTTAGTACCGGGAACTCAATCAGGTGCGACCTGACTCTACTTTATTCACTCTCAAAGTGAGGATTAAACATGGAGGCTTTCTTTATATACAAGGGCTGCACGTGAGTGTCTGTGGCCCAATGACCTCCGATGGTCGCTCCCCCTGGTGACAGGTAAACCCAGGCATACATACATTACAGTTCCTCACCCTGTTTTCAAGCTGTTCAGATTAAGAAGTTGCAATGCTACAGCTAAATACAAACAACGGAGTGTATAAACTGCTGGTGAGGATATGAACTCTAGATATTGTCCTGTTCATCACCAAGGATTTTAAGCCTGGAGGTGACCTACATCGAGGTCGTCGTCAAAACATGTAATGAACATGTATCAAATTTCATCTGTTCACAATTTTAAACATGTTAGTATCTCCGTTAAAATAATGGAGTGAGGAATGTGATACAATGTATTTATGTATTTATGTAATCGCAGCACCAATAGTTATTTCTAACCTAAAGTTCATACATGCCAAATGTTGGCATTTCACAAAAGACCTCAGCTTTCTAAACATGTTTCTCCCTTCAGACTTTCATGTATTTATGGTTTATTTCCTCCATTCTGAATGTGGGATTACTGGGTACATCTGGTCTAGAAATTCGACCGTGCAGTGCCCATTTGACGAGCGATAAATGGCCTACTACGCTCCCGATATGGCGGGCAGGATGCGCGTGCACATTTCAGGCCGGCAATACGCCACCTGCCATATTGGATAGGGTGGCATCAGGAGCGCATGTTGTGAACATTTAAAAATTATTTAAATTAAGGTTATGTGTGTGTCGTTGGGCCCAATTTTGAATTGTTAATGTCCCAGCCCTTCATACGCCTCGTGCTGAACTCGCTCAGTTCAACGCGGAGCGTGACTCCAGCGGAGTGTGATTTGAGCAGAGTGTGGGCATCTTTTGCTGAGAGTTGTGACTGAGGGAGTTAGAGCTGAGGGAGTTAGATCTGAGGGAGTTAGGGCTGAGGGAGTTGTGACTGAGGGAGCTGGGACTGAGGAAGTTGGGGCTGAGGGAGTTGAGACTGAGGGAGTTGAGACTGAGGGAGTTGGAGCTGAAGGAGTTTGGACTGAGGGAGTTGGGACGGAGGGAGTTGGGACAGAGGGAGTTAGGTCTGAGGGAATTGGGACTGAGGGAGTTGGGACTGAGGGAGCTGGGACTGAGGGAGCTGGGACTGAGGGAGTTAGAGCTGAGGGAGTTAGAGCCAAGGGAGTTGGGACTGAGGGAGCTAAGGGTGAGGGAGTTGGGACTGAGGGTGTTGTGACTGAGGGAGTTGGGACTGAGGGAGTTGGGACTGAGGCAATTGGGGCTGAGGGAATTAAGATTGAGGGAGTTGGGTCTGAGGGGGTTGAGACTGAGGGTGTTACATAGAAACATAGAAACATAGAAAATAGGTGCAGGAGTAGGCCATTCGGCCCTTCGAGCCTGCACCACCATTCAATGAGTTCATGGCTGAACATACAACTTCAGTACCCCATTCCTGCTTTCTCGCCATACCCCTTGATCCCCCTAGTAGTAAGGACTACATCTAACTCCTTTTTGAATATATTTAGTGAATTGGCCTCAACAACTTTCTGTGGTAGAGAATTCCACAGGTTCACCACTCTCTGGGTGAAGAAGTTTCTCCTCATCTCGGTCCTAAATAGCTTACCCCTTATCCTTAGACTGTGACCCCTGGTTCTGGACTTCCCCAACATTGGGAACATTCTTCCTGCATCTAACCTGTCCAGTCCCTTCAGAATTTTAAACGTTTCTATGAGATCCCCTCTCATTCTTCTGAACTCCAGTGAATACAAGCCAGTTGATCCAGTCTTTCTTGATATGTCAGTCCCGCCATCCCGGGAATCAGTCTGGTGAACCTTCGCTGCACTCCCTCAATAGCAAGAATGTCCTTCCTCAAGTTAGGAGACCAAAACTGTACACAATACTCCAGGTATGTCCTCACCAAGGCCCTGTACAACTGTAGCAACACCTCCCTGCCCCTGTACTCAAATCCCCTCGCTATGAAGGCCAACATGCCATTTGCTTTCTTAACCACCTGCTGTACCTGCATGCCAACCTTCAATGACTGATGTACCATGACACCCAGGTCTCGTTGCACCTCCCCTTTTCCTAATCTGTCACCATTCAGACAATAGTCTGTCTCTCTGTTTTTACCACCAAAGTGGATAACCTCACATTTATCCACATTATACTTCATCTGCCATGCATTTGCCCACTCACCTAACCTATCCAAGTCACTCTGCAGCCTCATAGCATCCTCCTCGCAGCTCACACTGCCACCCAACTTAGTGTCATCTGCAAATTTGGAGATAGTACATTTAATCCCCTCGTCCAAATCATTAATGTACAATGTAAACAGCTGGGGCCCCAGCACAGAACCTTGCGGTACCCCACTAGTCACTGCCTGCCATTCTGAAAAGTCCCCATTTACTCCTACTCTTTGCTTCCTGTCTGACAACCAGTTCTCAATCCATGTCAGCACACTACACCCAATCCCATGTGCTTTAACTTTGCACATCAATCTCTTGTGTGGGACCTTGTCGAAAGCCTTCTGAAAGTCCAAATATACCACATCAACTGGTTCTCCCTTGTCGACTCTACTGGAAACATCCTCAAAGAATTTCGGAAGATTTGTCAAGCATGATTTCCCTTTCACAAATCCATGCTGACTTGGACCTATCATGTCACCTCTTTCCAAAGGCGCTGCTATGACATCCTTAATAATTGATTCCATCATTTTACCCACTACTGATGTCAGGCTGACCGGTCTATAATTCCCTGTTTTCTCTCTCCCTCCTTTTTTAAAAAGTGGGGTTACATTGGCTATCCTCCACTCGATAGGAACTGATCCAGAGTCTATGGAATGTTGGAAAATGACTGTCAATGCATCCACTATTTCCAAGGCCACCTCCTTAAGTACTCTGGGATGCAGTCCATCAGGCCCTGGGGATTTATCGGCCTTCAATCCCATCAATTTCCCCAACACAATTTCCCGACTAATAAGGATTTCCCTCAGTTCTTCCTTCTTACTAGACCCTCTGACCCCTTTTATATCCGGAAGGTTGTTTGTGTCCTCCTTAGTGAATACCGAACCAAAGTACTTGTTCAATTGGTCTGCCATTTCTTTGTTCCCCGTTATGACATCCCCTGATTCTGACTGCAGGGGACCTACATTTGTCTTTACTAACCTTTTTCTCTTTACATATCTATAGAAACTTTTGCAGTCCGTCTTAATGTTCCCTGCAAGCTTCCTCTCGTGTTAGGACTGAGGGAGTTGGGACTGAGGGAGTTGGGGACGGAGGGTTTTAGGGCTGAGGGAGTTGGGACTGAGGGAGTTGGGGACGGAGGGTGTTAGGGCTGAGGGAGTTGGGACTACTTTTTTTGTCTCTTTTTTTCTGCTTTCTTTGTAGATTCCTTGGAAAAATAAGGATGGTGTACTCTGGGTCCCAAAGGAAAGGAGAATAACTCAAATGTAAGGTGTACACCTTTAAGATAACATTGGAGAGAAATTGTGTCAAAATGAAGCAATTGTGGGACTTTCACTTGCAGTAAATGTGTCCAAGTTTTGTCGCTGCAGCAGGAGATTGTTTCCCTAAAGAAGACAATTGACTGATTGACCTACTTGATGGATTTCGACGACTTCCTGACTGGGAGTAAGTCTTCATTGTCGGTTATTGATATCACCAGATCCCTTACCACTGTGGATTCTCTTATTACTTCAAACAAGTATGGCCCACTTTGTGACTTGGAGAACTCAACAAGCAGTGAGGTCAACACCAGTGACACCGAACCTCATTGCTCATATCAGCATCTTGGAAAAGGTAGGGGGAAGGCTGCAAAGTCCAAGAGAACATCGTTTTAACAGCCAAGGAAGGGCAAGAGGCAAGGGGGTAATCCTCATGGGGGACTCCATCATCAGGCACACAGACAGCACCCTATGTAGAGGTATGACTCTGTCAAGAGCAGTCTTCTGTTTTCCAGGGGCCAAGGTAGCTGATCTCCGGGATCGTGTGGATGAACTGATGAAAGATGAGTGTAAATACACTGTAGTAGGTTTACATATTGGAAGTAACGATATTATGGACAGAAGTCCATTTGTTTTGCAGGATTCCTACAAAAGTCTCATAGATGCCCTTCAGCAAAGGGGTGCAAGGGTAGTAGTGTTCGGCTATTACCGGTCATGTCCCGATCGATGGAGAGGAATAGCTGAATTGTAGGATTCAACATCTGGCTTCGGGACCTCTGCAAAAAGCAGCTTCACTTCATCGATAATTCGGAAGTGTTCACTGGACAAGGTAAGTTGTTTAGGAGGGACGGCCTCCATCTTAACTTCTTAGGAGCTAAAAGGCTGGCAGAGGGTGTTGGGCATGCTTTCAGAAAGCATTTAAACTAATTCAGCAAGGGGATAATGTAGATAAGTTCAAAGTTAGCCTTACTGCACATGATCATTACATAGATGCTAAGCATGAAGATGAGCCAGGTAGGAAGCAACCAGGAATGAATAACTTTAAGAAATTAGATGGGAGACCTTTAAATTGCTTTTATGAAGAACTTAGACATATTGTGTATTTCTGAGACATGGCTAGATGACAATGATGGCACAGACATTCACCTAAAGGGGTACAAGGGTTTCAGAAAGGATAGGGTAGGTCAAAGGGGAGTTGGGGTTGCTATTTTTACCAGTGTGAATCTAAGATCTGAAGAGAGACTTGATACTGCCTCATCAAGCTCAGCTAAAGTGACCTGGGTTCAATTGGACCAAGGCAGGGATTAATTATCGGTAATTGTTATAGGCCCCCGGGTCAGACACTTGAATGTGATGAGTTACTATGGAAACAGATCACATGCTTTTTTTATAAAATGCCACCTTTTTCTGGTGGGTGATTTTAATTTTCCTGCTATTCAGCGGCACGATGGTTTACCTGCTGTTGTGGTGGGAAGTGCAGCTGAAAAGTTTATTGAAAATATACAAGTCTGTTTGCTGACTCAACATGTTAATGAACTGTGTGTTTATGAGTGAGCCTGGCTGTGTATCAGGCCTCCATGTGGGGGAACATCTGGGCAACAGTGATCACACCATTGTACGGTTCAAATTGGCGAGTAGAACTAAAGGCCCTGAGAGCCTGCAACAGGTACCGGATTTCAGAAGAGCAAACTTCTCCAAAATGACAGATGAGTTGGAACGGGTAAATTAGCTAACCCTCCTCGGTGGTAATGCGACCGATGTTGAACATAAATGGAAAGTTTTTAAGAACAAGATTAAAAATGTGGAAAACAAACAGGTACCAAAAATCAAAAGAAGGAAATGTAGTAAGAAAAAGCCAAGGTGCCTGACTGGCTATGTACAAAGACAAATAAGATATGAAGTGTTAAGTATCGAATAACTCCACGAGGCTAAGTACGGTGAGTTAGTTCAGGCATGACCTTACTCCAGTTTATTTATTCTAAAGTGAGGATTCAACATGGCTGCCAACATTATATACCTGGCTTGCATGTGTCTGCCAGTGACCATTGGTACTCCGACAGCTGTGCCCTCTGGTGGCAGGTAAAACCCAGTTAACATACATAATATATTTCCTTCCCCCCCCCCCCCCGCCAAAGTCCTTGGTGCAGGTTGTATTTACAAGTTGAGACGGTCCGGGGCCTTCCGCTCCCTGGTTGATCTTCTCAGTTCGAACCCAAGTTTGGGTGAGTTAGCAGGACCATTGCTGCATTGTGGAGCAGTGGGTCTGACAGAACTGTCGGGGATGATAGGTTTGTCTTCGTGAATGACACAAGGGTCAACTGATGGTTGGATGTGTGTTGGTTGGTCGATGATGATGTCATCTTCAATTTGTTCTGGGTTGTCTGTGAATCGCAGTTTGGTTGGGTCGATGTGCCTCTTGCACGTTTGGCCATTTAACAGTTTGACTACAAACACCCTGTTCCCCTCCTTGGCCAAAACCGTGCCAGCAACCCACTTTGGACCATGACCATAATTCAGGACAAACACAGGGTCATGAACAGCAATGTCACGTGATACGGCCGCACGATCGTGGTACCTTTGCTGCCGTTGCCTTCTGGCTTTAACATGATCATTGAGATCTGGGTGTACAAGCGAGAGCCTGGTTTTGAGGCCTCTCTTCATTAAGACAGTCGGAGAGGCGGAGTAGCAGCGTGGATGAGGCCTATAAAGGCCAGCGGCAGTCGGAGAGGCGGCGGGAAGGTCGAGGAGGCCCAACCGGTGCAGCTGCAGCAGGGTGAGAAGGCAAAAAAGCAGAAAGTAATCGAAAGGTGACGTCACAGCCAAGGGGGTAAGTGATTGGCTGGAGATTGGTAAGTAGTTTTTCTTTTTTCTTTTCTTTATCAGTAAGTAACATTTAGCATTGTTGTTGCCAAATTAAGTTTATCTAAGGGTTAAGTCATGGCAGGACAACTCAGACACGTATTATGCTCCTCCTGTACAATGTGGGAAGTCAGGGATGCTTCCGGTGTCCCTGACGACTACGTGTGCGGGAGGTGTATCCGCCTCCAGCTCCTGACGGACCGCACTGTGGCACTGGAGCTGCAGGTGGATTCACTCTGGAGCATCCACGATGCTGAGAATGACGTGAATAGCACATTTAGCGAGTTGATCTTACCGCAGGTAAAGGGTACTCAGCCAGATAGTAAATGGGTGATCAACAGGAAGAGCAGTGCAAGGAAGGTAGTGCAGGGGTCCCCTGCGGTCATCCCCCTGCAAAACAGATACACCGCTTTGGGTACTGTTGAGGGGGATGACTCATCAGGGGAGGGCAGCAGCAGCCAAGTTCATGGCACCATAGGTGGCTCTGCTGCACAGGAGGGTAGGAAAAAGAGTGGGAGAGCTATAATGATTGTAAGGGGAATAGATAGGCATTTCTGCGACCGTAACCGAGACTCCTGGATGGTATGTTGCCTCCCTGGTGCAAGGGTCAAGGATGTCTCGGAGCGGGTGCAGGACATTCTGAAAAGGGAGGGTGAACAGCCAGTTGGTTATGGTGCATATAGCTACGAACGGTATAGGTAAAAAACGGGATGAGGTCCGACGAGACGAATTTAGAGAGCTAGGAACTAAATTAAAAAGTAGGACTTCAAAAGTAGTAATCTCAGGATTGCTACCAGTGTCATGTGCTAGTGAGAGTAGGAATCGGAGAATAGTTCAGATGAATATATGGCTTGCGGAGTGGTGCAAAAGGGAGGGATTCAAATTCCTGGGACATTGGAACCAGTTCTAGGGGAGGTGGGATCAGTACAAACCGGACGGTCTGTACCTGGGCAGGACCGGAACCAATGTCCTAGGGGGAGTGTTTGCTAGTGTTGTTGGGGAGGAGTTAAACTAACATGGCAGGGGGATGGGAACCAATGCAGGGAGACAGAGGGAAATAAAATGGAGGCAGAAGCAAAAGATAGAAAGGAGAATAGTAAAAGTGAAGGGCAGAGAAACCCAAGGCAAAAAACAAAAAGGGCCACATTACAGCAAAATTCTAAAGGGGCAAAGTGTGTTAAAAAGACAAGCCTGAAGGCTCTGTGCCTCAATGCGAGGAGTATTCGGAATAAGGTGGACGAATTAACTGCGCAGACAGCAGTTAACGGATATGATGTAATTGGCATCACAGAGACATGGCTCCAGGGTGACCAATGCTGGGAACTCAACATCCAGGGGTATTCAACATTTAGGAAGGATAAGCAGAGAGGAAAAGGAGGCGGGGTGGCGTTGCTGGTTAAAGAGGAAATTAATGCAATAGTAAGGAGGGACAGTAGCATGGATGATGTGGAATCGGTATGGGTGGAGCTGCGGAATACCAAAGGGCAGAAAACGCTGGTGGGAGTTGTGTACAGACCACCAAACAGTAGTAGTGAGGTTGGGGACGGCATCAAACAAGAAATAAGGGATGTGTGCAATAATGGTACAGCAGTTATCATGGGCGACTTTAATCTACATATTGATTGGGCTTACCAAACTGGTAGCAATGCAGTGAAGGAGGATTTCCTGGAGTGTATTAGGGATGGTTTTCTAGACCAATATGTCGAGGAACCAACTAGAGAGCTGGCCATCCTAGACTGGGTGATGTGTAATGAGAAGGGACTAATTAGCAATCTTGTTGTGCGAGGCCCCTTGGGGAAGAGTGACCATAATATGGTAGAATTCTTTATTAAGATGGAGAGTGACACAGTTAATTCAGAAACTAGGGTCCTGAACTTAAGGAAAGGCAACTTCGACGGTATGAGGCGTGAATTGCCTAGAATAGACTGGCAAAGGATACTTAAAGGGTTGACGGTGGATAGGCAATGGCAAACATTTAAAGATCACATAGATGAACTTCAGCAATTGTACATCCCTGTCTGGAGTAAAAATAAAACGGGGAAGGTGGCTCAACCGTGGCTAACAAGGGAAATTAATGTTGTTGTTGAAACCAAGGAAGAGGCATATAAATTGGCTAGAAAAAGCAACAAACCTGAGGACTGGGAGAAATGTAGAATTCAACAGAGGAGGACAAAGGGTTTAATTAAGAGGAAGAAAATAATGTACGAGAGGAAGCTTGCAGGGAACATAATAACTGACTGCAAAAGCTTCTACAAATATGTGAAGAGAAAAAGATTAGTGAAGACAAATATAGGTCCCTTGCAGTCGGATTCAGATGAATTTATAATGGGGAACAAAGAAATGGCAGACCAATTGAACAAATACTTTGGTTCTGTCTTCACAAAGGAAGACACAAATAAACTTTCAGAAATACTGGAGGACTGAGGGTCTAGTGAGAAGGAGGAACTGAAGGATATCCTTATTAGGCGGGAAATTGTGTTAGGGAAATTGATGGGATTGAAGGCAGATAAATCCCCAGGGCCTGATAGTCTGCATCCCAGAGTACTTAAGGAAGTGGCCCCAGAAATAGTGGATGCATTGGTGATCATTTTCGTATAAGAAACGTATAAGATTCTGACGGGAGTGGACAGGTTAGATGCGGGAAGAATGTTCCCAATGTTGGGTAAGTCCAGAACTAGGCGACACAGGGGTAAGGGGTAGGCCATTTAGGACTGAGATGAGGCGAAATATCTTCACTTAGAGAGTTGTTAACCTGTGGAATTCCCTGCCACAGAGAGTTGTTGATGCCAGTTCATCGGATATATTCAAGAGGGAGTTAGATATGGCCCTTACGGCTAAAGGGATCAAGGGGTATGGAGAGAAAGCAGGAAAGGGGTACTGAGGGAATGATCAGCCATGATCTTATTGAATGGTGGTGCAGGCTCGAAGGGCCAAATGGCCTACTCCTGCACTTATTTTCTATGTTTCTATGTAATAGCTCGGCAGGAGGGACCCCGTGAGCGAGTGGGGTCTCGTCTGGTAACTGAGCAGAATGCGGGACAAGCGGGACTGTTGGGAGCCGTGAGTCACGCGTTTTAGACTCTGCTTAATGGTTTGGACAGCCCGCTCCACTTCACCGTTAGACGCGGGTTTGAAAGGGGCAGACCTGACATGCTTGATGCCATTACGGGTCATAAACTCGTGGAACTCCGGACTGGTAAAACATGGTCTGTTGTCGCTGACAAGGACGTCGGACAGGCCATGGGTGGCGAACATGGCCCGGAGGCTTTCAATATTGGCTGTGGATGTGATGGATGACATGATTATGCATTCAATCCATTTGGAGTAAGCGTCCACTACCACTAAAAACATTTTGCCGAGAAAGGGGCTGGCAAAGTCTATGTGGATCCTTGACCACGGTTTGGATGACCATGACCACAGACTCAGCGGAGCCTCCACAGGTGCGTTACACAGTTGTATGCAAGTGTTGCACTGATGCACACATGACTCCAAGTCTGAGTCAATGCCAGGCCACCAAACGTGAGACCTGGCAATGGTCTTCATCATGACAATGCCTGGATGAGTACTGTGTAAATCTCGCACAAAAGTTTCCCTGCCTTTTTTTGGCGGTGCAGGCTCGAAGGGCCGAATGGCCTACTCCTGCACCTATTTTCTATGTTTCTATAAGAACACGATTACCCCATAACAGACAATCAGATTGAATAGACAATTCATCTTTGTGGCGGCTATAAGGCTTAATTTCATCCTGCATTTCCCTGGGATGGCAGACCAATTTCCATTTAGGACACACCTTATTACGCTTGACCGTACAGGATCCTGGCTGGTCCAGGTCCTAATTTGGTGAGCCGTGATGACGGGTGACTCCTCGCTCCCGAAGGCATCCATGACCAGCAGTAAGTCTGCGGGCTGTGGCATTTCCACCCCGGTTGTGGGCAATGGGAGCCAGCTAAGTGCATCAGCACAGTTTTCAGTGCCTGGTATGTGGCAGATGACATAATCATAAGCGGACAATGTCAGTGCCCATCTTTGGATGCGGGATGAGGCATTGGTGTTTATACCTTTGCTCTCAGAAAACAATGAAATGAACGGTTTGTGGTCGGTTTCAAGCTCAAACCGAAGCCCAAACAGGTTTGGTGCATTTTCCTAACCTCTTTTACGCGTGCTAAAGGCTCTTTCTCTACCATACTGTCGGCTCTTTCAGCCTTAGACAGACTTCTGGATGTATATTCAACTGGTTGGAGTTTGCCTGATACATTGGCTTGCTGGAGCTCACAACCGACCTCATAGGGTGAGGCGTCGCAGGCCAGCACTAACCGCTTACATGGGTCATAGTGTACCAGTAACTTATTGGAACATAGCAGGTTCCTGGTCTTCTCAAAGGCTCTGTCTTGAGATTTGCCCCAAACCCAGTCATTACCCTTTCTCAGCAACATGTGCAAGGGCTCTAGCAATGTGCTCAAACTAGGTAGAAAGTTACTGAAATAGTTGAGAAGACCCAGGAATGAACACAGCTCCATCACACTCTGGGGTCTGGGTGCATTCTTGATGGCCTCTGCTTCGAGTCCGTAGGCCTGATGCCATCTGCTGCAATCTTTCTCCCCAGGTATTCGACTTCTGGTGCCATGAAAACGCATTTGGAATGTTTTAGCCTGAGTCCCACTCTGTCCAGATGACGTAGAATCTCTTCCAGGTTGTGCAGGTATTCGGTGGCGTCATGACCGGTGATCAGGATGTCATCTTGGAATAAAATGGTTCTCGGGATGGACTTCAGCAAACTCTCCATGTTTCTCTGAAATATGGCTGCCACCGAGCGAATCCCGAAAGGGCATCTGTGGTATATAAACAGCCCTTTGTGCGTGTTGATGCACATCAGTTTTTTCGACGATTCGACCTGCCCCTGTGTCATGTAAACAGATCGTCAGTCTTGGGTAGCGGGTACTGATCCTGTATCGAGACTCGGTTGATCGTTACCTTGTAGTCACCGCAGATCCTGACCGTGCCATCACTTTTCAACACCGGGACAATTAGACTGGCCCATTCACTGAACTCGACTGGTGATATAATTCCTTCCCGTTGAAGTCTGTCCAGTTCCATCTCGACCTTCTCCCTCATCATGTACGGAACCGCCCGAGCCTTGTGATGGACGGGTCTTGCATCCGGGCCTCGGTGGGTCGGCACCTTGGCTCCTGTGAAGTTGACGATGCCTGGTTCTAACAACAAGGGAAACTTGCTCAGCACTTGAGCACACAAAGCTTCATCCACTGATGATAAGGCTTTAATATTGTTCCAGTTCCATTTAATTTTCTCAAGCCAACTCCTGCCGAACAGCGTTGGGCCATTGCCTGGAATGATCCACAACAATAAATCATGCACAGCTCCATCGTACAATACCTTTACTGCCGCACTGCCAATGAGATCTTTGGTGTAGGTATGCAGCTTCGCATTGATTGGGCTCAGTTTGGGTCTTTAAGTCTTAGTGTCCCACAGCTTTTCGAAAGCCCTCTGGCTCATTATTGACTAACTCGCACCCATGTACAATTCCATGGATACTGGAACCCCATTTAATTTAAATTCCAGCATTATCGGAGGACTTTTGGTAAAAGAATGTACCCCATACACTTCTTCATCCTGTACCTCGGGTTGAGTTGCCTGTACCGCTTGATCCACGCTGGATCGATCATCCTCAGCCACGTGGTGTGTCGCAGCACGCTTGCTCGGTTGCGGACACATTCACTGAAGGTGCCCCATTGTGCACAGCCTTTGCACACGTAATGCTTGATGGGCCCGATGATAGCCCCCGCAATGCCAACAAGGTGAGATTTGATTCACCCCCGATGGCGGACTTTGAGCAGTTACAGGTCGTACGAACACGGACGAGTAGGCCCTGCCATGTGCAGCTCTGCCTGCCGACGATATTATTTTATGCACAGTATTTGCCGGTGAGTTTCGATGCTGGGAAAATATCTGTTTTGAGTTTTCGTCCGTGGCCATGCATGCCTGGGCGATCGTGATGGCCCTGCTCAGGTCGAGAGATTCAGCAGCCAGCAGCTGTCGAAGGATGACCTCGTGGCCAATGCCAAGCACGAAAAAGTACCGCATCATTTCCTCCAATGCAGCTCCAAAGTTGCACGGCCCAGCGAGACATCTCAAGTGTGCGACAAACTCCACCACGTCCTGGCCCTCCGAGCGATTGTGCGTATAGAAACGATACCTCGCCATGATGATGCTTTCCTTCAGTTTAAAGTGGTTCCGAACCAGCGTACACAATTCATCGTGAGTCTTATCCATTGGGCGAGTCGGTGAGAGTAGATTCTTGATAAGGCCATAAATTTTTGACCCACAAACGGTGAGGAGAACGGCCCTGCGCTTAATTGTGTTATCGGTTCCTTCCAATCTGTTGGTTACGAAGTACTGGTCGAGGCAATCAGTGAAATCCTCCCAGTCTTCCCCTTCCACGAATCTCTCCAAAATTCCAACAGACATGGTTGCGTGAAAATTCGTATTTTTAGCTCATCGCCAATTGTTAAGTATCGAATAACTCCACGAGGCTAAATACAGTGAGCTAGTTCAGGCATGACCTTACTCCAGTTTATTTACTCTCAAAATAGGATTCAACATGGCTGCCCACATTATATACACTGCTTGCACATGTCTGCCAGTGACCATTAGGACTCCAATAGTCGTGCCCTCCGGTGGCAGGTAAAACCCAGTTAACATACATAGCATAAACAGAAATGTTTCTATAAATTAAAGACATTTAACATTCAAATAAATAGGGTCGAATACAAGGAACAACTAAAAAAAACGAAGGTTGCTATTAGATCAGCAACAAGGCTAATGGAAAAAAGGATTGTAGACAATTGTGGCAGTGATGGAAAGAGCTTTTTAGTTATGTGAAGAGTCAGAGAACTATCAAAGACTGTATTGAGCCACAGAAGAGTGTTCAAGAACAGTTTACAAAGGACTCACTAAGTATGGTGGAAATATTAAATGAATACTTTGCATCAGTCTTTACACTTGAAGATGATGCTCGAATATTAGAATTTGATAATACTAGTTTTGTTAGTAACATTAACATAGATAAGCATATTGTTTTAGAAAGAATTAAGAATTTGAAAATAGATAGAGTAGCCAGGCCGGATGATATCCACCCGAGGGTCCACCGGGAGATGGGACATGTGCTGTGCGAGCCCCTGGCCTGTATTTTTAATAGCTCACTGCACTCTGCAATGGTTCCTACAGATTAGAAGAAGGCTAATGTCGTCCCCATTTTTTTTAAAAAGGTGACACGGCAGACCTGGATAACTATAGACCCATGAGTTTAACATCAATAAGATGCTTGAAAGAATCATAAGGGATGCAATATATGAAAACTTGGATAGGGAGGGGCATATTAGGGACAACCAATATGGCTACATAAAAAAAGATGTCAT
Organism: Pristiophorus japonicus; assembly: GCF_044704955.1. NCBI lineage: Eukaryota > Metazoa > Chordata > Chondrichthyes > Pristiophoridae > Pristiophorus > Pristiophorus japonicus. The sequence continues at coordinate 200,181,393 of NC_091988.1, forward strand.
GAGTCACAAACCTAATTGTATTTTTTGAAAAAGTTACACAAAGTTGGTGGACGAGGAAGGCCCAGTAGACATTGTCTACTTAGATTCCAAAAACCTTTTGACAAGGTACCTCATAAGAAGCTTCTCTAAGATCGGAGCTTTTGGTATTAGTGGAAATATATTGAGTTGGATTCGGAACTGGCTGGCAGGATGCAGGTAAAGAGTAGTTATAGATGGATTTGGATCTGTTTGGAGACCGGTCACCAGTGGTGTCCCGCAGGGATGAGTGTTGGGGCCGTTGCTTTTTACTATTTTTATTAATGATCTGGATTTTGGGGTGGGGGGCACAATTTGCAAATTTGCAGATGACACCAAGATCTGTGCGAGTGTTGGAATGGTAGAAGATACTCGTCTGCTTCAGGCAGATCTTAATGTCTTGCGAGACTGGGCTCATGACTGGAAAATTATGTCTAACTTAGATAAGTGAAGTGTTATGCATGTGGGCAGGGCAAATGCTCAACATTCATACACCCTCCAGGGAAAGGCATTAAAGATGGTGGCGATAGAACGAGATTTGGGCATTCTAGTGCATACATCCTTAAAGGTACACGAGCAATGCTGTACAGCAATAGCTAGAGCAAATAGGGTGTTGGGGTGTATCTGTTTTGTATCTGTAAAGCATGCACTCCCATGTTCTGCCACGAGGGAGCGCATCCCCTGAAGTTCCAAGGGATCCCAGCATCCCTTGGGAGGACTGTATATAAGCCGGCCCCTAAGGCCTGTTACTCACTCTGGAGTGTCTTAATAAAGACTGAGGTCACTGTTACTTTAACCTCCCTGTGTGCAGTCTCATCTTTGTTAGGAACACAACAGCACGTATCCCTAATTTCTTGTTTGATGCTGACCCCAACCTTACTACTACTGTTTGGTGGTCTGTACAGAACTCCCACTAGCGTTTTCTGCCCCTTGGTATTCCATAGCTCCACCCATACCGATTCCACATCATCCAAGCTAATGTCCTTTCTTACTATTGCATTAATTTCCTCTTTAACCAGCAATGCCACCCCATCTCCTTTTCCTTTCTGTCTATCCTTCCTAAATGTTGAATACCCCTGGATGTTGAGTTCCTAGCCTTGGTCACCCTGGAGCCATGTCTCCGTGATGCCAATTACATCATACCTGTTAAGTACTATCTGCGCAGTTAATTCGTCCACCTTATTCTGAATACTCCTCGCATTGAGGCACAGAGACTTCAGGCTTGTCTTGTTAACACACTTTGCCTTTTTAGAATTTTGCTGTAATGTGGCCCTTTTTGCTTTTTGCCTTGGGTTTCTCTGCCCTCCACTTTTAATTTTCTTCTTTCTATCTTTTGCTTCTGCCCCCATTCTACTTCCCTCTGTCTCCCTGCATAGGTTCCCATCCCCCTGCCATATGAGTTTAACTCCTCCCCAACATCACTAACAAACACTTCCCCCTAGGACATTGGTTCCGGTCCTGCCCAGGTGCAGACCATCCGGTTTGTACTGGTCCCACCTCCCCCAGAACCGGTTCCAATGTCCCAGGAATTTGAATCCCTCCCTTCTGCACCACTCCTCAAACCACGTATTCATCTGAGCTATCCTGTGATTCCGACTCTACCTAGCACGTGGCACTGGTAGCAATCCTGAGATTACTACTTGTGAGGTCCTACTTTTTAATTTACCTCCTAGCTCCCTAAATTCGTCTCGTAGGACCTCATCCCGCTTATTACCTATATCGTTGGTATCAATATCCACCACGACAACTGGTTGTTCACCCTCCCTTTTCAGAATGCCCTGCACCCGCTCCGAGACATCCTTGACCCTTGCACCAGGGAGGCAACATACCATCCTGGAGTCTCAGTTGCAGCTGCAGAAATGCCTATCTATTCCCCTTACAATCGAATCCCCTATCACTATAGCTCTCCCACTCTTTTTTCTGCCCTCCTGTGCAGCAGAACCACCCACGGTGCCATGAACTTGGCTGCTGCTGCTCTCCCCTGGTGAGTCATCCCCCCCAACAGTACCCAAAGCGGTGTATCTGTTTTGCAGGGGGATGACCGCAGGAGACCCCTGCTCTATCTTCCTTGCACTGCACTTCCTGTTGGTCACCCATTCCCTATCTGGCTGTGTACCCTTTACCTGCGGTAAGACCAACTCACTAAGCGCGCTATTCACGTCATTCTCAGCATCGTGGATGCTCCAGAGTGAATCCACCTGCAGCTCCAGGGCCACAATGCGGTAAGTCAGGAGCTGGAGGCGGATACACTTCATACACTTCCCACACACGTAGTCGTCAGGGACACCGGAAGCATCCCTGACTTCCCACATAGTACAGGAGGAGCATAACACGTGTCCAAGCTCTCCTGCCATGACTTAACCCTTAGATAAACTTAATTTGGAAACAACAATAATAAATGTTACTTACTGATAAAGAAAAGAAAAAGAAAAACTACTTACCAATCATCAGCCAATCACTTATCTTCTTGGCTGTGATGTCACCTTTCAATTGCTTTCTACTTCTTTTTTGCCTCCCTGCTGCAGTTGCACCGGCTGGGCCTCTTGTAGGCCGTTGGCCTCCCGAGCTTCCGCCTCTCACAAACTCCCGGACTGCTCACTGACGGGCCTCTTGTAGGCTGCTCGCCTACAGAACTCCCGCCTCTCACGAACCATGAGGCGTTAATCCAAGCAGAGCGGTAATTTTAGCGTCTTGAAAAAGTTTGCGCCTCCCGCCAAGAAATATGTTGGAATCAGCCGAAGAGCTGAAGGGGACGGTAAATCAGCCGTTGCACACCTGACCTGGGGCGAGGGCGCGGGGGGGTGCACGAACGAGATCAGGGAGGCTGTGTCCTCCACAAGAACCACACTACGTGTAGTGTATGGAGAAAGAGTCAGACTGAACACTGTGAGCTCAAAGTAAAGTGTGACCTTAGTCTTTTATTGCAGGTCTCCAGAGTGCCCCTCCAACCTGTGAAGCCTTCTTAAATAGCTGTGCTCCCAAGGGATTATGAGATAGCTTGGGACTCTGGGGAATGAGTCCTCTGGTGGCTGTACAGAGTATATACAAGTACAGATACATAACATTCCCCCCAAAGTCAATAGTGTAACTATTTACAATGTGAGTCGATCTGGCCCCTTCTTGCTCTGGTTGATCGTCTCGGTATGAAAGCTGGTGTTGTTGAGCCATTTATTGGGCCCTCGCTGGGCTGCTGTGCAGCTGGCCTTGCTGGGCTGCCTGGTGTGTTGGGCCCTGCAGGGCTGCTGTGGATGATGGGTTCTGCTTCGTGGTCAACCGTGGTGTCGGTTGCCTCTGGTGTGTGTTTTGGGGGATCAAAAAAGTTAGGATCCAAGGTGGGTTGCTCAGGGTAGTCCGTGATTTGGTCCAACTGTTTCCTGTGAATGAGTCCATTTGAAAGTTTGACCTGAAACACCCTGATCCCCGCTTTGGCCACGACAGTGCCGGGAAGCCACTTGGGACTTTGCCCATAATTTAATACAAATATAGGATCATTGACTTCAATCTCGCGTGACACATTTGCGCTATCATGGTATGCACTTTGTTGAAGCCGTCTGCTCTCTACATGTTAATGTAGATCAGGGTGAACTAACGAGAGCCTTATCTTAAGTGCTCTTTTCATGAGCAGTTCAGCAGGTTGGATCCCAGTGAGTGAGTGTGGTCTCGTGCGGTAACTAAGCAGGACTCGGGATAGGCGAGTCTGCAGTGACCCTTCAGTTACCCTCTTCAAGCCTTGCTTGATGGTTTGCATTGCTCTCTCTGCCTGACCATTGGACACTGGTTTAAACGTGGCAGATGTGACATGTTTGATCCCGTTGCGGGTCATAAATTCTTTGAACTCAGCACTGGTAAAACATGGCCCGTTGTCACTCACCAGAACATTGGGTAAGCCGTGTGTGACAAACATGGCCCGCAGGCTTTCGGTAGTGGCAGCGGACGTGCTAGCCAACATTATCTCACATTCAATCCACTTGGAGTAGGCGTCTACAACCACAAGGAACATTTTACCCAAGAACGGGCCTGCATAGTCAATGTGTACCCTAGACCACGGTTTGGAGGGCCAAGGCCATAAATTTAGTGGCGCCTCCCTGGGTACATTGCTTAACTGCGAGCATGTATTACATCTGTGAACGCAGGACTCTAAGTCCGCATCGATACCGGGCCACCACACGTGGGATCTGGCTATCGCTTTCATCATTACGATGCCTGGGTGGGTACTGTAGAGGTCATTGATGAAGGTGCCTCTGCCCTTCTTGGGGACCACTACTCGATTGCCCCGCAGAAGGCAGTCTGCCTGTATAGACATTTCATCTTTGCGCCGCTGGAACGGCTTTATCTCTTCCTGCATTTCCACTGGTACACTGGACCAGCTCCCGTGAAGCACACAGCTTTTGACTAGAAATAATAAGGGGTCCTGGCTTGTCCAGGTTTTGATCTGCCGGGCAGTGATGGATGATTGCTCACTCTCAAATGCTTCCATAACCATGGCTAGATCTGCAGGCTGCGCCATTTCCACCCCCGTGGTGGGCAATGGCAGCCTACTGAGAGCATCGGTGCAGTTTTCTGTGTCTGGCCTGTGGCGGATGGCGTAGTTGTATGTGGACAATGTGAGTGCCCATCTCTGAATGCGGGCCGATGCGGTCCCTTTATCCCTTTGCTCTCGGAAAACAAGAATATAAGCATCTTATGGTCCGTTTCCAATTCAAATTTCAGCCCAAACAGGTATTGATGCATTTTCTTTATCCCATAGACACACGCTAACACTTCTTTTTCAATCATGCTATCGGCTCTCTCAGTCTTAGACAGACTCCTGGATGCATAAGCAACCGGTTGCAGTTTCCTGAAATCATTAGCTTGTTGCAATACACACCCGACGCCATATGACGACGCATCACATGATAGTACCAAACACTTACATGGATCATACAACACAACAATTTTCTCGCTTTTACAAAGGTATTTTCTTGGCTTTTGCCCCAAACCCATTCGCCCCCTTTTCATAGTAAGACATGCAGTGGTTCTAGCAGTGTGCTGAGACCCGGTAAGAAGTTACCAAAGTCGTTCAAGAGTCCCAGAAACGATCGCAGCTCCGTCACGTTCTGTGGCCTCGGTGCGTTCTCGATTGCCTCCGTCTTCACGTTGGTGGACCTGATGCCGTCTGCCGCAATCCTCCTTCCCAAGAACTCCAGTTCAGGCGCTAGTAAAACGCACTTTGAGCGTTTTAACCTGAGCCCCACACGGTTGAGCTGACTCAGAACCTCCTCCAGGTCCTGCAGGTGCTCGACTGTGTTCCGACCTGTGACCAAGATGACGTCCTGGAAGACCACGGTGTGCGAGACTGACTTCAGTAAACTTTCCATGTTTCTCTGGAATATCACCGCCGCTGATCGGATTCCAAACGGGCATCTGTTACAAATAAAAAGACCTTTGTGCGCGTTGATGCAGGTGAGGGCCTTCGATGATTCCTCCAGTTCCTGCGTCATGTAGGCTGAGGTCAGATCCAGCTTCGTGAACGTCTTTCCACCCGCCAGCGTTGCAAAGAGGTCGTCGGCTTTTGGAAGTGGGTATTGGTCCTGCAGGGAGAAACGATTGATAGTTACTTTGTAATTGCCACAGATTCTGATGGTGCTGTCTCCCTTGAGGACTGGGACAATAGGACTGGCCCACTCGCTGAACTCGATCGGTGAGATGATGCCCTCTCTTTGTAGCCGGTCGAGCTTGATTTCTACCCTCTCTCATCATGTACGATACTGCTCTCACCTTGTGATGGATGGGTCGCGCCCTCGGAATTAGGTGGATCTGCACTTTTGCTCCTTGGAATTTCCCGATGTCTGGTTCGAACAGCGAAGGAAATTTGTTTAAGACCTGTGCGCACAAAGTGTCGTCAGCGGGCGATAGCGCTCGGATGTCGTCCCAGTTCCAGCGTATCTTTCCCAGCCAGCTTCTGCCGAGCAGCGTGGGACCATCGCCCGGTACCACCCAGAGTGGTAGTTTGCGCACCGCTCCATCGTAGGAGACCTTTATGGTAGCACTGCCGATTACAGGAATCAGTTCTTTCGTGTAAGTTCTTAGTTTCGTGCGAATTGGAGTTAAGACTGGCCTTGAGGCCTTGTTGCACCACAACCTTTCGAAAGTCTTTTTGCCCATGATGGACTGGCTTGCGCCCGTGTCCAGCTCCATTGACACCGGGAGTCCATTTAGTTCAACATTCAGCATTATCAGGGAACAATTCGTGGTGAATGTGTGCACCCCATGTACCTCTGCCTCCTCTATCAGAGATTCTGTTTCATTGTGATCCTCCGTGGATGTGTCCTCCTCTGCAACATGATGGTTTGCAGGTTTAGCAGGCCTAACAGCTCGCCTGCACACTCGTTGGAGGTGTCCCATTGTTCCACAGCCCTTGCAAATGTATCATTTGAATCAGCGTGATTGGAAACGATGATCAGCCCCACTGTGCCAACAAGGTGTTAATGGCCTTGCATTCATCACTCTTAATGGTGGACATCTGTGGACGTGCAGCTGCAGGTATGTGTGACCTGCCCTGTCCGTTACGATTCAAAAACAATATCACTTTGTTCACAGTACTTGTAGCAGCACTTGTGTGCTCGGAGATTTGCTTAGTATTGTTACTGGTGGCAATGAACGCCTAGGCTATCACTATGGCCTTACTCAAGGTTGGGGTCTCTACAGTCAAAAGTTTGCGAAGTATGGGTTTGTGGCTAATGCCAAGTACGAAAAAGTCTCTGAGCACGTGATCCCAAATGTCCTTCAAATTCGCAATGTCCTGCAAGGTGTCTTAGCTCGGTGACATAACTTGCCACTTCCTGGCCTTCAGGTCTTTTGTAGATGTAGAACCGGTACCTCGCCATCAGAACGCTTTCCTTCGGGTTCAAATGCTCTCGGACCAGTGTGTACAAATCGTCGTACAATTTCTCCGTGGGTTTCGCTGGGGTGAGCAGATTCTTCATGAGGCCATATGTTGGTGCCCCACAGATGGGGAGGAGGATCGCTCTGCGTTTGGCAGCGCTCTCTTCCCCATCTAGCTCGTCGGCCACGAAGTATTGGTCGAGTCGCTCCACAAAAGTTTCCCAATCACCTCCCTTCAAGAATTTCTCCAGGGTGCCCACTGTTCTCTGCATCTTTGGGTTCGCTAACTGTATCTCGTCGCCAGTTGTGGTGCATGGAGAAGGAGTCAGACGGAACACTGTGAGCTGAAAGTAAAGTGTGACCTTAGTCTTTTATTACAGGTCTCCAGAGTGCCACTCCAACCTGTGAAGCACTCTTAAATACCTGTGCTCCCAAGGGATTATGAGATCCCTTGGAACTCCAGGGAATGAGCCCTCTGGTGGCTGTACAGAGTATATACAAGTCCAGATACATAACAGTACGCACAGGGAAAAGGTATCGTAAGAGATGAAATGACCTGGTGAGGGTAGCAAGAGTAAGTAATGATTTTATTTATGTACCCCCCCCCCCATGTGCCATGTGCCATGTACCATGTAAATGTAGGTTCAGTGTCACACGGATGATGTTATTTATCTCAAGCTTACAGTGATGTATTTTTGCTTCCAGGTAATGACAAGAGGATCAATGCAGTGTTTTGATGTGTGTGTGTGTTTTTGTCTGTGTGAGTGAGGTGAGTGAGGTGAGTGAGGTGAGTGAGGTGAGTGAGGTGAGTGAGTGAGTGAGTGAGAGTGTGTGTGTGTGTGTGTGTGTGTGTGTGTGAGAGTGAGTGAGTGAGTGTGTGAGTGAGTGTGAGAGTGTGAGTGAGTGAGTGAGTGAGTGAGTGTGTGTGTGTGGCCCCGACCTGCAAGGGAACATCAGCGGCAGGTCGGGGCCATAAAAGGAGTGGTGAGTGGCGGCCATGGGCAGCGTGGAGACATGCCACTTCAAGGTGCAGCGCGAGCTTGTGCAGGAGGGCGACGGCTGTGAAGAGTGACATCATCAAGATCCAGGCTGGTGATTGGAGTGTGATTGGTACAGCAGGAGCTGCGAGGTCGGGGCGAAGGAGCGGCAAGAGACTGTGGAGGGATGTGAGCGGGGCCCAGGAGAGGCGCGAGTTTGGGGCCAGGGGCCCAGATGCAGCACGGGCCCAGCCCACACTGTGATATATGCGTGCACTAAGTCCGTGCAGCAGAGCTGGTCTGCAGTTGTCTTGGTTAATCCGTGCCACTGGACCAAGACCTAGCTCTGTCAAGCCCGTGTGGTGGCTGGTGTGCAACGGCCACCCCATGTTAAAAAAATCCACGCACAGGCATCTTCCACCCTTCAGGATGTAGTTCAGGTCTTTCATTGAAACACCTGTGAACTCGTCCTTTTTTTGGCATGGAGCAAGTCATCCTCATTTTGAGGGACAGCCTATGATGGTGGTGTGTGTGTGTGTGTGTGTGTGTGAACCTGTGTGTCTGCGATGTTAAATGGATTGAAGATTTTTACGTTCATTTACTTCACTTGCTGCAGAAGAAGACATCTGCAATAGCAGCAGATCAGTGGTGTACAGGGGGAGGAACTCAAGAACCAGTGACGGAGCTAGAGATCTGTGCCCTGTCGCTGGTCGGGAATAGCAACCGTGACACCACCAGCGTCAGAGCTGACCCAACCACACAGGATGGTCAGTTGAATACAATCCCCGGTCTGTGTTGCGGTCCTGTAATGTAATATAATGTAACTGTAACTGTAATGTTGGCCTCATGAAATGTAATGTAAGTTTATTGCACATGTAATGTTGACCTTATGTGATGTACTGCAATGTTGGGGGCATGTAACGCAATGCATACATGTATTATCTGTCTGCGATATATAATGCAGTACTGCAGCAGTGGTGAACATTTAAGTAAGACTGCGCTAAGTCACTGTACTATGTAACCCTGACCCCTCCCTTGGTGCCAAGCATTTTTAAATGTTGTTTTGTACTTCCAGACTCGGGCGATTCAGACCAGACCTCCGCAGAGAGACCAGACGACAGACCCACTGCCTTCACCTCTGGCATCACCCAGCCCTCTCCCGACTCCACCACTGCCAGAGATGATGAAGACGAAGAGGAAGAGGAAGAGCCACTGATCCTGGAGCTGGTGGAGGTGGAGGTGGGGGTGGGGGTGGGGACAGAGGAGGATACACCAGTTCCATGTGGGCCAGCTGGGACATCCTCCACCACTGAGTCTATATTCATGGGATTCCCCCATGCCTCCTCTGATTCTGTGGGACCAAGCAGTGCACAGCAACGCACCCCCAGCGTTGCAGGGCCTTTGCCGCAGCGACAGAGGTTGGTGCAGAAAAATTCTGTTGCTTCAAGACAGATAGGCGTGTACCAGGACATGGTGCATCTGTCACAGGCCAGCGTCAACATAGGTCGAGAGCTGCTCAAGGCCAAGGCTACGATAGCCAGAAACATTGTGGTGCTATCAGAACGACTGTCGGAGGATATGTCGCCTCTAATCACCGCGATGGAGCGAACCGCCGACTCTGTCAATGCTATGCGGCAGTCGACGGGATCAGGACATGGAGTGGAATCCCCTTGTGCCATAGTAGCCGGGTCGACAGCACCTGAGGGTGGGGAGCTGAAGCTGTGCCTTTCTGATCACGAGCTTCTCCTGAGGCCCCATTCATTGCGCCTGCAATGTCTGACCCCCATCGACAGCAACAGCACTCGGGGTGCACTGCTGCATGCCGGCTTGGTACCACCACAGGAGGTCCGGGCTCAGGGGCAGTGGGAAAGGGAAGGGCGGGGGTTTAAGAAAGGGAGGGGGGGGGGGTGAGTCCCAAGGGTGGTGGAGCATGCGGTCGAGGTCGAGGTCGAGGACAGTAAAGGATGTTTTTTGGAGTCAAGTGTTCATTTGAAATAATTGAAGTTTGATTTTTGAAAGTTTATTTCAAATTGTTAAAGTTGTTAAAGTTTTTAAAGTTGTTACAGTTGTTCAAAGTTAAAGTTATAAGCTTTACAAAGTTTTAAAATTGTTGTATATTTTTTACATTTTTACATGAACATTTGAATTGAATTTAAGAATTCTTGTACAGGGTCAAACTTTTGGGATAACAGTCAAAATGCAGCTCTCCACATTCAAGCAAAACGTTCATTTATGAGCTGCTGATGTATTTTACAGTGGCATACGCTCCGGGTGCCCTCCACTGTGGTGTTGATGGGGTGGTGGGGGGGGGGGGGGGGGGGTGGTGCCATGGGTTCATCTGGAAACTCCTCCTCCCCCTCATTTTCATCTTCTTCCTCCTCCGTCTCCTGCACTCTCTCTCAGATGGTCCCGTAATCCCCTATGGCAATTCCTGTCCCCACATGATGCAACATGCAGCACACCACAGTGAACTGAGCAACCTGCTCAGGGTGGCATTGCTGCCTGCCTCCCGAGTGGTCCAAGCATCAGAAGCGCTGCAATTGTCTTTTCGATAATATTACGTGTGACTATATGGCTTTTATTATATCGCTGCTCAGCTTCTGTCTGAGGGTTCACAGGGGGGGTCAAGAGCCAGGTGGCGAGGCCGTACCCTTTGGCCCCCAGCACTAACCTTGTGGGTCAGACTTCAACAGGTCAGACATGGTGCTCTCACGCAAGATGTGTGCATCATGGATGCTCCCTGGAAAGTAAGCATTCACTGCCATTATGCGCTGCGTATGGTCACAGACGAGCTGCACATTGAGGGAGTGGAAACCCTTATGGTTTCAGTACACCTCCGTCTCCTGTAATAATGCTGGCAGGGCAATATGGGTATAGTCGACAGCACCCTGCACCTTGGGGAAGCTGGCAATGCGTGAAAATCCAAAAGCCCTCTCACTCTGTGCCTCCCTGGTCATTGGGAAGTTTATAAATTCTGTCCGGAATGCATACAGTGCTTCGGTTACCTGTCGAATGTAGCAATGAGTACCATATTGAGATATACAGCATATGTCCCCAGCTGATGTCTAAAAAGAGCCGCATGCATAAAAGGAAAGTGCCGCAGTTACCTTCATCTCGACAGAGTGTGCAGTAATGTTGGTGATAATGGGCTGTAGGTCTGCCTTAATGAGCTGGTAAATCTCATTGATCACCTCATTTTTGGAAGCACATCCTTTGAATACACTGTGGATCGGTTAAGTCCAAGTACGAGCGCTTCTCCCTGAAAATCCTTTAGGGGTAAGGCCTCCTCCTCCTCATCAGTCTGAGACCTCCTCCATTACCCTGATAACTTTGCTCAATAAACCTTCTCCCATCTGGATCCTGCATTAGACAGATAGTCAGCAATACAGGCTGAGATAGTACAGGCCCCATTCTTTTTAAATCTCCAGAAGATCTTTCAATGAAAAAAAATAACTGAAATGCCTTCTATCTTAATAATGTACTCAGTACCAATAAAAATACCTTTCCCACTGTGAATCCCACTGTGAATCCCACTGTAAATCCCACTGTGAATCCCACTGTAAATCACACTGTAAATCACACTGTAAATCCCACTGTGAATCCCACTGTGAATCACACTGTGAATCACACTGTAAATCACACTGTGAATCCCATTGTGAATCCCACTGTAAATCACACTGTAAATCCCACAGTGAATCCCACTGTGAATCACACTGTAAATCCCACTGTAAATCACTGTGAATCACACTGTAAATCACACTGTGAATCCCACAGTGAATCCCACAGTGAATCCCACAGTGAATCACACTGTAAAGTCACTGTTCACCTCAGAAATACTGAGATGCTGCTTTGCTGACTGTTCTCAATTTCAAAATGGCGGCTCCAAGCACAACCACCTTTCCTGCCCACTTAAGATTGAGTAAAACTACCTTTTCCAGGACAGTGTGCAGCTCCGGTGGTATGTTGGCAGTATGTCATGAAAATTGGACTTTTTGGGAGGTATGCTGTCGATATGCATGTTGGACAGTGTGCATTCCGCTCGGCAGTATGCCAATGTCGAATATTCCGCCGAGCGCTATGTATGTTTTTTGACTATACTTGCATTTTAGGGCAGTAAGCCTGCAGTAAGCGGGCACTAGTGGGTGGTACATCGATGAATTTCGGGGCCCTAAATGTGGTCTAACCAAGGTTCAATACAAGTTTAGCATAACTTCACAACCTTTCAATTCTATACCTCTAGAAATAAACCCTAGTGCTTGGTTTGTTTTTTTATGCCCTTGCTAACCTGTGTCACAACGTTTAGTGATTTGTATATTTGTACTCCGAGATCCCTTTGTTCCTTTACCCCACCTGGATGTGCACCCTCCAAGTAATAAGTGACCGCCCTATTTTTCCTACCAAAATGTAATATCGCACATTTATCTGTCTTGAACTTGATTTTCCAATTATATGCCCATTCTGCAAGTTTATTAATGTCTGCCTGTAATTTGTTGCAGTCCTCCTCAGTATTGACTATCCCCCAATGTGATGTCATCCGCAAATTTAGAAATTGTGAACAGTGGTCCCAGTTCTGATCCTTGTGGAACACCACTACACACCTTCTGCCACCGTGAATAGCTACCCTTTACCCCTACTCTTCTTAACAAAATGTAATACCTCACATTTATCTGTCTTGAACTTAATTTGTTAATTATATGCCCACTCTGCAAGTTTATTTATTAATGTCCTCCTGTAATTTGTTGCAGTCCTCGGTATTGACTATCCCCCAATTTGGTTTCATCTGCAAATTTAGAAATTGTGTTTTTGATTCCAAAGCCTAAATCGTTAATGTAAATTATGACAACAGTGGTCCCAGCACTGATCCTTGTGGAACACCACGATCAACCTTCTGCCACTCTGAATAGCTACTCTTTACTCCTACTCTCTGCTTTCTGCCTTGAAGCCAGCGAGCTATCCGTTCTGCTACTTGCCCCCTGACTCTGCATTCTCTGACCTTGTTCATCAGTCTATTATGGGGTACCTTACCGATGGCCATTTGAAAATCTAGATAAATTAGATCTACTGCATTACCATTGTCTACTCTCTCTGTTACCTCTTCAAATAATTCAATGAGATTGGTCAAGCAAGACTTTTCCTTTTGAAATCCATGCTGACTATTCATTATTATATTTTTGTTTCTAGATGTTCTATTTTCTCCTTTCGTAGGGATTCCATTATTTTTCCTACCACTGATGTTAAGCTGACTGGTCTATAATTCCCTGGAAATGTTTTACCCCCTTCTTAAATATAGGTATTATGTTAGCTATTCACCAGTCCTCTAGCACTACACCTTTTTCTAACGAATGATTAAATATGTCCAGTAATGCCTCTGCTATCTCTTCTCTAGATTCTTTTAAAATGCGTAGATGCAATCCATCCGGACCAGGGGTTTTATCCTCTTTGAGTTTATTTAATATATCCCCTTTTTTATTTTAACTGCACTTATCTCATTACTAATCTCATCATTCAATGTTATATCCACCTGTTCTATCTCCCTATTAAATACTGAAGCAAAATAACTATTTAATATTTCTGCCATTTCTCTATCGTTCCCTGTGGTATTATACTGTCTATCCCTTAATGGCCCTATTCCCATCCCAACCTTCCTTTTTTATTAGGAGAGAAGGCAAAAAAAAATCAATTGGGAAGGCAAAGAAGAATTATGAAATTAAATTATCAAGGAACATAAAACAAAATAGTAAAATTTGCCTGTAAAATATTTTACTATTTTGTTTTATGTTCCTTGATAATTTAATTTCATAATTCTTCTTTGCCTTCCCAATTGATTTTTTTTTACTTCTCTACTAATCTTTTCATATTCTCCCTTATCATGCACTCCCCTGCTGTCTGTGTACTTAATATGTGCCTCTTTCCTTACCCTCAATTGTTCGCTTATAGCTTTATTCATCTGTGAAGTCTCATTAGTGTTTAGTTTGTTCTTTTCTTTTAGCAATATATATTTTCCCTGCAGTATGTTGAACACCATTTTAAAGGTTTCCCATTGCTGTTCAACACCATTTTTTGCCAATATTGTTGCCCACTTTATTTGCCCACGTTCTATTCTCAGCCCTCTAAAATCAGCTTTTCTCCAATCTGTTACCCTGGTTTTTGTCATATTTATGTCCTTCCCAATTATCATATTATATTATAGAAACATAGAAACGTAGAAAATAGGTGCAGGAGCAGGTCATTCAGCCCTTCTAGCCTGCACCGCCATTCAATGAGTTCATGGCTGAACATGAAACTTCAGTACCCCCTTCCTGCTTTCACGCCATACCCCTTGATCCCCCGAGTAGTAAGGACTTCATCTAACTCCCTTTTGAATATATTTAGTGAATTGGCCTCAACTACTTTCTGTGGTAGAGAATTCCACAGGTTCACCACTCTCTGGGTGAAGAAGTTTCTCCTCATCTCGGTCCTAAATGGCTTACCCCTTATCCTTAGACTGTGACCCCTGGTTCTGGACTTCCCCAACATTGGGAACATTCTTCCTGCATCCAACCTGTCCAAACCCGTCAGAATTTTAAACGTTTCTATAAGGTCCCCTCTCACTCTTCTGAACTCCAGTGAATACAAGCCCAGTTGATCCAGTCTTTCTTGATAGGTCAGTCCAACCATCCCGGGAATCAGTCTGGTGAATCTTCGCTGCACTCCCTCAATAGCAAGAATGTCCTTCCTCAAGTTAGGAGACCAAAACTGTACACAATACTCCAGGTGTGGCCTCACCAAGGCCCTGTACAACTGTAGCAACACCTCCCTGCCCCTGTACTCAAATCCCCTCGCTATGAAGGCCAACATGCCATTTGCTTTCTTAACCGCCTGCTGTACCTGCATGCCAACCTTCAATGACTGATGTACCATGACACCCAGGTCTCGTTGCACCTTCCCTTTTCCTAATCTGTCACCATTCAGATAATAGTCTGTCTCTCTGTTTTTACCACCACCAAAGTGGATAACCTCACATTTATCCACATTATACTTCATCTGCCACACATTTGCACACTCACCTAACCTATCCAAGTCACTCTGCAGCCTCATAGCATCCTCCTCGCAGCTCACACTGCCACCCAACTTAGTGTCATCCGCAAATTTGGAGATACTACATTTAATCCCCTCATCTAAATCATTAATGTACAATGTAAACAGCTGGGGCCGCAGCACAGAACCTTGCGGTACCCCACTAGTCACTGCCTGCCATTCTGAAAAGTACCCATTTACTCCTACTCTTTGCTTCCTGTCTGACAACCAGTTCTCAATCCACATCAGCACACTACCCCCAATCCCATGTGCTTTAACTTTGCACATTAATCTCCTGTGTGGGACCTTGTCGAAAGCCTTCTGAAAGTCCAAATATACCACATCAACTGGTTCTCCTTTGTCCACTTTACTGGAAACATCCTCAAAAAATTCCAGAAGATTTGTCAAGCATGATCTCCCTTTCACAAATCCATGCTGACTTGGACCTATCATGTCACCATTTTCCAAATGCGCTGCTATGACATCCTTAATAATTGATTCCATCATTTTACCCACTACTGAGGTCAGGCTGACCGGTTTATAATTCCCTGCTTTCTCTCTCCCTCCTTTTTTAAAAAGTGGGGTTACATTGGCTACCCTCCACTCGATAGGAACTGATCCAGAGTCAATCGAATGTTGGAAAATGACTGTCAATGCATCCGCTATTTCCAAGGCCACCTCCTTAAGTACTCTGGGATGCAGTCCATCAGGCCCTGGGGATTTATCGGCCTTCAATCCCATCAGTTTCCCCAACACAATTTCCCGACTAATAAAGATTTCCGTCAGTTCCTCCTCCTTACTAGACCCTCTGACCCCTTTTATATCCGGAAGGTTGTTTGTGTCCTCCTTAGTGAATACTGAACCAAAGTACTTGTTCAATTGGTCTGCCATTTCTTTGTTCCCCGTTATGACTTCCCTGATTCTGACTGCAGGGGACCTACGTTTGTCTTTACTAACCTTTTTCTCTTTACATACCTATAGAAACTTTTGCAGTCCGTCTTAATGTTCCCTGCAAGCTTCTTCTCGTACTCCATTTTCCCTGCCCTAATCAAACCCTTTGTCCTCCTCTGCTGAGTTCTAAATTTCTCCCAGTCCCCAGGTTCGCTGCTATTTCTGGCCAATTTATATGCCACTTCCTTGGCTTTAATACTATCCCTGATTTCCCTAGATAGCCACGGTTGAGCCACCTTCCCTTTTTTATTTTTACGCCAGACAGGAATGTACAATTCATCCATGCGGTCTCTAAATGTCTGCCATTGCCCATCCACAGTCAACCCCCTAAGTATCATTCGCCAATCTATCCTAGCCAACTCACGCCTCATATCTTCAAAGTTACCCTTCTTTAAGTTCTGGACCATGGTCTCTGAATTAACTGTTTCATTCTCCATCCTAATGCAGAATTCCACCATATTATGGTCACTCTTCCCCAAGGGGCCTCGCACAATGAGAATGCTAATTAATCCTCTCTCATTACACAACACCCAGTCTAAGATGGCCTCCCCCCTAGTTGGTTCCTCGACATATTAGTCTCGAAAACCATCCCTTATGCACTCCAGGAAATCCTCCTCCACCGTATTGCTTCCAGTTTGGCTAGCCCAATCTATGTGCATATTAAAGTCACCCATTATAACTGCTGCACCTTTATTGCATGCACTCCTAATTTCCTGTTTTATGCCCTCCCCAACATCACTACTACTGTTTGGAGGTCTGTACACAACTCCCACTAATGTTTTTTGCCCTTTGGTGTTCTGCAGCTCTACCCATATAGATTCCACATCATCCAAGCTAATGTCTTTCCTAACTATTGCATTAATCTCCTCTTTAACCAGCAATGCTACCCCACCTCCTTTTCCTTTTATTCTATCCTTCCTGAATGTTGAATACCCCTGGATGTTGAGTTCCCAGCCCTGATCATCCTGGAGCCACGTCTCCGTAATCCCAATCACATCATATTATAGTCACTATTGTCTAGATGTTCCCCTACTTTTACTCCTCTTATCTGCTCTGGTTCATTCCCCATTACTAGATCCAATAGCGAATCCTCCATTGTTGGGATTTTTGCATATTCGGTTAGAAAGGAATCCTATACACATTGTAGGAACTCCATTCCCTTATCCCTTTTACCTACCTCTTCTGTCTAATTAATATCAGGGTAGTTGAAATCCCCCATGATTATTATTCTATGTTTTTTACTCAGTTCCCTAATTTGTCTGCATATTTCTTCCTTCCCCTCCCTCCCACTATTAGGTGGTCTGTAGACAACACATATCAGTGTTGATTGATCCTTTATTATCTTTTATCTCTATCCATATGGATTCTATGTTTGTCTTGCTGATAGCTGCATCACTTTTTTCTACTGCCATTATCTTATCCCTAATAAGTACAGCTACTCCACCTCCCCTTTTTCCTACTCACTCTTTTCTAAATATGTTATACCCTACAATGTTTAATTTCCAGTTCTGATTTTTCTGTAGCCATGTCTCAGTAATCCCTACTCTGTCTGGTTCCTCACAGCGTATGATTGCCTCCAGCTCCCCTGTTTTATTACAGACACTGTATACATTGCTGTCCAGACAGTTTAACTCATTTTTAATAGGATTTCCTCTCATTTTATGTTTAACCATCTTTTTAGGCTCCTGTTCTATAACTCTATTTGTTCCCTTGCCATCAATGCCCTCCCTTTATTCTTTCCTATGCTCTCTTTTCCTGATTTGTTTATATTTTAGGCTGGTTATGTTTTTTGTAGATCCCTCCCCCATCTTACTAGTTTAAAGCCTTTGCCACCTTATTATTTACCCTTTCCGCTCAGACACGGGTCCCATCCTGGTTCAGGTGGAGCCCATCCCATTGGTACAGCTCCTTCCTGTCCTAGAACTGGTGCCAGTGTCCTATAACACTCATGGACCTGTCAGTGATGTATGACACAATACACAAGCATGGACTGCTTTTCAAGTTCTTCACCATTTTACCCTGCAGAACAACGATCCTTCTTCTCAATTTCATGCTTACCAAAAATGCTTCCATGTGTACTCTGGCACGCAGAAGAGCAGATATAAGACATTGAACAACGGACTCTCACAGGGTTCTGTACTGGCATAATTGTTATTCAATGTTTACACCAGTGATCTGCCCGAAACAGAGTCTTGCAAATTCGTATATGCTGATGACATTGTCTTGGCCACGCAAAACACAAATATGTCCATCACCGAAGAGACCCTGATCAATGATTTACAGAGGATAGAGACCTACTTCTGCCGATGGCAACTCTGGCCAATCCCGCAAAAGTCTGTCACCTCGACATTCCACCTCAACACCCATCAAGCAAACCAAGCTTTGAGAGTCTCCTTTTGTGGCGCAGAGGTAAACCATGCCAAAAAACTCTCCTATTTAGGAATCACGCCTGATCATACCCTATCATATAGACAACATGTCCAGAACCTTGGAAAAAAACTTATGAGTAGGATCAACTTGATTCAGAAACTCACCAAATCCACAAAGAGAGCAGACGCTCAAACCCTCTATATGGCTGCACTCGCCCTGGTGTACTATACAGCGGAGTACTGCTCTGCGGCATGGCTATTAAGTCCGCATGTCAAATCCATTGATGTCCAGCTGCATTCAACTATGAGAATTATCATTGGTACACTTTTATCGACACCAACACCTTGGCTGCCCGTGCTTGCAAACATCGCACCACCTATGCCGCGAATATGCAATCTGCAGAGAATACAACCACTATACCAGCAAAGACATGCTGACCCAGACCGATTTGAACAACCTACCATCAACCCGTCTCAAATCCAGAAGGCCATTTTGGACTGTCGCCGAAGCTGTTCAGTGATCTCCCCTCTGCCTTGATGACCAATGGTGAAATGCTTGGAAGAACTATGACATACGGAATGGATTCCTTATAGAGGACCCCACAGTACAACCTATAGGATGACACATTCCTTGCAAACATCAACTGCCTCAGAACCAGTCACGGTCGATGCTGCCACCTTTTCCATAGGTGGAAGATTAAAGCATCCCTATCATGCGACTGTCGAGCTCCTAATAAGACCCTGGAGCACATCATTGAGCATTGCCCTCAGAGGAAATTTACAGAAAGCCGACAAGATATCCATGCTGTTAAACCGGAAGCTTTGGCCTGGATATCCAATTTGGATATTGACTTTTGATTTGCGTTGCGACTATCATACGAAAGAAGAAGAAATGTCCCATGAGAAGGAACCCCTCTTTCTCACACCAGCCCTTTAGCCATGTGTTAAGTCTCCTGATCCGTCAGCTTCTATGCAAATTTGCATGTCGCTCGGGCAATAATCCAGAGATTATTACTCTCAGGGTCTTGCTTTTTAATTTAGAGACTAACTCCTGATAATGTTTCAGCAGGACCTCCTGTTCCTGGAGTAAAAATAAAATGGGGAAGGTGGCTCAACTGTGGCTAACAAGGGAAATTAAGGATAGTGTTAAATCCAAGGAAGAGGTATATAAATTGGCCAGAAAAAGCAGCAAACCTGAGGACTGGGAGAATTTTATAATTCAGCAGAGGAGGACAAAGGGTTTAATTAGGAGGGGGAAAATAGAGTATGAGAGGAAACTTGCTGGGAACATAAACACTGACTGCAAAAATGTCTATCGATATGTGAAGAGAAAAAGATTAGTGAAGACAAACGTGGGTTCTTGCAGTCAGATTCAGGTGAATTCATAATGGGGAACAAAGAAATGGCAGACCAGTTGAACAAATACTTTGGTTCTCTCTTTACTAAGGAAGACAAAAATAAACTTCCGGAAATACTAGGGGACCGAAGTCTAGTGACAAGGAGGAACTGAAGGAAATCCTTATTAGGCGGGAAATTGTGTTAGGGCAATTGATGGGACTGAAGGCCGATAAATCCCTGGGGCCTGATAGTCTGCATCCCAGAGTACTTAAGGAAGTGGCCCTAGAAATAGTGGATGCATTGGTGATCATTTTCCAACAGTCTATCGACTCTAGATCAGTTCCTATGGACTGGAGGGTAGCTAATGTAACACCACTTTTTAAGAAAGGAAGGAGAGAGAAAACGGGTAATTATAGACCGGTTAGCCTGTCATCAGTGATGGGGAAAATGTTGGAATCAATTATTAAAGATGAAATAGCAGCGAATTTGGAAAGCAGGGACAGAATCGGTCTAAGTCAGCATGGATTTATTAAAGGGAAATCATGCTTGACAAATCTTCTAGAATTTTTTGAGGATGTAACTCGTAGAGTGGACAAGGGAGAACCAGTGGATATGGTGTATTTGGACTATCAAAAGGCTTTTGACAAGGTCCCACACAAGAGATTGGTGTGCAAAATTAAAGCACATGGTATTGGGGGTAATGTATTGATGTGGATAGAGAACTGGTTGGCAGACAGGAAGCAGAGAGTCGGGATAAACGGGTCCTTTGCAGAATGGCAGGCAGTGACTAAGAAAGCAATAAAGAAAGGAGAGATAGATTACGAAGGTAAACTTGCGCAAAACATAAAAACGGATAGTAAAAGCTTTTACAGATATATAAAACGGAAAAGAGTGACTAAAGTAAATGTTGGTCCCTTAGAAGATGAGAAGGGTGATTTAATAATGGGAAATGTGAAAATGGCTGATAGCTGAAACAATTATTTTGCTTCGGTCTTCACAGTGGAAGACATAGAAACCATTTCAGAAATTGCTGGTCACAGGAATGTGGGAAGGGAGGACCTTGAGACAATCACTATCACTCGGGGGGTAGTGCTGGACAGGCTAATGGGACTCAAGGTAGACAAGTCCCCTGGTCCTGATGAAATGCATCCCAGGGTATTAAAAGAGATGGCGGAAGTTATAGCAGATGCATTCGTTATAATCTACCAAATTCTCTGGACTCTGGGGAGGTACCAGCGGATTGGAAAGCAGCTAATGTAATGCCTCTGTTTAAAAAAGGGGGCAGACAAAAGGCAGGTAACTATTGGCCGGTTAGTTTAACATCTGTATTGGGGAAAATGCTTGAAACTATCATTAAGGAAGAAATAGCGGGACATCTAGATAGGAATAGTGCAATCAAGCAGACGCAGCATTGATTCATGAAGGGGAAATCATGTTTAACTAATTTACTGGAATTCTTTGAGGATATAACGAGCATGGTGGATAGAGGTGTACCGATGGATGTGGTGTATTTAGATATTCAAAAGGCATTCGATGAGGTGCCACACAAAAGGTTACTGCAGAAGATAAAGGTACGCGGAGTCAGAGGAAATATATTAGCATGGATAGAGAATTGGCTGGTGAACAGAAAGCAGAGTGTCGGGATAAATGGGTCCTTTTCGGGTTGGAAATCGGTGGTTAGTGGTGTGCCACAGGGATCGGTGCTGGGAGCACAACTGTTTACAATATACATAGATGACCTGGAAGAGGGGACAGAGTGTAGTGTAACAAAATTTGCAGATGACACAAAGATTAGTGGGAAAGCGGGTTGTGTAGAGGACACAGAGAGGCTGCAAAGAGATTTAGATAGGTTAAGCGAATGGGCTAAGGTTTGGCAGATGGAATACAATGTCAGAAAGTGTGAGGTCATCTACATTGGGGAAAAAACCAGTAAAAGGGAATATTATTTGAATGGGGAGAAATTACAACATGCTGCAGTGCAGAGGGACCTGGGGGTCCTTGTGCATGAATCCCAAAAAGTTAGTTTGCAGGTGCAGCAGGTAATCAGGAAGGCGAATGGAATGTTGGCCTTCATCGCGAGAGGGATGGAGTACAAAAGCAGGGAGGTCCTTCTGCAACTGTATAGGGAATTGGTGAGACCGCACCTGGAGTACTTCGTGCAGTTTTGGTCACCTTCCTTAAGGAAGGATATACTAGCTTTGGAGGGGGTACAGAGACGATTCACTAGGCTGATTCCGGAGATGAGGGGGTTACCTTATGATGATAGATTGAGTAGACTGGGTCTTTACTCGTTGGAGTTCAGAAGGATGAGGGGTGATCTTATAGAAACATTTAAAATAATGAAAGGGATAGACAAGATAGAGGCAGAGAGGTTGTTTCCACTGGTTGGGGAGACTAGAACTAGGGGGCACAGCCTCAAAATACGGGGGAGCCCATTTAAAACCGAGTTGAGAAGGAATTTCTTCTCCCAGAGGGTTGTGAATCTGTGGAATTGTCTGCCCAAGGAAGCAGTTGAGGCTAGCTCATTGAATGTATTCAAGTCATAGATAGATAGATTTTTGACCAATAGGGAGTTAAGGGTTATGGGGAGCGGGCGGGTAAGTGGAGCTGAGTCCACGGCCAGATCAGCCATGATCTTGTTGAATGGCGGAGCAGGCTCGAGGGGCTAGATGGCCTACTCCTGTTCCTAATTCTTATGACTTATGCTTATGCTTATGTGACTAGTGGGGTGCTGCAGGGCTCAATGCTGGAATCCCATAAACACTGACTGCAAAAGCTTCTATTGATATGTGAAGAGAAAAAGATTAGTGAAGACAAACGTGGGTCCTTGCAGTCAGATTCAGGTGAATTCATAATGGGGAACAAAGAAATGGCAGACCAGTTGAACAAATACTTTGGTTCTGTCTTTACTAAGGAAGACAAAAATAAACTTCCGGAAATACTAGGGGACCGATTATTTAAATTATCTAAATAATTTAGATGAAGGCATTGAATGTAATATCGCCAAGTTTGCAGATGACACTAAGCTGGATGGTGGTGTGAGCTGTGGGGAGTACGCTAAGAGGCTGCAGAGTGACTTGGACAGGTTAGGTGAGTGGACAAATGCGTGGCAGATACAATATAATATAGATAAATGTGAGGTTATCCACTTTGGTGGTGAAAACACAAAGGCAGAATATTTTCTGAATGGCGGCAGATTAGGAAAAGGGGAGGTGCAATAAGACCTGGGTGTGATGGTACATCAGTCATTGAAAGTTGGCATGCAGGTACAGCAGGCGGTGAAGGTGGCAAATGGCATGTTGGCCTTCATAGCTAGGGGATTTGAGTAGAGGAGCAGGGAGGTCTCTCTGCAGTTTTACATGGCCTTGGTGATGCCTCATCTGGAATATTTTGTTCAGTTTTGGTCTCCTAATCTGAGGAAGGACGTTCTTGCTATTGAGGGAGTGCAGCAAAGGTTCAACAGACTGATTCCCGGGATGGCTGGACTGACATATGAGGAGAGACTGGATTGACTGGGCCTGTATTCACTGGAGTTTCGAAGGATGAGAGGGAATCTCATAGAAACATATACAATTCTGACAGGACTGGACAGTTTAGATGCAGGAAGAATGTTCTTGATGTTGGGGAAGTCCAGAACCAGGGGACATAGTCTAAGGATAAGGGGTAAGCCATTTAGGACTGAGATGAGGAGAAACTTCTTCACCCAGAGATTTGTTAACCTGTGGAATTCCCTACCGCAGAGAGTCGTTGATGCCAGTCATTGGATATATTCAAGAGAGAGTTAGATATGGCCCTTACAGCTAAAGGGATCAAGGGGTATGGAGAGAAAGCTGGAAAGGGGTACTGAGGTGAATGATCAGCCATGATCTTATTGAATGGTGGTGCAGGCTCGAAGGGCCGAATGGCCTATTCCTGCACCTATTTTCTTTGTTTCTATGTTTCTATGTCATTTGTTCCAGCATGGACCATGACAACTGAATTTACCCCCTCCCTTTCCAAGTTCCTCTCCAGCCGCCCTGAGATATCCCTTACCCTGGCAACACAACCTTCACGATTTTCCTTCTTGGCTGAAGAGGATGCTATCTATCCCCCTAATTATGGAGTCCCCTATCACTACCACATTTCTATTCTGCTCTTCCCCCGCATTGGACAGCCTTCCGAGCCACAATGCCTTGGTCTGCATTGCAGCTGTCCTCCCTGCAGTCTTTCTCCTTGTCCTCACAGGTGACATGTACATCGTACTTGTTGGAGAGGACCAGTATCTGCAGGACCCCCTTCTCAACTTCTCCTAAATCCTCACTACACAGCTCGCTAATTGACACACCCTCCCTTTCCTGAACCTGTGCTTTCCTCTGGGGTGTGACTGTATTCTGGATAAAAAAAGGGATTGGAGATGGAGACATCTCCTGCAGACGTGTTTGCTCGGGACAGTCTCGCTGTCCACAAACTCCCACATACTGCAGTCCAGATATACAACCTGCTCCGCCATATCTCAGTCTAGCCTTATTTAATTTATTTAATTAGCTGAAGTCTTTATTCAATGATTAGTTATAGTCATATTAATTAGTTTAACTAGTTACACTGTAAGTTTAATATTGTACTTTATAGTTTCCCACACTTAGTTTAAATAACAGTCCTTGGTTAATGAGAAAAGGGAGAAAAAAAACCTTTGATACTCACCAACCAATCACCTTCCTGCTATCCTTGGTGTTTTTGGAAATCGTCGAAGGTTCTGCCGCTGCTGATACCTCCTCCAATTAAGTCCAGTCTGTTAGAAATTAGGGATACCTAAAAATATATGGATATGCGAATGAAACTGTGACATGAATAATACTGTGTTTAAATGATTGTATGTTTCTGCTCGAGACAAGAAAGGGGTTAATGTATAAGTTATGTTTTACCCGGGATTGCTTAAGTTTAGTCTTCTTAGGAAGACTTGCATTAGGATTGAGACAGTGTTAATTAGTTAGATTAGAGGATGCATAACATCCCACATAGGGGCCCACAGCATGACCTCGGCCTTGCCAGGCTGAGCTGTCTGTTGCTTGTAAATTAGAATTTTGATTTTGTTTAATGAATTTTTAATTTGGCCAAGCGTAGGTTTCTTCCATTATTGCTAAGTTAGGAATTGGAGTTTGTTTAATAGAATTGCATGCTAAGATATGTAAGTTAACCAGTGTGTAAGAATAGAATAGAATTTAATGTAATGATTCCTTTCATGGTACAATAGTCTAATAATGAAATGAAATAGTTAGTGTACACACCAGCTGCATGTAACATAAATAACTGATAATAAGCAGTTATGAACAATGAGGCCTCTGATTGACGGCGTATAAAGACCAAGCTTGGTGTGTATGGGCTACTGACTCCAGACCAGGCGGGGGACAAGACAGGATGAGATAAGAGACCAGCTGATTTTCGGCTCTTTTGCATGTCAGTTAGCACCCTAGCGGGGCATTAAATGTTGTTTCTCGGTGTAATGCCAGGCATCCTGGCCGGTAGTCTCGGCTAATGGTTAGCACCAGCACAAAAACTTACCATCCCGCTGTCCATTTTTAGTGTGATGGTGACGTCAATCGTCGTGCAACACTGCGCTAGCGCCCTGGATGGAACATTCGGCCTTAACGCCTCATTTAACGCCTGCTCCAGGAAACACCTGAAAAAACCAGGCGGTCCCAGGATGCTGCAGGCGATATTGGCAGCATTTTTAAATGGAGGGATGAGGATCCTACATCTCAGGTCACATTGACTACTACGGTTGCGCACATTATGCTGCATGAAGCTCCGACTTGCAAACTTCACTTTTATCTGACATTACTGTTGAGTCCTTAACTCTTACACATAATCACACGAGGCACGTACTGCAGACACAGTCACTCTGTGGCCTTCACCTTTATTACCTGGACCAAGGAGTGCTGGCCCTGTGAGGGACCTCCCCTTATATACCTGAATCTCCAAGTTAGGAGTGTCTCCCACAAGTACACCCCCTGTGGTCAAGGTGTGCATTTCTAGTAAGAATGTACAGTATGTAGTGGTTATGTGAGAGTTACAATTGTATAAGGGTTACAGTAGTATGCTGGTTACATACATGACATCACCTCCCTCCTCACGTCTTTTTGACTCAAAGGTTAAGTTTATCAGCTGGTCGACGCTCTCTCGTGGAGCGCCGCAGTTGAGGCTCTGGTGGCTGAGCCTTGGCATGCATTTTTTCACCTGAGGTGATTCCGGCCTGTCCGCTTGGACTGTGCATGCTGGTGATTGTCCTTGTTGCTCGTCCACTGGCAGTGTTGTGGGTAACATCTCATGCTCTTCTTCATGTTCATCGGTGTCTATGCTGAACCTTTTCTTTACTTGGTCCAAGTGTTTGCGGCATATCTGCCCACTATTGAGTCTGACCACTATGACCCTGTTTCCCTCTTTACCAATTACGGTGCCCTCCAGCCACTTGGGTCTCAATGCATGGTTAAGTACAAATACCCGATCATCCATTTCTATACACCTCTCCCTTGAGTTACGATCGTGGCACTCGGTTTGGGACTGGCGCTTGCCCTCAACAATGTCTGCCAGGGTTGGGTGGATGAGGGACAGCCGCATTTTGAGCGTACGTTTCATGAGGAGTGGCGGAACTCCCGTGAGCGAGTGCGGCCGGGACCTATAGGCCAGCAGGAGGCGCGATAGGCGGTACTGAAGGGAGGGTCCTTGGATGCGGAGCGCACGTTCCGCCTGACCATTGGGAGCTGGCTTGAACGGTGCCATCCAAACATAAACTCCTGGAATTCATGGCTGGTGAAACACGGGCCACTGTCGCTGACCAGAATGTCCGGTAAGCCGTGGGTCACGAAAACCGTACGCAGGTTGTCCACGGTGATGGATGTCATGCGCGAGTTTAATATGATGCACTCGATCCATTTCGAGTATGCATCAGCAATTATCAAGAACATTTTTCCCATGAACGGGCCCGTATAGTCCATGTGAATGCGTGACCAAGGCTTGATGGGCCAGGGCCACGAGCTGAGCGGGGCCTCCCTGGGGGCGTTGCCCAGCTGGGCACATGTCGTGCACCTGCAAACCCAGTGTTCCAGGTCTGAGTCAATCCACGGCCACCATACATGTGACCGGGCAATGGCCTTCCTTAACACGATGCCAGGGTGCTCGCTGTGGAGTTCCCTGATGAATGCTTCCCTCCCCTTCTGGGGCATGACCACTTGGCTGCCCCATAGCAGGCAGTGGGCATGGATGGAGAGCTCATCCATCCGTCTCTGAAACGGTCTGACCTCCTCGGGGCACGCCCCGTGCGTGGGCACCCAATCCCCCGTAGGACACATTTCTTTATCATGGATAGGAGGGGGTCCCTGTTGGTCCAGAGTTTGATCTGGCGGGCTGTGATGGGGGAGCCTGCGGTGTCAAAAGCCTCAAGAGCTATGACCATCTCCGCGCTTTGCTCCGCCGCCCCCTCGGTGGTGGCAAGGGGAAGCCTGCTGAGCGCGTCAGCGCAGTTTACGGTGCCTGGCCTGTGCCGTATGGTGTAGTCATATGCAGCCAGCGTGAGAGCCCATCGCTGCATGCGAGCTGACGCATTTGTATTGACTGCCTTGCTGTCGGACAACAGAGAAGTTAACGTCTTATGGTCCGTTTCTAACTCGAACTGCTGAAAAGGTATTGGTGCATTTTTTTCACACCATAAACGCAAGCGAGTGCTTCCTTTTCGACCATGCCATACCCACGCTCTGCCTGGGAGAGCGACCTGGAGGCATAAGCCACCGGTTGGAGTTGTCAGTCTCCATTACCCTGCTGCAACACACACCCAACCCCATATGATGATGCATCGCATGTTAAAACTAGTTTTTTTACAGGGGTCATACAAAGTTAACAGTTTGTTAGAACAAAGCAGGTTCCGCGCCCTGTTGAAAGCCTGTTCTTGACAGTCCCCCCAAAACCATTCGCAACCCTTACGCAGGAGCACATGTGACGGCTCCAATAATGTGCTTAAGTTGGGCAGGTAGTTCCCGAAATAGTTCAAAAGTCCCAGGGACGATCGCAACTCCGATGTGTTGCCAGGCCGGGGCGCACGACGGATCCCCTCCGATTTGGATTCAGTAGGCCGAATCCCATCTGCGGCAACCCTCCTGCCCAAAAACTCGACCTCTGGGGCCAAAAACACACACTTGGCCTTCTTCAGCCGCAGGCCTACCCGGTCCAGTCGGCGTAGCACCTCCTCCAGGTTGTGGAGATGTTCCTCGGTGTCTCGACCTGTTATTAGGATGTCGTCCTGGAATACGATTGTGCTGGGAATGGATTTCAGCAAGCTTTCCATGTTTCTCTGAAAGATGGCGGCCGCCGAACGGATGCCAAAAGGACACCTGTTGTAGATGAATAAACCCTTGTGCGTCGTGATGGTGGTCAGAATCTTGGATTCTTCAGCCAGTTCCTGAGTCATGTAGGCCGAAGTGAGGTCCAATTTAGTGAACTGCTTGCCACCTGCCAACGTGGCAAAAAGGTTCTCCACCCTCGGGAGCGGGTATTGGTCCTGCAGGGACACCCGGTTGATGGTGGTTTTGTAGTCACAGCAGATCCTAACTGAGCTGTCCGTTTTAAGGACAGGAACAATGGGACTTGCCCAGTCACTGAATTCAACGGGCGAAATTATGCCCTCTCTGAGCAGCCTGTCCAGTTCACTCTCTATTTGCTCACGCATCACGTACGGCACCGCTCTGGCTTTGTGGTGCACTGGTCTGGCGTCCGTGGTGATGCTTATAACTACTTTTGTGGCCTTGAACGTTCCGACACCGGGTTGAAACAGTGACCCGAATTTTTGTAGTACCTGTGAGCATGAGCTTCGCTCCACAGCTGAAATGGCGTGCACATCCCCCCATTTCCAGTTCATCTCAGCTAGCCAGCTCCTTCCCAAAAGCACGGGGCCATTTTCTGGAACAATCTAGAGTGGCAGCCAGTTACCACCACGTTTTCACTGCCTAGCACTGGAATGATCTCTTGGGTGTATGTCCGTAGCTGCGTATTAATTCGTTCCAGTTTGGGACTGCTAGCTCTGTGTGGCCATAGTTTCTCAAATTGTTGTGCACTCATGAGGGACTGGCTAGCTCCCGTGTCCAGCTCCATGCGCACCGGGATGCCATTCAATAAAACTTTCATCATCATGGGTGGCGTTTTGGCGTATGAGCTGTGGACGTCAGCCACATGAACCTGCTGAACTTCAGCATCCATGGCTTTACCCCAGGCATTGTCCTGCACTGCAAGCCCCTCGCCTGATTCCTCTGTTTCATAGATTAGCCTCGCTACCAGCTGTTTGCAAACCCTAGCCAAATGTCCTCTGGCATTACAATTCCTACAAACGAACTGCTGAAATTTGCAGCTTTTCGCATAATGTCTGCCCCCACATCTCCAGCATTGGCTGAGATCGTTGTTCACAAAAGGACTGTTAGCAGACATTCCTGTCCAATTGTTCCCTTGGTTGTTTCTAAACACTCTGATGGTGGGTGTTAATGGTCCCCTTGATGGTGTGAATTGCCGCTCCCCTCTCCATTGTCCCTGTCGGGGGCCCACCTTAGAGCCGGTTTCAGCTTGGGCAGTTACAAAATGCCTTTGCCTGACTGCGAGAGCTTGAGCCGCGTTTATCACGTTAAATCCTTGGTCCGTCGCCACGTTGAACCCAGGACTACTCGCGTAAATTAGCTTGGTCTCTTCTTCCCCGGCTATGAAAGTTTGAGCTATCAATGCTGCCCCTTCTAGAGTTAAGTCCTTGGTCTCTATGAGCTTCCTGAAGATCCCGGCATGGCTAATGCCCTCAATGAAAAAATCCCTTAACATCTGCCCCCTGCAGGCGTCTGAGAACTTACAGA
The DNA here is from genome assembly GCF_044704955.1 of Pristiophorus japonicus. Lineage (NCBI taxonomy): Eukaryota > Metazoa > Chordata > Chondrichthyes > Pristiophoridae > Pristiophorus > Pristiophorus japonicus. The sequence goes on from NC_091988.1 coordinate 200,210,820, forward strand.
GGCTGGCCAAGCACCGCAAGTCTACCATGAAGTCCGAGATGTTTTGCCCTTCCCGACGTCGGTGTGTGTAGAACCGGTGCTGCTGCTCGCCGGTTTTAAGTGTTTGCTGATCAGATGGCTGAGCTCTTCAAAAGACTTGTTGGCCGGTTTGTGGGGTGCGAGCAGGTCCTTCATCAGCATGTACGTTTTTGTCCCGCAGCTTGTTAGTAGATGTGCCCTCCGCTTGTCAGCCACATCCTCTCCCAGCCAGTCCTTCATGACAAAGGTCTGCTGGAGTCTCTCCACAAAATTGTCCCAGTCTTCATCCACACAGTAACGTTCCTCTGAGCTACCGGTGGCCATCTTCTGGGTTCAGTGATTCCCGTTTCTCGTCGCCAGGTGTTGAGTCTTTAACTCTTACACATAAATCACACGAGGCACGTACTGCAGACACAGGCACTCTGTGGCCTTCACCTTTATTACCTGGACCAAGGAGTGCTGGCCCTGCGAGGGATCTCCGGTTATATACCTGAATCTCCAGGTAAGGAGTGTCTCCCACAAGTACACCCCCTGTGGTCAAGGTGTGCATTTCTAGTAAGTATGTACAGTATGTAGTGGTTACATGAGGGTTACAATTGTATAAGGGTTACAATAGTATGCTGGTTACATACATGACAATTACAGTGCCCTTAGAACTTCAAAATTTAATGGGGTCATCACTAGTTCACCAGCGTAACATGCTCCATGCCAGGTGGTGTCAAGCTTGAAGAAGGGCTCTTGGTCAAGTCGGTCCATGGATGAGGAGAGGCCGAAGATGTCTGGGGAGGAGGGCTTACCCCCCACGGATTTACAGGGACCAACGCTCATACCTCCAGCTCTCTGAGGAGCAGCGTGTGAGAAAGCTCCGCTCCTGAAAGGAAGTGCTGACAGAGATATGCCATTTCCTACAGGTAAACCGATGCCTGGACCACTCTGGAGGCAGCCTTCAATACTCCCCTCAACAGGTATTCGAGTTCATTGTGGTGTGCTGCATGCTGCACAACTTGGCCATCATGAAGGGTCAGGTAGTACCAGTGGGGATTGCATGTCCACCTCAGGAGGAGGGGTCGACGAATAGGAGCCTGGCGAGGCCCCATTGGAGAGCCACCCCATCCACAGGGAAGGGAACGAGAAGGTGCCGGATCAAGAATCGCATGCCACCAGCTCGTAATGAACCGGCTCTGCTAAATGGAGGAAACTGAGTGATGGAGTTAATACTGGACATGCTCTGTGCTCCCATAAACCCTGGTGAACATTGAAATGATGCACAAGACACCAATGGCAAATGATAATTATTACATTTTACTGCAACAAAGTCACACAAACTCCCCCCACCAAAATAAAACCATACAATGTTGCAGGGCACTAAACGACAATGACATTTCTTTACCGCAGCGAGTTTCGGCTTGGCTGCACAAAGTCCGTTGTGCAACACCTGAGTTAATGCCAACGCTCTTCCATCTTACATTTTTGCCAAAACTTGCAGTTGAGGGCGCTAACTATTTTCAGGGGCTATCTTTATCGCCCCACCATGATTAAAGCCCCAAAATCGCAAAAGCCCAAAATCCAGTCCTAGAGCTTTAGGAGGACAGGGACAGACGAGATAAGAGGGTCCAGATGGATTGGCCTTTAAAACATATAAACAAGAAAAGATGTGTAATGGTTGAAGATCCCTCCTTGAGGGAGGGTCTTCATTGGCAAGTTTAAACAAAGAACTTGACGTCCCATTGAGCACGGGTTTTAAGGGAAACTTCTATAGGTTACATAGTTTTGTCCGTTTTGCTACCTCAGACCCACCCCTGAAAAGAGAATATGACTGTAGAGCGAAGAGCCTCAAGAATGGATCAGGTGGTTGAACACTCTTTCGAGAGTGTACTCATGCTGATCCTAGTCTAACACTCAGGTAGTTCAAGAAGAGAGAGTACGAGACATGTGAGACAAGAAGGAGAACGAATAAGAAGAGTTGTTTGCGCACGCCAGCTATCTGATTGGGTCCAGTTCCAGCTATTTGTCACGGTCGTATGTTTTTGCTGTATAACTAGTGTGTTATATTCTGTCCTAAACTCCAATTAAACACAATATACCCACTATATTGGTTTGCTCTCGAACCTGGTTATTTGAATGACTAGATATGTCCAAGGAAGAGGCATATAAATTGGCCAGAAAAAGCAGCAAACCTAAGGACTGGGAGAAATTTAGAATTCAGCAGAGAAGGACTAAGGGTTTAATTAGGAGGGGGAAAATAGAGTATGAGAGTAAGCTTGCAAGGAACATAAAAACTGACTGCAAAAGCTTCTAAAGATATATGAAGAGAAAAAGATTAGTGAAGACTAATGTAGGTCCCTTGCAGTCAAAATCAGGTGAATTCATAATGGGGAACAAGGAAATGGCAGACCAATTGAACAAATACTTTGGTTCTGTCTTCACTAAGGAAGACACGAATAACCTCCCGAAAATACTAGGGGACTGAGGGTCTAACGAGAAGGGGGAACTGAGCGAAATCCTTATTAGTCAGGAAATGGTGTTAGGGAAATTGAAGGGACTGAAGGTCGATAAATCCCCAGGGCCTGATAGTCTGCATCCCAGAGTACTTAAGGAAGTGGCCCTAGAAATAGTCGATGTATTTGTGGTCATTTTTCAACATTCCACGGACTCTGGATCAGTTCCTATGGATTGGAGGGTCGCTCATGTAACCCCACTTTTTAAAAGGAGGGAGAGAGAAAACGGAATTATAGACCGGTTAGTCTGACATCGGTGGTGGGGAAAATGCTGGAGTCAATTATTAAAGATACAATAGCAGCGCATTTGGAAAGCAGTGAGAGGATTGGTCCAAGTCAGCATGGATTTATGAAAGGGAAATCATGCTTGTCAAATCTTCTAGAGTTTTTTGAGGATGTAACTAGTAGAGTGGATAAGGGAGAACCAGTAGATGTAGTGTATTTGGACTTTCAAAGGGCTTTTGACAAAGTCCCACACAAGAGATTGGTGTGCAAAATTAATGCACATGGTATTGGGGGTAATGTATTGACATGGCTAGAGAAATGGTTGACAGACAGGAAGCAAAAAGTGGGAATAAACGGGTCCTTTTCGGGATGGCAGGCAGTGACTAGTGGGGTGCTGCAAGGTTCAGTGCTGGGACCCCAGCTATTTACAATATACATTAATGATTTAGATGAAGGAATTGAATGTAATATCTCCAAGTTTGCAATTGACACTAAGCTGGGTGGCAGTGCGAGCTGCGAGGAGGTTGCTAAGAGGCTGCAGGGGGACTTGGACAGGTTAGGTGAATGGGCAAATGCATGGCAGATGAAATATAATGTGGATAAATGTGAGGTTATCCACTTTGGAGGCTAAAACAGGAAGGCAGGTTATTATCTGAATGGTGACAGATTAGTAAAAGGGTCGGTGCAATGAGACCTGGGTGTCATGGTACATTGGTCATTGAAGGTAGGCATGCAGGTACAGCAGGCAGTAAAGAAAGCAAATGGCATGCTGGCCTTCATAGTGAGGGGATTTGAGTATAGGAGCAGGGAGGTCTTGCTGCAGTTGTACAGGGCCTTGGTGAGACCACACCTTGAGTATTGTGTGCAGTATTGATCTCCTAATCAGAGGAAGGACGTGCTTGCTATTGAGGGAGTGCAGTGAAGGTTCACCAGACTGATTCCCGGGATGGCAGGACTGACATATGAGGAAAGACTGGATCGGCTAGGCTTATACTCACTTGAATTTAGAAAAATGAGATGGGGGTCTCATAGAAACGTATAAAATTCTGACGGGACCGGACAGATTAGATTCAGAAAGAATATTCCCGATGTTGGGGAAGTCCAGAATCAGGGGACACAGTCGAAGGATAAGGGGTAAGCCATATAGGACCGAGATGAGGAGAAACTTTTTCACCCAGAGAGTTGTGAACCTGTGGAATTCTTTGCCACAGAAAGTTGTTGAGTCCAGTTCATTGGACATATTTAAAAGGGAGTTAGATGTGGCCGTTACGGCTAAAGGGATCAGGGGGTATGGAGAGAAGGCTGGGGTGAGGTACTGAGGTTGAATGATCAGCCATGATCATATTGAATGGCGGTGCAGGCTCGAAGGGCCGAATGGCCTGCTCTTGCACCTATTTTCTATGTTTCTAGATAAGCAAATCTGAACATTCACTCTCTTCTCCGAATTCCCACTCTTTCCAAATTCCCAAATAAAACACTGTGGTTAAGTGCTCTCCGGTCAAGACACTCTGTACAGGTTACACTCATATTATCAGTTAAGTACCGTTGAGGACTGCCATGAAAATAAGCAGCCCATGACATTCAGCTGCATTCAATTAGGCCCAGCTTTCTGCCAATCTCCACCGTCACCCAACCAACTTTCCGATTGTATCATGCGATGCACTTCTGGACACCAGAAGGATTTGTTTGTGTGCTCACGCAAGGTCTTAAATTTGGTTGTTTTGCTGGTAGGCTAGTTTGTAGGTTACGTTGAAAAAAATTGTCTTGGAGGGAAAAAAAACGCATTAAAAATCCAGACATTTACAGAAAATGCTCCCCTTTGAGGTCTTTTGTTTATTTAACTAGGTAATGAACATAAACCAGCTCATCAATTATATTCCACATCTACATTTAAGAAAGCGGCAGCTGTTCTGCAGAAATTGCCTGAGTCTGAATTCTGGAAGTCGGCTAGTCTAAGAATTTGTGGTGTTTAACCATTTGCTTGCTGAACGTCCATAATTCTCTTCTCTGTATAATAAAGATTAGGGAATTATAATTTCACCAACAGAACACCGTTTCTTAAGCTGGGACTGTTGCATTCCGAATACATTTTGCCACATAACTAATGAGCCCAACTGATTAAAGTTATCAACAGTTCCAACAATAAATCGCCCGGAATGATGTATTTCCTTTACTGTATGTTAATAAACCCTACTTTTTTTAATGCGTGCATGCTGACATTTCAAGTCATATAAATCAGCAGTCATTTAAACAAACCAAGTCTCCCAAATTATTTATAATAGATCGATGGAGAATGATACTTGCCCTTTCTCTGAAAATGTTTTGTTTTATAACAGTCCACAAATAGTTGTAAGAAATCCCTCGTGCCACTTGCCCGTTTGTTGTAACTTGATGCATCTATTTCCACAGAATTGGAATTAATGTCTAGTCTCTATGGATTGTGCTACAAGATGCAAGGGTCATAAGCTGCACATGGGAAGTAGGAAGGCCAAGAATTAAAACTTTTTTAGTTTTAAATGAGTGCCTTTAATATGATCTTCAGGAATTAATTAGTTGAAAGTGGCTTCAAGTATCTCCCAAGAGATTTGAAAATTCCTTGGTATTTTTTATCATTTAACTCAGCGACTGAGGTTTGACTACCAGCCACCTCCCCCCCCCCCACCCCCCTGCACCCCCCCAAACATTCCTTTAGCTCAAAGGTTTCTCCCCTGTCTAATTCTTAGCTGGAGAACTTTTGAACAATGAGCTTTGGAATCATTAGGATAAAATGCCATGGGGATTGGTGCCAAATTTATTATCCATGTTTTTGTTTTTTGTATCACACGATGCACTTCTGGAGGTTAGAAGGATTTGTTTGTGTGCTCGGATCACCGAAGGTCTTAGTTTTGGTTGTTTTGCTGGTAGGTGGTTTGTGGAATACAAGGAAAAGAATTGTTTGGGAGAATCGTTTGTTCATTGCCTGAAGGTCCTTTTCATCTCAATGCCCAAGAAAACAAATAATATTTTGTACAAAACCTTTTATCATTCCTATTTTCAGTAAATAAGCAAAAAGTAAATGTCGGGCAAACATTTTTTCAGCAAGCCTGGCCCCTTTAAATCTAACCAATTTCAACAATGCAGGTTTTCAATATTCACTAACATAGGAACAGGAGCAGGGTGTTCAGCCCCTCGATCGTGGCTGATCTATACCTCAACTCCATTTACCACCTTTGCCCCATATCCCTCGATTCCCTTGTCCAACAAAAATCGATTGATCGCAGTCTTGAAAACTCTAATTGACCCCCAGCATCCACAGCCTTTTGGGGCAGTGTTGCAGGTTTCTACTATTCTTTGTCTAGAAAAGTGCTTCCTGACTTCCTTCCTAAATAGCCTAGCTCTAATTTTAAAATTTCACCCCTTGTTCAGAATTTCCCCACGAGGAAATAGTTATGCTGTTTTTACTCCATTGAATCTTTTTAACATTTTAAACACCTCAATCTTCTACACTCAAGGGAATACAAGCCAAGGTTCTGCAGCCTGTACTTATAATTGAACCCTCCAAGCCCCAAATGTATAATTCTAGTGAATCTGCGCTGTAACCCCGCCAATGGTGGGTTGATTCCCTCATTTGATGGCAGAAGGAAGATTTTCATATTAGCACTTCACCACCAACCTTCTTTTCCACTCCAGCAGCAATGGGAAAAGGTTTGATCCCACATTCATAAGAACAAAAGAACATAAGAAATAGGACCAGGAGTAGGCCATTTGGCCTCTCGAGCCTGTTCCGCCATTTAATAAGATCATGGCTGATCTGATCATGGACTCATCTCCACTTCCCTGCCCGCTCCCCATAACCCTTCACTCCCTTATTGCTCAAAAATCTGTCTATCTCCGCCTTAAATATATGCAATGACCCAGCCTCCACAGCCCTCTGGGGCAGAGAATTCCACAGATTTACAACCCTCAGAGAAGAAATTCCTCCTCATCGCAGTTTTAAATGGGCGGCTCCTTATTCTGAGACTATGCCCCCTAGTTTTAGTTTCCACCTTGTCGAGCCCCCTCATTATTTTATATGTTTCGATAAGATCACCTCTCATTCTTCTGAACTCCAATGAGTGTTGGCCCAACCTACTCAACCTATCTTCATAAGTCAACCCCCTCATCTCCGGAATCAATTTTGTGAACCTTCTCCGAACAGCCTCCAATGCATTCGCAATGTATCTCTATGGGAACGTGCTGAAGAAATGGCCAGCCAATTCCTCATGGTGTGTGGAGCAAAGGGAATGAGAAAGAAAATTCAGGAAAGCCCACACTGGAAGACTCATTAGAACATTACCGACAGGGATCAGGGGACTGTGTGCTTCCACTTGGTGTGTGAGCTCACAGGAGGTACGGTCTTTATTCCCCTTTCCTCCTGAAGGCACCAGCAAGTTCTGAGCACTCTTTTATACCTCCTCCAACATCACAAGTAGCCACTCTTTGAATGAGACTGTGTTTTAGTGCAACAGTGTGTTTGGGAAGCAATTTGGCATGAAGAGCATTGTAACAAAGCTCGCCGGTGCCCACACACAATTAGAAATGGTAAATTGACAAGAAAGGAAGAACGTGCACCTATCATGACCCCAGGACATCCTAAAGCTCTTTACAGCCAGTAAGGTACTTTTTTGAACTGTTGTCACTGCTGTAATGTAGGAGATGCAGCAGCCAATTTGATCATAGCCAGGTAATCTGTTTTAGTGATGTTGGTTAAAGGATAAGTATTGGCCAACACAGTGGGGAGAACTCCCATGCTCTTCTTCGAAATAGTGCGAAGGGATCTTTTACATTCACCTGAAAGTGAAGACAGGGCCTCTGTTAGTGTCTCAACTTAAAAATGATGCCTCCAACATTGCAGCACTCTCTCAGTACTGCACTGGAGTGTCAGCCTAGATTTTCTGTTCTAGTGTACTGCACTGGAGTGGCACTTGAACCCATAATCTTCTTACTCGAGAGTGCTACCAACTGAGCTATGGCTGACACAGCTATTTTGTTCTTCAAAAATAACTTGAACTTCTTTGCAATCCACTGAAATGAACTGTGCCCACAAAGCTTCCACATTTTTCTGTTTTTGTTTTTCTGCAACCTGATTTAAGAGAAATGTTTTTTGTTCCTTGTGTTTACCCAAAAAAGGGAACAAGTTGTGCTGCCAAAAATGAGCTTCCTTGAAACAATTATATATAAATTATATATAAAAAAAACCTGTTAAGCTGTGGTATCCTGTACTGCAGCTTGCAAACAGCAGAATTTAGAACGCTGACTATTTGCCAAATATTCCAACAGATTGACGGCTGCCATTTTTTATTGCAGTTCTAAACCCATCTCCAGTTTGTCCTTGTTCCCCAGGCAGACTTCTGGACTTAGACAAACATGACAGGATTACTGACAAACTTATCACTTTGGCTGATCTGGAGGCACCAACTGTGTTACAAAATGATCCCTACACACAAAATTATATTTTTCGATCTACATAAAATACCTCATGGTGGTACAATATGCTCATATTTTTAAAAGTTAAATTAAAAAATGTCTTTTCTTGACTATTTCTTGTTTAAACCGTGAGTGCTCATTTGGGGATTTGATCAAGGGAAACAGGTTGAGCAGTTAAGTAGGCTGGGAGTGAGAAGCGAGCTGAATTCCCAGGTATTCCCACTGCCCTGATGGGTTAATGACTGATGGTAATTTAGCTTCTGTGAACTGTCGGGCTCCTAGATTAATGATTGAATCTGGGCAGTTCATCGGCTCCCACCAGCCTCAGTGTTACCACGGTTCATCAAACTGAGAGCGAAAGGGAGGTCCTGATCTAAATGATCCCGTTAACGTTTAAGGGGTGAGACCCTTCTTATAATCAGGAACAGGAGAATGCCTATTTTATTTTCTCTGTAATTTACAATCAGCTAACAAAATCACATTGAGAAATCGCGTGCTCCAGACCCGCACATTCCTGGAAATGACGGGGAAACATTGCCGCTTTGTTTTTTGTTAGCAGATGAATTTCACTGCAAAATTGTGCAAAACTCACTGAAGATTTCCCCAGAGAGTTCAAAAGACAGTTCTCCAAAGTGCAACTTGAAAGAAACTATAGCTGCTGTGCAATGTATCCCACCATTTTTACAAAGTGCTCACTGAAGGCAAGCAAGAAAACTGGATTATCACAGCTTTCAGCAGCACTTCATAACGCTACAGAATAGTCAAGCTCTGTAAATGTGGCTTTAAATAACAAAAGAAAACCCGTCGATGTTGAGTTTGGAACGAAGGCTGAAAATGCTGGCGGTACAGCGTAGGCCTGTCAGTCTGTGAGACAGAAGACAGGTCCCCGATTTGAGATCCTTTCATCAGATAGTTGCCTAATTCACTGGCCACACATCACATTGTCAAATAGTCTCCTACGTCAGACTGTGTGGCCAGCAGGATGGTAGAAAACTTGATCCCTGATCAGCAAGGAATCATTGGGGATGGAGGCAGAGTGGGCAGCATGCCTGCTGGGAAAAGGCCTGTTCCTGGCTCAGCAACTGCACAGAACTGGGTGAGAGGGTTATGCCCCTATGATAGGACCAGGCTGCTTATCATTTCTCAAACCCGTGACCTCCACCACCTAGAATGACAAGGGCAGCAGGTGTATGGGAACACCACCGCCTGCAAGTGCCCCTCTAAATCATCCACCATCCTGACTTGGAAATATATAGCTGTTCCTTCATTGTTACTGGGTCAGAAACCTGTTACTATATACCCAACAGCACTGTGGGAGCACCTTCACCACACGGACTGCAGCGGTTCAAGAAAGCGGCTCATCACCACCTTCTCAAGGGCAATTAGGGATGGGTAATAAATGCCGGCCATGCCCATATCCCAAGAATGAATTGAAAAACATTTTTCCACAGCTAAGTGAGGGACTTTCTGCCAAACCAACCTATGCGAATTGAATGTGTTTTCAGTCTCAGAAATAATTTAGATTTTGATTATAGTCTCATCGATGGATTTTGACTTTTGTTCTTATTTTAATTAAAGGCTTCAGACTACATTCATTTCTAGTTTTACTCTTATCAATTGTTCCCAAATTTCAGTCATAATTTGATTTTTCCCCGTGGAAAAAATTTGGTCAACAATGTCATTTTTGGGTAGCACATTTCATTCTATTCAGGAAATTGTTTTTTTTTTTCAAAAACTGATTTTTAAAAATGTCTTCATTATTACTTCACTTCCCACACAGCTCACAAGGGCTTAAGAAATAAAACATTGGTAAGCGACCTGTTTTAGTTTTTTAATGATTTATTCTCAGGGTTTGGGTATCATTGGCAAGTCCAGCATTTATTACCCATCGCGAGTTGCCCTGAGAAGGGGTGGTGGGCCTTCTCCTTGAACCGCTGGAGTTCTTGTGGTGAAGGTGCACCATGCCTGGGTTGTTTTCTGACCTTTCCCATTAGAAATATGTGTTGGAAGTTTGGTTGTACATGGTTGTACAGTCACTTCAGGTGAGTATCACTTGCCGCTTGCAATATGAAGGTCCAAAATTGCCTTCTTAGAGAAAAGAGATTTAGGGGTCTAAATACACAAATAATTTAAAGCTACAGGTACAAAAAGCAATGAAAAAGGCCTTTATTTCAAGAGGGCTGGAATACAAGGGGTGGGAGTTATGCTACAGTTATATAAAGCTCTGGTTAGACCCCATCTGGGGTAATTGCATTTGGATTTGGGCATTGCCCCTCAGGAAGGACATACTGACCTCGGAGGTTATGCAGTGCATTCACCAGAATGAGACTGGAGCTTAGAGGGTTAAATTATGATGACATTTGCATACATTTGGCTTGTATTCCCCTGAGTTTAGAGGATTGAGGGCTATATTTACTGAATTCGGTTCGCATCAGATAACATCATTTGAGCCAGACTTGCTTCACCAAGGCATAACATTTTCTTTGAGAAAGCCATCAGAGTAGTTTTTTTTAAGGTAAAAATGAAACATGTAAAAGTCAGAAGTTTAATGGATATATTATTTAGATGTTACACACCAACACCGAGTGTTGAGAGGTGATGCTTTATAAACTGTTTCCAATATTTCAACAGGATTAACAATTGAGTTGTGTAACGTTGCCAAATATCTATATGGGACGCTAGAAGATCCCACGTAGCATTGCGCACAAAGTGGCGTCAGCGGTGTGACAAGAAGTAAATGCGGCGCTTATAGAACATGCACGCTAAATGAAAGACTTGTAATATGTTATTTAGACATAAATTATTCAGTGTAGCCCATCTATTTATTCTCCCGAAGGAATGCTCTGCAATCTAAGTCCCTGATTCCCAAAAGTGATCACGCGAAACTCCTAAATATTCACTGAGCTACACATTTCCATTATTCACTGCTGGTCTGCTGATGATATTCCACACCTCCCTCCCCAACCCTAGCAGTGCAGCAATGGTTATGTCCCTTGGAGTGTTTTATCATCTCAGTCTGTGTCAATTTCTGTAACCCCCAATCTCATTTCCAACCAGAGAGTTATGCAGCTCCTTTTCGAAAGGGTTAATTGACAGCATCAACTGTGAGTCTGATCCACAAACCTACTGAATTTAGGGGAAAATATTCATCCTTTAAACCCACATCCTCTAGTTTAAGTCAAAAAGTCTCTCATTCACATCATCTACTAAGCATAGCAACTAAATTGAGCTTAATGCATTGCAGGGAACAGCATGCATCAGCTTATACACTTTCCTAACCTTCAGCACCATTTAAAAAAAATTCTTGGGATGTGGGCGACACTGGTGAAGCTTGCTCATCCCTGGTTGTCTTGGGGTATCAACCATTTGGTGTAAGCCACATGTAGGCCAAACACGATCAAAGAAAGAAAACACTCGCATTTATATCGCCCTTTTCACATCCGCAGGATGTCCAAAAGCCATTTACAGCCAATGAAGTACTTTTGAAGTGTAGTTACTGTTATACTATAGGGAAATGCGGCAGCCAATTTGCACACAGCAAGATCCCACAGCGAGCAATAATATAACTGAACAGTTAACCTGTTTGAATGGCGTTGGTTAAGGGATAAATATTGGGCAGGACATCAGGAGAACTTCCCTGATCTTAAGTGTGGTAGGCTTTCTTCACTGAAGGCCATTCATGAACCAGGTGTATTCTTCTGATAATCAGGTATCTTTCAGGGAGCTGACTCACAAATGACCAGATTTATTGAATTCAATTTCACAATTTAAAGAAAATTCATTCTGGGATAAGGGCGTTGCTGGCAAGGCCGGCATTTATTGTCCATCCCTAATTGCCCTGGAGAAGGTGGTGGTGAGCCGCTTTCTTGAACCGCTGCAGTGCTGTTAGGGAGGGGTTTCCAGGATCTTGACCCAGCGACGATATATTTCCAAATCAGGATGGTGTGTAATTTGGAGGGGAACTTGCAGGTGGTGATGTTCCCATGTGCCTGTTGCCCTTGTGCTTCGAGGTGATAGAGGTCGCGGGTTTGGGAGGTGCTGCCGAAGAAGCCTTGGCAAGTTGCTGCAGTGCATCTTATAGCTGGTACACACTACAGCCACGGTGCGCCAGTGGTGGAGGGAGTGAATGTTGAAGGTGGTGGATGGGGTGCTAATCAAGCGGCTGCTTTGTCCTGGATGGTGTCGAGCTTCTTGAATGTTGTTGGAGCTGCACCCATCCAGGCAAGTGCAGAGTATTCCCTCACACGCCTGACTTGTGCCTTGTAGAAGGTGGAAAGGCTTTCGGGATTCAGGAGGTGAGACACTCGCCGCAGAATACCCAGCCTCTGACCTGCTCTTGTAGCTACAGTATTTATGTGGCTGGTTTAGTTAAGCTTCTGATCAATGGTGACCCCCAGGGTGTTGATGATGGGGGATTTGGTATTATGGTGGAATTTGAGCTCATGACCGATGGGTTGTTAGCCCAATAACATAACCTCTCCTGTACTCTAAATTAATAATGAAGGACAAAGGGTGTTAAAAAAACAAGCCTGAAGGCTTTGTGTCTTAATGCAAGGAGTATCCGTAATAAAGGTGGATGAATTAACTGTGCAAATAGATGTTAACAAATATGATGTGATTGGGATTACAGAGACGTGGCTCCAGGATGATCAGGGCTGGGAACCCAACATCCATGGGTATTCAACATTCAGGAAGGATAGAATAAAAGTAAAAGGAGGTGGGGTAGCATTGCTGGTTAAGGAGGAGATTAATGCAATAGTTAGGAAGGACATTAGCTTGGATGATGTGGAATCTATATGGATAGAGCTGCAGAACACCAAAGGGCAAAAAACGTTAGTGGGAGTTGTGTACAGACCTCCAAACAGTAGTAGTGATGTTGGGGAGGGCATCAAACATGAAATTAGGGGTGCATGCAATAAAGGTGCAGCAGTTATAATGGGTGACTTTAATATGCACGTAGATTGGGCTAACCAAACTGGAAGCAATACGGTGGAGGAGGATTTCCTGGAGTGCATAAGGGATGGTTTTCTAGACCAATATGTTGAGGAACCAACTAGGGGGAGGCCATCTTAGACTGGGTGTTGTGTAATGAGAGAGGATTAATTAGCAATCTCGTTGTGCGAGGCCCCTTGGGGAAGAGTGACCATAATATGGTGGAATTCTGCATTAGGATGGAGAATGAAACAGTTAATTCAGAGACCATGGTCCAGAACTTAAAGAAGGCTTACTTTGAAGGTATGAGGCGTGAATTGGCTAGGATAGATTGGCGAATGATACTTAAGGGGTTGACTGTGGATGGGCAATGGCAGACATTTAGAGACCGCATGGATGAACTACAACAATTGTACATTCCTGTCTGGCGTAAAAATAAAAAAGGGAAGGTGGCTCAACCGTGGCTATCAAGGGAAATCAGGGATAGTATTAAAGCCAAGGAAGTGGCTTACAAATTGGCCAGAATTAGCAGCGAACCCGGGGACTGGGAGAAATTTAGAACTCAGCAGAGGAGGACAAAGGGTTTGATTAGGGCAGGGAAAATGGAGTACGAGAAGAAGCTTGCAGGGAACATTAAGACGGATTGCAAAAGTTTCTATAGATATGTAAAGAGAAAAAGGTTAGTAAAGACAAACGTAGGTCCCCTGCAGTCAGAATCAGGGGATGTCATAACTGGGAACAAAGAAATGGCGGACCAATTGAACAAGTACTTTGGTTTGGTATTCACTAAGGAGGACACAAACAACCTTCCGGATATAAAAGGGCTCAGAGGGTCTAGTAAGGAGGAGGAACTGAGGGAAATCCTTATTAGTCAAGAAATTGTGTTGGGGAAATTGATGGGATTGAAGGCCGATAAATCCCCAGGGCCCGATGGACTGCATCCCAGAGTACTTAAGGAGGTGGCCTTGGAAATAGCGGATGCATTGACAGTCATTTTCCAACATTCCATTGACTCTGGATCAGTTCCTATGGAGTGGAGGGTAGCCAATGTAACCCCACTTTTTAAAAAAGGAGGGAGAGAGAAAACACGGAATTATAGACTGGTCAGCCTGACATCGGTAGTGGGTAAAATGATGGAATCAATTATTAAGGATGTCATAGCAGTGCATTTGGAAAGAGGTGACATGATAGGTCCAAGTCAGCATGGATTTGTGAAAGGGAAATCATGCTTGACAAATCTTCTGGAATTTTTTGAGGATGTTTCCAGTAGAGTGGACAAGGGAGAACCAGTTGATGTGGTATATTTGGACTTTCAGAAGACTTTCGACAAGGTCCCACACAAGAGATTAATGTGCAAAGTTAAAGCACATGGGACTGGGGGTAGTGTGCTGACATGGATTGAGAACTGGTTGTCAGACAGGAAGCAAAGAGTAGGAGTAAATGGGTACTTTTCAGAATGGCAGGCAGTGACTAGTGGGGTACCACAAGGTTCTGTGCTGGGGCCCCAGCTGTTTACACTGTACATTAATGATTTCGACGAGGGGATTAAATGTAGTATCTCCAAATTTGCAGATGACACTAAGTTGGGTGGCAGTGTGAGCTGCGAGGAGGATGTTATGTGGCTGCAGAGCGACTTGGATAGGTTAGGTGAGTGGGCAAATGCATGGCAGATGAAGTATAATGTGGATAAATGTGGTTATCCACTTTGGTGGTAAAAACAGAGAGACAGACTATTATCTGAATGGTGACAGATTAGGAAAAGGGGAGGTGCAACGAGACCTGGGTGTCATGGTACATCAGTCATTGAAGGTTGGCATGCAGGTACAGCAGACGGTTAAGAAAGCAAATGGCATGTTGGCCTTCATAGCGAGGGGATTTGAGTACAGGGGCAAGGAGGTGTTGCTACAGTTGTACAGGGCCTTGGTGAGGCCACACCTGGAGTATTGTGTACAGTTTGGTCTCCTAACCTGAGGAAGGACATTCTTGCTTTTGAGGGAGTGCAGCGAAGGTTCACCAGATTGATTCCCAGGATGGCGCGACTGACATATCAAGAAAGACTGGATCAACTGGGCTTGTATTCACTGGAGTTCAGAAGAATGAGAGGGGACCTCATAGAAACCTTTAAAATTCTGACGGAGTTAGACAGGTTAGATGCAGGAAGAATGTTCCCAATGTTGCGGAAGTCCAGAACCAGGGGATACAGTCTAAGGATAAGGGGTAAGCCATTTAGGACCGAGATGAGGAGAAACTTCTTCACCCAGAGAGTGGTGAACCTGTGGAATTCTCTACCACAGAAAGTTGTTGGGGCCAATTCACTAAATATATTCAAAAAGGAGTTAGATGAAGTCCTTACTACTAGGGGGATCAAGGGGTATGGCGGGAAAGCAGGAATGGGGTACTGAAGTTGCATGTTCAGCCATGAACTCATTGAATGGCGGTGCAGGCTAGAAGGGCCGAATGGCCTACTCCTGCACCTATTTTCTATGTTTCTATGTTTCTAATACACTAGTGCTCAGCGTAAAGGTGCCAATGTTATTAGAATGATCTCTATATACTGAAATTCAACAGATCCAGTACAAACAGACATAGTCACGGGTGCAGATAGTGATAGTGGTATAGTGGCTGTGTTACTGGAGACTCGTAAACCAGAGGCCTGTACTAATAATCCAGAGAACATGAGTTTAAATCCTACTATGGAAGTTTGAAAATTTAACTCAGTTATTAAACAAAGTTTGGAATAAAATGTTTGTAGCCATAAAAAAATCTTTGACTTTATAAATAGAGGCATAGAATACAACAGCAAGGAAGTTATGCTAAACCTTTACAAATTACTGATTATGCCTCAGCGAGAGTATTGTGTCCAATTCTGGACACCACACTTTAGGAAGGATGTCAAGGCCTTGGAGAGGGTGCAGAGGAGATTTACGAGAATGGTACCAGGGATGAGGGACTTCAGTTGTGTGGAGAGACTGGAGAAGCTGAGGTTCTTCTCCTTAGAGCAGAGAAGGTTAAGAGGAAATTTGATAGAGATGTTCAAAATTATGAACGGTATTATTAGAATAGATAGGGAAAATCTGTTTCCACTGGCAGGAGGGTTGGTAACCAGAGGACATGGATTTAAGGTAAGTGGCAAAGAACCAGAGGTGGGGATGAGAATTCTTTTATGCAGTGAGTTGTTATGATCAGGAATGCACTGCCTGAAAGGATGGTGGAAGCAGATTCAATAGTAACTTTCAAAAGAGAAGTGGATAAATTCTTGAAAAAGAAAAACATTCAGGGCTATGGGGAAAGAGCAGGGGGTTTGGGACTAATTTAATAGCTCTTTCAAAGACCGGCAGAGGCACGATAGGCCGAATGGCTCCCTTCTGTGCTGTATTATCCTATGATTCTCAATTATGAAGAACTAGAGTGTCAGATCGCCCGCAGAAGACTCTAAAAAAAGATTTGCAACATCCTGATCTCAAATTCAAAGCTTCCAAAATATTTCATTTTTTTCATAATAAAATGCTGTAAGTTAGAATTCACTGAATGTATTTCATTAATGAGATAGGCTGGCATTGTGTGAAAGAAACAAACCCCAAAACATTTATAACACAGCATTATCATCCTTCCTGAATTTTTATAAATATACAGTCAATTTTGGACCGTTAATGTCAATTTTAATGGTCAAATTTAATCCCTCACAGGCAAAATCAGTGTCCTCGGTTATAACAGCAGACCTTTTAATATTGTGAAATGTAAGTGAAAGGGTAAGACTCAAGGCCGGCCATCACTAAGGTCGTATATAAGCTGACAAGCCAGTTATCATAGTCAGATTAAACTGTGCACAACTGCTCCTATATCACCAGCTGGTTTATATCCTGTAAGATTTAATGCCCAATCTACTGATGTTAATTCAGTCTTTTTTTTGCACTAAAATAACATTTTAATTATTCAATAATTTGAATTCAACAAAGTAAACATGGCAAAGTGTGAATTTAGTGCTTAAAAACATTAAATGATCAGACCATTTGAATTAAACATTGTTGAATCCGAATGGATAGACTGCATTTTGATTGATCTGATCAAGTAGCATACTGGATAACATTCAAAGAAACTCTGAAAATATATCCTCAAAGTTTTAAAGAGGAACAGGAAAAATATTCCCATTTCTAAACAGCTTTCTTTATAATATAGTTTTGTCAGGTTTTTAGGATCTTTAGTAATCAGTTATGCTGAAAATGTGGCTTATCAATTTCCAATTTTTAAATGAACTCTATATAAATTCCTTTTGGTTATGCTGTTTTAAAAGTTTTATTTTGTTCATTGTATATAGAAACACAAAAATAATTAATTTGTTCTTTTAAAGTACAAATTGACAAATACATACCACAAATCCCATCAAATATTTCTGGCATCATATCTTAAAAAATAGATATTCTCCTTATTAAAATTGAAGCGCTTTGAAATTACGTTATTCTAAAGTTACTTAGAATGAATTAGTGGAGATATGCAATGTTTTTATATATGTTAATTTACAATAAATATTGCATTTGGGTTAGAATTAGATTCTTATTTTATAAAGAACAGTTTCATTTTATGCATGCTTTATTTGGAAAAAATAAATAAATATTGCAGCAAATTGCAGTTATTTAGGTGCCGTTCTTGACTTTATTGTGTGTAACTGAACTGACCGAACAAGGTAATTAATCACCAAAACTCGAGCCATCCGCAATATGTTTAATTTAGTTAATCTGCCGAGAGAATTTATTGCATTGGTTCACTTATAGTCCAATTTGTTGTGCTATCGTTTTATACTTTCTTTCAAAAAGATTTATTCATTAAATCAGACAGATTGGACAACAAAATAAAAGGCGTCTGCTTTGAGTATTTACAGAGTATTTCTCGCAACGAATTTGCATGCAAACAATTGTTTCAGCTAGCGCATAACTGTTCGTTAAAAAATTGTGCTCGGTGAAGTGAACACATGTCCGTCACAGGGCATGAAGGTTTTATCTACTTTATTCTAAAGGCAGAAAATTGAAAATGCTGTAAAAACACAGGCAGGTCTATCGGGATCTGGAAACAAAAGCCCCACAGGTTAACATTTTTGGTACAAACAGTTTCTCACAACCGTCTGATGAAACAGTAACCTTCAGATAGCGATAGAATTTACTGCGTGTTTCTCGACATTTTTGATTGCATTTCAGATTTCTGTTTTAATTGTTGCCAATCGGTATTTATTTAAAAAGAAAGGTCACTTTATGTCAATTTTCTTTCCTGGTGTCAAATCATTAGTCAGTTCTCCAAATTCCATAAAAACACAAATTAGCCAACTGGGGATTAGAAATAAAACCCATCATTTACAAAGCAGTGGGGAAATATATCCTTCTGAAAAATCTTTTTGGAAGCTCGAATTCCAAATTGACTAAATTCCTCTCATTTACTGAAAACTTTTTATATGCAATATATATATTTTAAATTTCAATAAAATGTCAAAAACCCAATGTAAAGAAACGTAAAACTATTTAACGTTGCACATAAAAGATTTCACAGAAATCCTGAATATATTTTATCGGTGAAGTGAGCAGAAAGATTCATTTTATGTTTAATTTCTTTGAAAATCAATGGTTAAAATCAAATGTAATTTTATATTCAAAAATTTTGATTGCAATTAACATTATTTTTGCCATTTAAATTAGAAAAAAAATCAGCTGTCTATATTGGAACGAATTGCTTGTTGCAGATTTTCAGATAATCGTTCAAACCAGTCCTTTAAATGAATTAGTAACGTTTTCAGTTTGTGCTCTGGACAGTTTTTGTACTATTTCCGTGGTAATTTTGAGTCCCTTAAGCATAACAAACACACACCAAATAGAGAAAGCTACTCATCTCACAACACCAGGGGCTGTTATAGGATGCATGGTAAGGACCTCTGCATTAGGGTCATTATTATTATAATGGGTTTGAGTATGGAAACTCTCATTCCTTCACAGGAAACCATCTGGGTCTGATCTCGTTTACCAAAAAACAACCTTTATTGATAAGGCGTCTCTAATATATATATATATGCAATGCAATCTGAAAGCTTTCTGATTTTGTAAAAATAACTATGAGGTCTTGCAATTAAGTTTTTATTCATATAATTTTCTCCAGAAGATAACGTAATCCAAATAACACTCACACGGCTGAATCTTCTCCTATTACGTAATGAAACCCGCTCCAGTTCCTCTTCTCTCTCCTTTACCCAACTGCACAACTCTTTTAATAGGAGACAAAATAAACATTAGTTCAAGTGCCCCCCGATCTGGGGGACACTTCAGACACTTTTCAACTGCCCTTTTTTTTTTTGTGGGTTTTTTTGTGATTTTTTTGGGGGGCATTAAAATCATAAATTTTACAAGTGCCGCCTATAAAAGGGGAGGGGGACACTAAAACCAGCAATTAAAACAAATTAAACTTTAAAACATATAAAATCAAATTAAAATTTGGTTGCCGGGCGTGATGATGCACTCCAGTCCCTCCGGCGCCCACCTCTCGCGGAAGGCCGCGAGCGTACCGGTGGACACCGCGTGCTCCATCTCCAGGGACACCCTGGCTCGAATGTACGCGCGGAAGAGAGGCAAGCAGTCGGGCTGAACGACCCCCTCGACCCCCAACTGCACATCCTGACTGACAGGGTCTGCCTGTACTCTTAATTTGACAATTGCTTCCATTTTAATTTTACCAACCTATTTCCTATCAAATTGCATCCTGTTCTTCCTCAACTTCTCTCCTCCCCATTTCACGAAAACTTCAGGCAGATGTGAAATTGAATGAACTACTCATCAAAGAAGTTTGAAAATATCAACAAAAATTAAAAGCAAATGTCGCAGTCAGTTAATACCAGTCAGAAGAGCTTTGCTTTTGTGTAAGAATGAAAGTATTAAAGGTGTTAAATTTCCACTGAAGCTGTCTATATTTGATCTTGTGAGTCTGATTCTGGCTTCTTGTCCTTACAACATCCTTGCACATTAAAATGACATTAAACAGTTGTGAGGCTGATTACATGTTTATTAGCCAGTGTAATTAGAGGGATCCTGAGTTCTTCAAAAGACTTGGGTATTTTTTTTTATGCGAGGCAGAAACTTGTTTTGTGTTTAGTTTATTTCTAAAGAGTTCCATTTCCACCTTAACTACAAGCTACAAGTTAAATTCCAAAGGAGCCCAAGGGCTGATGTCCACTGGGGCCATGTAAGAGGTCACGTTAAAGAGCAATAATGTCACAAAGCTGCATTGTTACAGACTGGTAATTGGTGGGATTGGTGCAACTACAAGGATATCACAAGCAATTTGTCTGAATTGAGATCTCACAGTACTCTTAATCAGAGGTTGACTGAAACAATCAATACCATGTGGTGTCCATCGGGCATGTGGTGGGGGCGAGTTTTGAGTGAACCAGTCAGCAATGCAAACCTGTAGGCCAATCGATCCTTGCGTCACTTGGTCTGATAATAGGTCCAGTTGAATTTTAATTGCCCAAGTCTTGCTGAGTGGGGAAGGTGCCAAGCAGAAGGGTTCCACATCTTTCTGCAACGGGGCCGGAGAAACAGAGGTAGAGCCACCCGTAAGTGATCCTTGTTGACTCATGGGGTTCATACAGCACACTGTACGATTGCAAAGCACCAACAATCACGACCACCCTATTCACAGCGAAGGTGCTAGAGCTGAAGATAGGCAGAAGCGTTGGGTGTTGCTGCTTTACCAGGAAGAAAATGAATGATGAAAATAATCATGACTTTCAAAAAAAGAAAGATTCCTAGGATGTCAGCAAAATATTTTCATAGTTGCGACCAATGGAACATAAATTCAGTGACCAGCAGAATTCCCAGTCAAACTCTGTTGTAGCATCCATTATTAATGATGTTATTTAAATATATTTAAATTGATCTGTGCACAATATTAAAGACTCCCTCAGGACAATTTGAATAGGTTTGATCAACAGAAATTGTTTTGAGTTATTAATTAATTAATTAATTAATTAATCATCAGGTTAAATAAAGGTTAGGTGTCAGCTGTAGCTCAGTGGGTAGCACTTGCGCCTGAGTCTGAAGGTTGAGGGTTCAAGTCCCATACCAGAGACCTGAGCACATAATCCAGGCTGACACTCCAGTGTAGTACTGAGGGAATTGCTACAATGTCGGAGGTGCCGTCTTTCAGATGAGACGCCCATTTGCCCTCTCAGATAGATATAAAGGATCCCATGAAACTATTTCAAAAGAAGAGCAGGGGAGTTGTCCCCTGTGTCCAGCCAGTATTTATCCCTCAACCAATATCACTGAAACAGATTATCTTGTCTTTATCACATTGCTGCTTGTGGGAGCATGCTGTGTGCAAATTGACTGCCCGTTTCCTACATTACAACAGAAACTGCACTTCAAAAGTCACTCATTGGTTGTAATGTGCCTTGGGACACCTAAGGTCATGAAAGGTACTATATCAACCTGGAATAAAAACATGAAATGCTGGAAATACACAGCAGCTCAGTCATTGTTTTGGTGTTTCAGACATGTGACCATAGAATCATAGAATCGTGCAGCACAGAGGAGGCCATTCAAATCTGCGCCGGCTCTTTCGAAGAGCAATCCAGTTAGTCCCACTCCCACACTCTTTTCCAATATCCTTGCAATTTTTTCTCCTTCAAGTTTTCCGTTTTGAAGGCTACTATTGAATCTGTTTCCACCACCCTATCAGGCAGTGCATCCAAATCCTAACCACTTGTTACATAAACAAGCTTTTCCTCATCTCGCCCCTGGTTTTTTTGCCAATCACCTTAAATCTGTACCCTCTTGTTATTGACCCTTCAGCCATGGAAAAAGTTTATTTTTATTTACTCTATCTAAACCCGTCATGATTTTAAACACCTCTATTAAATTTCCTCTTAGCCTTCTATGCTCTAAGAAGAACAACCCCAGCTTTTCTAATCTATCCACGTAACTGTAATCATTCATCCCTGGAACCATTCTAGTAAATCTTTTCTGTGCCCGCTCCAAAGCCTTCATGTTCTAAAGTGTGGTGCCCAGAATTGGACATGGTACTCCAACTGAGGCTGAACAAATGATTTATAAAGGTTAAACATAACGTTCTGGCTTTTGCATTTTATGCCTCTATTTATAAGATTCCAAGGGCTGGAATTTCCATAAAACCCACCACTGCCGGATTGCAGCCTAAAAAGAGTGCTAAGATTCTTAAATTAACACCAGCGAAAAATTGCATAAAAAAGGAAAAAATACCACCCGGCGAGAAAATGGATCTTACACTCAGATTCTCGGCAGTTAAACGCGATCCTGGGCAAATTGGGCGGTTCTTAACCAAAATGGGCTGTCGTTACTCAAATTTGGATCGAGGCCGCGGTTGGGCCGAGGGGAGGTGGGGCGGGGAAACACAAAAAATATTTTTTCCAAGAAACAAAAACATAAAAAAATCAGAAAGTATTCTGAAGACTCTTTTTAACTTAATCGCTGTAAAAGAATTTAAAAATAATTATAAAAAACCCTTTAACTTACCTTTCTTTGCAAGGCTACTTACCTACTGCTCAGCTCCGGCTGCTTTTCGTGGGCGTTTTTTTCGATCTTACCTACGGGTCACTGCTGAGCCCAAACTTGGACGGACGGTAGAATTTTTTTCGCCGATGCACGCCCACTCCCCAGCGATATTTCGAAAATGCCAGCGGAATACTTTGAGAAATGGAGTGGAAATTTTTTGGCGGGTGGTTTTCCACCGAAAATGAGCAGTACCGCCGAGAAAACCGCTGGAAATGAAGTGGAAATTCTAGCCCCAACTGTTTTATTAACTGCTTTGAGTTTTTTTTAGGCCACTTTGCTATTTATTCTTAATGTATGTACAACGGTGCTTTAAATCCTTGAAGGGTACAGCATCAGACGAATCCTGTGCTCAATAGCCTTGGCGGGCAGGTTATTGCTGAACTTGGCGCAGACCATGCTAATGTTTCCATGAGCACGAGTCACCTTACCTGCAATGACACGAGTCTTGTTTGGTTTACCACCAGGAGTGACAGTGTTGTTCTTTGCTTTGTAGATGTAGGCACATCTCTTGCTCAGAAAAAATTATGTTTCATCATGGCAATAAACCCCCTCAATCTTCAGGAGAACAGTATGCTCTCTTTGGTTTCGAAGGCCTTGTTTATAGCCCATGAACACAGCTTTGCACCACAATGTTCCAGGCATTGTGAGAGCGCGTGGTGCAGCGGAAGAGCCTGCCTAACTTGTCCTGCCACCATCAAAGATTTGTGCACAAGCACCCTCAGTTAACATGGATTTATGAAAGGGAAATCATGTTTGACAAATCTGATGAAGTTTTTTGAGGTTGTAACTAGCAGAATAGATAAGGAGGAAGCAGTGGATATGGTATATTTGGATTTTCAGAAGGCATTCGATAAGGTGCGACACAAGAGGTTATTGAACAACATTAGGGCTCATGGGATTGGGGGTAATATACTAGCATGGATTGAAGATTGGTTATCGGACAGAAAACAGAGAGTAGGAATAAATGGGTCATTTTCGGGTTGGCAGGTTGTAACTAGTGGGGTGCTGCAAGGATCTGTGCTTGGGCCCCAACTATTCACAATCTATATCAATGATTTGGATGAGGGGACCAAATGTAATATATCCAAGTTTGCTGATGATACAAAGCTCGGTGGGAATGTAACTTGTGAGGAGGATGCAAAGAGACTTCAAGGGGATATAGACAGATTAAGTGAGTGGGCAAGAACATGGCAAATGGAATATAATGTGGAGAAATGTGAAGTTATCCACTTTGGTAGGAAGAATAGAAAGGCAGAGTATATTTTAAATGGTGAGAGATTGGGAAATATTGGTGTTCAGAGGGACCTGGGTGTCCTTGTACACGAATCACTGAAAGTTAACATGCAGGTACAGCAAGCAATTAAGAAAGCAAATGGTATTTTGGCCTTTATTACAAGAGGATTTGAGTATGAGTAAAGACGTCTTATTGCAATTATATAGGACCCTGGTGAGACCGCACCTGGAGTATTGTGTACAGTTTTGGTCTCCTTACCCAAGGAAGGATATACTTGCCATTGAAGCAGTGCAACGAAGGTTCACCAGACTGATTCCTGGGATGGGGGGATTGTCCTATGAGGAGAGATTAAGTAGACTAGACCTATATTCCCTAGAGTTTAGAAGAATGAGAGATGATCGCATTGAAACAGACAAAATTCTTACAAGGCTTGACAGGGTAGATGCAGGGAGGATGTTTCCTCTGGCTGAGGAGTCTAGAACCAGGGGTCACCATCTCAGAATAAGGGGTTGGCCATTTAGGACTGAGATGAGAAGAAACGTCTTCACTCAGAGGGTGTTGAATCTTTGGAATTTTCTACCCCAGAGGACTGTGGAGGCTCAGTCGTTGAGTATATTCAAGACAAAGATCGATAGATTTTTGGATATTAAGGGAATCAAGGGATATGTGGATAGTGCAGGAAAGTGGAGTTGAGGTAAAAGATCAGCCATGATCTTATTGAATGGCGGAGCTGAATGGCCCATTCCTGCTCCTAATTCTTATGTTATTATGTTCTCTGTTCTTGCACCCCTTTTAAAATTGCACCATTTAGTGTGAATGGTCCCTTGCTAAAAAAAATCACGGACAACTTTAATTCAGTTCTGCACTGTGACAAGCACACAATGCAAAACTATCCATTATTCAACAGCTACTTGCTTTTAAATAAGCAATTTTAATATAGAAAAACATTCAAAAATGCTTCACAGAAGTAGGAGGTAAAAAAAGAACAAATGTTGAACCACAAAAAGGGGCGTTACAAAGGGTAACCAAAAACTTGGTCAAAGAGGTGGGTTTTAAGTAGGGTCTTAAAGGTCGATAGGAAGGGGAAAAAATTCAGCATCAAATTGTTCTGATTTTGGAGGTAATTCAGAAAAATCACAAAGATGACTGTATTTGAAATATAAATGTTGCACTGGTTCAATTGCAGAGTTTGTCTGAGGCTGCACTTAAACTGGATTTGAGTTAGTGCTTCCATGCTTTTAGTTTTAATTCAGTCTGGACTATTGGATTGAAAGTCACTCTGCAAGCTGCAATCATAGAACCATGGAAGTTTATGGCACAGAATGAGGCCATTTGGCCCATTGTGTCTGTGCTGGCCGAAAAAGAGCTATCTAGCCCAATCCCACTTTTCAGTTCTTCGTCCGTAGCCTTGTAGGTTACTTCAAGTGCATATTCAAGCACTTTTTAAATGTGATGAGGGTTTCTGCCTGTACCACCATTTCAGGCAGTGAGTTCCAGACCCCTACCATCATCACCCTCTGGGTGAAAAAAGTTCTCTTCAACTACTCTCTAAACCTCCTACCAATTACTTTAAATCTATGTCCGGTTATTGATCTCTCTGCTAAGGGAAATAGGTCCCTATCCAATCTATCTAGGCCCCTCATAATTTTATGCACCTTAATTAAATCTCCCCTCAGCCTCCTCTGTTCCAAAGAAAACAACCTGGGGCCGAAATTGCCCCTTTCCTTAAGGCCTCTTAACACCGGAAAGCGGCGGCTACAGAGTGCAATAAGACTTTTCATGTTATGTCCGCCATTATCAAAATTCCGCTTCTGTGTTATCCCGGCGGTGACCCGCTCCCCCGCCACCGCTCAGATGTCCCGCTATTTCTTCCTTAATGATAGCTTCAAGCATTTTCCCCACTACAGATGTTAAACTAACCGGCCTATAGTTACCTGCCTTTTGTCTGCCCCCTTTTTTAAACAGAGGCGTTACATTAGCTGCTTTCCAATCCGCTGGTACCTCCCCAGAGTCCAGAGAATTTTGGTAGATTATAACGAATGCATCTGCTATAACTTCCGCCATCTCTTTTAATACCCTGGGGTGCATTTCATCAGGACCAGGGGACTTGTCTACCTTGAGTCCCATTAGCCTGTCCAGCACTACCCCACTAGTGATAGTGATTGTCTCAAGGTCCTCCCTTCCCACATTCCTATGACCAGCAATTTTTGGCATGGTTTTTGTGTCTTCCACTGTGAAGACCGAAGCAAAATAATTGTTTAAAGTCTCAGCCATTTCCACATTTCCCATTATTAAATCCCCCTTCTCATCTTCTAAGGGACCAACATTTACTTTAGTCACTCTTTTCCGTTTTATATATCTGTAAAAGCTTTTACTATCTGTTTTTATGTTTTGCGCAAGTTTACCTTCGTAATCTATCTTTCCTTTCTTTATTGCTTTTTTAGTCATTCTTTGCTGTTGTTTAAAATTTTCCCAATCTTCTAGTTTCCCACTAACCTTGGCCACCTTATACGCATTGGTCTTTGATTTGATACTCTCCTTTATTTCCTTGGTTAGCCACGGCTGGTTATCCCTTCTCTTACTGCCCTTTTTCACTGGAATATATTTTTGTTGAGCACTATGAAAGAGCTCCTTAAAAGTCCTCCACTGTTCCTCAATTGTGCCACCGTTTAGTCTGTGTTTCCAGTCTACTTTAGCCAACTCTGCCCTCATCCCACTCTAGTCCCCTTTGTTTAAGCATAGTACGCTCGTTTGAGACACTACTTCCTCACCCTCAATCTGTATTACAAATTCAACCATACTGTGATCACTCATTCCGAGAGGCTCTTTTACTAGAAGATCGTTTATTTTTCCTGTCTCATTACACAGGACCAGATCTAAGATAGCTTGCTCCCTTGTAGGTTCTGTAACATACTGTTCTAAGAAACAATCCCGTATGCATTCTATGAATTCCTCTTCCAGGCTACTCCATGCGATTTGATTTGACCAATCAATATATAGGTTAAAATCCCCCATGACTACTGCTGTTCCTTTTTCACATGCCTCCATTATTCCCTTGATTATTGCCCGCCCCACTGTGAAGTTATTATTTGGGGGCCTATAAACTACGCCCACCAGTGACTTTTTCCCCTTACTATCTCTAATCTCCACCCACAATGATTCAACATTTTGTTCATTAGAGCCAATATCGTCTCTCACAACTGCCTTGATATCACCTTTATTAACAGAGCTACCTCACCTCCTTTCCCTTCTTGTCTATCTTTCCGAATCATCAGATACCCCTGTATGTTTAATTCCCAGTCTTGGCCACCCTGCAACCATGTTTCTGTAATGGCCACCAAATCATACCCATTTTAATGATTTGTGCCGTCAACTCATTTGCTTTATTACGAATGCTGCGTGCGTTTAGGTAGAGTGTTTTAATCCTAGTTTTTAAACCATGATTTTTAGTTTTGACCCCTCCTGCAGCCCCTTTATATTCAGTGGCCCTTTTTGTTTTTTGCCTTTGGTATTCACTTGCCTTGTTAGCCCTCCCTAAATTCATTACCTTACACATCTCCAGATCTCCAGATTGAATTCTATTATCCACCTATCTGCTCACCTGACCAGTTCATTGATATTTTGCTACAGTCTTCAACTTTCTTCTTCACTATCAATCACACAGCCAATTTTTGTATCATCTGCAATCTTTTCAATCATGCAAAAGCCCTGCATGGAAATTCATTTCAGATTGTTTGAATCCAGTATGCAGCAGGGACTGGACAAAATTCAGAATTCAACATAAATTTCCATTAACCTGCTCATTTTACCCATAGGAACTTCTGAGTCTGGAGTTAAAGTTAAGTCTAGAGTTGAGTGTGACTGGAGCGAGGTTTACCATATATTTGACCTGTGGTTTACCCGGTGTACATGGAAATATGCTCAGTGCTGGCACTGGGAATGGATCATCAGCAAATTTACCAGGAGAAGTGCACTAGAACTGTCCGTAAACCCACTAGTGTTACACCACCAATAACTCATCCAATCTTCATCACTTAACCTTCCTTATATATTCACAACGAGCTCTCTATGAACTGTCCACCTCTGGAGGTGAGGGGTGATTGTGGGAAGAATATCTGGTGCTGTTGCAATACCTGAAATAAGAGCTTTGTAGGTTATGCAGGAGAGCTATATGTCATTCCAGAGACTGAGTTAAGTTTATTGCCAAAAGGAGATCGTGATGTCAGGACTCATATAGCAGTCCTCAGATCTGGGGTAGCGGAAGGTCTCCCTTATGATGTGTGCCCACAGCTGTCTGGCAGCTGACACAATTCAGTTATTGCTTAGAAACATAGAAACATAGAAAATAGGTGCAGGAGTAGGACATTCGGCCCTTCGAGCCTGCACCGTCATTCAATGAGTTCATAAGAACATAAGAATTAGGAACAGGAGTAGGCCATCTAGCCCCTCGAGCCTGCTCCACCATTCAACAAGATCATGGCTGATCTGGCCGTGGACTCAGCTCCACTTACCCGCCCGCTCCCCGTAACGCTTAATTCCCTTATTGGTTATCTGTGTGTCACCGGGACCCCCTAATCTGTGTGTCACCGGCCCCCTAATCTGTGTGTCACCGGTCCCCTATTCTGTGTGTCACCGGGACCCCCTAATCTGTGTGTCACCGATCCCCCCTAATCTGTGTGTCACCGGTCCCCTATTCTGTGTGTCACCGGTCGCCTATTCTGTGTGCCACTGGTCCCCTATTCTGTGTCACCGGTCCCCCCTAATCTGTGTGTCACCGGTCCCCTATTCTGTGGGTCACCGGTCCCCCCTCATTGCTGAACATGCAACTTCAGTACCCCATTCTTGCTTTCTCGCCATACCCCTTGATCCCCCTAGTAGTAAGAACTACATCTAACTCCTTTTTGAATATATTTAGTGAATTGGCCCCAACAACTTTCTGTGGTCGAGAATTCCACAGGTTCACCACTCTCTGGGTGAAGAAGTTTCTCCTCATCTCGGTCCTAAATGGCTTACCCCTTATCCTTAGACTGTGTCCCCTGGTTCTGGACTTCCGCAACATTGGGAACATTCTTCCTGCATCTAACCTGTCTAACTCCATCAGAATTTTAAACGTTTCTATGAGGTCCCCTCTCATTCTTCTGAACTCCAGTGAATACAAGCCCAGTTGATCCAGTCTTTCTTGATATGTCAGTCCCGCCATCCTGGGAATCAGTCTGGTGAACCTTCGCAGCAATCCCTCAATAGCAAGAATGTCCTTCCACAAGTTAGGAGACCAAAACTGTACACAATACTCCAGGTGTGGCCTCACCAAGGCCCTGTACAACTGTAGCAACACCTCCCTGCCCCTGTACTCAAATCCCCTTGCTATGAAGGCCAACATGCCATTTGCTTTCTTAACCGCCTGCTGCACCTGCATGCCAACCTTCAATGACTGATGTACCATGACACCTAGGTCTCGTTGCACCTTCCCTTTTACTAATCTGTCACCATTCAGATAATAGTCTGTCTCTCTGTTTTTACAACCAAAGTGGATAACCTCACATTTATCCACATTATACTTCATCTGCCATGCATTTGCCCATTCACCTAACCTATCCAAGTCACTCTGCAGCCTCATAACATCCTCCTCGCAGCTCACACTGCCACCCAACTTAGTGTCATCCGCAAATTTGGAGATACTACATTTAATCCCCTCGTCTAAATCTTTAATGTAAAATGTAAACAGCTGGGGCCCCAGCACAGAACCTTGTGGTACCCCACTAGTCACTGCCTGCCATTCTGAAAAGTACCCATTTACTCCCACTTTTTGCTTCCTGTCTTCCAACCAGTTCTCAATCCACGTCAGCACACTACCCGCAATCCCATGTGCTTTAACTTTGCACATTAATCTCTTGTGTGGGACCTTGTCGAAAGCCTTCTGAAAGTCCAAATACACCACATCAACTGGTTCCCCCTTGCCCACTTTACTGGAAACAACCTCAAAAAATTCCAGAAGATTTGTCAAGCATGATTTTCCTTTCACAAGTCCATGCTGACTTGGACCTATCATGTCACCTCTTTCCAAATGTGCTGCTATGACATCCTTAATAATTGATCCCATCATTTTACCCACTATTGATGTCAGGCTGACCGGTCTATAATTCCCTGTTTTCTCTCTCCCTCCTTTTTTAAATAGTGGTGTTACATTAGCTACCCTCCACTCCATAGGAACTGATCCAGAGTCTATGGAATGTTGGAAAATGACTGTCAATGCATCCGCTATTTCCAAGGCCACCTCCTTAAGTACTCTGGGATGCAAACCATCAGGCCCTGGGGATTTATCGGCCTTCAATCCCATCAATTTACCCAACACAATTTCCCGACTAATAAGGATTTCCCTCAGTTCCTCCTTCTTACTAGACCATCTGACCCCTTTTATATCCGGAAGGTTGTTTGTGTCCTCCTGAGTGAATACCGAACCAAAGTACTTGTTCAATTGGTCTGCCATTTTTTTGATCCCAGTTATGACTTCCCCTGATTCTGACTGCAGAGGACCTACATTTGTCTTTACTAACCTTTTTCTCTTTACATATCTATAGAAACTTTTGCAGTCCGTCTTAATGTTCCCTGCAAGTTTCCTCTCGTACTCCATTTTCCCTGCCCTAATCAAACCCTTTGTCCTCCTCTGCTGAGTTCTAAATTTCTCCCAGTCCCTGGGTTCGCTGCTATTTCTGGCCAATTTGTATGCCACTTCCTTGGCTTTAATACTATCCCTGATTTCCCTTGAAAGCCACGGTTGAGCCACCTTCCCTTTTTTATTTTTACACCAGGCAGGGTTGTACAATTGTAGTTCATTCAATGCGGTCTCTAAATATCTGCCATAGCCCATCCACTGTCAACCCCTTACGTATCATTTGCCAATCTATCCTAGCCAATTCACGCCTCATACCTTCAAAGTTACCCTTCTTTAAGTTCTGGACCATGGTCTCTAAATTAACTGTTTCATTCTCCGTCCTAATGTAGAATTTCACCATATTATGGTCACTCTTCCCCAAGGGGCCTCGCACAACGAGATTGCTAATTAATCCTCCATCATTACACAACATCCAGTCTAAGATGGCCTCCCCCCTAGTTGGTTCCTCGACATATTGGTCTCGAAAACCATCCCTTATGCACTCCAGGAAATGCTCCTCCACCGTATTGTTTCCAGTTTGGTTAGCCCAATCTATATATTCATATTAAAGTCACCCATTATAACTGCTGCACCTTTATTGCATGCACCCCTAATTTCCTGTTTGATGCCCTCCCCAACATCACTACTACTGCTTGGAGGTCTGTACACAACCCCACTAGCATTTTCTGCCATTTGGTATTCCATAGCTCCACCCATACCGATTCCACATCATCCAAGCTAATGTCTTTCCTTACAATTGCATTAATTTCCTCTTTAACCAACAACGCCACCCCGCCTCCTTTTCCTTTCTGTCTATCTTTCCTAAATGTTGAATACCCTTGGATGTTGAGTTCCCAGCCTTGGTCACCCTGGAGCCATGTCTCCGTGATGCCAACCACATCGTATCCGTTAACTGCTATCTGCACAGTTAATTCGTCCATCTTATTCCGAATACTCCTCGCATTGAGGCACAGAGCCTTCAGGCTTGCCTTTTTAACACACTTTGACCCTTTAGAATTTTGCTGCAAAGTGGCCCTTTTTGTTTTTTGCCTTGGGTTTCTCTGCCATCCACTTTTACTCATCTCCTTTCTGTCTTTTGCTTCTGTCTCCATTTTGTTTCCCTCTGTCTCCCTGCATTGGTTCCCATTCCCCTGCCACATTAGTTTAACTCCTCCCCAACAGCACTAGCAAACACTCCCCCTAGGACATTGGTTCCGGTCCTGCCCAGGTGCAGACCGTCCGGTTTGTACTGGTGCCACCTCCCCCAGAACCGATTCCAATGCCCCAGGAATTTGAATTCCTCCCTTCTGCACCACTGCTCAAGCCACGTATTCATCTGAGCTATCCTGCGATTCCTACTCTGACTAGCATGTGGCACTGGTAGCAATCCCGAGACTACTACTTTTGAGGTCGTATTTTTAGATTTTGCTCCTAGCTCCTTAAATTCGTCTCATAGGACCTCGTAGTGAATTAGTAAGGGGTTCAATAAGGCCGACATCATTGGCTCAAGTTTCGGCCTTCCCTTCGAATGGCGCACCTCTGAGAGGCACGCCTATTTTGTCGAACAAAAAGTGCACCTAATGCCTACCTCCATATTCTGTGATGTTTTTCGGGCCCATTCTAGGTCGCGTGGCACAGCAGGAGCTGCGGGGGTCCAGGGCCAAGGCATGGCGCCGAAGAACTGCCGACCAGGGGGTGGGACTAGCTCACAGCAGCACATTTAGTGCCGGCAGCCCTGCGCATGCGCACTGGAATGTGCACGCATGCGCAGTGGGACACAAACATTGGCACTCAGCCATTTTTAAAGGCAGATGAAGAACAGTGTTGTTTGCTTTTGTGGAGCTGTGGAAAGGTTTGTGAGTGATTCTTGGTGATTTTTTTGTGCCTGAAGGAGTGCTGTTAGTAGCACTGTGGAAGAAATCTCCTGGAAATCAGTGAGTGCTGTTTGTTGCTGCTAAACTGCCAGAACAAGTGCTGCATTGGTGCATGCAAAATAAGGACTGTGTGTTTTAAAAAATCAGAGCATTAATTCAATACAGCAATGGAATAACGTCAACCAAGAACAAAGAATTTCTTGTATGAGAAGTGAAGACATTAGTTAATGTCATTGAGCAGAGATGGCAGGAGCTGGATACCAGCAACAGAGGTCGCACAAAAGTGCCACCCAAAGAAGTGAAGAAACGCTGGAACCAAGTTGCAGAAGATTACTACGCAGTGGTGCATCCCAGGAGATCTGGAAATCAATGTAAAAAGAAATGGCACGACCTTGGTCAAGTAGTTACTGCAAGTAATATTTTCATTTTTCAATGGAATCTTAATTGTAAATGTGACCATCTGTATATGTCCCACCCTGCAGAAAGACGCACTCTGTAAAAAGTTCTATTTTAATCTTGCAGAAGAAATTGGCCCACAACAAAAGGGAAAGAACTCAAACAGGAGGAGGCGTGCCCAATCTACATCCCCTGACACCCTTGGGATAGAGGGTAGCTGCTATGATGAGTCGTACATGGAGAAAAGCAATCAGTACAGCACAAACTGGGCCCACATGCGAGGGAGAGGGTAAGTCCTGAAAATGCATCGTGGCCCTTCAAATCAACCTGCTGCCTGGCCTGCTATGTGTGAGAGTACTTATGCCACCCATCCTGCCCCGTCCTGTGCTGCTAAACATTTGACTGTTCTGATATATTTTGCAGAAGATGATGCCAATCCTGAAGATCCTGAAGAAGAACCAGAAGAACCAGATGCAGACGATCCAGACTAAGGGTAGTTGCAGGTGTGACTGAAATGTCTTCAGGGAAGACCTTAGAACTTAATATTTATGAGCCCACATCAATGGACATCAGTGTTTCAAACCCTTGCATAGGTTCTGGTTCCACCTTCCATGGTTTCACAGATTCCGACGTTGTGGGACCCAGTGGTGCTGCTGGTGTAATGCAGCAGTTTACACCCACTGCCCCAGACGGATGGGTGAGCTCTCCATCCAAGCCGACTGCCTACTATGGGTCAGTCGGGTAGTTATGCCCCAGAAGGGCAGGGAGGCATTCATCAGGGAACTCCACAGCGAGCACCCAGGCATCGTGTTGATGAAGGCCATTGCCCGGTCACATGTTTAGTGGCCTGGAATTGATTCAGACCTGGAACACTGTGTTCGCAGGTACACAATGTGTGCCCAGCTGGGTAATGCCCCCAGGGAGGCCCCGCTCAGCCCGTGGCTCTGGCCCACCAGGCCATGGTCACACATTCATGTTGACTACGCGGGCCCGTTCATGGGTAAGATGTTCCTTATTGTGGTAGATGCGTACTCGAAATGGATCGAGTGCATCATTTTGAATTGATGCACGTCATCCACCACCGTGGAAAGCCTACGTGTGATCTTTGCAACCCATGGCTTGCCGGACATCCTGGTTAGTGATAACGGCCCATGTTTCACAAGCTACGAATTCTGAGAGTTTATGTCGGGCAATGGCATCAACCTCGTTCAAGCCGGCCTCCAATGGCCAGGCGGAATGTGCGGTCCAAATCATTAAGCAAGGTATGCTCAGGATTCAAGGACCCTCCAAGGACCCTCAAGGACTATCGCGTCTCCTGCTGGCCTATAGGTCCTGACCGCACTCGCTCACGGGGGTCCCGCTGCAGAGCTACTCATGAAACGGATACTCAAAACTCGGTTGTCCCTCATTCACCCAGTCATGACTGACATAGTTGAGGGCAAGCGCAAATCACAAAATGAGTACCATGACCGTAATTCAAGGGGGAGATGTATAGAAATAAATGATCCTGTATTCGTCATCAATCATGCCGTGGGGCCCAAATGGCTTGAGGGTACTGTAATTGACAAAGAGGGGAATAGGGTCATCATGGTAAACTCAACAATGGTCAGATATGCCGTAAGCATCTGGACCAAGTAAAAAAAATGGTTCAGCGTCGACACTGAGGAACGTGAAGAAGACCATGAGATGGAGCTCACACCACCGCCAGTGAACGAGCAACAAGAGCAATCAGAAGGATGCACAGTCCCTGCAGTCAGCCCGGACAGGCCGGAATCACCACAGGTGACAGACACTCACGTCAGTGTCCAACAACCAGAGCCCCAACTGCAGCGCTCCACGAGGGAGCATAGACTACCTGAAAGACTAAACCTATGATCCTAACAAGACTTTGGGGGGGCGGGGGGGAAGGTGATGTCATGTATATAACCACAATGTAACACCACTGTATTACTGTATACACTCAACCTAGATGCACACCTTGACCACAAGGGGTGAACTTGTGGGAGGCACTCCTTACCTGATCACACAGGTATAAAAAGGGAGGTCCCATGCCTTCCCTCATCTTCGGAGTCCTGTGAATAAAGCGTTAAGGTCACAGAGTGACCTTGTCCCCAGAATGTGCCTCGTGTGGTTTCATACTGTAGAGTAAGGACTTTACAAAACCGAGGCCTATCTGCCCTCTCTGGAGAATGTAAAAGATCCCATGATACTGTCAAAGAAGAGCATGGGAGTTTTCCCAGTGTCCTGGCCAACATTTATCCCTCAACAAAACCCAGCAATTATAGGCCAGTCAGTTAAACATCAGTATTGGGAAAGCTTTTAGAAACAATAATCGGGGACAAAATTAATGGTCACTTGGACAAGTGTGGATTTATTAAGGAAAGCCAGCACAGATTTGTTAACGGCAAATTGTGTTTAACCAACTTGATCGAGTTTTTTGATGAGGTAACAGAGAGGGTTGACGAAGGCAATGTGGTTGTAGTGGTGTACATGGATTTTCAAAAGACGTTTGACAAAGTGTCATATAATAGGTTTGCCAGCAAAGTTGAAGCCAATGGAATAAAAGGGACAGTGGCATAGAAACATAGACATAGAAAATAGGTGCAGGAGTAGGCCATTCGGCCCTTCGAGCCTGCACCGCCATTTAATGAGTTCATGGCTGAACATGCAACTTCAGTACCCCAATCCTGTTTTCTCGCCATACCCCTTGATCCCCCGAGTAGTAAGGACTACATCTAACTCCTTTTTGAATATATTTAGTGAATTGGCCTCAACAACTTTCTGTGGCAGAGAATTCTACAGGTTCACCACTCTCTGGGTGAAGAAGTTTCTCCTCATCTCGGTCCTAAATGGCTTACCCCTTATCCTTAGACTGTGACCCCTGGTTCTGGACTTCCCCAACATTGGGAACATTCTTCCTGCATCTAACCTGTCTGAACCCATCAGAATTTTAAACGTTTCTATGAGACCCCCTCTCATTCTTCTGAACTCCAGTGAATACAAGCCCAGTTGATCCAGTCTTTCTTGATATGTCAGTCCCGCCATCCCGGGAATCAGTCTGGTGAACCTTCACTGCACTCCCTCAATAACAAGAATGTCCTTCCTCAAGTTAGGAGACCAAAACTGTACACAATACTCCAGGTGTGGCCTCACCAAGGCCCTGTACAACTGTAGCAACACCTCCCTGCCCCTGTACTCAAATCCCCTCGCTATGAAGGCCAACATGCCATTTGCTTTCTTAACCACCTGCTGTACCCGCATGCCAGCCTTCAATGACTGATGTACCATGACACCCAGGTCTCGTTGCACCTCCCCTTTTCCTAATCTGTCACCATTCAGATAATAGTCTGTCTCTCTGTTTTTACCACAGAATGGATAAGAAATTGGCTCAGTGACAGGAAACAGAGAGTAGTGGGAAAAGGTTGTATTTCTGAATGGAAGAAGGTACACAGCGGTGTTCACCAGGGATCAGTACTAGGAGAAATGCTTTTCTTGATATATATATTAATGGCTTGGATGTGGGTGTACTGGGCACAATTTCAAAATTTGTAGATGACACAAAACTTGGAAGTATAGTGAACAGATGAGGAGGAATTTCTTCTCTCAGAGCGTTGTAAATCTGTGGAATTCTCTGCCCCAGAGAGCTGTTGAGTATATATTTAAGGCGGAGATAGACAGATTTTTGAGCGATAGGGGAATAAAGAGTTATGGGGAGCTGGCAGGGAAGTGGAGCTGAGTCCATGATCAGATCAGCCATGATCTTATTGAATGTTGGAGCAGACTAGCGGGGCTTACTTCTGCTCCTATTTCTTATGTTCTTATGTTATTTCCAGCATTTTCTGCTATTAAGAACTAGTTGGTTTATTAGCAAAGGTTTAACAATCACACTACACATTACACATAACCAGTTCATCCACCGGGCTCACAACCCCTTACCTCATCGTTTACACCCTGAACCCAACTGGCTGGGGTTTTATTAAGTCTTGTGAACATCATGTGACTGGCTAAGCCACTCACAACTCAACAGCTCTTATCAGTCTGCTAGCATACTCACAGGTGCATACATTACAGTTGTGATATGCTTTTATAGTCTACCTTTGAAAAGAAATGCATTCTGAGAATTAATGGCCCATTTCAACACGTGCATCATGTACCAATACTATATTAGAATACAGAAATAACTTTTGATAACTAATAGGTTAACTTCGACAGCACCTACCAACCCCATGACCTCCATTACTGAGAAGGACAAGGACAGCAAGAACTTGGGAACACCCATCACCTCCAAGCCACACACCATCCTGCGTTGCAGATATGCTGCCGATCCTTCACTATCAATTAGTCAGTATCCTGGAATTCTCTCCCTAACATCGTTGTGGGAGCACCATCACCACAAGGACTGCAGTAGTTCAAGGAGACGTCCCTCCACCAACTTGGGCAATGAGGGATGGACAATAAATCCTGGAGTTGCCAGCATCTCCTACATCCTGTGAACAAATAATATTTTTAAAATGTGTCACTGTCTGAGCAAACCAGTTTCTGATTTTCATTCACTGCTTTCATATCACTTTTGGACCCAACACTTCCTGGTCTTGCTTGCACTATCCCATCTTACCATCCGAGATTAACCTTTCTCCATATTCTGCTGCTCCTCTCCTTTCTCAATCTCACTGGTTTGTACTTTCTTTTGACTCTCAACATTTACACTTATCTCAGTTGCCTTCCTTGTCCCGGCAGCTTGTTTTCATTCTTCTTAATCCATTTCTCTCTGAGCTGCATCCTGCTCTGACTCATTGGCCCATTTACCTGGTCGGGTCAGGTATGGGCAGTCGGCGTGGTGGGTCGAGACTCCGTTCCCCATTTCATGCCGCTCCTCAGGGCAACTTTCCCTTAATGGCGCCTATTAAGGCAGGTCTGTGCGTTTCCCGGCCCTATTAAATGGTACAGGTCAGATGACGTAATCAATGACTCATTTTCAGCCAGGATATTTAAAGGAGCCTTGGCCATATTGCATTTGAAGTTTCATCTAGGACTATACAGGCACTGTATTGGAGCATTTGAGTGTTGTTAAGCCTTGGAAACATGACTGCACAGAGGCAGGGTATTAAAAGAGATGGCGGAAGTTATAGCAGATGCATTCGTTATAATCTACCAAAATTCTCTGGACTCTGGGGAGGTACCAGCAGATTGGAAAGCAGCTAATGTAACACCTCTGTTTAAAAAAGGGGGCAGACAAAAGGCTGGTAACTATAGGCCGGTTAGTTTAACATCTGTAGTGGGGAAAATGCTTGAAACTATCATTAAGGAAGAAATAGCGGAACACCTAGATAGGAATAGTGCAATCAAGCAGACGCAGCATGGATTCATGAAGGGGAAATCATGTTTAACTAATTTACTGGAATTCTTTGAGGATATAACGAGCAAGGTGGATAGAGGTGTACCGATGGATGTGGTGTATTTAGATTTCCAAAAGGCATTCGATAAGGTGCACACAAAAGGTTACTGCAGAAGATAAAGGTACGCGGAGTCAGAGGAAATATATTAGCATGGATAGAGAATTGGCTGGCTAACAGAAAGCAGAGAGTCGGGATAAATGGGTCCTTTTCGGGTTGGAAATCGGTGGTTAGTCGTGTGCCACAGGGATCGGTGCTGGGATCACAACTGTTTACAATATACATAGATGACCTGGAAGAGGGGACAGAGTGTAGTGTAACAAAATTTGCAGATGACACAAAGATTAGTGGGAAAGTGGGTTGTGTAGAGGACACACAGAGGCTGCAAAGAGATTTAGATAGGTTAAGCGAATGGGCTAAGGTTTGGCAGATGGTATACAATGTCGGAAAGTGTGAGGTCATCCACCTTGGGAAAAAAAACAGTAAAAGGGAATATTATTTGAATGGGGAGAAATTACAACATGCTGCGGTGCAGAGGGACCTGGGGGCCCTTGTGCATGAAACTCTTTTTGGAGTTCACCTGCAAAACATAAAACATTAAACAGTGCCACCCGACCTGGGTGACACTCCAGACATTTACAAGGCCCTTTTTTTTTCCCCCCCTTTTTTTTTTGTGTTTTTCTTTTTTTGGTTTTTTTTTTTGGGCACTAAAATCACAATTTTTTCCAGTGCCCCCTATAAAAGGGGAGGGGGACACTAAAAGCACCGGCAATTAAAACAAATTAAACTTTAAAACGTAAAATCAAATTAAAATTTGGTTGCCGGGCGTGATGATGCACTCCAGTCCCTCCGGTGCCCACCTCTCGCGGAAGGCCGCGAGCGTACCGGTGGACACCGCGTGCTCCATCTCCAAGGACACCCTGGACCGGATGTAAGAGCGGAAGAGAGGCAGGCAGTCAGGTTGAACGACCCCCTCGACCGCCCGCTGCCTGGACCGGCTGATGGCACCCTTGGCCGTGCCCAGGAGCAGTCCTACGAGGAGGCCTTCGGACCTACCCACTCCCCTCCGCACAGGTTGCCCAAAGATCAGGAGAGTGGGACTGAAGTGCAGCCAGAATTTCAGGAGCAGCCCCTTTAAATAATAAAACAGGGGCTGCAACCTTGTGCATTCCATAAAAACATGGAACACGGACTCTTCCAGACCGCAGAAATTGCAGGCGGCCTGGGAGTCCGTGAACCGGCTTAAAAATTTGTTGCACGGCACTGCTCCGTGCACCACCCTCCAGGCCAAGTCCCCGATGAATAGTGGGAGGACCCCTGCGTAGAGTGCCCTCCATTGGGGACCCCCGCCTCCTCCGGACGGCAAGATGGTACGCCATGGCGTGTCCGGACGGCCGGCGAGGATGGCAAAGTTGAGGGTGTGCAGGAGCAGCCCGTACAGGAAACCCCTCCGCGCGGAACTGAAAGGCACGGAGGGGATTTCCCCGAGGCGGCTCAAGTTGTGAGGCGCCGGCCCCTTGTGCATGAAACTCTTTTGAGTTTACCTGCAAAAACAAAAACATTAAAACCATGCCACCCGCCTGGGTGACACAGCAGACATTTACAAGGCCCTTTTTTTTCCCTTTTTTGTTTTGGGCACTAAAATCAAATTTTCCTTTTTTCCAGTGCCCCCTATAAAAGGAGAGGGGGACACTAAAAGCACCGGCAATTAAAACAAAATAAACTTTAAAACGTAAAATCAAATTAAAATTTGGTTGCCGGGCGTGATGATGCACTCCAGTCCCTCCGGTGCCCACCTCTCGCGGAAGGCCGCGAGCGTACCGGTGGACACCGCGTGCTCCATCTCCAAGGACACCCTGGACCGGATGTAAGAGCGGAAGAGAGGCAGGCAGTCAGGTTGAACGACCCCCTCGACCGCCCGCTGCCTGGACCGGCTGATGGCACCCTTGGCCGTGCCCAGGAGCAGTCCTACGAGGAGGCCTTCGGACCTACCCGCTCCCCTCCGCACAGGGTGCCCAAAGATCAGGAGAGTGGGACTGAAGTGCAGCCAGAATTTCAGGAGCAGCCCCTTCAAATAATAAAACAGGGGCTGCAACCTTGTGCATTCCATAAAAACATGGAACACGGACTCTTCCAGACCGCAGAAATTGCAGGCGGCCTGGGAGTCCGTGAACCGGCTTAAAAATTTGTTGCACGGCACTGCTCCGTGCACCACCCTCCAGGCCAAGTCCCCGATGAATAGTGGGAGGACCCCTGCGTAGAGTGCCCTCCATCGGGGACCCCCGCCTCCTCCGGACGGCAAGATGGTACGCCATGGCGTGTCCGGACGGCCGGCGAGGATGGCAAAGTTGAGGGTGTGCAGGAGCAGCCCGTACAGGAAACTCCTCCGCGCGGAACTGAAAGGCACGGAGGGGATTTCCCCGAGGCGGCTCAAGTTGTGAGGCGCCGGCCCCTTGTGCATGAATCCCAAAAAGTTAGTTTGCAGGTGCAGCAGGTAATCAGGAAGGCGAATGGAATGTTGGCCTTCATTGCGAGAGGGATGGAGTACAAAAGTAGGGAGGTCCTGCTGCAACTGTATAGGGTATTGGTGAGGCCGCACCTGGAGTACAGCGTGCAGTTTTGGTCACCTTACTTAAGGAAGGATATACTAGCTTTGGAGGAGGTACAGAGACAATTCACTAGGCTGATTCCGGAGATGAGGGGGTTACCTTATGATGATAGATTGAGTAGACTGGGTCTCTACTCGTTGGAGTTCAGAAGGATGAGGGGTGATCTTATAGAAACATTTAAAATAATGAAAGGGATAGACAAGATAGTGGCAGAGAGGTTGTTTCCACTGGTCGGGGAGACTAGAACTAGGGGGCACAGCCTCAAAATACGGGGAGCCAATTTAAAATCGAGTTGAGAAGGAATTTCATCTCCCAGAAGGTTGTGAATCTGTGGAATTGTCTGCCCAAGGAAGCAGTTGAGGCTAGCTCATTGAATGTATTCAAGTCACAGATAGATAGATATTTAACCAATAAGGGAATTAAGGGTTACGGGGAGCGGGCGGGTAAGTGGAGCTGAGTCCACGGCCAGATCAGCCAGGATCTTGTTGAATGGCAGAGCAGGCTCGAGGGGCTAGATGGCCTACTCCTGTTCCTAATTCTTATGTTCTTATTATGTTTATGTTCAGAGGGCTGCACCCAGGTTTTCCGACGAATCTCTCCATGTGTTTATGGAGGGAGTGAGAGAACGCAGGAAGGTCCTCATCCCTTCTGATGGGTAGAAGTGATCTCCCCAGGAGACAAAATGAGCCTGGCTGGAGATAGCAGAGAAGGTGAACAGCAGGGATGTGTTCCGGAGAACCTGGGTGCAGTACCGGAAATGCTTCAATGATCTCATTAGATCAGGAAAGATGAGTACAAAGCCACACACAACTTCATCCTGCTGTGCCTCACATCACATCCCCATCACTCTGCCTTCCTAAGCCTACTCCTGTACTTCATTACTCACACCAACATACCTTGCATGTTCACCTATCCCTCTCTCTTTATCGACATTATCACATCCCCATGTGACTAACCACCCCTCACACTCACCCTTATCCTAATGCAATCATACCAATGAACAACACACAAGGAGGCCACTTTGCATTGATATTCCACTCCATCATAGTCATCCTCTAAAGATGTAACCCACCCATTCCTTACACTCATTCCATCATTCTCACTCAAATTTCTCTTCTTTCCCTTCTTGCAGGAGAAAAGTCCACAATAAGAGAGAGAGGGAGAGAACCGGTGGTGGCCCTCCATCATTGTTGAAGTTAACTGCAGCAGAGGAGGTCACCCTGGAAATATTAGGAGTCACAGAGCAGCTGGCGGTGGGAGATAGAGAGGGTGACATCTCAGCAACCTGGACACAGAATTACATCTCACACAGCCAAATGGCATACAGCAGTCACTCATATGGGGACTGATGTCAGCAGCCTTGAATGTTCATCATGAGCATAATGGTATCATTACCCATTCTTGATATGACATTTCTAAATCATCTTTTTACACTCACAAAAGTCTATAGAGTGCCCTCACCCACCATTGTCCAGGAGGAAGAGGAAGGCAAATCCTGAAAGGAGACTCCGGCCTCTGAGGGTTCACTGTCAGCAGACATAAGCGCATCCAGCACCAGCACAGATATGCACACCTCTGTGAGTCCTTTCTGAGATAGAGTAGTGTTGTCACCTGGTGTGTCATAAGTCACAAGTGAGCAAGAGCAGATGGTGGAGACAGGGACAGCAGTAGAGACTCCTCGCAGGAGGGCGTAGGACGCTCTTAGTTCTGCCCAGCTGCGTGCAGAT
This sequence comes from Pristiophorus japonicus, assembly GCF_044704955.1. Classification (NCBI taxonomy): domain Eukaryota; kingdom Metazoa; phylum Chordata; class Chondrichthyes; family Pristiophoridae; genus Pristiophorus; species Pristiophorus japonicus. Next base: position 200,253,386 of record NC_091988.1, read on the forward strand.
ACTGATCCTCTGGGGCCATGCAGACACTGACCCTCTGGGGCCATGCAGAAAGAGGCCAATCCTGGCGGTGCAGGAAGAAGTGCGGGAGGATTTGAAATGTTTTGCGACTGTGCTATCAGCAAATGTGCAGAAAATGGAGGAATCCATCTCCAACATGAGCACCACTATGTCGCAGGCGATGGTGACTGTAGGCTCTTCCATGGAAAGGATGGCTACCTGCATGGAGCAGCTAATGCACCACTCACATGAGCACTTGCTATCTATGGAGAATAGATGGCAGAGTCTCATTGACCTCCTCTCTAGTAGTGATGTCAACATAAACATGGATCCTCATGGCTCCGCTGGAGTGCAGCTCTTTACTAGTAGGGAAGTGCGGGATGACAGTGAGAGGGGATATGGAAGAGGGGGCACCTCTCAAAGCACTCACACTTCTCCCCCATTGCATCCCCCTCTGTTAGAGCTCCACATCCGTCCTGGGATCGCAATGGGTGAGTCTGCCTCTGCACAGACAGGAGGAGCAGACTTTGGCGGGGCCATCACAGGCTCCAAGACCCAGAGGACATCCGCCAAAAGTGTCTATGTAGTTGGAACCGAGAAGTGCTGAAGCCACAAGGTTGCATTTCATAGAAGCAAATGTAAGAGAAAGATGACACACAAGTAGATACGCAAGGGTAAGCACTTGGGTATTTTAATAACTGTTTGTGTTAAGTTTCCATTACTCTGATGTCACAGATAAAAATATTTATTTTCACCAATTTTGTCTGCAACTTTGGAAGTGGCTTAGTGCATTGGAGTGAATGGTGAGACATAATGTTACCTCCAGCAATGGTGGTCAGTTTGAAAGGAATGGCTTGGTCATTGTAGGGATGGTGGGCACCTGGCACATCATATGGCAACCATATGGGTGTAATGTCTGAAATTAAGTAAGTCTGGCCATGATGAGGCCATCCCTAACCTCCTGGGCAGCAATGTGGTTGTGTGCTGGAGTGATCTGGACCGTAGGTTCCTCCTGCTCATCCTCCTCATCTTCCAGTTGATAATCCTCCTCCTCCTCTGAAGAAGAAGAAGCTGTGCGCTCAGAGCCTTGCTCCTCATGCAGTGCTAATCCTCACTGTTGAGCTATGTTGTTCAGAACGCAGCAGACTACAACAATTCTGGAGACCCTGGGGCTGTGTTGGGGCTCATCATGTTCTAATTCTGAGAAGCAAGGTGAGACAGTATAAATGGTACCCATGCTGATGTAATAGAAGGCAGGTCAAGTAAAGATGAGAGAAGCAATTTGTCAATGGTGTGACAGTGGTTTCCAAATTTGCTAAAAACACTTTCAACCTCTAGAAAGCTAAATCTGTGCTGACAATGTACTCAACCACAGCATCTGCCTTAGGAAAGTAACCAGTTATTTATTGTGCCTTCCATGCTGTGCAGTAATGAATTCCATCAATGACTACTGAGCTTCTGCCTCAGGCTTCCAAATGTGGTTCCCGAGCTGCGTGAATCCTGTGCTCATGCAGTGAAATTTGAAAGGTAGGGTTAAAAAGACGCTTCAGGGTCTGACAACTATCTACTAATGATCTAACTTAGGTTGCCCGCCTCTGCCATTCAGATCACCACCGCGCTGACAAACACGCCCGAGTAAAAGGCACGAGGAGGCAGGATGGCGGCAGGTTCCAGAACCCACTCTGCTTTATTTCAACTTTCACTCCTCACCTGTCTCCAATCCCACATGCACAGCAGCGGGAAAATTCCGGCCATTGCTACCCCTCTCATCCAACATTCATTTTTATTCTGTTGTGTTAAACAATACTGGACCGCCCATACACAGACACCTGAGCAAAGCCTATTTTATACGAGCAAATTTACATAGGTTAAATAAGATCAGAGAGCTAAACTAGTGGCTCAAAGACTGGTGTGGGAGAAATGAGTTTTTGGTTCCTGGGGCACTGGCATCAATACTGGGCTAAGAGGGAGCTGTTCCGTCGGGACGGACTCCACTTGGAACGTGCTGGAGCTAGGGTCCTGGCGAACTGAATAACTAGGGCTGCAGAGAGAGCTTTCAACTAATTAATGGGGGGAGGGTTCAGGTGAGCAGAAACCTAAAAGCTCAAAGAACAAGGTGAAGACAATCGAGCAGGGTAGCATTGGGGAAAATGAAAACCAGAGCATGACAGGAAGGGACAGAATCTATAAGAGTGTGTCAGAAACTGGGGCCATAGCAGGAGAAAATGGTAAGAAAACACATTTAAACGCTCTTTATCTGAATGCACGCAGCATTCGTAACAAATTAGATGAGCTATTGGCACAAATAGTTACAAATGGGTATGATCTGGTAGTCATAACAGAGACGTGGTTGCAAGGTGACCAAGACTGGGAACTAAATATTCAGGGATACTTGACAATTCGGAAGGAGAGACAGAAAGGAAAAGGAGGCGGGATAGCTCTGTTGATAAAGGATGGAATCACTGCAATAGTGAGAAACGATATTGGCTCAAATGATCACGGTGTTGAAACAGTTTGGGTGGGGATAAGGAATAATAAGGGGGGGAAAAAATCACTGTTGGGTGTAGTCTATAGGCCCCCTAACAGTAGCAACTCTGTTGGTCGGAGTATAAACCAAGAAATAGTGGGGCTTATAAAAAGGGAACAGCAATAATCATGAGTGATTTTAACCTCCATTTTAATTGGACAAATCAAATTGGTCAGAGTAGCCTTGAGGAGGAGTTTATAGAGTGCATAAGGGACAGGTTCCTTGAGCAGTATGTAATGGAACTAACCAGGGAGCAGGCTATCTTGGATCTGGTCCTGTGTAATGAGACAGGATTAATAAACAATCTCCTAGTAAAGGATCCCCTTGGAATGAGTGATCATAGCATGGTTGAGTTTCAAATTCAGATGGAGGGCGAGAAAGTTGGATCTCAAACCAGCGTACTAAGCTTAAATAAAGGAGACTACAAAGGTATGAGGGCAGAGTTGGCTAAGTGGACTGGGAAAATAGATTAAAGTGTAGGACAGTTGATGAACAGTGGTGTACATTGAAGGAGATATTTCATAACTCTCAAGAAAAATATATTCCAGTGAGGAGGAAAGGGTGTAAGAGAAAAGATAGCCATCCGTGGCTAACTAAAGAAATAAAGGACAGTATCCAATTAAAAACAAGGGCATACAAAGTGGCCAAAACTAGTGGGAGTACAGAAGATTGGGAAGCTTTTAAAAGCCAGCAAAGAACGACTAAAAAAATGATTAAGAAAGGGAAGATAGACTATGAAAGTAAACTAGCACGAAATATAAAAACAGATAGCAAGAGTTTCTACAGGTAAATAAAAAGGAAAAGAGTGGCTAACGTAAATGTTGGTCCCTTAGAGGACGAGACCGGGGAATTAGTGATGGGGAACATGGAGATGGCAGGAACTCTGAACAAATATTTTGTATCAGGCTTTACGGTAGAGGAAACTTAAAATATCCAACAGTCAAGGGGTTATTGGGGGGGGGGGGGCGGGGAGGAACTTAACACAATCACAATTACGAAGGAGGTGGTACTCAATAAGATAATGGGAATAAAGGTGAATAAATCCACTGGACCTGATGGCATGCATCCTAAGATCTTAAGAGAAGTAGCGGCAGGGATAGTGGATGCATTGGTTGTAATTTACCAAAATTCTCTGGATTCTGGGGAGGTCCCAGCAGAATGGAAAACTGCAAATGTAACGCCCCTATTTAAAAAGGAGGCAGACAAAAAGCAGGAAACTAAAGACCAGTTAGCCTGACATCTGTGGTTGGGAAAATGTTGGAGTCCATTATTAAAGAAGCAGTAGCAGGACATTTGCAAAAGCATAATTCAGTGAGGCAGAGTCAGCATGGATTTATGAAGGAGAAGTCATGTTTGACAAATTTGCTGGAATTCTTTGAGGATGTAACGAACAAGGTGGATAAAGGGGAACCAGTGGATGTGGTGTATTTGGATTTCCAAAAGGCATTTGACAAGGTGCCACACAAAAGGTCATTGCACAAGATAAAAGTTCACAAGTTGGGGGTAATATATTAGCATGGATAGAGGATCGGCTAACTAACAGAAAACAGAGAGTCGGGATAAATAGTTCATTGTCGGGTTGGCAAACAGTAACCAGTGGGGTGCCGCACGGATCAGTGCTGGGACCCCAACTATTTACAATCTATATTAACGACTTGGATGAAGGAACCGAGTGTAATGTAACCAAGTTTGCTGACGATACAAAGATGGCAGGAAAAGCAATGCGTGAGGAGGACACAAAAAACCTGCAAAAGGACATAGACAGGTTTAATGAATGGGCAAAAATTAGGCAGATGGAGTATAATGTTGGAAAATGTGAGGTTATGCACTTTGACAGAAAAAAATCAAAGAAAAAGTAATTATTTAAATGGAGAAAAATTGCAAAGTGCTGTAGTACAGCGGGACCTGGGGGTCCTGGTACATGAAACACAAAAGTTAGAATGCAGGTACAGCAAGTGATCAGGAAGGCCAATGGAATCTAGGCCATTATTGCAAAGGAAATGGAGTATAAAAACAGGGAAGTCTTGCTACAGTTGTACAGGGTATTGGTGAGGCCACACCTGGAATAATGCGTGCAGTTTTGGTTCCATATTTACATAGAAACATAGAAAATAGGTGCAGGAGTAGGCCATTCGGCCCTTCGAGCCTGCACCGCCATTTAATAAGATCATGGCTGATCATTCCCTCAGTACCCCTTTCCTGCTTTCTCTCTATACCCCTTGATCCGCTTAGCCATAAGGGCCATATCTAACTCCCTCTTGAATATATCCAATGAACTGGCATCAACAATTCTCTGTGGCAGGGAATTCCATAGGTTAACAACTCTCTGAGTGAAGAAGTTTCTCCTCATCTCAGTCCTAAATGGCCTACCCCTTATCCTAAGACTATGTCCCCTGGTTCTGGACTGCCCCAACATCGGGAACATTCTTCCCGCATCGAACATCCAGTCCCGTCAGAATCTTATATGTTTCTCTGAGATCCCCTCCCATTCTTCTAAACTCCAGTGAATAAAGGCCCAGTTGATCCAGTCTCTCCTCATGTGACAGTCCAGCTATCCCTGGAATCAGTCTGGTGAACCTTCGCTGCACTCCCTCAATAGCAAGAATGTCCTTCCTCAGATTAGGAGACCAAAACTGAACACAATATTCCAGCTGAGGCCTCATGAAGGCCCTGTACAACTGCAGTAAGACCTCCCTGCTCCTATACTCAAATCCCCTAGCTATGAAGGCCAACATACCATTTGCCTTCTTCACCGCCTGCTGTACCTCCATGCCCACTTTCAGTGACTGATGTACCATGACACCCAGATCTCGTTGCACCTCCCCTTTACCTAATCTGCCGCCATTCAGATAATATTCTGCCTTCGTGCTTTTGCCCCCAAAATGGATCACCTCAGATTTATCCACATTATACTGCATCTGCCATGCATTTGCCCACTCACTTAACCTGTCCAAGTCACCCTGCAGCCTCTCAGCGTCCTCCTCACAGCTCACACCACCACCCAGTTTAGTGTCATCTGCAAACTTGGAGATATTACACTCAATTCCTTCATCCAAATCGTTAATGTGTATTGTAAATAGCTGGAGTCCCAGCACTGAGCCCTGCGGCACCCCACTAGTCACTGCCTGCCATTCTGAAAAGGACCCGTTTATCCCGACTCTCTGCTTCCTGTCTGCCAACCAGTTCTCTATCCATTACATTACCCCCAATACCATGCGCTTTGCACACCAATCTCTTGTGCGGGACCTTGTCAAAAGCCTTTTGAAAGTCCAAATACACCACATCCACTGGTTCTCCTTTGTCCACTCTGCTAGTTACATCCTCAAAAAATTCCAGAAGGTTCGTCAAGCATGAGTTCCCTTTCATAAATCCATGCTGACTTGGACCGATCCTGTCACTGCTTTCCAAAAGCGCTGCTATTTCATCCTTAATGATTAATCCCAACATTTTCCCCACTACTGATGTCAGGCTAACCGGTCTATAATTACCCGTTTTCTCTCTCCCTCCTTTTTTAAAAAGTGGTGTTACATTAGCTACCCTCCAGTCCATAGGAACTGATCCAGAGTCAATAGACTGTTGGAAAATGATCGCCAATGCACCCACTATTTCTAGGGCCACTTCCTTAAGTACTCTGAGATGCAGACTATCAGGCCCCGGGGATTTATTGGCTTTCAATCCCATCAATTTCCTGAACACAATTTCCTGCCTAATAAGGATATCCTTCAGTTCCTCCTTCTCACTAGACCTACTGTCCCCCAGTACACTCGGAAGGTTATTTGTGTCTTCTTTTGTGAAGACAGAACCAAAGTATTGGTTCAATTGGTCTGCCATTTCTTTGTTCCCCATTATAAATTCACCTGAATCCGACTGCAAGGGACCTATGTTTGTCTTCACTAATCTTTTCCTCTTCCTATATTTATAGAAGCTTTTGCAGTCCGTTTTTATGTTCCCTGCAAGCTTCCTCTCGTACTCTATTTTCCCCCTCTTAATTAAACCCTTAGTCCTCCTCTGTTGAATTCTAAATTTCTCCCAGTCTCACGTTTGTTGCTTTTTCTAGCCAATTTATATGCCTCTTCCTTAGCTTTAACACTATCCTTAATTTCCCTGGTTAGCCATGGTTGATCCACCTTCTCCGTTTTATTTTTACTCCAGACAGGGATGTACAATTACTGAAGTTCATCCATGTGATCTTTAAATGTTTGCCATTGCTTATCCACTGTCAACCCTTTCAGTATCCTTTGCCAGTCTATTCTAGCCAATTCACGTCTCATACCGTCGAAGTTACCTTTCCTTAAGTTCAGGACCCTAGTTTCCGAATTAACTGTGTCACTCTCCATCTTAATAAAGAATTCTACCATATTATGGTCACTCTTCCCCAAGGGGCCTCGCACAACAAGATTGCTAATTAGTCCCTTCTCATTACACATCACCCAGTCTAGGATGGCCTGCTCTCTAGTTGGTTCCTTGACATATTGGTCTAGAAAACCATCCCTAATACACTCCAGGAAATCCTCTTCCACCGCATTGTTACCAGTTTGGTTAGCCCAATCAATATGTAGATTAAAGTCAACCATGATAATTGCTGTACCTTTATTGCACACATCCCTTATTTCTTGTTTGATGCTGTCCCCAACCTTACTACTACTGTTTGGTGGTCTGTACACAACTCCCACTAGCGTTTTCTGCCCTTTGGAATTCCGCAGCTCCACCCATACCGATTCCACATCACCCAGGCTAATGTCCCTCCTTACTATTGCATTAATTTCCTCTTTAACCAGCAACGCCACCCCGCCTCCTTTTCCTCTCTGCCTATCCTTCCTAAATGTTGAATACCTCTGGATGTTGAGTTCCCAGCTTTGGTCACCCTGGAGCCATGTCTCCGTGATGTCAATTACATCATATCCGTTAACTGCTGTCTGCGCAGTTAATTCATTCACCTTATTCCGAATACTCCTCGCATTGAGGCACAGAGCCTCCAGGCTTGTCTTTTTAACACACTTTGCCCCTTTAGAATTTTGTTGTAATATGGCCCTTTTTGTTTTTTGCCTTGGGTTTATCTGCCCTCCACTTTTACTATTCTCCGTTCTATCTTTTGCTTGTGTCTCCATTTTATTTCCCTCTGTCTCCCTGCACAGGTTCCCATCCCCCTGCCATGTTAGTTTAACTCCTCCCCAACAGCACTAGCAAACGCTCCCCCTAGGACATTGGTTCCGGTCCTGCCCAGGTGCAGACCGTCCGGTTTGTACTGGTCCCACCTCCCCCAGAACCGGTTCCAATGTCCCAGGAATTTGAATCCCTCCCTTTTGCAACACTCCTCAAGCCACGTATTCATCTGAGCTATCCTGTGATTCCTACTCTGACTGGCACGTGGCACTGGTAGCAATCCTGAGATTACTACTTTTAAGAAAGGATATACTTGCTTTGGAGGCAGTTCAGAGAAGGTTCACTCGGTTGATTCCAGAAATGAGGGGGTTGACTTATGAGGAAAGGTTGAGTAGGTTGGGCCTCTACTTCTCGGAATTAAGAAGAATGAGAGGTGATCTTATCGAAACGTGTAAGATTATGAGTGGGCTTGACAAGGTGGATGCAGAGAGGATGTTTCCACTGATGGGGGAGACTAGAACTAGAGGGCATGATCTTAGAATAAGGGGCCGCCCATTTAAGACTGAGATGAGGAGAAATTTCTTCTCTCGGAGGGTTATAAATCTGTGGAATTCACTGGGCGATTCATTTTACTTACTTTAAACATTAAAATGGAAATTCTCGCCAGCTTATCTCGCTGAACGTTGGCGGTTCTACTCAGCGGCCAATCGGGCATTGAGGGCCTTTAGGGAAAGTCTATGCCATAGTCTCATAATAAGGGGCCGCCCATTTAAAACTGAGATGAGGAGGAATTCTTCTCTCAGAGGGTTGTAAATCTGTGCAATGAGCTGTGGAAGCTGGGTCATTGAATAAATTTAAGCGAGAGATAGACATTTTCTTAACCGATAAGGGAATAAGGGGTTACATGAGAACATAAGAACATAAGAAATAGGAACAGGAGTAGGCCATACGGCCCCTCGAGCCTGCTCCGCCATTCAATAAAATCATGGCTGATCTGATCATGGACTCTGATCCACTTCCACGCCTGCTCCCCATAACCCCTTATCTCCTTATGGGGAGTGGGCAGGGAAGTGGACCTGAGTCCATGATCGGATCAGCCATGATCGTATTAAATGGTGGAGCAGGCTCGAGGGGCCGTATGGCCTACTCCTCCTTCTATTTCTTATGTTCTTATACATTGGGAATTAGACTGGTGAAACAGCTTGGACATATTCTTTCATTTCTGGAACTCAAGTTTTAATCCAGCCCCGGGCTGATGAAAGTCTCCTCTGTCTGCTTGCTTTCAGGTTTCAAAGCAAAATGAATCTGGAAGATCTACCCCTAGTTTTTAGTGGGTGGTGTTCTAAACAGAAAAATTGCCAATAACTTGGCACAATTTTTTTTTAAAGTTTATTAAATTTACACTTTGCTCTTACTGTGATCAATGGTCTTAGTCAAAGCAGTCATTTAAGTTTTATCCCCTCACTCCGTCTCAGCCCATAGCAACACTCGATGCTTGGAATGTACTGAACTCATGGGGTCCATCGTTGTTAGAGCAAATGACGGGAACAATGTCGCATGATGTCATCCTATCAGTTGTATCCCATACAGGAACATAGGTTCCTAGACAAATAAAAACCAAGGTCCATTTCGTTCACCTTCTACCTACCTGGTCAGCCCATGATACAATGATAATGGAGTTGTTGACCAATCACAACAATCAATCTCTATCAATGGGCCCAATTTTGGCCATGACTTGCATCAATTTTTTTGGATTAAGTTGTTTTTTCTGGCGTAAGTTAAAAAAATTTCTCCAAAAAATTTGCTCCAGAGTAAATCGGTTAGGTACGATTTTTTTTAGTTCAGTTTTTTTTTTCCAGACACTCATGTCAGTTTTGGCCATTGATGCCACTTTGGCCAGCTGAAACTTACTGCAAGTCAACTTAGGTCAGCGTATGTGGCCAGCTCTGAAAAACATTGCGGGCAGTTAAGAATTCGGTGCAGGTAAGCACCAAGACTTACAAAGCACTAAACAAACCACAAAAGGTAATAAGCAATCAATCAATAACAAAGAAAAAAATAGAAGCACTACCTTTATGCCAGAATCAATTTTTTTCTTAAAGTTCCCCCGCTCACCCCCCAACAAAACATTCTTTCTCCCCCTCCATCAAAACACTCTTTCTCCCCCCCCAAAAAAAACTCTCCTCCTCCCCCCGCCCCCCCTGCCCACCAATCAAAACTCTCAAGCACAACCATCAATAAATAAAAAATAAAACTGAAGTCCTACCTTGGCCCAGGAAGTCAGCGGGCCGGCCAGCCGGTGCTGAAGGCCACTCGGCCCGGGATAGAGTACGGCGAAGATCGGGGCATCCCTTTGCCGGGGATAGGGGCTGCGGGCATCGGGTCCTGCTCACAGCCCGCAGGACACGCTGGGAGGGCAGGAGCATGCGCGCAGACTTCACTGTGCATGAGCGCAGCTGCCGGCAATGCTTTCTGCGCTGGCCTGTTGCTCCGCCCCCCACTTCACTAGCTACGCCATGCTGGGACACTGGAGACTCGGCAGAGCGGGCAGGATGGGGCCCCTTTTTTCGGCGCTGTTTCCAGCGCACAAAGTCGGTGCGTTTAAGGTAAGTGCGCTGAAAAAAGGGATTGGGGAAAATTGGGCCCCAATGAGTCTACAACAGACCCAGACACGAATGAGGAAAACCCCCAGTGGAGGAGAGCTTTGGGAACCACAGGTCCACAGTCACCTGTTCCTCCTGAACACGCTGCACTCACCACGTGATGTCTTAAAATTACTCGGATACTGGATCCCAAAGTAATATTTTCCTGAAAGCAATCTATCTAATTTGCATTTGAATGAATCAATACTAACTGCTTCCACCCTCTCGCAAGGGAGCCTGTTCTGCATATTTGGGCGAATGTATTGTAGGTCTGGCCACCTCCAGTGAGAAGTGATGGCAGTGGGTGGCAGGGAGCTGGTGAAGCAATTCTCTGTCCGATTTTCTTTCCCTTGCCAATCCCCAGGATATGCCACCCCACCCAGGAAAATCAGTCTCCTGGATGTCTAAAATGCGCTTATATCTCTAACCTTGAAGAGCATTAAAAGGAGGAGTCAAACCGAGAATCTTGCATGGATTAGGAGTGTCAATTTCCAAAAATTAGCATATTTTCCTTTTGCCGTATTTGGATGATGATTTTCTTGTGGGAGGAAGAGTTTCTCTTTTTTTAACTAAGAAGATAAACCAAGACAGAAAGGGTATTAGGAAAGATGTTAGAAAATTTGCTATACAGTTAAAAAAATCATGTCATCTTCTTGAACAAGTGTGCCACAATCTTGAACCGAGAGGAGACTTTTTTTAACGTAATGCGTTATGATCTGGAATGCTCTGTCTGAAAGGATGATGGAAGCAGTTTCAATAGTAGCTTTCAAAGGGGAATTGGATAACGATTTGAAAAGCAAAACATTGCAGGGCTATGGGTAAAGTGCAGGGGGAGTGGAATTAATTACATAAGAACATAAGAGATAGGAGCAGGAGTAGGCCATTTGGCCCCTCGAGCCTGCTCCACCATTCAATAAGATCATGGCTGATCTGATATTGGCCTCAACTCCACTTCTCTGCCCCCTCCCCATAACCCTTGACACCCATGTCATTTAAAAATCTGTCTATCTCCACCTTAAATATATTCGATGACCCAGCCTCCACAGCTCTCTGGTGTAGGAAGTTCCAAAGATTCACAACCCTCTGAGAGAAAAAATTCCTCCTCATCTCCGTTTTAAATGGGCGGCCCCTTATTCTGAAATTATGCCCCCTAGTTCTAGATTCCCCCATGAAGGGAAACATCCTCTCTGCATCTACTTTGTCAAGCCCCCTCAGAATCTTATATGTATCAATAAGAATTCTTCTAAACTCCAATGAGTATAGGCCCAACCTGCTCAACCTTTCTTCATAAGACAACGCCTTCATCTCAGGAATCAACCTAGCAAACTTTGTCTTAATTGCCTCCAATGCAATTGGATAGCTCTTTCAAAGAAAGAAATAAAGAAAGAAAGACTTGTATTAACGTTGTGCCTTTCACGACCACCGGACATCTCAAAGCGCTTTACTGCCAATGAAGTACTTTTGAAGTGTAGTCACTGTTGTAATGTGGGAAATGCAACAGCCAACTTGCGTACAGCAAACTCACACAAACAGCGATATGATAATGATCAGATAATTTGTTTTTGTTATTTTGATTGAGGGATAGATATTGACCAGGACACCGGTGGGATACCTCAGCTGTTCTTCTTCGAAATAGTGCGTTGGGATCTTTTACATCCACCTGAGAAGGCAGACAGGGCCTCGGTTTAACAACTCATCCAAAAGAGCTGGCACATGCATGATGGGCCGAATGGCTGCCTCCTGTGCTGTGTGATTCTATGATTCTATGACGTGGCTGACACAGGTGGGCCTGATTAACGTTAAACTGCCAGTCCCGCAGTGGGCCTCCTGCAGTGAAAATTGCTAGTTGAGTGGTGCCTGGTTCTGTCCCTTGAGAGGATATGTATATGGTGTCTGTTTTCTTTCATGAGCCCTTGTGATGCCTAAATTAGAAAATCACTACAGGCTGGGCTATTAAGGGGATGGCAGAAGGCATTAAATCATTACTCCAAGCACTGAACCTGTTTTGGGGGTTGGCGAGGGGGCGGGGGGGGGGCGGTCACGGCAGCAGTGTGGGGAGAAAAGTTTCCAAAAGGCAGGTATGTTACTTAAAGGGGCCCAGTCTCATGAAAATGGGTTAGACAAGCCATTTTTATTTTGAGCTGAAAGGATAAAGAAATGCAAAGGCTGAAAATAATGTGGGAAAAGACGTTAACGTTCAGTGCAGGGCCGTACGTCAGATGAAAGGACCCACCTGAAAGGTCAACCCACCTTTCTCTTCTATAAATGCTGACTGACCTGCTGGACCTCTTCACCATTATCTATTTTTACTTCCCCTTTTTGTTTCTTCACTTGCAAAAGAAACCCACAACCAAAATGACGTAAATCATATCAATATATGTCACCCTTATTCACCTTGATAGAAATTACTCCACAGTCTCCCACCAAGTAACGTTTCCATGAAGACAGGACCCCTTGAAAAGGCAGCTGCACTGAAATCATTATTGGTGTATTTCTAGATGACAGAAAATGGCTTAATTTCATATCCGCAATTCCCTAATTTGGAGCAATTTTACTTCTTTGCACTGAATTTAAATTGAGGCCCTAGGCCATATTGTTTGCTACCACTCACTAAATGAATGTTTTTCTTTCTTTACTCATTCTTGGGCTGTGGGCTTCGTTGGAAAGGCCAGCAACTATTGGCCTACTTACCCTTGAACTGCTGCAGTCCGTGAAGATGCTGTTAGGTAGGAGTTCCAGGGTTTTGTACCAGCAACGATGAAGATTTTCAAATTGTTCTGTATACTTATATTTGACAAAAGACCTTTTGCAAATATCGACACACACTCCAAGGACCCTATTTAAATTGTGACACCCTGCAAGTACTGATATACTGCAGGGGTCTACTTGTCCGAGTTCCCCAAAGACAATGGCCCGTAATTTATGGACACGTATGAGGCGCGTACGTGCCCATAAGGGCCGCGCAAGTTCCGGGTTTCCGTGCGCGAAGCTCATGCACAAAAACCCGGAACTTGCGATCTGTCAAGAATTTTCTTGACAGATCCAACGCATCCCGGGAAAAGGACATCCGCGGGCAGATAGAGTTGGGCTATGTGCCCAACTTCTGCCCAGCAAATTCCTGTGAAGATCTTATGCCTGGTAAGGCCTACTTTTACCAGCATAAGAATTTACAAAAACATAACCATTATTTTTTTTCAATCATTTATATATATAAAAAAAACAGTGCAATAAGGTAGGTTTATTTTTAGCCCCTTTAAAACATTGACATTTATTTTTCAAAAATTATATTTTGGTTTTAAAAAGCTAATTAAATGGCATATGTGATTTCATTTTTATTTTATTTGATGTGTGGATGTATTTTTTGTGATATTCCATACAAACAGAATCCCCATAAGCATGATTGGGGATTCCTTTCTTTTATTGGACGGGCTGGCCCACGTGATCCCAGGGGCGATTGCAAACTGCACACCCCGCTAGGGATACATGGGTCTCTACTCACGGATACCTGGAGAGGCCCAGGACCGCAAATCTCCGTATCTCCCGGAACACCAGGTACGCGGGCATTTTATTTACGAATCGGAGGCATTTCCCCGCAGGAAACCTCCGACCTCAAATTCCAGGCCAATGTTAGATACCCAAAGGAAAGCAGCACAGAAAAAAACCCAAAATTTTGCTGGTTGCAATTCTGAATTATGCAGGGATCATGCATCTCACTCACACCCCTCGGCAGGATACCAGAAAATCTTGTCCTCAAATAGATTATCTTCTTTAACCTCCAGCCTCCAACCTTTCTCCCTCTTTTGTTTTCTCTTTTTTTTCTCACTCTCTGTCTCTGCCACAACCTCTCTTTCCTGTTCCTATTGCTTCTCTAAACTTTCCCTCTTGTGATTCCTAAACTCCAATAGGCCACTCTACACACTCTTCCCTCATCGCAGACTCCAACATTATCTCCTCCTTTTCTCAAAACTGAAACTCCTTGCCTCCCTCAGTTTTTTCTTCCTCATCTAGGCATTATTCAGGTGGATGTAAAAGAAGAGCAGGTGAGTTCTCCCAGTGTCCTGGTCAACATATAGCCCTCAACCAACATCACTAAAAAAATAGATTATTTGGTAATTTACCTCTTGCTGTTTGTGGGAACTTGCTGTGCTCAAATTGGCTACCGCGTCCCCTACATTACAACAGTGACGACACACTGCATTGGCAGTAAATCACTTTGGGATATCCTGGGATAATGAAAAGTGCTATATAAATGTCAGTTCTGTCTTTACTTCTTGTTTTATCCTGTCTTCAGTTCCACTTTTCCTGCACTGTTATGTTCAGAATAAATCCACAGGACTATATCGCAAGCTCAAATTGTTGTGACCTCTTTATTTCAGACTCCAGAGTGAGGAAGCAGCATGGTGAGTCATCTTTTATACCTGCTTGCCCCAGGGTGCACCCTGGGGCATGTCTTACATTTGGGTAAGGTCTACATCATACATAACATCACTCCCCCCCCAAAGTCTTATTGTGCAAGTTATTTGCAAGTTGAGGCGATCTGGCGCCCCACGCCCCCGGATTGATCGCCTGGGTTGAAGTCCTGACGTGGTGGGTTCATCCTTGTGGTTGACGGCGAAGTTGATCGTGTTAGTGAGTCGCTGGGGGCCAGGTCCTTTCACAGTGGTTCCTGGTTATCTGTAGTTCGCAGTTTGGTCTTGTCCCACTGCTTTACTCGTTAGCCCGGTACATGGTTTCACAATCAAACGCTCCGATTTCATCACATACACTCCATTCCCCCCCCCACTTGGCTAATGCGGTTCTAGTGGCCCGACTGGGGCCCTGAACATGGTCGACATCACTTATTCTGATGTCGCATGGAGGGGCCGTGCAATTATGGTGCATTCTCTGCTGATGGCATATGGATGCCTCGGTTCTGAGTGATTCTGTCTGGTGATTGCTTAAAACACCCAGGATAGCCGGGTCTGTAGGGAGTCCACCGTGACACGCGTGGTGTTAGGTTTTAGTGATTTGGGCGCTGACCCTGAGGTCAGGCAAGCACAGGATGGCCGCAATGACCTTGAGACTTTCAGTGGTGGTGGGAGGCCTAGTGGTCCCCGTGGACATTGGGCTGTAGTATGGAGGCCCCAGACCACCGACTGCGTGTAGCCGCCCTGCCTTGCTTAGCAACGTTGGGATGGGTCTATCGTCTTTTTGGCAGATAGGTTGCCACATCCCGTCTAGCAGTTCAACTTTGGCAGACAGAAAACATGGAATCTTGGCTGGTCCAGGTCCTAAGCTGGGGGGCCGTTAGGGGTGACCCCTCGCTTTCTAGCACTTCCACGACCGCGAGTGGGTCTGCAGGCTGCGTCGTTTCCGCCCCGGGGGTGGGCAACGGTGGCCAACTGAGAGCATGAGTGCCGCTCTCTGTGTCTGGCCCGTGGCGGATCATGTTACAGTGCACAGACGGTGTTGGACATTCTCGAAACAACACATCGATAACGGTGCCTCTGCTCTCCCAAGCTTGTGGGATGAGCAGCTTGTCTGACTCGAGCACATATTGGGATACCCTTCGGTACATCTCTTTAGTCCCGTGAACGCAGGCTGCTGCTTTGTTTAATTTATTTGATACATGTTCAATCGTTTGGGGCTCGCCCGCTACTTTTGCTTGCTGCACAACACTCCCGACCCTGTGCGGTAACATCTCATTTGCTACGAATGCTTTGTTAGATACATAGACAACTGGTTGGGGTTCGCCCGCTACTTTGGCTTGCTGTACAACACACCCGACCCTGTGCGGTAACACATCACTTGTTACAAGTACTTTGCCAGATACATATACGACCGGTTGCTTTTCGCCCGCTACTTTGGCTTGTTGTAAGGTACCCCCAACCCCATACATTGGCTGCGAAAGACCGCTCGCACGGGTTACATGGTGCACACAATATATTTGAGCGTGGTGGGTTCCTGGCCTTCTCAGCGGCCGTCCCTTTACCATTGCCCCAAGCCCAGTCGTCTTCCTTGCTGGGCAACACATTCCTCCGTTCCATTGTGGCGACCTTCTGTGGCCTGGACGCTCTCTCGTCCCGTGGTCTAGACGCTCTCTCATCCCGTGGTCTGGACGCTCTCTCGTCCCGTGGCCTGGACGCACTCTTGTCTGTGTCCGTGATGCCGACTGCCATGATCTTCCTCCCCAGGTATTTTGCCTCTGGCGTCGGAAAGATGCATTCGGATCGTTTCAGCTGGAGTCCCACTCCACATGGTCGACCTGGAGCCTCTTTCATCGTCGCGAAGAGGTCGTCGGCTTCGGGTGTTGGGTACCGTGCCTGTATATCTGCTCGGTTGAACTTTACCGCCTTGTGGTTGTGATGAGTGGCCTGTGCCTCGGGGATCTGCAAATGGATCTGCACTTCGATGCCTGGTTCAGCTGGAAGTGGGGGTTTGCTCAGCCTTTGGGAAAGGGAGGCCTCATTCGCCGGAGAGGATACGCAGAGGTCTTCCTAGTTCCATCGAATCTTCCCCATCCACCTCCTGCCAAGCAGCGTTGGCCCATCACCTGAAACAATCCACAGTGGTAACTTGTGCACTGCTCCCTCATGGAATACTCTTATGTTCGCACTACCAATAACTGGTATTAGTTCCTTGGTGTAGGTGCGCAGCTTTGCCTGAATCGGGATCAGCTCGGGTCGCTTGGCTTCACTGCTCCACAGCTTCTCGAAAGCCTTCTGGCTCATGACTGATTGACTCGCCCCCGTGTCTAGTTCCATGGAGACTGGAGTGCCGTTAAGTTCAACTTTTAACATTATCAGAGGGCTTTTGGTGATGAAGGTGTGTATCCCATATACTTCCTCTTCATCCTCAGGTTCAGTTGCCTCTCCTGCTCGTTCATCGTGATCCTCGCTGGATCAGTCGTCCTCTCCTGACTCTGCCACGTGGTAAGTCAGAGATCTTTTGCACATTCGCTGGAGGTGCCCCATTGTTCCACAGCCCTTGCACACATAGGGCTTGAATCGACATTGATGAGCTCTATGGCTGCCCCCGCAGTGCCAACGTGGTGCTAATTGATACGCATTCAGGCCCATGGCGGACTCTGAGTCACTTTAGGCCTAGTTCTGGCCTCTGCAATCGGGTGGGCCCTGCCCTGTGCCGTTCTGCCTGCTGCGAATATTATTTTGTGCACAGTGCTCGCTGGTGAGCTGCGATTCTGTGAAGATATCTGTTTTGTGTTATCGCTCGTGGATATGAAGGCTTGAGCTATCGTGATGGTCTTGCAAAGATCTAGGGATTCGGCGGACAGCAGTTTGCGAAGGATGACCTCGTGGCCAATTCCAAGCAGGAAAAAAATTCTGCAACATTTCCCCCAAGGATCCTGCAAAGTCGCACTGCCCCGCAAGGCGTCTTAGGTCGGCGACAAAACTCGCCACGTTCTGGCTCTCGGAGCGACGGTGTGTGTAAAAGCGGTACCTGGCCTTCAGGGTCCTCTCCTTTGGCTTGAGATGTTCCTTAGCCAGTGTACACAGCTCTGGGTAAGATTTGTCCGTTAGTTTGACCGGTGCCAGCAAATCTTTTAGGAGGCCATATACCGATGACCCACATACAGTGAGGAGAATCGCCCTGCGCTTGGCCGCCGTCTCAGCCTTGTCTAATTCATTGGCCACAAAGTATTGGTCGGGGTGCTCAACGAAGGCTTCCCAATCTTCACCCTCAACAAATCTCTCAAGAATACCAACGGCAGCCATTACCGCGTGAAAGTTTGTGATCCATTACTCGTCGCCAATTTGTTATGTTCAGAATAAATCCACAGGACTATATCGCAAGCTCAAACTGTTGTGATCTTGGTCTCTTTATTTCTGACTCTAGAGTGAGGAAGCAGCATGGTGAGTCACCTTTTATACCTGCTTGCCCCAGGGTGCACTGGTGACCCTTAGGTCTCCCACAGGTGTGCCCCCTGGTGGCAAGTCTTACATTTGGGCAAGGTCTACATACATATATAATATGCACCATGAACTTTGGCCCTTCACCTCAGTTTCTCAATTAAAACCCCATTTGATGTCAGTAAATTTTGACTTTGATTTGAAAGTATATAAGAATATAAAAACAATCAAGGATGAGAAAATACCCTTTGGCCTAACAAAGTTGGTTCCATTGGTACCCTAATTCTCCCCTCCTGGTATCCAACTGCACTTTGAATATCCTCACAATCTTCCTCTACTGTAGTTGACAGATTCTTCCAAATATTTATCACTTCTTGATTGAGCTCTGCCAGGTTGGAGAATTGGGTACAATGTCACAATCATATCACTGATCTGCAATCACATCAAGTGAAGCTCCGCACCACTGCACAGTCTTGTGAACTTAGCCCAAAGAAAGTCTTCCTGACCAAGTCGGGACTGACTAGTGTCGGAGACTGGAAAATACCGAACATCATATTCTTTTCTATTGACTGCAATGACAGAGAAAATCGGGCATGGTGGCAGGCTATCGATTTACTATCATGCTTGAAAACCTCCTCATAGCTTTTGTTGTAGAAATCCCCTGTAAACTGCTCTCAACCAGGATGGGTAGGCCTGGAGTGTGCAAGCTTTTGTCCTCATGGCTGTTTGGGTATAAAGATTAAATCAATATGTGCATCAGTTTGCATATA
The DNA here is from genome assembly GCF_044704955.1 of Pristiophorus japonicus. NCBI lineage: Eukaryota > Metazoa > Chordata > Chondrichthyes > Pristiophoridae > Pristiophorus > Pristiophorus japonicus. Next base: position 200,272,275 of record NC_091988.1, read on the forward strand.
ACTCGAGCTGCAAACGCCAATAGATCTAGATGTTCTGATTCAGGTAATGGCACCATTAACAGCACTATCTTGTATTTGATTCAGTATCCATCTTCTTTGCTTTCTGTTTCCCTTCTCGTGTTTGATTCAGTATCTGCCAAGACTCGCTTTCACAGCCACATCTCTTTCCTCAGTAACTGTCTCTGCCTCAGACTTAATCCACGTGGATTTCAACTGAAATTCCACCCTTCATGTTTTGGATCTATTAGGTATGGAAAAACTCCACAAAACTGAGTACTGTGAGCTAAAACTGATGTGACCTTAGTCTCTTTAATACAACTCCAGAGTACCTAAGCAGCATGATAGACAACCTTTTAGTACTCCCTTGCACGAGATGTGCAGGTGACCCTTGGGTCTCCAACAGTTGCACCCTCTGGTGGCAAGTCTTACACAGTTACAATGTTTACATACATAACATCACTCCCCTCCCCCCTGCAAAGTCTTTGATACAAATTATTTACAAGTTGAGACGATCCGGGGCCCTTCGCTCCCTGGTTAATCGTCTGAGTTCAAACTCTGGTATGGGTGAGTTGGTTGGACCATTGCTGCACTACAGTGCGGCTGGTCTGACAGGACTGTTGGGAATGGTGGGTTCATCCTCTTGATTGACAGCAAGGTCCATTGCTGGTTGGGTATGTGTTGGTGGATCGATGATAGTGATGTCCTCTTCAGGTTTTTCATGGTTGTCGGTGAACCGCAGTTTGGTCTGATCCAAGTGATTTCTGCACATTTGTCCATTCAATAGTTTGACTATAAACACTCTATTCCCCTCCTTGGCCAAGACAGTGCCAGCGACCCATTTAGGACCATGACCGTAATTAAGGACAAGCACAGGGTCGTTAACATCAATGTCACGTGATACAGCCACACGATCGTGGTACATGTTTTGCCGGTGATTCCGGGTTTCCACATGATCATTTAGATCCGGGTGGATTAGGGAGAGCCTGGTTTTAAGTGCTCTCTTCATTAACAATTCTGCAGGGGGAACCCCAGTGAGCGAGTGGGGTCACGTCCGGTAGCTGAACAGAACCCGAGATAAGCGGGTCTGCAAGGAACCTTCCATCACTCATTTCAAGCTCTGCTTGATAGTTTCGACTGCCCGTTCCACTTGACCGTTGGGTGCGGGCTTAAACGGGGCAGACCTGACATGCTTGATGCCATTGCGGGTCATAAACCCGTTGAATTCTGAGCTGGTGAAACACGGTCCATTGTCACTGACAAGGACGTCGGGCAAGCCATGGATGGTGAACATAGCCCGGAGGCTTTCAATGGTGACAGTGGATGTGCTGGAAGACATGATTACGCATTCAATCCATTTAGAGTTAGTGTCCACTACAACTAAAAACATCTTTCCGAGAAAGGGGCCAGCAAAATCTATGTGGATCCTGGACCACGATTTGGAGGGCCGTGACCATAGACTCAGTGGAGCCTCCCTTGGTGCATTGTTTAATTGTGAGCACGTGTTGCACTGGTGTACGCATGACTCGAAGTCTGAACATGCGACCTGGCTATAGCCTTCATCATGACAATGCCTGGGTGGGTATTGTGTAGGTTGCCTATAAATGTTTCCCTGCCTTTTTTTGCCAAAACCACATGATTACCCCATAAAAGACAATCCGACTGGATGGACATTTCACTTTGCGTCAGTGAAATGGCTTCATTTCATCTTGCATTTCCCCGGGAACGGCCGACCAGCTCCCATTGAGAACACAACTTTTTACAAGTGATAGCACTGGATGCTGGCTGGTCCAGGTCCTGATCTGGTGAGCAGTGACAGGTGACCCTCGCTCTCAAAAACATCCATGACCAGAAGCAAGTCTGCGGGCTGCACCATTTCCACCCCAGTAGTGGGCAATGGTAGCCGACTGAGGGCATCAGCACAGTTCTCCGTGCCTGGTCTATGGCGGATAACATAGTCATAGGTGGACAATGTTAGTGCCCATCTTTGGATGCGGACTAATCATTGGTATTTATACCTTTGCTTTCTGAAAACAGCGAAATTAACGGTTTGTGGTCGGTTTCAAGCTCAAACCGAAGTCCAAATAGGTATTGGTGCATTTTCTTAACCCCATATACACATGCTAACGCCTCTTTCTCGACCATACTGTAGGCTCTCTCAGCCTTAGACAGACTTCTAGATGCGTATGCAACCGGTTGAAGTCTGCCCGATACATTGGTTTGCTGTAACACACAGCCGATCCTATACGAAGATTCATCACAAGCTTGCACTAATCGTTTACACGGGTCATACAGTACAAGTAATTAACTAGAACAAAGTAGGTTTCTGGCCTTCACAAAGGCTGTCTCTTGAGATTTACCCCAAACCCAGTCATCACCCTTACGTAGCAACATGTGCAACGGTTCCAGCAAAGTTAACCCGGGTAGAAAGTTACCAAAATAGTTGAGGAATCCCAGGAATGAACGCAACTCCGTCACATTCAGTAGCCTGGGTGAATTCTTGATGACCTCTGTCTTTGAGTCCGTGGGTCGAATGCCGTTTGCCGCAATCTTTTCTTCCCAAAAATTCGCCCTCTGGTGCCAGGAAAACACACATGGAGCGTTTCAGCCTGAGTCCCACTCTGTCCAGTCGACTTAGAACCTCTTCCAGGTTGTGCAGGTGTTCGGTGGTGTCACGATCGGTGATCAGGAAGTCGTCTTGAAACACAACAGTACGCGTAACCAATTTCAGCAGATTCTCCATGTTCCTCTGGAAGATGGCAGTAGCCGAGCGAATCCCAAAAGGGCACCTGTGGTGTATAAACAGTCATTTGTGCGTGTTGATGCACGTCAGTCTTTTCGAAGATTCAGCCAGCTCCTGTTTCATGTAGGCAGAGGTTAGGTCCAACTTGGTGAATGACTTCCCTCCCGCTAAAGTTGTGAACAGGTCATCCGTCTTGGGTAGCGGGTACTGGTCATGTAACGAGACTCGGTTGATCGTTACCTTGTAGTCTCCGCAGATTCTGACCGTGCCATCGCTTTTCAACACCGGCACAATCGGACTGGCCCACTCGTTGAACTCGACTGGCAATACGATTCCCTCTCATTGAAGTTTGTCCAGTTCGATCTCGACTTTCTCCCTCATCATATATGGAACCGCTCGAGCCTTGTGATGAACGGGCCTTGCATCGGGGACTAGATGGATCTGCACCTTTGCACCTGTGAAGTTGCCGATGCCTGGTTCAAATATTGACGGAAACCTGCTCAGCACTTGGGCGCATGAGGCATCATCCACTGAAGATAGTGCTTTGATGTTGTCCCAGTTCCATTGAATCTTTCCCAGCCAGCTTCTGCTGAATAGCTTTGGGCTATCGCCTGGTACAATCCACTGTGATAAATCATGCACAGCTCCATCGTACGATACCTTAACTGCCGCACTGCCAATGACTATTATGAGCTCTTTGGTGTAGGTGCGCAGCTTTGTCTGAATCGGGCTCAGTTTGGATCTTTGTGCCTTGTTGCCCCACAGTTTCTCAAAAGCCTTCTGGCTCATAATTGACGGACTCGCCCCCATGTCCAACTCCATCGATACCGGAATACCGTTCATTTTGACTTTCAGCATGATAGGAGAGCTCTTGGTGGTGAAGGTGTGTATCCCATACACTTCTTCCTTGGGTTGAGTTGCCTTTCTTGTTTGTTCTGCGTGATTCGCGCCGGATCGATCATCCTCTGCCGACTCTGCCACGTGGTGACTCGCAACACTCTTGCACATTCGCTGGAGGTGCCCCATTGTTTCGCAGCCTTTGCACACGTAGTGCTTGAATCAACATTAGCACCATGATCGATGATTACCCCCGCAGCGCCAACATGGTGCTAATGGATTTGCATTCACGCCCAATGGCACACTCTGAGTCATCCTAGGTCTTGCAGCTTCAGATGTGTAGGCCTTGCCATATGCAGTTCTGCCTGCTAGCAACGTTATTTTATGCACAGTACTTGCCGGTGAGCTTCGATGCCGGGAAGATATCTGTCTGGTATTATCGCCCATGGATATGAATGCCTGGGCTATCGTGATGGCTTTGCTCAGGTCTGGGAATTTGGCGAATAGCAGCTTGCGAAGAATGACCTCATGGCCAATGCCAAGCACTAAAAAGTCCCGCTGCATTTCTGCCAAAATTCCAGGAAATTCGCAAGTTCCCACAAGGCGTCTCAGCTCGGCGACATAACTCGCCACATCTTGGTCCTCGGAGCGTTGGTGCGTGTAGAATCGATACCTGGTCATCAAGACGCTCTCCTTCGGCTTGAGGTGGTTCCGAACCAGCGTACACAACTCTGTATATGTCCTCTCCGCTGATTTCTCCAGTGCTAGCAGATTCTTGCTGAGCCCATATATTGTGGACCCACACACGGTGAGGAGAATCGCCCTGCACTCGATCGCTTTATCGTCCCCATCCAGCTTGTTGGTACGAAGTACTGGTCGAGACGCTCAACGAAGGCTTCCCAATCATCACCCTCTACAAATCTCTCTAAAATACCAACGGCAGCCATGACCACGTGAAAGTTCGTAATCAGTTACTCGTCGCCAATTGTTAGGTATGGAAGAACTCCACAAGACTAAATACTGTGAGCTAAACCTGATGTGACCTTAATCTCTTTAATACAACTCCAGAATGCCTAAGCAGCATGGAAGACAAGCTTTTATACTCCCTTGCACGAGGTGTGCAGGTGACCCTTGGGCCTCCAACAGTTGCGCCCTCTGGTGGCAAGTCTTACACAGTTGCAATGTTTACATACATAACAGGATCCACCCAGGATTGCAGATATCTCTGAGATATTCAGCATTCCTCGAACCACTGCTCTCGCCGTATGCTAAGATCCACACTCAACACTATGTGTGGCCACATGCACACACTCGACCTCTCTCTTCAGCAGCACTGATTCACTGTATCTCTAAGCTGTCCTGGTCCACAGTTCCATTTCATTCTTCGCCTCATCTGGTGCTTTAACCAAAAACGTTTTTCCTTCCTTTCAGGTGCCAAGGATCGTAAACTTCAACAACTCTTGGACACCACGCCCCTCCAGAAACTTCTTCCCCCACACTTCCCTCTGACCCCATCCGTTCTTCCAATCTCAAACCCAGCCGTGTTTTCACTATCCCCTCTGACCTCCCTCTCTCTAACCCCGAACGATCAGTCCTCAGCAAAGGTCTGAGCTTTATCCTGTTATGCCCCCACCTCAAAGAATTTCGAGCTCGGCACAATGCTGAGCTCTTTTTCCGCTGCCTTCGCTTCCGTGCCCACTGCTTCGGCAGGAGTTTCCCCACCGCACAGCTGACCCTTTCTCATGCTTTCAGAATTCTTGCTCTATCTGGACCCCTCCCTCTGGACTCTTACCCTCTCTAGACCTTTTCATTGCAAATTGCCAATGGGACATCGGCTGTCTCAATTTCTCTGCTCCCCTCACTCACTCCAACCTGTCTCCCTCTGAACTTGCAGCACTCCGCTCGCTCAGATCCAACCCCAAACTTGTCATTAAACCTGTTGTCATTAAACCTGCTGACAAGGGTGGGGCTGTTGTTGTTTGGCGAACCGACCTCTACCTTGCAGAGGCTGATCGCCAACTCTCTGACACCTCCTCTTACCTCCCCCTGGACCATGACCTCCCTACCGAACATCAAGCCATTGTTTCCCAGGCCGTCACTGACCTCATCTCCTCTGGAGATCTTCCCTCCACAGCCACCAACCTCTTGGTTCATCAACACCGCACAGCCCGCTTCTACCTCTTTCCCAAGATCCACAAACAGAACTGCCCCGGTAGACCCATCGTATCAGCTGGTTCTTGCGCCACAGAGCTTATTTCTTCCTACCTTGACTCTCTTTTTTCTCCCCGTGTCCAGTCTCATCCCACCTACATCCGCGACTCCTCCGATGCCCTCCGTCTCTTTAACAGTTTCCAGTTTCCTGGCCCCAACCGTCTCCTTTTCACCATGGACGTCCAATAACCTCTACACTTCCATTCCCCACCAGGATGGCCTGAGGGCGTTCCGCTTCTTCCTCGAGCAGAGGCCCAACCAGTCCCCATCCCCCACCCTCCTCCGCCCGGCTGAACTTGTTCTCACATTGAACAACTTCTCCTTTAACTCCACTCAGTTCCTCCAAATTAAAGCTGTTGATATGTGAATGTGCATGGGTCCTAGCTATGCCTGCCTTTTCGTGGGATATGTGGAACATTCTTTGTTCCAGTCCTACACAGACCCCCTTCTTCATCTCTTTTTTCCGGTACATTGATGACTGTATCGGTGCAGATTCCTGTTCTCGCCCTGAACTAGAAAATTTAATTCACTTTGCATCCAATTTTCACCCTTCCCTCACCTTCACATGGTCCATCTCCGACTCCTCCCTTCCCTTCCTCGACTTCTCTGACTCCATTTCTGGGAATAGGCTTTCGACCAGTATCCACTATAAGCCCACTGACTCCCACAGCTACCTGGACTACACTTCCTCCTACCCCGCATCCTGTAAGGACTCTATTCCATTCTCCAAGTTTCTCCGTCTCTGTCACATCTGACGATGCCACCTTTCACACTGGTGCCTCTGACATGTCTTCCTTTTTCTTCAACCGAGGATTCCCCTCCGCCGTGGTTAACATGGCCCTCGACCGTGTCCGTTCTATTTCCCGCACCTCATCTCTCACCCCGTCCCCTCCCTCCCAGAACCACGACAGGGTTCCCCTTGTCCTCACCTTTCACCCCACCAGCCTCCATGATCAACGGATCATCCTCCGCCATTTCTGCCACCTCCAGCGTGATCCCACCACCAATCACATCTTCCCCTCCCCTCCCCCTGTCAGCGTTCCGAAGGGACCACTCCCTCCACGACACCCTGGTCCATTCCGCAGTCACCCCCAGCACCCCTCCCCTTGCCACGACACCTTCCCATGCAAGTGCAGGAGATGCAACACCTGCCCTTTTACCTCCTCCCTTCCCACTGTCCAGGGCCCCAAATACTCCTTCCAGGTGAAACAGCGATTTACTTGTACTTCTTTCAATTTAGTATACTGTATTCGCTGCTCAAGATGTGGTCTCCTCTACATTGGGGAGACTAAGCATAGATTGGGTGACTGCTTTGCTGAACATCTCTGCTCAGTCCGTAAGTGTGACCCCGAGCTTCCGGTTGTTTGTAAATTTAATTCTCCACTCCACTCCCACTCTGATATCACCGTCCTCAGTCTCCTACACTGTTCCAATGAAGCTCAACGCAAGCTCGAGGAACAGCACCTCATCTTTCGTTTAGGCACTTTACAGCCTCCTGGGCTCAACATCGAGTTCAACAATTTCAGAGCGTAACCTCTGCCAATCTTTGGCTCCCTTTTCCTGCCTCCCCTCCCCCCTCCCCGCATCTTAGTTTTTTTTTTCTTTTTTCTTCTCTTTGTCTCTAATGGCAGCTGGTCATTACTCCACCAGTCACACCCTATCCACATTGACCTTTTTCTAACTTCTGTCATTACCATTTCAATTTGGCCCATCATTCCTTTTGTCTCTCTAATCTCTCCTGCCTTCCACCCTAACACAGACCTTCCCTTTTATTCTTTCTTCCCCTCCCCCAGTCAGTGCTTAAGAATGTGCTCTTTTTGAACATTCGGCAGTTCTGACGCAGGGTCATCGACCCAAAATGTTAACTTTATTTTTCTCTTCACAAATGCTGCCTGACCCGCTGAGATTTCCAGCATTCTCTGTTTTTATTATAGCACTGTTAACAACCGTTACTCAACTGCCAGCTGTACAAAATCCAAACAGCAGAAGCTAGTAAGTAAGAAAAATAAGAAGAGAATTAAGTTACCTGGGTTTCGTTGGCTAGATATAACCCATGTACATAATGGTATGTGCACCCATTCTTCATATGGCATATCTAACTCATCTCTTTACTCCCACAGGTCCACCAAGAGCCCCCCCTCACCTCCCCCCCACTGTCCAGGAGGAAGAGCAAGACGACTCCTCAGAGGGGCCTCCAGCCTATAGGGTGCTGCGTCACCAGACATGAGTGCACTCAGCACCAGCGCAGAGACACACATCTTGGTGGGTCCAACGCGGGATAGAGTTGTCACTGGGTCTGTCACAAGTCAGAAATAAGTGACAGCAGGTGGTGGAGACAGCGACAGCAGTGGATTCTCCTCGCTGGATGGCGCAGGATGCTCCCAGCTCTGCTCAGCTGCCTGCAGACTCTGAGCCTCAGGGACCATCCAGAAAGAGGGTGATCCTGTAGGTGCAGCAAGAAGTGCAGGAGGCTCTGACAGGTTTTGCGAACGCTGACCCTGTCTGCACCATCAGTTAGATATGCCATATGAAGAATGGGTGCACATACCATTATTAGTAGCAGGACATTTAGAAAATCACAATGCAATCAAGAAGAGTCAGCATGGTTTTATGAAGGAGAAATCATGTTATAATCTATATTAACGACTTGGAAAAAGGGACCGAGTGTAATGCAGCCAAGTTTGCTGATGATACAAAGATGGGAGGAAAAGCAATGTGTGAGGAGGACACAAACAACCTGCAAAAGACATAGACAGGCTAAGTGAGTGGATAAAAATTTGGCAGATGGAGTATAATGTTGGAAAGTGTGAGGTCATGCACTTTGGCAGAAAAAAATCAAGGAGCATTATTATTTAAATGGAGAAAGATTGCAAAGTGCTGCAGTACAAGGGGACCTGGGGGTACCAGTGCATGAAACACAAAAGGATAGTATGCAGGTACAGCAAGTGATCAGGAAGGCCAAAGGAATCTTGGCCTTTATTGCAAAGGGGATGGAGTATAAAAGCAGGGAAGTCTTGCTACAGCTATACAGGGCATTGGTGAGGCCACACCTGGAATACTGCATGCAGTTTTGGTTTCCATATTTACGAAAGGATATACTTACTTTGGAGACAGTTCAGAGAAGGTTCACTCGGTTGATTCCGGAGATGAGGGGGTTGACTTATGAGGAAAGGTTGAGTAGATTGGACCTCTACTCATTGGAATTCAGAAGAATGAGAGGTGATCTTATCGAAACGTATAAGATTATGAGGGGGCTTGACAAGGTGGATGCAGAGAGGATGTTTCCACTGATGGGGGAGACTAGAACTAGAGGGCATGATCTTAGAATAAGGGGCCGCCCATTTAAGACTGAGATGAGGAGAAATTTCTTCTCTCGGAGGGTTATAAATCTGTGGAATTCACTGGGCGATTCATTTTACTTACTTTAAACATTAAAATGGAAATTCTCGCCAGCTTATCTCGCTGAACGTTAGCGGTTCTACTCAGCGGCCAATCGGGCATTGAGGGCCTTTAGGGAAAGTCTATGCCATAGTCTCATAATAAGGAGCCGCCCATTTAAAACTGGGATGAGGAGGAATTTCTTCTCTCAGAGGGTTGTAAATCTGGAATTCGCTGCCTCAGAGAGCTGTGAAAGCTGGGACATTGAATAAATTTAAGACAGAGATAGAGAGTTTCTAAACGGATAAGGGAATAAGAGGTTATGGGGATCAGGCAGGGAAGTGGAGCTGAGTCCATGATCAGATCAGCCATGATCTTATTGAATGGCGGAGCAGGCTTGAGGGGCTGTATGGCCTACTCCTGCTCCTATTTCTTATGTTCTTATTGTTGTATATCTGTAAAGCATGCACTCCCATGTTCCGCCACCAGGAAGCTCATCCCCTGAAGTCCCAAGGGATCCCAGCATCCCTTGGGGGCACTGTTTATAAGTCGGCCCCTAAGGCCTGTTCCTCACTCTGGAGTGTGTTATTAAAGACTGAAGTCACTGTTACTTTAACCTCCCTGTGTGCAGCCTCATCTGTGTGAGGAACACAATAATTGGCGACGAGAATACGAATCCAACGCAAAGATGAAGCAAACTGTGGGCATCCTGGAGAAGTTCTCGGAGGGTGAGGACTTGGAAGCCTATGTCGAACGGCTAGACCAGTACTTTGTAGCCAACGAACTGAATGGAGAAGGAAGCGCTGCAAAAAGGAGAGCAGTCCTCCTCACAGTCTGCGGGGCACCGACCTACAGCCTCATGAAGAATCTTCTGGCTCCAGTGAAACCCACAGATAAGTCGTATGAGGAGCTGTGAACACTGGTTCGGGAGCATCTTAACCCGAGGGAGAGCGTGCTGATGGCGAGGTATCGGTTCTACACGTGCCAGCGATCTGAAGGTTAGGAATTGGCGAGCTACGTCGCCGAGCTAAGGCGACTTGCAGGACAATGTGAGTTTGATGGCTACCTGGAGCAAATGCTCAGAGACTTTTTTGCACTGGGCATTGGCTATGAGACCATCCTACGAAAACTTTTCACTGTAGAGACACCGACCCTCAGTAAGGCCATTGCAATAGCACAGGCGTTTATGTCCACCAGTGATAACACCAAACAAATCTCTCAGCACACAAGTGCTAGCAATGTTCATAAATTAACTGGAACTGTGTTTGCGAGCAGAAATGTACAGGACAGAACCCACAAGTCTGCAACTGCCAGCAGGCCTCAGGTGACCCAGATGACTCAGAGTCCCCAACAAAGGATGAATGCAAGGCAATTCACACCTTGTTGGCGTTGTGGAGGCTTCCATTCAGCCTATTCATGCCGCTTCAAATGGTATGTTTGCAAGAGCTGTGGAACAATGGGGCATCTCCAATGAGCTTGCAAACGAGCTGCAAGCTCTGCAAAACCTGCTAACCACCTCGTGGCAGAGGAAGATCGGTCCATGGTGGATCAAAGCAATTTTGAGCCTCAGAGAGAGGAGGCAGATGCTAAAGTATACGGGGTGCACACATTTTCAACGAAGTGTCCACCGAAAATGCTAAACGTAAAATTGAATGGCTTACCCGTAGCCATGGAATTGGACACTGGCGCTAGCCAATCCATCATGAGTAAAATGATGTTTGAGAGACTGTGGTGCAACAAGGCATTCAGACCAGCCCTGAGCCCCATCCACACAAAACTGAGAACGTACACCAAAGAGCTTATCACTGTCCTGGGCAGCACCATGGTCAAGGTCACCGACGAGGGCATGGTGCACGAACTGCCACTCTGGATTGTCCCGGGCGATGGCCCCACACTGCTTGGAAGGAGCTGGCTGGGAAAAATCTGCTGGAATTGGGCTGACATCCGAGCGCTATCACATGTCGATGAGGTCTTATATACCCAGGTTCTTAACAAATTTCCTTCCCTTTTTGAGCCAAGCATTGGAAACTTTTCCAGGGTGAAAGTGTGGATCCACTTGGTCCCAGAGGCACGATCCATTCACTACAAGGCGCGAGCGGTACCTCACATGATGAGGGAGAGAGTGGAAATCGAGCTGGACAGGCTGCAACGCGAGGGCATCATCTCCCCAGTGGAATTCAGTGAATGGGCCAGCCCGATTGTTCCAGTACTCAAAAGTGATGGCACGGTCAGGATTTGCGGCGATTATAAAGTAACTATTCATCGTTTCTCGCTACAGGACCAATACGCGCTACCTAAAGCAGACGACCTATTTGCGACGCTGGCAGGAGGCAAGACGTTCACCAAGCTCGACCTGACTTCGGACTACATGACACAGGAGCTGGAGGAGTCTTCGAAGGGCCTCACCTGCATCAACACGCACAAGGGACTGTTCATCTACAACAGATGCCCGTTTGGAATTCGGTCGGCTGCAGCGATCTTCCGGAGAAACATGGAGAGCCGACTCAAGTCGGTACCACACATGGTGGTCTTTCAGGACGACATATTGGTCACGGGTCGGGACACCATCGAGCACCTACAAAACCTGGAGGAAATCCTCCAGCAACTGGATCGCGTAGGGCTGCGGCTGAAGAGGTCAAAATGCGTCTTCATGGCAACAGAAGTGGAGTTTTTGGGGAGAAAGATCGCGGCGGAAGGCATTCGGCCCACAGACGCCAAGACAGAGGCTATCAGGAACGTGCCCAGGCCACAGAACGTCACGGAGCTGCGGTCAGTCCTGGGACTCCTCAACTATTTTGGTAACTTCCTACCGGGGTTAAGCACCCTCTTAGAGCCCCTACATGTGTTATTGCGCAAAGGTGAGAACTGGGTATGGGGAAAAAAACGAAGTAATTGCTTTTGAGCTTATGCTCCAACAAGCTGTTTGTATTGTATAACCCGTGTAAAAGACTTGTGCTCGCATGTGACACGTCATCGTACGGAGTTGGGTGTGTATTACAACAAGCTAACGTTGCGGGGAAGTTGCAACCTGTCGCCTATGCCTCCAGGAGCTTGTCTAAGCCTGAGAGGGCCTGCAGCATGATTGAGAAAGAGGCATTAGCGTGTGTGTTCGGGGTAAAGAAAATGCATCAGTACCTGTTTGGCCTCAAATTTGAGCTGGAAACCGATCACAAGCCCCTCACATCCCTGTTCGCTGAAAACAAGGGGATAAATACTAATGCCTCAGTCCGCATACACAGGTGGGCACTCACGCTATCAGCGTATAATTATACCATCCGCCACAAGCCAGGCACCGAGAACTGTGCAGATGCTCTCAGTCGGCTACCATTGCCCACCACGGGGGTGGAAATGGCGCAGCTTGCAAACTTGTTGATGGTCATGGAAGCGTTTGAAAATGATAAATCACCTGTCACGGCCCGCCAGATTAGGACTTGGATCAGCCAAGATCCTCCACTGTCCCTAGTAAAAAACTGTGTACTGCATGGGAGCTGGGCCAGTATCCCCGTTGAAATGCAAGAGCCAATCAAGCCGTTCCAGCGGCGAAAGGACGAGCTGTCCATTCAGGCAGACTGCCTGTTGTGGGGTAACCGCGTAGTGCTACCAAAAAAAGGGCAGGAAGTCGTTTATCTCGGATCTCCACAGCACACACCCGGGTATAATAATGATGAAAGCGATAGCCAGATCCCACGTGTGGTGGCCTGGTATCGACTCTGACTTAGAGTCCTGTGTACGGCAATTCAGCGTATGTGCTCAGTTGAGCAACGCGCCCAGAGAGGCACCACTAAGTTTGTGGTCCTGGCCCTCCAGACCATGGTCGAGGATCCATGTCGACTATGCGGGCCCGTTTCTCAGTAAAATGTTCCTGGTGGTGGTGGATGCTTTTTCAAAATGGATTGAATGTGAAATAATGTCAGGAAGCACCGCCACCGCCACCATTGAAAGCCTGAGGGCCATGTTTGCCACCCACGGCCTGCCTGACACACTGGTCAGTGACAACGGGCCATGTTTCACCAGTGCCGAATTTAAAGAATTCATGACCTGCAATGGGATCAAACATGTCACCTCGGCCCCGTTTAAACCAGCCTACAATGGGCAGGCAGAACGGGCAGTACAAACCCTCAAACAGAGCCTTAAACGAGTCACAGAAGGCTCACTTCAAACCCGCCTGTCCCGAGTACTGCTCAGCTACCGCACGAGACCCCACTCGCTCACAGGGGTGCTCCCGGCTGAGCTACTCATGAAAAGGACACTTAAAACCAGACTCTCGCTGGTTCACCCCAACCTGCATGATCGGGTAGAGAGCAGGCGGCAGCAACAAAATGTAAACGATGGTCGCGCCACTGTGTCACGGGAAATTGATCTGAATGACCCTGTTTATGTACTAAACTATGGACATGGTCCCAAGTGGATCGCGGGCACGATGATAGCTAAAGAAGGGAATAGGGTGTTTGTAGTCAAACTAGACAATGGACAAATTTGCAGAAAGCACCTGGACCAAACGAGGCTGCAGTTCACAGACTGCCCTGAACAACCCACAGCAGACACCACCTTTTTCGAGCCCACAACACACACCCAAAGGATCAACGACACCACGCCGGACCAGGAAATCGAACCCATCACGCCCAACAGCCCAGCAAGGCCAGGCTCACGTAGCAGCCCTGCAGGGTAAACAACACGCCAGCCCAGCGAGGGCACAGCCAACACACCAGAACAGACATTTGTACCGAGGCGGTCCACCAGGGAAAGAAAGGCTCCTGACCGCCTCACCTTGTAAATAGTTTTCACTTTGACCTTGGCGGGGTAGTGATGTTGTGTATCTGTAAAGCATGCACTCCCATGTTCCGCCACCAGGGAGCTCATCCCCTGAAGTCCCAAGGGATCCAGCATCCCTTGGGAGCACTGTATATAAGCCGGTCCCTAAGGCATGTTCCTCACACTGGAGTGTCTTATTAAAGACTGAGGTCACTGTTACTTTAACCTCCCTGTGTGCAGCCTCATCTGTGTTTGGAACACAATACTTATGTTCTTATGTTTGACAAATCTGCTGGAGTTCTTTGAGGATGTAATGAGCAGGGTGGATAAGGGGGAACCAGTAGATGTTGTGTATATGGATTTCCAGAAGGCATTCGATAAGGTGCCACATAAAAGGTTACTGCACAAGATAAGAGCTCACGGGGTTGGCATGGATAGAGGATTGGCTAACAGCAGAAAAAAGAGAGTCGAGATAAATGGGTAATTTTCAGGTTGGCAAACTGTAAATAGTGGGGTGCCATAGGGATTAGTGCTGGGCCTCAACTATTTTCAATCTATATTAATGACGGATGAAGGGATGAGTGTAATGTAGCCAAATTTTTTGATAATACAAAGATAGGTGGGAAAGCAAGTTTTGAGGAGGACACAAAGAATATGCAAAGGGATACAGATAGGCTAAGTGAGTTGGCAAAAATTTGGCAGATGGACTATAACGTGAGAAAATGTGAGGTAGGAAAAATAAAAAAGCAAATTATTATTTAAATAGGGAGAGATTAAAAAATGCTGAGGTACGGAGGGATCTGGGGGTCCTTGTGCATGAAACTCAAAAAGTTAGCATGCAGGTACAGCAAGTAAATAGGAAAGCAAATGGAATGTTGGCCTTTATTGCAAGGGGGGTGGAGTATAAAAGTAAGGAAGTCTTGCTACAACTGTACAAGGTGTTGGCAAGACTACACTTGGAGTACTACGTACAGTTTTGGTCTCCTTATTTAAGGAGGGATATACTTGCACTGGAAGCAGTTCAGAGAAGGTTCACGAGGTTGATTCCTGAGATGAAGGGGTTGTCATATGAAGAAACTTTGAGCAGATTGGGCCTATACTCATTGGAGTTTAGAAGTCTGAGAGGTGATATTATTGAAATGTATAAGATTCCGAGAGGGCTTGACAGGGTAGATGCAAATAGGATGTTTCCTCTCGTGGGGAATCTAGAACTAGGGGGCATAGTCTTAGAATAAGGGGTCAACCATTTAAAATAAAAATGAGGAGGAATTTCTTCTCTCAGACATAAGAACATAAGAACATAAGAAATAGGTGCAGGAGTAGGCCATACGACCCCCGTTATCCTGCTCCGCCATTTAATACCATCATGGCTGATCCGATCATGGACTCAGGTCCACTTCACCGCCTGCTCTCCATAACCCCGTATTCCCTTATCATTTAAGAAACTGTATATTTCTGTCTTAAATTTACTCAATGTCCCAGCTTCCACAGCTCTCTGAGGCAGCGAATTCCACAGATTTACAACCCTCTGAGAGAAGAAAATCTCCTCATCTCAGTTTTAAATGGGAGGCCCCTTATTCTAAGATCATGCCCTCTAGTTCTAGTCTCCCCTATCAGTGGAAACATTCTCTCTGTATCCACCTTGTCAAGCCCCCTCATAATCTTATACGTTTCGATAAGATCACCTCTCATTCTTCTGAATTCCAATGAGTAGAGGCCCAACCTACTCAACCTTCGCTGCCTCAGAGAGCTGTGGAAGCTGGGACATGGAATAGATTTAAGGTGGAGATAGACAAACTTTTGAGGGATAAGAGAGTCAAGTATTATGGGGAGAGGGCAGGGAAGTGGAGTTGAGGCCAAGATCAGATCAGCCATGTTCCTGGAGTGGGATTTGACCCCACAATCTTCTGACTCAGAGGTGAGTGTGCCACGCACTGAGCCACTGCTGATAGGGTTGGGAAGGCAGAGTGATAGGGGATGTGATGAGACGCACTGCAGGATGAAATTGAGTGTGGCTTTGTACTCAACTTTCCAGATCTAATGAGGTCATTGTAACATTTGTGGCACTGCTCCCAGGTCCTCCTGAACATATCCCTGATGTTGACCTCCTCTGCAATTTGGAGCCAGGCTCTTTTTGTTTTCTGGGGAGGTTTCTTCCGCCCATTGGAAGGGGAGAAGATATATCCCTGTGTGCTCTGATTCCCTCCACAAGGATATGGAGGGAGTCATCGGAGAATCTGGGTGCAGCCCTCTGCCTCTATGCAGCCACCTCTCCAACTGTTTGGAGTAATGACAACATCCAATGTGCTGCCTGCACACTCCTAGATGAACCTTCAAATGCAATATAGCCATGGCCCCTTTAAATATACTGTCTGAAAACGCATCATGGATGACGTCATTAGACGCTCACCATTTAATTGGGCCGGGTACGTGCATGGCTGGCTTAATAGGCCCATTATCGGAAAGTCATTTTCTGCAGCGGGATGGAAGCAGCAATGGGGTCATGACCCGCCATGCTGACCGCACGCATCCGACCCACCCAGGTACAGAAAATTCTGGCCAATACCACCAGTCCAATCAGAGATGAGATATAACCAGTCCAATCAGAGGCAAGACATAATGGAGGTGATTTTCAACTGTCAGACACCTAAATGACGAATGGCCAGCAATTTGAAAATTGGGGGACGACACGTCAGCCTCCCATTGAGGCCCAAGGCCCACGTGATGTGATTTTCAGTCAGCCTGTATCGGTGAGCCTGGAACAGTTGGAAAGCTGCTGATGTGAAACCAAAATTAAATATGAAAATCGGGGTCCCAGGGAGCAAGATTCTGTAAGACTGAGGATGCCTCCCACGTAAGTATGCAGCTTTTGGAGGTGAGCTATTGCACTGCAGCTATGTCATTCCCAATCTGTGGAAAGAGATAACCTTCAGAGATACTTATCTTGGCAAACTTCCTAAAAGCCGAGGTATTGATTTGCTATTTTTTCTCCTGACCAGTTGAGGTGAGTTACCAACCGCATCCATGCAATCCGAACAAGTACAGGTTGAAACATTTCCTGGCCTACACCAATAGTTTTCTCTGAGTTGAAGTAGATGAGTATTTATTTCAACCTGTGAGGATTTAAGACTTTTTCTTCCTCAAATGATTCCTCAAAAACATTACGTCAGGCAATTTTCACATTTAACTATTGTCAACTGCAGCCCCAGCTAGAGTATCATGTCCAGTTCTGTGCAGCACACTTTATGAAGGATGTTAAGGCCTCAGAGAGTCTGCAAAGAATGGTCTCAGAGATGAGGGACTTCAGTTATGTGGAGAGACTGGAGAAGCTGGGTTGTTCTTCGAGCAGAGAAAGTTAAGATGAAATTTAATGGAGGTGATCAAAATTATGAGGGTTTTTGATAGAAAAAATAAGGAGAAACTGTTTTCACTGGCAGGAGGGTCGGTAACCAGAGGATACAGATTTAAGATAATTGGCAAAAGGGAGATGAGGAGACATTTTTTCACACAGCGAGCTGTTATGATCTGGAATGCTCTGCCTGAAAGGGCGGCAGAAGCAAATTCAATAATAACTTTCAAAAGGGAATTGGATAAATATTTAAGGGGAAAAAATTGCTGGGCTAGGGGGAAAGTGCAGGGGAATGGGACTAATGGGATAGCTCTTTCAAAGAGCCAGCACAGGCACGATATGCCAAATGGCCTCCTTCTGTGCTGTATAATTTATGAACTGCTTCATTTCGATTACGAACTGTTCAGCTTAATCTCACAGATGTCTGACAGCACCTTTGACATATTAGCGTGGATTTTTACTCCTGTTTGGAAGAGATGGGATAAGGGGAGCCACCCGGGAGTGGCCACGGAAGGCCCAGGCGATTTTAATATCCACGTCTCATTAATATCCTGGTGACCAGCTGCCTGCCCAAATCAGGCATGACAAGGCACCTGGCCAACTGCCCACAAGTGGCGATGGTGCAGCCCTGAAGTCAGCCGTGTGCTCTTATGTACATCGCGGGGAGGGCTGGGTTCCACAGATTGGAAGGTGGAAGGAGCGGCTGGGGTGAGCTTGGAGTGGCAGTGGCCTAATCTTTCCTTGCAGGGCCTGGAGGTAGCATGCATGCTCTTCCTGGCCCCACAAAGAAATGTTTTTCACTTACCTGTTGGTGCCTCTGCTCGGTGTCCAGCAGCTTTCACGGGTCAGGAATACCACGGAAGTCACTCTTAGGTCCAATATGAGCAATAAAATCGCCGCGGGGTAGTTTTTGGAGTGGGATGAATAGCTGTTCTGTATAAATGCCCATTCCACCCAGTTTCTGATGGGTGCAGGGAGTTCAAATCCCCTCCAAACAATCAGAAAGTTAAACCAATATTTTTTTTGGAACACTGGCAAACAGCCCAAAGAATGAGCTTTTGATCAACGTCTAAGCTAATTTTATTGTTTGCTTATGCTTATTAAAGTCTGCATAAGTTGCAGACTCTCATGTGCTTTAAGATGGTGGAGGGAGGGGCTGGGTGGTGAGGGGAGGAAGATTTTTTAAATCAGAGAGGGATTGCGGTGATTTAATTCCCGACCGCCAGTGGCAGCCTTTGCCATTATAACTATAGGTCGACTTCCTACCCGTCGCAGTGGGAAGAGGGCGCAAAGCGGCTGCCCACAATCGAAGATCGAGCGTTCCTTGGCTGGCCAGTGGCTTCCAGTTAAGTATTGCCCTCTCACTTTCAGGTGGATGTAAAATATCCCATGGCACTATTTGAAGAAGAGCAGGGGCATTATCCCCGGTGTCCTGATCAATATTTATCCCTCAACCAACATCACTAAAACAGATTTTCTGGTCATTATCACATTTCTGTTTGTAGGACCTTGCTGTGTCGTGTTTCCTACATTACAATTACCTTTCATCAGAACATTACTGTAATGATATGATACCAACAACTTGATAGGGAATTGTGGCACTAACACTTTGCCAGGGCTTGCCTCACATTTACTTTTGCTGGGCAAAATGTTTGGTGTAACATTACGAATGATAACTGGGGCAAAGGTGTTGCCCTTTTGTTCCTACTTCTCTGTGGGAATTGGCACTCAAAGTTCTGGAGATCACCATATGAGCCATCACCATGTGAGCCATCCAGTCAAAAATGTCCCAGTGTGTTTGGCCAGATCCAGAGCACTTCGGGTCTCAGGCTGAGCATATCCCACTGGCCTGACTGTCCACCCCAGGAGACAGAGGACTGATGAACACACCCCATATCTTAGGAACATAGGATCAGGAATTCACCAATCAACCCCTCAAGCCTCCTCCAACATTCAGTTAGATCATGACTGATCAGTATCAAAACTCCATTTACTCACCTTAGCTCCACATCCCTTGATACCCTTACCTGACAAATATCTATTATAGAATCATCACACTTCTGACTTGTGCCTTGTAGATGGTGGAAAGGCTTTCGGGAGTCAGGAGGTGAGACACTTGCCACAGAATATCCAACATGTGGGCATACCCAATATGCGGGCATAGACTGCTTCATTTTCTGAGGAGTTGCGAATGGAATTGAACATTGTGCAATCATCAGCAAACATCCCCACTTCTAACCTCATGATGGAGGGTTGGATCATTGATGAAGCAGTGATCTGCCAAGATGGTTCTGCCAAGGACACTGCCCTGAGTAATTCCTGCAGCGATGTCCTGGGGCTGGGATGATTGGCCTCCAACAACCACAACCATCTTCCTTTGTGCTGGGTATGACTCCACTCAGTGGAGAGTTTTTCCCCTGATTCCCACTGCCTTCTATTTTACTAGAGCTCCTTGATGCCACACTTGGTCAAATGCTGCCTTGATGTCAAGTGCAGTCACTCTCACCTCACCTCTGGAATTCAGCTCTTTTGTCCATGTTTGGACCAAGGCTGTAATGAGTTCCCAGTCACACCCCGAGAACAGCCGACTGTTAAAGGCACGGCAAGTTAAGTATAAGCATGCGCAGTTCAAGACTCTCATTCATCTGAGGATGGATGCAGAGGCAGGTCGACAACGTGCACACCGCTTCTCGGCTGCGGTCCTTAAGACAGTCCTGGAGGCCGTGGAACGGCGCCAAAATGCCCTGCTGCCTTGAGGAGAGACGAAGGCCATCCCCCTGAGTGCTCAGGATGTTGTGAAGGGATGTCACATAGTATGTTTGTGCCCGCGACATGGTGCAGAGGACCACAACTCAATGTCGGAAGAAATTCAATGACCTAACTAGGCTCAGCAGGGGGAGTACCTGTTACATTATCCTTGCAATGCCTTCATGTGAGCCTCACTGCTTGACATTGATCACACCTTGTCTATATGTGCCAGGCCATGCTCCTTGTTGCTGTAGACATCCTCAAAGCTCTCTATAGCCTCCCCAGACATGCCCCGCCCATCCAAGCGTCTCTCATCTTCCAGCTCCCGACTCAGCCTGAGGACACCAACAAGACCTTTTAACTCTCCATATGTGGTCACAGGGCTTCAGCATCATACTTACTCGTACCTCCTTGTGCCCAGACCCCACATTTTACACATCAACTGTGAGCTGCCACACTGTATGAGATGCAGACATTGAGATGTCGCGATATCAGTAGCGAGTAACTTACCAGAGACAGATGCTGCACAGCAGTAGCTACAGACCCACAGACAACATCTTGATTTGATCATTAAAGGCCAAGCTCACCCACAGCAGGCGAGAGCAGAAGCGGACGGGAGGAAGGGAGCCAGACCTCCAGGACCTCACCACCACTGAGGAGCAAGTGTCTGTATTCATGGGCCGCGCAGTCAGAGCAGTCGTGGCTGGATAGGCAGAGCCCCCACAGAACACTGATGGTTTGTCAATGAGATGTCCGCTTTCTGTGACAGCCCTCACTCTTCATCTCACATGCCTTACAACATGTATCTGCAAAATAACGATGCCCCCTCCTTCTTGCCTTCCTGCCCCTTCCCCAGCTGCTACCCACACTTGTGTGTTGCTTTGTGCTTACAGAGGATGAACCAAATGTGCTGCAGCCTGCCCCGTTGGCCAGCATCCTCACATGGAGGGGGAGGATGTCGGGATGTATTGGGGAATCTAGAACTAGGGGGCATAGTTTAAGAATAAGGGGTCGCCCATTTAGGTGAGATGAGGAGGAATTTCTTCTCTCAGAGGGTCGTAAGTCTTTGGAATTCTCTGCCCCAGAGAGCTGTGGAGGATGGGTCATTTAATATATTTAAGGTGGAGATAGACAAGATTTTTGAACGATAAGGGAGTATAGGGTTATGAGGAGAGGCAGGGAAGTGGAGCTGAGCCCAAGATCAGATCAGCCATGATCTTATTGAATGGCGGAGCAGGCTCGAGGGGCCAATGCCTACTCCTGCTCCTATTTCTTATGTTCTTATGTGTGTGGCCACCAACCGGGACCCGACCCCAGTAACTGCAAGCTGGGACACCAGCTCGGTGGAGGACACCACCAACTTCTGGGGCGTCCCACAGTGCGAGGGTAAGCTTGGGGGGGCCAGTTCTCCATGGGTAAGTCGGCCCAGGAATTCTGCTAAGAGTCAGGCAGATGAGGACCTTGATTGGGAGGCTCTGTCCAGGGAGTCATTGCAGATGCACTGTGAGATGATGGGTTCATTGGGGAGTGTGCCGCAGAGCATGGTTGCACTTGGTGTGAGTGTGACGGAGGCCGCCTCCAGCATGGGCCGCACCTCTCAGCAGCCCACTGAGACCATCCTTGCCAGTCTAGACCAGCAATAACAGGCGACAGTGGGTTCCTAGGGGTGATAGCATGCGCAATGGTTGACATCACAGGCCGAAGCCACGCAAGGTCTTCATGATGTCATGCAGACACCAGTTGCTGGCATGCACTCTCAGACTGCAGCGTTTCAGACGCTCTCTGCGTTTATTCAGTCTCAAAGTGCTGCCATGCAAGCTATGTCTGCCGCTATCCTTTCTGCTTTCCCCACAGTCGGATGGGGAACAGATGGTGCCACAACAAGTCAACAACATGTGGGGGCACATATTGCTCCTGATGTTTTGGCGCTCTGGAGGAGTGGCAGTGTGTTGCTGGAAATGGGACGTGCTGTCCTTCCTCACGATGACAGCATTCCAGCTTCCACACCCAACACGGCCTGCACCTCAGCCATCCCACACAGCGGTCACCCAGTCAGCAGTCGCGCCCTCCATGCCCACAGTTGATCAAGAGCGTCCTCCGAGTCCATCTGGCCTGCATTCCTCAAACGCACAGCAGCCCTCAAGTGGCTTTGGTGCAGGCACTGATGAACCATTGTGGAGGAACAGTGGGCGAGGGAGGGGCTTGAGGCCGAGAGATACGAAATGCAAACAGACATCACACTGATTAAAGGTGTCCCCATGGGTAAAATTTACACAATGCTGGATATGTTATTCATATGTTGTACAATTTGAAAAGGCGGGTGCTCCATTTTGTTTTATTTGAGGGGGTGGGGTTTTTGGGGTTGTTGGAAGGATGTGTTGCGATTAAAATGTAAGTTTGACTATTTCCTTCAGCCTCTGTTGACTTGTTATGGAGATGTGACCTTATCGTGATGCAATGCGCGGTCGTTATTAGCTACATCCCTCAGCTCCCTCCATTTAAGCGAAGCACTCCCTTATGAGCCGCCGCCGAATAGCCCTGCCGCTGCCAACATTGGCACATTGCCTCTTCCGTGGCTGCTGCTGGTCCTCATTGTGTTGCTGGACATTTGGGGTGTCGTCAGGCTCCTGTTCCTCTTCCCTCTCCTCCTCCTGAGGTGATCCTGCGATCCTCATTAGCAAGGCCTGGGCCCTCATGATGGCCAAGTTGTGCAGCATACTGTTATGTATTTAATCCCTTGTAACCGGTTTTACACGAGCACCAGAGGGCCTACCTGTTGGAGTCCCAAGGGATCCCGGCATCCCTTGGGAGCACGGTATACAAGCAGGCCACCCATGTGGTACCTGCACTCTGGAATCTTATTAAAGGAGCTAAGGTCACATTTGCTCATTGTACACAGTACTCAGTTTCATCCTTTATTTTGAGTGTACCAATTGGCGACGAGGTAACGAACAACCGCGCGAAAATGCAAAGAACAGTTGGTATCCTGGAGAAGTTCTCAGAAGGGGAGGATTGGGAGGCCTTCGTGGAGAGACTCGACCAATACTTTGTGGCCAACGAGCTAGAAGGGGAGGAGAACGCTACCAAACGAAGGGCGATCGTCCTGTCTGTGGGGCAACAACCTATGGCCTCATGAAGAATCTCCTAGCTCCGGCAAAACCAACAGAGAAATCCTATGAAGAAATGTGTACGCTGGTCCGGGAGTACCTAAATCCAAAGGAAAGCGTTTTGATGGCGAGATATCGGTTCTACACGTGTCAACGATTGGAGGGCCAGGAAGTGGTGAGCTATGTCGCCGAACTAAGGCGCCTCGCAGGACATTGTGAGACCAAATGCTTAGAGACTTTTTTGTACTGGGCATTGGCCATGAGACAATCCTTCGCAAACTGTTGACTGTAGAAACTCTGAACCTAAGTAAAGCCATAACGATAGACCAGGCATTTATGTCGACCAGCGACAACACCAAACAGATTTCGCAGAGTAAAGAATTTTCGGCCAGTACTGTGCATAAAGTAACGTCGGTTTTGAGCAGAAATATACATGGCAGAATGTACAGGCTGGCTGCTGCTGCCTGACCTCAGATGACCCAAAGTCCACCATCAAATCAATTGTTAATGCGAGGCAGTTAACACCTTGTTGGTGTTGTGGAGGTCACCGGCCCCATCGGTGCCGCTTCAAGCACTATGCGTGCAACGGTTGTAGAACAATTGGACACCTCCAGCGAATGTGCAGGCGAGCTGCAAACCCTGCAAACCACCACGTTGCAGAGGAAGATCGATCCACTGTGGATCAAGCTGAAGTGGAGACTCGTACCGAGGAGGCAGAAGTGTACAGGGTACTCACATTCACGACGAAATGTCCACCAATAATGTTGAAAGTTAAACTGAACAGTATTCCAGTATCTATGGAACTGGACACGGGTGCATAGAAACATAGAAAATACGTGCAGGAGTAGGCCATTCGGCCCTTCGAGCCTGCACCACCATTCAATAAGATCATGGCTGATCATTCACCTCAGTATCCCTTTCCTGCTTTCTCTCCATACCCCCTGATCCCTTTAGCCATAAGGGCCATATCTAACTCCCTCTTGAATATATCCAATGAACTGGCATCAACAACTCTCTGCGGTAGGGATTTCCACAGGTTAACAACTGTCTGAGTGAAGAAGTTTCTCCTCATCTCAGTCCTAAATGGTTTACCCCTTATCCTTAGACTATGTCCCCTGGTTCTGGACTTCCCCAACATCGGGAACATTCTTCCTGAATCTAACCTGTCCAGTCCCATCAGAATTTTATATGTTTCGATGAGATCCCCTCTCATTCTTCTAAATTCCAGTGAATAAAGGCCCAGTCGATCCAGTCTCTCCTCATATGTCAGTCCAGCCATCCCGGGAATCAGTCTGGTGAACCCTCGCTGCACTCCCTCAATAGCAAGAACGTCCTTCCTCAGATTAGGAGACCAAAACGGAACACAATATTCCAGGTGTGGCCTCACTAAGGCCCTGTACTACTGCAGTACGACTTCCCTGCTCCTATACTCAAATCTCCTAGCTATGGAGGGCAACATACCATTTGCATTCTTCACTGCCTGCTGAACCTGCATGCCAACTTTCAAGACTGATGTACCATGACACCCAGGTCTCGCTGCACCTCCCCTTTTCCTAATCTGCCGCCATTCAGATAATATTCTGCCCTCATGTTTTTGCCACCAAAGTGGATAACCTCACATTTATCCACATTATACTGTATCTGCCAAGCGTTTGCCCACTCACCTAACCTATCCAAGTCACCCTGCAGTCTTTTAGCGTTCTCCTCACAGCTCACACCGCCACCCAGTTTAGTGTCATCTGCAAACTTGGAGATATTACACTCAATTCCCTCATCTAAATCATTGATGTATATTGTAAAGAGCTGGGGTCCCAGCACTGAGCCCTGTGGCACCCCATTAGTCACTGCCTGCCATTCTGAAAAGGACCCATTTATCCCGACTCTATGCTTCCTATCTGCCAACCAGTTCTCTATCCACGTCAGTACATTACCCCCAGTACCATGTGCTTTAATTTTGCACACCAATCTCTTGTGTGGTACCTTGTCAAAAGCCTTTTGAAAGTCCAAATACACCACATCCACTGGTTCTCCCTTGTCTACTCTACTAGTTACATCCTCAAAAAATTCTAGATTTGTCAAGCAGGATTTCCCTTTCATAAATCCTTGATGACTTGGACCGATCCCGTCACTGCTTTCCAAATTTGCTGCTATTTCATCTTTAATAATTGCAAATCAGTCCATAATGAGTAAAAAGGCCTTCGACAGGCTGTGGGGGAAAAAGGCACACAGGCCCAAGCTCAGCCCCATTCACACCAAACTAAGGACTTACACCAAGGAACTAATCCCTGTAATTGGCAGTGCAGAAGTCAAAGTCTCCTATGATGGAGCAGTACACGAACTCCCGCTGTGGATTGTGCCAGAGGATGGCCCCATGTTATTTGGTAGAAGCTGGCTGGGAAAGATCCGCTGGAACTGGGACAACATCCGAGCGCTTTCATCCGTCGACGATGCCTGATGTGCCCATCGTGAGCAAGTTCCCATCGTTGTTCGAGCCAGGCACTGGAAGTTTCTCGGGGGCGAAAGTGCAGGTCTATTTGGTCCCCGTTACGCGACCCATCCACCACGAGGCATGGGCGGTACCGTACATGATGTGTGGGAAAGTGAAATAGAGCTGCAGCGAGAAGGCATCATCATGCTGGTGGAATTCAATGAGTGGGCTAGTCCGATTGTCCCGGTACTTAAAGAGGATGGCACGGTTAGAATTTGTGGGGACTATAAGGTAACGATTAAACGTTTTTCACGACAGGACTAGTACCCGCTACCCAAGGCAGACGACCTATTCGCGACCCTGGCTGGAGGGAAGAAGTTCACCACGCTGGGCCTGACCTCGGCCTACATGACGCAGGAGCTGGAGGAGTCTTCGAAAGGCCTCACCTGCATCAACACGCACAAAGGTCTGTTCATCTATAACCGCTGCCCGTTCGGGATTTGGTCGACCGTGGCAATCTTCCAACGGAACATGGAGAGCCTGCTAAAGTTGGTTCCTCGCACCATGGTTTTCCAGGACGACATACTGGTTACAGGTCAGGACACCATTGAGCACTTGAAGAATCTGGAAGTCGGTTGGATCTCGTGGGGCTCAGGTTGAAACGCTCGAAGTGTGTTTTACTGGCAAACGACATCAGACCCACCGACGCCAAGACGGAGGATATCAAGAACACGCCGAGACCACAGAACGTGACGGAGCTGCGGTCGTTCCTGAGACTCCTTAACTATTTCGGTAATTTCCTACCCGGGTTAAGCACCTTGCTAGAACCCCTACATGCGCTACTGTGCAAGGGAGACCGACTGGGTATGGGGGAATTCACAAGAGGCTGCCTTTAAGAAAGCCAGAAATCTGTTGTGTTCAAACAAACTGCTTGTCCTGTATAACCCTTGTAAAAGATTAGCGCTAGCTTGCGATGCGTCATCATTCGGGGTTGGGTGTGTGTTACAACAGGCTAACGAATTGGGGATCTTGCAACCGGTCACTTATGCATCCAGGAGTTTGTCCAAGGCCAAAAGGGCCTACAGCATGATTGAAAAAGAGGCTTTGGTGTGCGTTTACGGGGTAAAAAAAATGCACCAGTACTTATTTGTCCTCAAATTTGAGCTTGAAACTGACCACAAGCCGCTCATATCGCTGTTCTCTGAGAGCAAAGGGATTAACACCAATGCCTCTGCCCGCATCCAAAGATGGGCGCTCACACTGTTGGCATACAACTATGTAATCTGTCACAGACCGGGCACAGAGAACTGCGGAGATGCTCTCAGTCGGTTGCCATTGCCCACCACCGGAAATGGCACAGCCAGCGGACTTGCTCATGGTCATGGAGGCATTCGAGAACGAAAAGTCCCCCGTTATGGCCTGCCAGATCAGGACCTGGACCAGCCAGGACCCTTTACTGTCCTTGGTAAAAAACTGTGTCCGCCATGGGAGCTGGTCCAGTGTCCCAGCGGAGATGCAGGAGGCGATTAACCCGTTTCACAGGCGCAAAGATGAAATGTCCCTGCAGGCAGACCGTCTGTTCTGGGGCAATCGCGTGGTCTTGCCCAAGAAAGGCAGAGATATGTTCATATGTGAACTGCACAGCTCCCACCCAGGCATTGTAATGATGAAAGCCACAGCCAGATCCCATGTGTGGTGGCCTGGCATCGACTCAGATTTAGAGTCATGCGTGCGCCAGTGCAACACTTGCTCTCAGCTGAACAATGCACCCAGAGAGGCACCGCTAAGTTTGTGGTCGTGGCCCTCCAAACTGTGGTCGAGGATCCACGTGGACTATGCGGGCCCATTTCTAGGCAAAATGTTTTTGGTTGTCGTGGACACTTACTCAAAATCGATTGAATGTGCGATAATGTCTGTAAGCACGTCCACGGCCACTATTGAAAGCCAACGAGCCATGTTTGCCACGCACGGCTTGCCTGATGTCCTCGTCAGCAACAATGGGCCGTGCTTCACCAGTGCTGAATTCAAGGAATTCATGACCCACAATGGGATCAAACACGTCACATTTGCCCCGTTCAAGCCCGCATCCAACGGCCAGGCAGAACGGGCAGTTTAGACCATCAATCAATGCTTGAAACGTGTGTCGGAAGGCTCCCTGCAGACCTGACTGCCCTGAGTGCTGCTCAGCTCCCGCACCAGACCCCACTCACTCACCGGGGTTCCCCCAGCTGAGCTGCTCATGAAAAGGGCACCCCGATCGCCATGATCACGTGGAGGGCAAGCGGCATCAACAAAGTGTGTACCATGACCGCGCAAATTTATCACACGATATTGAGATCAATGATCCTGCGTTTGTGCTCAATTATGGACATGATCCCAAATGGCTCGCTGGCACGGTCACAGCCAAAGAGGGGAGTAGGGTGTTTCAGGTCAAATTGGGCAATGGACAAACGCACAGAAAACATTTGGACCAAATCAAATTGCGGTTCACCAACAGCTACGACCAACCCGAAGAAGACACCACAACCTTGACCTTCCAACACACACACAAGTGGCAACTGACATCATGGTTGACCACGAAGCCGAACTCACCATTCCAAGCAGCCCGGCAAGGCTGGCTGTCCAACAGCCCAGTGAAGAACTAACCAACTTACCCACACCCGCATTTGTAACGAGACAATTGACACAGGAGTGAAAAGCCCCAGATCCTCTCACCTTGTAAATAAGTGTACTGTTGACTTCACGGGGGAGTGATGTTATGTATTTAACCCCTTGTAACCTGTATTATACTACCACCAGAGGGCCTACCTGTTGGAGTCCCAAGGGATCCCAGCATCCCTTGGGAGCACGGTATATAAGCAGGCCACCCACAAGATACCTGCACTCTGGAGTCTTATTAAAGGAGCTAAGGTCACACTTACTCATTGTATACAATACTCAGTTTCATCCTTCATTATGAACATAGCACATACCACATTGAATAGTGAGACCTGATGAGGGGAATATTGAAGGCTGCCTCCAGAGCGGTCCAGGCATCAGAATCGCTGCTTCAGCACCCCTACTGTCTGCTCTATGTTGTTGCGGGTGGTGGCATCGCTCTCATTATAGCATTCCTCCGGCTCTGTGGTGGGGTTGTGGAGGAGGGTCATTAGCCAGGTGTCCAGGCCGTATCCCTTGTCCCCGAACAGCCAGCCTCGGTGGCTAAAACAGTCGAGGCACAGTGCTCTCCCGCAGGATAAAATCATTATGTGTGCTTCCAGGATAGCGAGCATTGACTGCGAGGATGCGCTGCATCTGGTCACATCAGCTGCACATTTAGGGAATGGTATCCATATCTGTTTCTGAAGACCTCGACATTCTGAAATGGTGCTCGCAAGGCCATGTGCATGCAGTCAATTGCTCCTTGCATCCTCTTGAAGCCCGCTATCCTGGCAAACCTACATGCGTGCTCATCCTGTTTCTCCATGGTCATTGGAAAGTTAATGAAGTCCATTTGATGGGTGTAGAGAGCCTGTGTGACGTCGCGGATGCAGCGATGTGCTGTGAATTGTGAGATACTGCATATGTCCCCTGATGCAGCCTAGAAGGAGCCAGAGGCATAGAAGGTGAGTGCCACCATGACCTTCACTGCAACGGGCAGCACAGTCCTGGTGCCCGTGTGAGGCTGATGGTCTTCCTGCAGGAGATGACATATCTCTGTAACGACCTCCTTTCGGAAGTGCAGCCTTCTGACACACTGCTCCTTGGACAGGTCCAGGTATGAGCGTTGCTGCCGGTAAAGCCATTGGGGTAAAGCCTCCTGCCCCAACATCTAGGGTCTCTCCTCCTTCAGCCACCGACATGGCCAACGGCCCTTTTCTCTTGACGACGCCTTGCTAGAGCATATAGATTGCGACGCTGGTGAACTAGTAATGCCTCAATTAAAGTTTTAGAAATAAGTTTCTCTCACGCTCAACTGCTATGTCTGTCTGCCGCTGCAAACTCGGAGGCTCACCACTGTGCTGTGACTAAACGTTGCACTGACTGTGACCTTCGAGGGAAGCGCTTCATCATCCCTTTAAGTATCCACCAGTTAACGACTCTGCAAGCCTGTACCGACTGTTTTTCCAGACGTTGTTCTTGGCGGCCGCTAAATAAGATGGCCGCACCCAAGTTCCCGACCGGGGTGCAAGCGCGGGTGTTGCATCAGGACTGACGTCAGGATCGCACTGATTGTCAGCAGCCGAGCGCTACTGGTTTGCGCCTACGGTGAGCCTCTAATGAATTTTCGGCCGGGACGCTAAAAGCTGCGCTCCCGGTTGGTAACCTCTTACGCTGCCATTAACGCCCCCTCAGGCTGCTAACTGAAGCGTTAGACAACTGAAAATCCAGCCTCAAGTATTTAAATAAGTGAGGTGCATTCCTACGGGGAGAGAGTATCCACTCTGTATTGGGCAAGCAGAAACTGAATGGTGCCTGCAGATTTCTCAATTTTGGTTTGGAGACTCTTAAACATGGTTTCTCACATGTCAAAACATAATTGTCTCCTGGTTCAGCACAAACAGCTTTAATTGTATTTTTTAAAGAGTATATTCAGTTGTGACCCTGAAATAAAATGGATCCTTCACTGGTTGAGTTGTTTTATCTTACAATTGTCTATATAATACATACCAGATCATGACTTAATTCCTTGATTTCAGGATGTCTTACATAATCCAAGGTATAGTACAAGTCCCATGTCACAAAGTCAGTACTAAGCTTTGTTCACACGCCACTTTCATCTTCAAACGACTTCAGGAATTCACCACATCAAAGAAACAATCTGCGATGCTAATAAGAAACAATTAATTTTCGAATGAAAAACTCACCATCTGGCCTCCATTATAACTGATAACTGATTCCTTCATGTGAATCTTAGACAATTAACCACTGATCTCAGTAGATTGGATAATGAATGGAGATTGCCCTGGATGGTTTATGATGTACTCCAGTTAAAGGCTTCCTGTTGCCTATGATATGTGCCAGACAGTCACATATTACCCATGGCATTGAATAGTACACAGTTTTTTAAAATAAAACTCGAAGTGGGACTGTTATATGATAGGGACCAACTTGAGTCTGGTATCTACCTTCAGTTACTGAGGTCAAGAGAAATTGCCATAAAAATAAAGAAGAAAGACTTGCATTTATATAGCGCCTTTCATGACCCCAGGACAACATCGGCTTCGCAGTTGTGTGGGACAGATCAGATGGACCAGAGGGTCTTTTCCTGTCCGTCGTTGTTTGTATGTTAACAGGGGCAGTTCACAGAGAGAGCCTCTCTCTCCGAGGGCAAATTAAAGGGTGAACAGGATTGGTGTGGGCAGGGGCCTAGGCTGGCAAGAAGCCTGGTGCTCTGCCCAGGAGATCTTAACTCCCGAACCTCACTGGCATAATTGTAGTCAGTCTCTCGCTGAACCCAATGGGAAGAGCTAGGATGGTGATGGGTGGGAGCTGGGTATCATGTGACAGGAGGCCACCACCAGGAACCAATCAAACAGACCTCAGCACTAAGAAAGAAAGACTTGCATTCATATAGCGCCTTTCACAACCTCAGGGCATCCCAATGAACTTTACAGCCAATGAAGTACATTTTTTGAAGTGTAGTCACTGTTGTAATGTAGGAAGCGTAGCACCTAATTTGCACACAGCCAAGGTACAGGCCTGCACCAGGGGGCATGTTTGAGATGGGATCATGTCATTGCAGCAGAGTGCCCTTCACTGAGCTCTCTTTGCTTGGTGCCCAGGGACAGAGGGAACAGACAATCAACCGGAATGTAAGACAAAGGCATTCAGTGTTTCTACACTATAATCGCAAACTGTCATTTCTCGGTTAGCATTTCTGGCTCATAAATTGCTGATCATGTCAGACAAAGGCATTCAGGTATGTACTGAGCATTTCATGTATCTGAATTAGTAACAAACCCTGGGAATATTCTTTAATACAGCACACTGGGGAGAAGGTGGACCTGACCAACTTGTGCTGTTCATTGGTAAATTCGCATGTGCATTCAATTAATATACTAATTCTTTATTTAGACTGATGCTTATGGTTCCAAATTGTTACTTTCGCCCCTTAATCATACAATAACATCAGCGAATTTCAATCAGAATCCTCAAAATAAGGTTTCAATTGACAATATTGTTCTTTAAAATTCTCGAGATGGGAAATGAAAGGTCAGAACTGTAGGGCTCATTCTTTAATTGGTTTATTAGATTAATCAGAAGTTTACTTAAAAACAGCTATTTTGCTATTGAAATTGAAGAACAAGGAAAAAGAAAGCTTTATCCTTCACTGCCACATAGAACTTAAAACTCCTACTAGCATGCAGTGTCTGGGTTCAACCATTCACTGTCCTGTTGTGAACTGGTGATATCTCCCCAATTCTATTGCATAATCCAGGGATTTGAGTAACAAATTGGAATCATAAGCTTCACGTTTTAGTCATTTTTCTGAGCTACAGCCTAAGGGCCTGGAAGCCAGCATGGTTCAATAGGGTAGATTTTCAGATCTTGGAGAAGTTGAATCCAGCATATCTCGGCGCTAGAGTAAACCTAACCAGGATTACAGTGAACTACTTGCACACAATAGTCATCAAATTTTCTTAATTATTAATTACTGATCAGTTTTGGCCTTGTATTGAGAGCTAGCCTTATGGGTGTGTAACAATTTGGTTTTTACCTTTATTGCCTGTATTGGATTTTTAATTTAATCATGTTTCTGTCAAGGCAGGAGGGATTTAAATGACAAAAGGGATAATGGTGCAAGGCAAAAAGTTGTGAAGAGGACACAAAGGGGCCAAAATTGCCCCTTTCCTTAAAGCCTGTTACCACCGGAAATCAGTGGCCCTGCTGCGAAGTGGAGTGGCCTCCGATTTTCTGTCCAATGGCCGCCCATAGCCCAATTACCCTCCTGAGGTTTTCCAGCGGTTACCATCACTGCCCGCTTCCCCCCCCCCCCCCAGTCCCGCGGCGATGCTGGCCAGCACTCCTATGTGTATCATCGCGGCGAGCACCGCCAAGGTCCCGGGCCGGAAGCCACATTCCCCTATAAAAGTCCTCCCACCGCTCGGCGGTGCCAAGAGTTGTTTTTTTCAGGTGGTGCATAGTTCCTCATGCACACCGTCAGTGTGTCTCAAAGGTCTGTTGCTTTGGTTTGATTTTGTGTTGGCGACTTTTTCGGTTGTTTCACTATCAGTGCAATGATACAGTGCATGCTGCTTTGTGAGTGCTGAAGGCGCTTTCCACCTGCAGAATAAGGAGGCCACTTGGAGGAGGCTGGGCTTGTGGAGGCCTTTTAAATGGGGGCAGTGCTGGCAGGCCAACGCCTCCTGCACATTGTGCGTGCCGCCGAGGCACGGAGAAGAAGGCAGCGCCGAGGGCAACGGTTGCAGAGACAGCGGGCAAGGGCCGCAGGTATCATTGTGGCCCAGCATGGAGAGGGCCAGAGAGATGGCCACAGAGGGAAGGCAAGAGAAGTGCCACACGAAGGCCCTCGGCAAGGGTGTCCACCAAGGAGGAGAGTGAGGTATGCGGACCCCCCCACACCAGATACTGGGCCAGCAGGAAAGAAGGCAGCCTGCAGCAGAGCCAGATGCTGGGCAGCAGCGACATGCAGAGGTGGAGGAGGCAGCACAGCAGCAGGGAGAAACCAATGAACCACGTCACAGAGGAAGACAGTTACACAGACGTGTGGCCACCAGGCCATATCGAGAAAGGGTGTTCCGGCAGCAATTCGCATACACGGATATGAATGACGATCAGTGATTGCGCATTGTGATGGAGCTTTGCAATCTCCTGCAGGCAGAATTGGAGCCACAAACACGGGTGAGGACAACCCTGAGCATGGCATCCAAGGTCACTATTGCCCTTAACTTTTATGCAACTGGGTCCTTTCAAGCTGCCACTGCAGACATGTGCAACATCTCGCAGTTTGCAGCCTACACATCGATATGGGGAGGTCACAGATGCTCTGTATAGGAGGAGGGCCATTTACATCTCATTCCCTATGACCAGGGAGAAGCAATCCATCAGAGTGCATTCCTGCACATGCGGGCTTCCCCAGGGTCCAGGGGGTAATTGACTGCGCTCTCAGAACAGTCTCAGGACACCCCAACAAACCCCTGAGCAATTCATAAACCACAAGGGATTCCTCCCTCAATGTCCAACTCGTTTGCGATCACAACCGCAAGATTATGGAAGTGGATGCTCGGTTTCCTGGCAACAGCCACGACTCGTTCATACTGCGCCAGAGCAGTGTGTCACGCCTCTTCACTGGTGCCATTGAAGATTGTGGCTGGCTCCTTGGAGACAAGGGCTACGCCCTGAGCACTTGGCTCATGACTCCTCTGCGCACCCTAAAACTGCTGGCCAACTCGCTTACAATGAGAGTCTGACGGCCACTCGGACCATCATCGAGCGCACAATTTGCATTCTCAAGCAGAGGTTCCATTGCCTGGACCACTCAGTGGGTGTGCTGCAGTATTCGCCTGAGCGTGTCTCCATATTTGTGGTGTGTGCTGCATGCTCCACAACCTGGCCATCATGGGGGCGCAGCCATTGGAGGACAAGGCAGTAGTGCCACCTGTGGAAGAGGAGGAGGATGAGGAGGACGCACATGTCGAGGAGGAGGAGGAGCAGGATGTAAGTGGTCCGCCACGCAGGAGGCGGCATCGCCATCGTGACTCTGCAAAGGAAGCACAAAGCCATCTCATAGCTGTGCGGTTCACATAACTGAATGCCCAGGTGAGCCTTCATCTGGCCATGTCCATGGGTAAACCTAACAGCCCTCTCACACATCATTCCCGCACATTGAAATGAGACAGCTCATCAAAAATTTCAAACACAAAATAAAGGTTTATTAGAACCCAAACAATGGGTGTGCTAAACAATAACATAATTAATTTTCACCCTTGTGCAACTCCTTATTACCCTTATTAACCCTCCTACGCAGACCTATCCTTACACCAAAAAGCAGAGAAGTCCTGCTACAATTGTACAAGTTATTGGTGAGGCCACACCTGGAGTACGGCGTACAGTTTTGGTCTCCATATTTAAGGAAGGATATACTTGCATTGGAGGCTGTTCAGAGAAGGCTCACTAGGTTGATTCCGGAGATGAGGGGGTTGACTTATGAAGATAGGTTGAGTAAGTTGGGCCTATACACATTGGAGTTTAGAAGAATGAGAGGTGATCTTATTGAAACTTATAAGATAATGAGGGGCTCGATAAGTTGGATGCAGAGAGGATATTTCCATTCATAGGGGAAACTAAAACTAGGGGACATTGTCATAAGAACATAAGAACATAAGAACATAAGAAATAGGAACAGGAGTAGGCCATACGGCTCCTCGAGCCTGCTCCGCCATTTAATAAGATCATGGCTGATCTGATCATGGACTCAGCTCCACTTCCCTGCCCGCTCCCCATAACCTCTTATCCCCTTATCATTTAAGAAACTGTCTATTTCTGTCTTAAATTTATTCAATGTCCCAGCTTCCACAGCTCTCTGAGGCAGTGAATTCCACAGATTTATAACCCTCTGAGAGAAGAAATTTCTCCTCATCTCTGTTTTAAATGGGCGACCCTTTATTCTAAGATTGTGCCCTCTAGTTCTAGTCTCCCCCATCAGTGGAAACATCCTCTTAGCATCCACCTTGTCAAGCCCCCTCATAATCTTATACGTTTCAATAAGGTCACCTCTCATTCTTTTGAATTCCAATGAGTAGAGGCCCAACCTACTCAACCTTTCCTCATAAATCAACCCCCCCATCCCCGGAATCAACCTAATGAACCTTCTCTGAACTGCCTCCAAAACAAGTATATCCTTTCGTAAATGCGGAAATCAAAACTGCACGCAGTATTCCAGGTGTGGCCTCAACAATACCTTATATAACTGTAGTAAGACTTCCCTGCTTTTATACTCCATCCCCTTTGCAATAAAGGCCAAGATACCATTGGCCTTCCTGATCACTTGCTGTACTTCATTACTATCCTTTTGTGTTTCATGCACAAGTACCCCCAGGTCCCGCTGTACAGCGGCACTTTGCAAACATTCTCCTTTTAAATAATAACTTGGAATAAGGGGCCACCCATTTAAAACTGAGATAAGGAGAAATTTCTTCTCTCAGAGAGTTGTAAATCTATGGAATTCTCTGCCCAAGAGCTGTGGAGGCTGGGTCATTGAATATATTTAAGGCTGAGATAGACAGATTTTTGAGCGATAAGGGAGTAAAGGGTTATGGGGTTCAGACAGGGAAGTGGAGCTGAGTCCATGATCAAATCAGCCATGATCTTATTGAATGGTGGAGCAGGCTTGAGGGGCCAAATGGCCTACTCCTGCTTCTAGTTCTTATGTCCTTATATTCACTACGCCACGGTGCCCCCCCTATGGCTGCATCATGGCTTTGGAAAGGCTGCTGTGTGTCTGTAGAGGAAGTTACAAATGTCCTTCTCGGACGCCCTTAACCAGCTCTTACCCTGGAAGGGCCAGCTGCAGACTGGACCGCATCCTTTTCTGCGCCTTCAGTTGGAAGTGGCTGGGGCGATACCATGCTTGGCAGCGATTGCGGAGTGGCAGGTCTCGGCTCACGGCTGCTGTGAACCGGAGAGCCCACATCAATCTCCGGCACCGAGGAGCCATCGCCACTCCCCCGGGGCGGCACCCCACCTCCCCCACCAAACTGCTGGATTGGCAGGGTAGGGTGTCACCGTTGAGCCCCCGGTGGACCCTGGTGGACCCAACCACATTGGCAGCAGTCCGATCTCACCTAGCCTCCAGCTGAGACTGCATGAGAGCAGGTACACTTTGGAAGCTATCAGAGGCAACAGCAGTTAGAAGCTCCCAGGGTGCAGGAGAGCATTCTGAGCTTCCAGGGCAGCAGCCATCCTCTCCCAAGAAGCACAGCCATGCTCGCTCCCTCACAACTGTGCTAAAATGGCAGCTGTCGCCTCCGACAAGAGACGCGTCATCGATCCGCACAGTCACTCTGGGATTCCACCAACGACTGCACACTGACAATGGTGGTGCATACGGTGTGTGCCGAGCTGTCCACAATGCGGGAGGCGGACTACTTCATGCTCCTCACCATTTGCGACAGCCTCTTGGGCACACCTTGCATTGCAGCCAACAGTTCTGCTTGCATAGCTTCCACCCATTGTTCGGACGCCCCAACATCGATGGGCTCATCTGAATCCTCATCAGCTGCGCACTCGCACCCCGGAAAGATGATACTCGAGCTTCCATTGGTCCTGCACCATGCTGCAGCCTACTAGGCCCCGGTGCTTCACCCAGTGTAGACCCCTCTCCTAAATCTAGGTTACCCGACTGCGGACTCCCAATATCTGAACTGGTGCGTGGGACTTTAGGAAGCAGTGACGCACCGTTCCTGGCAGAGGTCTCCCCCTCTCCATCTCCCTCATCCGAGATGCCACCATGATCATCAAGGGTCTCAAGTGTCTCCTCATTGTGGATGTCAGTCACCTCAAGGGTGTCTGTGTCACTCATTATGACACTCGGGGTCTCATCTGCAATCATGAATGGAAGAAAGGGGGTCGTGAGGATGAGGAGCTGCATTGCACCATGCAGCAAGCAGCTTGCACAGAACCATAAGCAGTAGCCAGGTAGGCCATTGCAGTGTGAGGGAGAGATAGCATTGCACAAAGGCCTTCACTTACCCATGCTGCCCACAGCGACATCAGCGATAACAGCAGCCACCTGCCTCCCACTTGGGGTCTCATCTGCAATCATAACAGGGAGAAGGGGGGCCATGAGGGACAGGTGCTGCATCAAACCATTCAGCAAGCAGCTTGCACAGAAGCATTACCAGTAGCTAGGTAGGCCATTGCACTTTAAGGGAGAGATGGTATTGCACAAAGGCCTTCACTTACCCATCGGAGGAACCAGCAGCCACAGGGACACCAACATGCGCGCCCACTAGCTGCTGCACCCACTGCTCAAGATCGGTGAGCTGCACATTCTGCGATTCGCCACCACCAATAGGTTGCTGGTTGGCACCGTTCTGCACCACCCTGGCCTACAAAGAAAGGAAGGGTTGGTAAGTGGCAGCTTCAAGAGGCCTCGGCAATGAGTGCAAGTCTGGGTCAATTGCATGCAGCTGTGAATCTGAGATACAAGGCATCCTCCATTATGGGTGTGCACACAGACAGGCCTAGCAATGAATAGCTACTATGTAGTGTTGGTGATAAAGAAGTGAAGGTGCAGGATAGTCTGGCAGATGTATTGTGAGGAGTTAGGGGAAAAATGTACTCACTTTCATTCAGTGAATAAGGTTGTTTAGCCTTTTTCTGCATTGGTTGAGGGTCCACTGGTGAATTGAGCTCCCTGAAACCTCCTCCGCGATTTCCCTCCAGGCCTCATTGAAGACGGCCCGACTTGGTCTTGCACTACTTTCAGGGAAGAGTACCCACCTTCTTCCTTTCACACCTTCCAGTAGAATCTCCAGCTCCACGTCACTGAAGCGGCTGGCCCTCCTCAAATCCCCCCATACAGCCATCTCCTCAGATACAAGTCAGAACGCAGCCAAGACACAGCCGTAAAACCTGCCCTTTAAAAAGGCCAGGGCGCAGCTGCATCGTTAGCATGATCGTTTAGCATCCAATGGTTAGAAGGGCAATGTCGCAGTCCAAACGCCACTCCGCTGACACACCGCTGAAAGAAGCCCTTACCACCAGTCGTTGCAGTCCGCTCCGTTTTCGGGCCGAAAAAGCTGAACTGCGCTCTTAACACCGCCCCATCCATACTGGTGGTAAGGGGTGCTCAAATGCAGTACCCCGCCCATTTTGGGCGTAGGGCAATTTCTATCCCAAAGAGTCTGCAAGGGGATTGTGGGCTCAAATTTCCCCAGGAGTTGACCCGCTTTTTTTGGAGCAAGTAGCTTTTTTTGGAGCAACTTAAAAATTGCAAATTTCCCCATTTAACTTGCTCCAGTGTAAGTCAGTTAGTTAGGTTGTTTTTAGTTTAGTTGTTTTCTCCAAAAGGGGGCATGACCAGTCACTTACGCCTCTTTTGGCCACAGAAGCAAATTTGACCAGCTAAAAGTTACTCCAAACTAACTTAGGCCAGTGTATGTGTCCACTTTTATAGGCACAGAAAAATCTTACCTACATTTAAGAAATCAGCGTAGGTAACCAGAGATAGGATGGGTGGGTGAGTTCGAGGATTCTAAAGCACTAAACACCTTCACAGCATCAGCACAACATCAAAACAACTTCAGCACAACATCTTCATGACATCATCAAAAATAAATGAAAGATAAATCAGCTATTGAAAATAAAGCGGTTCTGTCTTGCCGACTGCAGAACGCACTGGCTAGCCCTCCTGCCAGGGCTAGGGGTGGTAGGCACGCATGACTGTAGGGGTGAGGGATTTTTTTTTTTAACAGTTGTTCCTAAATGTTATGTGGTGATAATGGAACATGATTCAGTTTTAATGCAAAAAATCTTTTATTGGTAAGCTTACAATGCACTTCCACAGCAACAAGAAGAATAACAAGAACAACAACAAAGAAAGGCTGCACCCATCTCTCACCCACATTTCGGGGAAAGTGCACTTGCTTATAGGGTCAGTGATGGTGGTGGTGGGGGTTGGGGGCCCGGCTTGGGTCTCACCAGTGGCTGGTGCGTGGATTGAAGTGGGAGTGGCATTTGAGTATCCGGCCTTTGTGCCCTTGTCACAGCAGCTAGCTCCCTCATGGCATCTGCCATCATTTGCACACCCTCTGAAATGCCCACCCTCAGTTCCTGTCTCAGTGCTGATATTTCTCCCGACAGTGTCAACACCTCATCACGCACCCCACTGGCGGTCACCACAAGTGATCTTGTAAGGGCATTGCTCTCCTCACCCAATGACATAACCTGATTAACATCTGCTGAAGGCTGCATCTCAGGGGAGACTGGTCGGTTTCTCCTTCCCCTCGCCGTGGGTCTGCCTAGTGGCACCCCTCCAGTGTGAGGCGCAGGCTGGAACGGTGGGGCACTGGGTGTTCCAACCTGCATTTCACCACATCCACTGGGACCCGCAACCTCGGAAGGTGTGAAACCAAGGAGTGTCGCCGCGGAGCTCACGGAGGTTTCTGGCAGTGTGATGCCCTGTACTATGGACTGATCCATATCGCGATCAGCATTCTCTCGTGAACACATTTCCATGGACCCCTCCTCCCCCCACCTGCCTTGGTCTGGAGCACACACATCTGGGTCTTCTGGTGAATCTTCAGGATGTGCAGGATTGTCTTTTTCTTCTGTAAAATACAACAGAACAGTCAAATTGTTAGCAGCATAGGAGGTGGCAGGATGTGTGGCATGAGTAGCAGGCCAGTCTCACGCGTAGCAGGCCAGTCAGCAGGTTGATTTGTAGGGCGACGATGCATTTTAATGACTCACCCTTATCCTCGCGTGTGGGTCTAGCTTGTGCAGAGCTGATTCTTTTCCTGCAGGTGCAACTCAGCAAGGCAGCAACCCTCTATTCCAGTTGGTGCAGTTGGTGCAGATTTGGCGGCCCTCCTCCTGTTCTAAGTCTTTACCTTTTGTTGTGGGCCAATTTCTTCTGCAAAGATGAAAATATAACTTTTCACACATGGTGCGCTTCTGATGGGTGGGACATATACAGATGGTCACATTTACAATTGCAATTCCATTTAAAGATGGAGATATTACTTACACTCACTACTTGACCAACGTCCTGCCATTTCTTTTTGCACTGGCTTCCAGATCTTGCAGTAGTCACCCCTGTGGAATATTCTTCAGCAACTAGGTTCCATTGTCTTCTCATTTCTTTGGGTGGAACTTTTGTGGGACCACTCTTACTGATATCCAGCTCCAGCCATTTGTCCTCAATGACAGTGACTAGTTTCTCCATTTCCTCTTGGAGGAAGTTCTTTGTTCTTGTTGCACGCTCTTTGGATTTACACTCAGGTAATCTTGAAAAATAACAGTTCTCACCTTTCTTCCACCTATGCAGCACTCCTTTCCACTCTCTCAGCCATCCAAAAATCACTATTCACACCGTACCTTTATATATGGTCCATTGCCAATGCTGCTGAGGCACTGAGGATGCTCTCCCTTTAATTGGCCGATTGCCAAGCTTCCTGCTCCATTGCGCATGCGCGCACGCTGAAATGTGCATTGTGCATGCGTGCATGCTGAAACGGACATGCGTCCCCCTGCCGGCACTCGAGGAGATGCTGGGCCCAAGCCCCGCACCCCTGCCGGCTGGGCTGAGCAAGCGCGGCCAAGGCTCCGCCCCCCCACAGGCCCTGCAGTGCCACGTCATGGGAACAGAACAAAGAAGGAGTGGCCAAAGTAGAAGGTAAATTTTCGGCGTGTTTTTTGCTCCAGAGTTGGTGTACCACGACTAACTACGCTGCTCTAGGCGGCTGGGGAAATTTGGGCCCATAGATAGGTTAAGTGAGTGGACAAAAATTTGGACTATAATATAGGAAAATATGAGGTTATCCACCTTGGTAGGAAGTGTAGAAAAGCAAAATATTGTTGAAATAGAGAGAGACTACAGAATGCTGCGGTACAGAGGGATCTGGGTGTCCTCGTACATGAAACACAAAAAGTTAGCATGCAGGTACAGCAAGTAATTAGGAAAGCAAATGGAATGTTGGCCTTTATTGCAAAGGGGATGGAGTATAAAAGTAGGGAAGTCTTGCTACAACTGTACAGGGCGTTGGTGAGACCACACCTAGAGTAGTGCGTACAGTTTTGGTCTTATTTAAGGAGGGATATATTTGCATTGGGGCCAGTTCAGAGAAGGTTCCTTAGGTTGATTCTTAGGATGAATGGGTTTCCTTATGAGGAAAGGTTGAGCAGGTTGAAGGGTGCAAAATTCACGAGAACGCCCCCAGTGTTTGGGCTCATTCAAAAGGAAATTTAATTTTGGACTATCTACCGGAAAGTTTGAAATCCTAAAGTGCTTATGGAAGAAACTACGAATTTAATCGAATTTTGGACTTTTAAAGGACTTTTAAAAGACAAATTCAAGTCTGTGGATGGGCCTAAAGAACTAAAGAAGCCCACTTGATTATTGGAACTGTCTGGGTGTTAAGACTAAGTTAACTTGTCTGGAGGAATGGACATTCAAAAACCCTCCTCCACAAGAGACATTTACATTACAACACTAACTCAGAGATGGCCAGCCATCAAACCAAACTGAGAATAGCCATCTTCAACATGAATAAGAACAAAGGGCCCACTACAGCCTGTATGCGAAAAAGCAAGCACAAAAGAACATTGCGATTACCAAGCTAATATTTCCATCAGGAAATAGATTTAGAAATGCAACCCACCCAAGACATATTAACTTTTAACGAGCCCGCCAAAATATTACAAAGAGAAGTCAAGCCCGCCAAATTTAAACAAAGAATCCTGGACTGATTTGGCATGAAGATTAGAACAGCTCAAACCGTATAACTGGCCCCTGTTTTAACAGAGGTTAGGTTGGTAGGTAGCTACAAGGTTGCTACTACCTCAGGAGATACTGTAAGTCATACTACACCAGGTGCTATACTGCGAGTATGCCATCAATAAGGGAGAGAGACCAACACGACAATTGAAAACGAACTACTCCAGCCTCGAAGTCCTGAAGTCCAAAAGGAAGGAAGAACATCACCATCGCGGCAGCAACCGACCACAGCCAACGTGGTACCAACGAGTAACCACCGCGATCGACCAAACTCAAAAAAAAACCGAAGAATCGAAAGTTTCCACTCTACAATCTAAGGCCTGACTACCAACAGGTGAACACATTACCTAAAGAGACTTTGAAGAAAACCGGGTTCTTACCCCGTAGATCCAAAACACGCCTTACCGCATCAGCGGACTCAACTCAACTGAAGATTGCGCAGTAAGAAGTCTTCTCCGACGTTCGGAGTACGGCAAGCAGAACCTACAGAATTCAATGAACCCCGAAATCGCGAACTACTGCTAACTGACCAGAAAGGATTGGTAAGCATAGTCCCTGCCTGCCCTGGAGTCTAACCTAGCTAGGAGTAGGTATTGGAAGGTGGGAGGTCTAATTTTTACTGTAACCCCCTTTGAATGTATAATGTATTGTTCTTTATGAGAGTGATTATAAGTTTGACATTGTACTTTCTTGTCTGTAATAAAATCAAAGTTTTTTTGCACCAAACCAGTTGTCCTTTGCACTTTAACACATCCCCCAAATAAATCCAGAGTCTAGAACCCAAGGGAGTGGGAGCGATTCGAACCACTCAAGTCGGTCAGAGGTGAACCTAACCCCCGGGACCACCTCTTACAAGGTTGGGCCTGTACTCATTGGAGTTTAGAAAAATGAGAGGTGATCTTATTACA
The DNA here is from genome assembly GCF_044704955.1 of Pristiophorus japonicus. Taxonomy (NCBI): domain Eukaryota; kingdom Metazoa; phylum Chordata; class Chondrichthyes; family Pristiophoridae; genus Pristiophorus; species Pristiophorus japonicus. Next base: position 200,315,177 of record NC_091988.1, read on the forward strand.
TAAGATTCTGATGAGGCTTGACAGTTATGGAAGCTGAGTCATTGAATATATTCAAGGCTGAGATCGACAGAATCTTGAACAATCGAGAGTCAAAAGTTATGGGGAACAGGCAGGAAAGTGGAGTTAAGGCCAAGATCAGATCAACAATGATCTTATTGAATGGCAGAGCAGGCTCGATGGGCCGTATGGCCTACTCCTGCTCCTATTTCTTATGTTCTTTTGTAAAAAGTTTTTTTGCACCAAACCAGTTGTCCTTTGCACTTTATCACATCCCCCAAATAAATCCAGAGTCTAGAACCCAAGGGAGTGGGAACAAGTAAAGAAACAAAAGATGGGTCAAGAGGAGGTGTAAATGGCAACAGCAGAAACATTAACAACACCTGCTGTCCGAAAAAATGAGAGCAGTGTTTATGATCTGAAATTGTTGATCTCAATGTTGAATCCGGAAGGTGGTAAAGTGTCTAATCGTAGGATGAGGTACCATTCCTCGAGCTTCCATTGAGCTTCAATAGAACAATGTAGGAGGCTGAGGACAGAAAGGTCAGAGTGGGAGTGGGATGGAGAATTAAAATGGCAAGCGACAGGAAGATCAGGGTCATGCTTGCACACTGAACGGAGGTATTCAGCAAATTGTTCACCCAATCTGTGTATGGTCTCCCCAATCTGGAGGAGACGCATCATGAGCAGCAAATACTGTGAAAGAAGTAGAAGTAAATCACTGTTTCACCTAGAAGTAGTGTTTGGGCCCTGATTGGTGGGAAGGGAGGAAGTGAAAGGGCAGATGTTGCATCTCCTGCTCCTGCGTGGGAAGGTGCTGTGGGACCGGGAGTGGGTGTTGAAGAGTGGATCTGGGTGTAGTGGAGGGAACGATCCCTTCGGAAAATTGAAAGGGGAGGGGAGAGGAAGATGTGTTTGGTGGTAGCATTGTGCTGGAGGTGGCGGAAGTGATCTGTTGACTGCGGAGGCTGGTGGGTGGAATGTGAGGATAAAGAGAGTTATCGTGGTTCTGGGAGGATGGGGAAAGGGTGAGAGTAGAAGTGCGAGAAATGGAACGGACTTCCATTTCTTTCTCCCACCTTTTCTTTTTTCCCTATCCCTCCCTGATCAGTCTGTCCTGTTGTCATGTTGCCTTTCATCTCTCCTCTCTCGTACACTCTGTCCTCCCAAATCCCTACCCCAACTCTTCATTACTTTGACATTCCTACTCTATGCCGCCATCCTGGCTCGACTCCCTCTTAGATAAGCCGACAGCTTCTCTTGGCATCCTCCGACGGGCTCACTGTGACACTCGTCACTGTCTCCTCACGAGTAACAACCCCAATTGTCCCATCCTACACTCTCACCGATATTGCGCCCAGCTTGCCCCGGGGGGGGGGACGGTGGGGGGGGGTAACCTTGCCAATCTCCTCCCCGTTCAACTCATCCCTCCAAGTGCTGACTCTGTGGATGCTGGTAGTGGAACAACCATCACTGATCCTCTCCGCATCTCCTTGCAGAATGTCCATTTGTTTGCGAACAAGGCCCTTGCCATCCATGAGCTTATCATGGATGATTGCATCAATATCATGGCCCTGATGAAAACTTGGCTGAGCTTCTGCAGCGAGCGATTTCTCATCCTCGGTGATTTCAACCTCCATCTTAATTCATCTCTCTCCTCTGAGTTCACTACCCGCCTATCCTACCTTGATCTTTCCCTCCATGTTAACTCCTGTTGTGGAATATTTAAATAACACTCGACACAAGTCTGTATGTTGAGAAACAAGTTGCTTATTTTTGCTCGATCGATCATGGGAGACCTGGCTTCTACACGAGTTCAGTAACTCGGTGACCCAAACCAGCCATTCTCGCCGAGCAGCTTCGAGCCTGCTATTTTTATACAGTCAAAATACATACAAAATCATGAAGTTCCTTGTGGAAGCTTTCCATTTGTTGTTTCCCTGCCGCATCACAAAGTTTCGCCTAACTACTATGATTACAATATCAATTGGTTAATACAATTATATTGACAGCAAGCTTCCCCTGTGCATCTTTTATCTGATCAGTTACGTACTACATCATTACTTTTCTACGGTTAAGCAATTCCTGTGAAAGTACTTCTTCCCAGATCTATTTGTCCTTGACTAAATCTTCTGTTAATAGACAGACAAAGCTGGGGTATTTATCGTTATCTCATGTAATTCTGTCTATGCTTGGACATCTGCCAAGTACTCCCTTCTCGAGAGTTATACATTATGGTTCCACGCTCAGTCACAAACTTTTTAGAAATACTAATGATTTTTAACCCCTTCAACTCCCAAATCCATATTCACGGCCACCCCCTTAACCTTGCCATCTCTCATAGCCTCGCTATTCCTGCTGTGTTAATTGCAGATAAGGCCATCTCTGACCATTTCCTTGTATTACTCTCCACCCACGTCCCCCTTCCCCCACCCACCCAATACTTCTGCATTCACCCCTAGAAAAAACTCTTTCCAAACTCTCTTATAACTGCACTTATCAACTCCAAACTGTCCAACCTTTGGTCCTCCATTCACTGATCTGCTCAACCACACTCTCACCACCACCTTTGATGTCCAAGTCCCTATTAAAACCATTATTCTCTCTCACCTTGGCCGTTCCCCCTGGTACAGCCCTCATCTTCGCTCCCTCAAATCCAAAGGGCACAGACTTGAACCGATGTGGCGGACAACTGGTTTAGCCATTCACCGCCAGGTCTGGCTGGACCACATAAAGCATTATTGGGTCCTACTCTTGTCTGCCAAAACTGCTCACTATTCCAGGATCATTATAGAATGCAAAGATAATCTCTGACTACTATTCTGTATGGCTAACCGTCTTCTTAAACCCCTCTCCCCTGTCTCCATCACACTCACCTCCAACAACGTGCAAGGAGCTCATGGACTTCTTTGTCTTAATGATTGGAACCATTCGATCAGCTGCCTCTGCCACTTCCCTTCCTTCTCCTGGCCCACCAGGCCGTACTTCCTCTGAGGATCACCCTTGCCCTAGCCCTGATCTCGCATCTTTCTCCACTTTCTCTCTGATCTCCCCTCCTGACCTCTCCACCCTCATCTTGTTCATGAGACCCACTTCCTGCTCCATTGACCCTATTCCCACTAGACTGCTCACCACCTAACTTCCTTTTCTGGCTCCCATGTTCTCTCTCCTCAGGTACTGTACCCCTCTCCTTCAAATCTGCCATCATCACCCCTCTCCTCAAAAAAACAACCTTTTTGCAAGCTTTTGTGTTTGCAAGCTACCGCCCCATCTCCAAACTCCCTTTCCTTTCCAAAGTTCTTGAACGTGTTGTTGCCTCCCAAATCCGTGCCCATCTTTCCCAGAACTCCATGTTTGAATCCCTTCAATTTGGTTTCCACCCCTGCCACAGTACCGAAACAGCTCTCATCAAAGTCACAAATTATACTGTGACAAAGGTAAGCTATCCCTCCTCGTCCTTTTCAACCTGTCTACAGACTTTGACACAGTTGACCACTCCATGCTCCTCCAACGCCTCTCCACCATCGTCCAGCTGGGTGGGACTGTATTCGCCTGGTTCCATTCTTATCCATCTAATCGTAGCCAAAAAATCATCTGCAACGGCTTCTCTTCCCACTCCCGCATCGTTACCTCTGGTGTCCCCCAAGGATCTGTTCTTGGCCCCCTCCTATTTTTCATCTATGTGCTGCCCCTTGACGACATCATCCGAAAACACGGCATCAGTTTCCACATGTATGCTGACGACACCCTCATCATCTCTTCTCTCGACCCCTCCTCAGTCTCTAAATTGTCAGACTGCTTGTCCGATCTCTGCTGCTGAAGACCTCATCCATGCCTTTGTTACCTCTAGACTTGATTACTCCAATGCACTCCTGGCTGGCCTCCCACATTCTACCCGATGTAAACTTGAAGTCATCCAAAACTCGGCAGCTTGTGTCCTAACTCGCACCAAATCCGGTTCACCCATCACCTCTTGCTTATTGACCTACATTGGCTCCCGGTTAAGCAACGCCTCAATTTAAAAATTCTCATCATTGTTTACAAATCCCTCCATTGCCTCGGCTGCCCCAATCACCCACCCACCCCCTATATCTGTAATCCCCTTCAGCCTCACAATTCCACCCCCAACCTCCTCTGAGATATCTGCACTCCTCAAATTCTGCCACCTTGAGCATCCCTGATTAGAACTGCCCAACCATCGGTGGCCGTGCCTTCAGCTGCCTGGGCCCCAAGCTCTGGAACTCCCTCCCTAAACCTCTCCGCCTCTCTACCTCTCTTTTCTCCTTTAAGGTGCTCCTTTTAACCTTTGACCAAGACCTGCCATAATTTCATCTTATTTAGCTAGGTGTCAATTTTTTTTTGTGCCTTATAAAACTCCTGTGAAAAGCCTTGGGATGTTTTACTACATTAAAGATGCTATATAAGTATAAGTTGTTGTTGTTGTTGAAGGCTCTGTCGACCACAGTGGAGGGGAATCCTTGATTGAGGAAAAAGGAAGACATTTTGGAAGCACTGGTGTGAAAGGTGGCATTGTCAGAACAGATGCGGCGGAGATGGATAAGCTGGAATAGAATCCATACAGCAAGCGGGATGGGAGGAAGTGTAATCAAGCTAGCCGTGGGTTTATAGCAGATATTGGTTGACAGACTATTCCCAGAAATGGGTGTTATGATGCATGAAGTGGGTGAGAAGACGGTTGCCCTGTTTGTTACTCCATAGGACAGCAATGCAGTATGCCTGGAATAATACTGAGGCACGCAAAGGTTGAAGTGCCTTTTGCAGCCACTGGCAGTGCATTCTCTCTGGTGGCATTTGGTTGCATTTCAGATTGCGGTGTACAACACAGCTCTGCGGCTGAGTCCCTGGCAAATTAAAGACGATGCATGCACACATTGCTACTTGAACAAATTCAGGTAGATGTGGCTCTGCCTGTGGTTGCAGGTTGGTGGCAGATGGGTACATCATCATAGAAACATAGAAACATAGAAAATAGGTGCAGGAGTAGGCCATTCGGCCCTTCGAGCCTGCACCACCATTCAATAAGATCATGGCTGATCATTCACTTCATTACCCCTTTCCTGCTTTCGCTCCATACCCCTTGATCCCTTTAGCCGTAAGGGCCATATCCAACTCCCTCTTGAATATATCCAATGAACTGGCCTCAACAACTCTCTGCGGTAGGGAATTCCACAGGTTAACAACTCTCTGAGTGAAGAAGTTTCTCCTCATCTCAGTCCTAAATGGCTTACCCCTTATCCTTAGACTGTGTCCCCTGGTTCTGGACTTCCCCAACATCGGGAACATTCTTCCTGAATCTAACCTGCCCAGTCCCGTCAGAATTTTATATGTTTCTATGAGATCCCCTCTCATTCTTCTAAATTCCAGTGAATAAAGGCCCAGTCGATCCAGTCTCTCCTCATATGTCAGTCCAGCCATCCCAGGAATCAGTCTGGTGAACCTTCGCTGCACTCCCTCAATAGCAAGAATGTCCTTCCTCAGATTAGGAGACCAAAACTGAACACAATATTCCAGCTGAGGCCTCACCAAGGAAGACCCTGTACAACTGCAGTAAGATCTCCCTGCTCCTATACTCAACTCCCCTAGCTATGAAGGCCAACATATCATTTGCCTTCTTCACCACCTGCTGTACCTGCATGTCAACTTTCAATGACTGATGTACCATGACACACAGGTCTCGTTGCACCTCCCCTTTTCCTAATCTGCCGCCATTCAGATAATATTCTGCCTTCGTGTTTTTGCCCCCAAAGTGGATAACCTCACATTTATCCACATTATACTGCATCTGCCATGTATTTGCCCACTCACCTAACCTGTCCAAGTCACCCTGCAGCCTCTTAGTGTCCTCCTCACAGCTCACACCACCACCCAGTTTAGTGTCATCTGCAAACTTGGAGATATTACATTCAATTCCTTCATCCAAATCATTAATGTATATTGTAATTAGCTGGGGTCCCAGCACTGAGCCCTGCGGCACCCACTAGTCACTCAAAGGAGGACAGGGAGGCCACACAGTCCTGTGGCTCTGCCCACCACTAGGCAATGGCAAAGGCCCTGAGACTCAGCCAGGTGAGCGATCCGAGCCCACCCAGCTGGCAGGAGGCACAGCACCGCCATCAGACAACATGGACACAGTCCGGTTACTCTGGAACTAGCGTCCTCACCCACCTACACCTACACCCCAGGGGCAAGACTGTGATACCACGTATGTACCTTACCTGTAAAATGTACTTGTTCCACGACTGCTAAACCTAAACAGTGATGTAACTAATCCTATTTGTTTTTCTGTACATGTATGCACATGCAGGTATTGAGCCACACACATGGTCTATGTAATGGGGGGGTGGGAATGGATGTATATAGCCATGGACACACATGGATCACACCCAGAACCCACTCAACCCCCACTGCAACCTCCAACCGTCCACTGCTGACCATTTCTCAATGTTGTGGCAATAAAGATTTGGGGGTCTACAGGGAGAGAGCCAAGCCAAAGCACAGACAAGGTGCAAGGGCTTTGGGCACTCAAGTCCAGGGCTAGAGCACACAGTGCAAAGGCCAGTGACACAAGACTTAGGAGGGAGTGATGTTGTGTATGTATAACATAAGTATATACCCTTTACACTCAACGTACAGTTACATAAGACCACTGGATGTATTTTCACACTGTATATACTATGCCTGTACCAACAGAGGCTGCAACTGGTAGAGACCTAGGGGTCACCTGTACACTACAGGTAACCAAGTATAAAAGGGAGCTCACCATACTGTACCCTCACTCAGGAGCTGCAATAAATGAACTAAGGTCACAACAGTTCAAGTACAATACCTTACCTCGTGGAGTCAGTACTAGAGTGCACAATACCATCCGCACCCGTAGCCTTGTTGTTTTTAAGCTGTCTTATGGCTTTTTCTATCTCGTGCAGTGTTGGGGTCTCACTGAGATGGTGGCGGGTAGCATGCTGCGGGATGGAGTCGAGAACACTCGGGTCAAAGGCAGAGTCTCGATTGAGGAGATCTTCGATGTGCTCCTTTCAGCGGGCCTTGACTGCCTCAATGTCCTTGGGTGTTTGGACCATAGGCGGCCTTGACTGCGATGAAGAATCCTCGCACATCATGGCCAGCTGCTGTATCTCCTGTGCTTTCTCCATCCACCATCTGTTCCTTAGGTCCCAGGTTTTTTGTTGGACCTCAGCCTTGAGCAGACTGTAATGCTGTTTTACTGCTCCCGAGTTGGGTTGTTGTTTCTGGCTCAGAAATGCCCTAAGCTTGTGATCTATTAGCTCTTGGATCTCCTGGTTATTCTCACCAAACCAGTGTTTCCTGGTTGAGTGACCGAGCATCTCTTTGCAGGCACTGGTTATGGATGCCAGAGTGCAGACCAAACGCTCTGGCATTTTGCATCTCGGGGTCATCAAGGCATGCCAGGTTAGCTGTGCGATGCTGACTGTATAGGGCTCTCTTAGCTGGGTCCTTAAGTGCCCCAGCATTGACTTTTTTGCGGCACTGCTTCTGCTGCCCCCTCCGCTTTGGGGCTATGTTGATGTCAATGATGGATCGGATTAGGTGGCGGTCCGTCCAGCAGTCATCAGCTCCTGTCATAGCATGGATGACGCGCACATCCTTGTGATCCCTGGCTCGGACGTTGACATCGGTGAGCAGGTGCCAGTGTTTGGAGTGAGTGTGTTGCCACAATGCCTTGTATTTGTCGCTCTGGTGGAACAAGGTATTGGTGATGACGAGTTCATGTTCTAGACATTTTGTCAGTGGTAGGGTACCGCCATTGTTGCCCGGGAACTTAGACGCTTTGATATTGACATCGTCGCTCTAAGCGAGACCCGGCGGGCAGGGGAAGGCCAGCTCAAGGAATAAGATGGAAGTTACACCTTCTTCTGGAAAGGGAAACCAGAGGACGAACGCCGCCTCCATGGAGTCGGCTTCACCATCAAAAACGAGCTGGTCGACTGCCTCAAAGACTCCACCTGTGGGGTTAACGAACGCCTCATGATTCTCCGACTCACCTTGTTCCGGAATCAATGCGCCACAGTCATCAGTGCGTATGCCCTGACACTCACTGCAACAGATGAGTCCAAAGAGGGTTTTCGACTCCAACCTTGAAAAATCCCTGTCCTGCGTCCACACAGGCGACAAACTGATCCTCCTCGGTGACTTCAACGCCAGATCGGCAAGGACACGGACCTCTGGGGAGGCGTGATTGGCAGAGAGGGGGTAGGGAGATGGGTACAGTCCTCCTCCTATACGGCCTTTACTGTCTGTGATCGATTCACTGTTCTTCCTTGTCATCATTGCATCAAGATCCTGGAACTTCCTAGCTATCAGCACTGTGGGAGTACTTCACCACATGGGCTGCAGCGGTTCAAAAAGAAGGCCCACCATCACCTTCTCAAGGGCAACTAGGGATAGCAATAATTAATATTAGTGAAGAAAAAGTACTGGAAAAATTACTGAGACTAAAAGCTCCTAAATCCTCTAGACCTGATGGCCTTCGCCCATGGGTTTTAATTGAGGTGGCTGCAGAGATAGTGGGAGCATTGATTTTGATCTTCCAGAATTTCGGAGATTCAAGGAAGGCTACCATGGATTAGAAGGTAGAAAATGTAACCCCACTATTCAAGAAAGGAGGGAGAGAGAAAACAGGGAACTGTAGGCCAGTTAGCCTGACATCAGTAGTGGGGAAAATGCGAGAATCTATTATTAAGGATGTGGTAACAGGACATTTGGAAAATCACAACATGATTAGCCAGAGTCATCACAGTTTTATGAAAGGGAAATAGTGCATGACAAATTTATTAGAGTTTTTTGAGGGTGTAACTAGCAGGATAGATAAGAGGAAACCAGTAGATGTAGTATATTTGGATTTTCAGAAGGTGCCACACAGGAGATTGTTACACAAGGTTAGGTTTCATGGGATTGGGGGTAATATATTAGAATCGATTGACAGGGAGTAGGAATAAACAAGCAATTTCCAAGATGGCAGGCTGTAACTAGTGGAGTGCTTGGGCCTCAGTTATTTACAATCTATATCAATGACTTAGATGAGGGAACCAAGTGTAATATATCCATGTTTGCTGATGATATAAAGCTAGTATAAAACTAAAGAAAGTAAGCTTTGAGGAGGATGCAGAGAGGCTGCAAAGGGTTATAGATCAGTTAAGTGGCTGGGCAAGAAGGTGGTATGGAGTATAATGTGGGGAAGTGTGCAATTATCCACTTTGTCAGGCAGAATGGAAAGGCATAATATTTTTTAGAATGTTTTTCAGAGGGATTTGGGGTCCTTGTACGCGAATCACAGAAAGTTAACACATAGGGACAGCAAGTAATTACGAAAGCAAACGGAAAAGCAAAATACTGCGGAAGTTGGAATCTGAAATAAAAACAGAAAATGCTGGAAATCTCAGCGGGTCAGGCAGCATCTGTGGAGGGAAAAACAGAGTTAATGTTTCAGGTCGATGACCCTTCGTCAGAACTGGCGAATGTTCGAAATGAACAGATTCTTAAGGAGCACTGAAAAGGGGAGGGGAAGAAAGAACAAAAGGGAAGGTCTGTGATAGGATGGAAGACAGGAGAGATTAGAGAGACAAACGGGATGATGGGCTGACTTAATGGCAGAAGTTAGAAAAGGTTAGCCTAGATAGGGTGTGAATGACAGAATAATTGCCAGCTGCCATGGGAGACAGAGAAAAAAAAAATTACATAAGATTGGAGGGGGAAGGGAGCCAAATATGGACAGAGGTTATGGTCTGAAATTATTGAATCGATGTTGAGTCAAGAAGGTTGTAAAGTGCCTGAACAAAAGATGAGGTGCTGTTCCTCGAGCTTGCATTGAGCTTCATTGGAACAGTGTAGGAGGCCGAGGACGGAGAGGTCGGAGTGGGAGTGGAGCGGGGAATTAAAATGACAGGCGACCAGAAGCTTGGGGTCACACTTACGGATTGAACGGAGGTGTTCCGCAAAGTGGTCACCCAATCTACGTTTGGTCTCCCCAATGTAGAGGAGACCACATCATGAGCAGCGAATACAGAATACTAAATTGAAAGAAGTACAAGTAAATCGCCATTTCACCTGGAAGTAGTATTTGGGGCCCTGGACAGTGGGAAGGGAGGAGGTAAAAAGGCAGGTGTTGCATCACCTGTGCTTGCATGGGAAGGTGCCATGGGAAGGGGAGGGGGTGCTGGGAATGACTTTGCAATGGACCAGGGTGTCACAGAGGGAGCGGTCCCTTCGGAATGCTGGGAGGGGAAGGGAGGGGAAGATGTGATTGGTGGTGGGACCACGCTGGAGGTGGCGGAAATGGTGGAGGATGATCCGTTGAAAGCAAATGGTATGTTAGCCTTTATTGCAAAGGGTTGCAGTACAAGAGTTTTTATGTCTTCCACTGTGAAGATCGAAGCAAAATAATTGTTTAAGGTCTCAGCCATTTCCACATTTCCCATTATTAAATCCCCCTTCTCATCTTCTAAGGGACCAACATTTACTTTAGTCACTCTTTTCCGTTTTATATATCTGTAAAAGCTTTTACTATCTGTTTTTATGTTTTGCGCAAGTTTACCTTCGTAATCTATCTTCCCTTTCTTTCTTGCTTTTTTAGTCATTCTTTGCTGTTGTTTAAAATTTTCCCAATCTTCTAGTTTCCCACTAACCTTGGCCACCTTATACGCATTGGTCTTTAATTTGATACTCTCCTTTATTTCCTTGGTTATCCATGGCTGGTTATCCCTTCTCTTACCGCCCTTCTTTTTCACTGGAATATATTTTTGTTGCGCACTATGAAAGAGCTCCTTAAAAGTCCTCCACTGTTCCTCAATTGTGCCACCATTTAGTCTGTGTTTCCAGTCTACTTTAGCCAACTCTGCCCTCATCCCACTGTAGTCCCCTTTGTTTAAGCATAGCACGCTCGTTTCTGACACAACTTCCTCACCCTCAATCTGTATTACAAATTCAACCATACACACACACACATACTCCTACTGTCCTCCTTCCTCCTTTCCACTGATCCTCTCTCCCTGTGATTCATAGGACCAAGTGTAGTTCTCATGACCTCGTTGTTGGCCCGTGCTGCTCCTTCACTGGGCAGCTCCTGGGCCCTGACCTCGCCGCTGCTCCTGGCCTCCGCTCCTCTCCGGTCCCGACTTTTGCTACCCAACCTCCGGTCCCGATCTCCGGTCCCGACCTATGCTCTTCTCCGCTCCGACCTCCTCTCCTCCAGCTCCTGGGTCCCAACCCCTCCGCTGGGCTCGACCTCGCTCCAAGACATGCCACCAATCAGCTACCTGGATTCCGATGATGTCGATTTTGTCACCCTCTTCACTTTTGTCGCCCTCTCGGGCTTTTCCCTGCAGTAGCTAATTCCTCCTTTATCTTCCACTGCCGGTGGTGGTGCTCCCTCCCAGGTCGGGTTGGATCGGTCTTCTTATTATCTCTTGTCGTGATCTCCTCTGCTGTCCAGGTACTTAGTGTATGCATCTTTCCTTACCCTCAATTTTTCCCTTAGGTCTTTATTTATCCATGGTGTCTCATGAAACGTTACTGCAAAGCCACACTCAACCTCATCCTGCTGTGCCACTCATCACATCCCCATCACTCTGCCTTCCCTACCCTACTCCTGCACATCCTCACTCACACCAACTTACCTTGCACCTCCACCCATCCCTCTCTCTCTATGTACAGTATCATTTCCCCATCTCACTTGCCACCCCTCACATTCACCTTAATCCTAGTGCAATCATACCAACTAACAACACACAAAGGTAGGCACATGGGCCCTTCGGCAATGTTCATGTATAGTTAATGTTGATGTGTTATCAAACATTGAAATCTTTATTTTCAGCACTTTGCATTCTTGGACAGATTTGTGAGCACCTTTAGAAGTGGTTTAGTGAGTTGCAGTGAATGGTGAGACATAAGGCTACCCCCCACAATGGTGATGAGTGTGAAAGGAATGGTTTGGACATTGCAGGGATGCTTTATGGAGCTGGTGTGGGGTGGTGCCAACCTGGGCCATCATGTGGCAGCCAGGGTGTACAGCGTGAAGTGAAGTAAATATGGCCAAGGTGAGGCCATCCCTGGCCTCCTGGGCAGCAATGTGGTCGGGTGCTAATGCCCCATGTCCTGTACAGCATCAGTTGATTGCAGAGGAGGTTGGTGTTGTTGGTGGTGATGCTGGTGTGCCTGGTAATGCTGGTGTGATTAGTAGTGTTGGTGTTGGGGCTGATGGCTGGTGGGATTCTAAGGACCAAGGTGAGATTTTTTCAAAGGCACGATGCTGTTGAAATAGATAGCAGGTGAGGTTGAAATGACAGAAACGCCCTGTCAATGGTGAGCGAGGTTGCTCCAAGGAGGTGACAGTGACTACAAACACTTCCAAAGTGCGTACAGCTCAAAATTCTCTTCCACATCCTGAAGGCTGGAAAGTGAACAGCTGTGAAATGGGAGCTTCTACAGCTGTCAACTAGCCAAAGCAAGAGTCACTGAGAACCTGACTCCACTTACCTGGCATGTTCCCCGAGGGATGGCAAACCTGGCAAAAGGTTGGTAAAATTGTAAGTGCCTGCTTTTAAGCCTCTTAACAAGCATTTATGTACCTTTTAATTATGTTAATTACCTGTCCCACCGCTTGCTGTCATGTCTGCTATCCGACAGGTCAGAAACTCACAAGGAGGCGGATTCAGAGCGGGATCCCGCCCCGCTATCAATCTCGGCCAATTCGACAGTGAGCCCGCCTCCAAACCCGCACTCGCAAGGCTGGGAAGATTCCGGCCTATGTGTGGTAGAGGAACAAAGGTGTCATATATCCTACATGTTTACTGCTGGTACCATTACACATGATGTACCACCAAAGGGTGCTGCAGTGGGAGACTTGTAAGTTACCTGTACAGGTGTGCCAGATCTAGTATAAAAGGCAGGCCACCATGTGTGATCCTCACTCTGGAGTTACAAATAAAGGACTAAGGTTACTACAATTCAAGGACAACACATTGCCTCGTGGAGTCATTATCAGAGCATCTAAAGACATAACAATTGGCGACTAAATTACGGACATTCATGCGAAAATGGCTAACTTTGGTACGTTGCAGCAGTTCGCCGATGGTGATGATTGGGACGGCTTTGTGGAGCGGCTCGACTATTTCTTTACAGCAAATGACCTGGCAGGCGCCAATCCGACCACACTGGCTGATAAGCGCAGAGCTATCCTGCTAACCAGTTGTGGGCCCACTGTCTATGGCCTCGTCAGGGACTTGCTGGCACCAGCAAAGACAATGACCAAGACGTACGAGGAGCTTGTAACCCTGATCCAAGAACAGCTCAAGCCCAAAGAGAGCATCCTCACAGCCAGACACCAGTTTTACAAACACCGACGGCCCGAGGGCCAGGAAATCGCGAAATATGCTGCAGACCTCAGGAGGCTGGCGGCCCTGTGCGATTTCGGCAACCACCTCACCGATGCGCTGCGGGATATCTTTGTCATCGGAATCGACTATGAGGGCCTTCTTCATAAGTTACTATCTGCAGATACCACAGTCACACTGCAGAAGGCCATGAGCCAAGCATTCACGACCTCAACCTGCGGCTCTAGGCGGATGACTCATCCTCACGACTCAAACCCGGCAAGTACTATACACAGAATAGCACCATTTAAAGGCTGGGCTGTAGAATGTGAATCTTCTCAGGGAAGAGAGAACAGGTCCCGAGTCCCTTAACTCAGAGTCCGCTGAGTAGCTCCATGCTGGCGTTGCGGAGGGAATCACAGGGCTCACCAGTGCCGCTTTAAAGACTATGTGTGTAAAGGCTGCAGCACAAAGGGCCAGTGAATGTGTAAAAGAAATATGACTCGCTGTGTTGATGAAGAGTCTGCAGATGGCCATGAATCCAACGTGAACTATGAAACAGTCAGAGAGGCAGCTCAGCCCCACGACGAGGTATATAGCATGTTTACCTGCACCACCGAATGTTCTCCATTGAGGATGGAAGTCGAGATAAATGGCGTTCCAGTCTTCATAGAAGTGGACACAGGGGCAAGCCCGTCAGTAATGAATCAAGAAGCCTTTGAGAGGCTATGGGACAATCAAACTGAACGACCCAAGTTGGTCCCGGTTCAGGCCAAGCTGCGTACCTACACCGATGAACTTATCCCAGTCGTTGGCGGATGAAAAGGTACTCCATGATGGCGCGGTGCACAAGTTACCCCAGTGGATTGTTGCAGGGGATGGACCAACCCTACTTGAAAAAAGGTGAATGGCGAAGATCCGTTGGAGTTGGGAAGACTTCACCCCTCCAGCGATCGACGTCCCCTGCGCTCTGAGGCAAAGCAAGCCCTCAACTGAGGTTGGATCCGGCACCAGAGAGCAGACCAGCACAGCACCCGAGGCACAGACCGTCCAGCGTGGAGATGATCCAGCTGAGACGACCCGAATGCACCTTCCAGGCTCCAGTGGCAGGACTCCGGAGGAAGAAAATCGGATCCAAAGGCGACTTCCCAGCTTCGGTGGCAGAACCCGGGGAGAAGAGGATCACCGCAGTCGACATTGTGGATGGAGGAAAAATGGCGCCCGAACCACGAGTTGATGCGCTGAAGAAAAAGATGGTGGCAGCCAGACCACGAGGTGTGGCCCTGATGGAGCAACACGTGGTACCCAGCGAAGAAGAGGATTGGGGTAAAGATAGCAAGGCTCCCTTAAAGGAGGCCTGCAACCCACCACACTTAAAAGGGCAGTTCCACATTTTCAATCAATGTAATAGCAACTGTGAGTTCGATGTAAAATGTGTAATTGATGATCAGATTGTGTACGTGCAATAAGCAAAGAAATGTCGTGCGATTGTGATCAGAGCTACTGTTTATTCACGATAAGTAATGGAACTTTGTGCGATGTAGGATTTCAACTGAATTCAGTTAATGCAGCGGGCAAACAGCCATCGGGAGCACACAGGTCCAGCGAGCTACCCAATGCTGTAGCCTGCATCCCTGGGACCAGAGTAATGCACCATGGAGTGTGGCCACAAGCAGCTAATACATACAAACTGCAGAGCAAGCGATCTCAGGAGGGCAATGGCACCGGTATCGATACCCTGTCCCTGATTGGCTCCATCTCTCAGGCACCCAATGGCACCAACCACCATGAGCCTGAAAGAGCAAACCGCGCTAAGGCGCAACTTCCAGACCCTATCGTCACCAAGGCTACACCCGGGAACTCCCAAATAGGACCGGGACTAGCCAGGATCCCAAACCAAATAACGCCCAGGCCAGCGAGTCAGCAGTTCCCTGCTAGACGACTGCCCCTCAGGGAGCAGCAGCGACCCGGGGCGCAAAGAGAGGACAGGGAGGTCACAGGCATCTGTGAACCTGCCCGACGCTAGGAGCAATGACAAAAGCCCCGAGAGCAGGCAACTTGAGCCAACCGGGTTCCCACTGCCAGCACTGGGCACCACGCCACCACCAGGCTACCTGGACACCATCCAGCAGTTCTGGCACTAGTTTGTCCTCACGCACCGGTGCTGACCCCAGCACTGACTCCAAGAGTATATCAAATATGTACCTCACCAGTTAAAGGTACTTGCCTCACAACAGTACCACGAATGTGTTGCGATAAATGTAAATCTTTCTTTTTGGACTTGAATGTATATGAATGTAATGAGCCCCCGGCACAATCTGTAGGTGGGGGAGGGGGAGAGAATGGAGTGGTCATGGACACACAAACAGAAACCACCAGCACCCCTACTTCCAACGAAACACCATCCTCTCACCCAAGATGGAAAGGATCAACCAGATAGAGCTACGCCCAGAGCACAGTGCATGAAGGCGATTGCACTAGGAACTTGGGGGAGAGTGATGTCATGTATCCTACATGTTTACTGCTGGTACCATTACACATGATGTACCACAAGAGGGCACTGCAGTGGAAGACTTATAAACTACCTGTACAGGTGTGCCAGGCCTAGTATAAAAGGCCACCTCATAGTCAACAAGCTCCCCGCCGGAGTGAAACTAAACTACAGAACCAGTGGGAACCTGTCCAACCTTCGCCGTCTCCAGGCCAGATCCAAGATCACCCCAACCTCTGTCGTCGAGCTACAGTACGCGGATGACGCCTGTGTCTGCGCACATACAGAGGCCGCACTCCAGGACATAGTCGACTTATTTACTGAGGCGTACGAAAGCATTGGCCTTACGCTAAACATCCGTAAGACAAAGGTCCTCCACCAGCCTGTCCTTACCGCACAGCACTGCCCCCGAGTCATCAAGATCCACGGTGCGGCCCTGGACACCATGGACCACTTCCCTTATCTCGGGAGCCTCCTATCAACAAGAGCAGGCATTGACGACGAGGTCCAACACCACCTCCAGTGCACCAGTGCAGCCTTCGGTCGCCTGAGGAAAAGAGTGTTTGAAGACCAGGCCCTCAACACTGCCACCAAGCTCATGGTCTACAGGGCTGTAGTAATACCTGCCCTCCTGTATGGCTCAGAGACATGGACCATGTACAGTAGACACCTCATGTTGCTGGAGAAATATCACCAACGATGTACCCGCAAGATCCTACAAATCCCCTGGGAGGACAGGCGCACCAACATCAGCGTCCTCACTCAGGCTAACATCCCCAGCATTGAAGCACTGACCACACTTGATCAGTTCCGCTGGGCAGGCCAAATAGTCCGCATGCCAGACACGAGACTCCCAAAGCAAGTGCTCTACTCGGAGCTCCTCCACGGCAAATGAGCCAAAGGTGGGCAGCGGAAAGGCTACAAGGACACCCTCAAAGCCTCCCTGATAAAGTGCAACATCCCCACTGACACCTGGGAGTCCCTGGCCCAAGACTCCCCTAAGTGGAGGAAGTGCATCCGAGAGGGCGCTGAGCACCTCAAGTCTCATCGCCGAGAGCATGCAGAAATCAAGCGCAGACAGCGGAAAGAGCGTGCGGCAAATCTGTCCCACCCACCCCTTCCCTCAACGACTATCTGTCCCACCTGTGACAGAGTCTGTGGCTCTCATGTTGGACTGTTCAGCCACCAAAGAACTCACTTCAGGAGTGGAAGCAAGTCTTCCTCGATTCCGAGGGACTGCCTATGATAAAAGGCAGGCAACCATGTGTGATCCTCACTCTGGAGTTACAAATAAAGGACTAAGGTCACTCCAGTTCAAGTACAACACATTGCCTCGTGGAGTCATTATCAGAGCATCTAAAGACCTAATAACAGGGATCTTGGAGAACAAATACACAAATCACTAAAAGTTGCGACACAGGTTAGCAAGGCCATAAAAACGTCTAGAGGTAGAGAATTGAAAAGTAGGGAAGTTATGCTAAACATGTATCGAACTTTGGTTGGACCACACTGCGTACAGTTGTTGTCATGTATGTAACCTTCATGTAACTGTAACCTTCATAACAACACTGTACACTGTATACACCTAAGAAATGCACACCTTGACCACAGGGGGTGAACTTATGGGAGACACTCCTTACCTGGTCATCCAGGTATATAAAGGGAGGTCCCACGCAGGGTCATCACTTCTTGGTCCTGTGAATAAAGGTTCAGGTCACAGAGTGACCTTGTCTACAGAATGTGCCTCGTGTGAATTTATAGTATGTGTAAGGACACTACATTTGTGGTCGCCATATTATAAAAGAATATAGAGGCACAGGAGAGGAGAGAAGATTTACAATGTTGATACCAGTCTCTTGAAAAAAAAGGCTGAGGGGTGATCTAATAGGTCTTTAAAATTCTGAAAGGTTTTGATAGAGTGGATACAGAGAGAATTGGGCTCAATTTTCCCCAGTATTTGCTCCGGTTTTTTTTTGGAGTAGGCTGCTTTTTCTGGCCTAACTTAAAAATCCCCAGTTTCCCTAATTTGCACCAGCGTAACTGACTTAGTTACGTTTTTTTTTAAGGTAAGGTTTTTTTTGCTCAAAAGGGGGCATTACCAGCCACCTACGCCAATTCTGGCCATTTAGGCAACTTTGGTCAGCTAACAGTTACTCCATTTCTACTTAAGCCAGCGTATGTGGCCACTTGAGAAAATCTTGCGGAGAGTTAAAAAAATCAGCGCAGATAAGGAAATCGACGCAGGTAAGTACAGCAGATGCCCAGACATCAGCAGCAGGAAAATGTAAGAGAGAGTGGGAGAGAGAGATGGGGGAGGAAGAGAGAGATGGGGGAAAAGCCTTTCAGGTGTACCGGAAGGGAGGAGACCACTGGCTTGGGCTAGGGGCGTGGGAGCAAACCAGCAGGCCACTCGGCCTGGGCTAGGGGCGGGAGAACGCACCGGCAAGCCCTTGGGCCTGGGCTAGGGGCAGGGGAGCAGACCGGGAGGCTGAAGACCGGGCAGGTAGGTGGGGGGGGAGGAGGGGGTGGGTTATTTCGGCCCGGGATAGGTGCGGGCTGGCCCGCTGCTTTCCCGGGCCTAAAGGATGGTAGCAGCTTCAGTTTCCAGCCCACCCTCTGCCCTTTTTCAGTTTCTAACCTCAGCCCTTCTGAGCATCCCTCGTTACCCTAGCGACATCAGTTTGTGGCGCAGGCCTTAAGCTCCACCCACAAAGCTCAAGGCCAATCTGCGCCGCTCCAAATTCAAAGTTAATTCCGGCGAAACGTGGATTTTTTTTGGGGGGGTGCATTTGGGCCACTAGAAAAATCATACGTACCTCTTCAACTGCTCCAAAAGTCACCCATGTGGAAAACTGAGCACAATGTTTTTCACTTGTGGGGAAGAGCATAACTAGAGGCCATCAATATAAGATAGTCACCAACAAATCCAATAGGTAATTCAAGAGAAAATTCTTTACCCAAAGAGTGGTGAGAATGTGGAACTCACTACTGCAGGGAGTGGTTCAAGCGAATAGTATCGATGCATTTAACAGGAGGCTAGGCTAGCATATGAGGGAGAAGGGAATATAGGGTTATGCGGATGGATTTAGATGAGGAGGCTCAAGTGGAGCATAAACGCCGGCATAGACTGTTTGGGTCAAACGACCTGTTTTTGTGCCGTATATCTTATATAATCCTATCGGCTAGATTTTCCATTATTTTTGCATGCATATCGCCCACTTAACGTCCATTTTAACTCTGAAATGAAGTATAACGCCCATATATCGCCCATTTAGCCACAAAATGGAAACTAACGCCCATTTCTTGGTCACTTATTACTGAGCGTTACTTTCAGCATGTGCGTAACGGCGATAAAAAATAATACCGCCCACCCACTTTTTATGGGCGGAAAGATCAGAATGGTCGAAACCAACGCCCATAATATCGCCCAGCGTACCTTCGGCACGTAATTAACGCTGAGATTTTATAAAACCGCCCGGCCACTGTTTTTTGTCGTAAAGATCACATTTGACGAAACTAATGCATAGAAAACCGCCCAGCGTTACTTTCGGCACCTCGCACACATCTCGCCGACAATATCGCTCGCCAAAAAAACCATTGTGTAAAAGTTGCTCTCACCTGAACTAATCACAGCGGTATGGACACCATTTTCTAAATTGTAGGTTGCTTCATTTAAAAGGCTGCTCTGCTTCCACTTCGAGGGAGTTTGGATTTACTCTGGAGGTCTTTTAAGGTGATGTGAACATCATGGCGGCGGACATGCTGGCCAGCCGCAGGGATCTGTTGGATCTACTGACCTATGTCAACACTCCTCCTGGAGAAGTGTACCATGTCCACGCTCAGATTTGCCACTCATGGAGCAGACCTGCCGCGGTGAACCAATCTCTGCTTGGTCGGCGCCATCCTGGAGATACCTGGGGTGCCTTGCGGCAAGGCACTTGGGCCTGGTACATCCACGGTGGATGTGGAAATGGCCGCAGGAGCACTCGATGTCATCGATGTCGAATGGATTGTGGAGGTTGGGGATGCACGCTCCTCAAAGTCGGCACTGCCATCCGTTGAGAAGGGACCCAGCAGATGCAGGGGCGAGAATTGGTGCTGCTCAGCACCAGAGGGAGGAGAGTCTGGCGAGTCCGTTCCTGTGCTCCACCTTCTGGGCTCGGTGTTCTTGCATGGGGCCGCGCTGCTGGTTGAGCTACAAAACATAAATGAGATTATTAGAGGAGAAGGGGGTGCTAGGGTCACAAGGTGAGTCCAGCGCTACACACAGCATATGCACGATAAAAGCAACACCGCTATCAAGATCATCACAGACATCACATTTCATGACCATCACCAAATTCTGCATTGCAATGATTCTCATGAGGACATCATTATTTGGAGAAGAATTTTATGATTCATCTATCATATAATATTGGTCGGATATGAGTGACTTTACATCATGCAATGGTGTATACTTTACTCACGTGGCATCACATCAGGCTCTGCTGCTGCTTGCGTGGCTGACCGGGGGTGGCTTCCCACTAGTGCCAGCACCCGCTCCTCGATGTCGGTGAGGTCGATGATGACTGGTGGCCCGCCACCCTTTCACCTCTACTCGGCCCTATTCCTCGAAAGCCTCTTCTGTAAAAGGTAACAACAACACAGAACTAGAAACTTTGAGTTCCAAGAGGTCTAGAGGTCGGGAGTTCCAAGAGGTCGGGAGTTCCACGAGGTCGAGAGTTCGGGAGTTCCGAGAGGCTGAGAGGTCGGGAGTTCCAAGAGGTTGGAAGTTCCGGGAGAGTCAGAGAGCAGGAGTGTCTGAGTTCGGGAGAGTCCGAGTTCCGGGGGAGTCCGAGTTCCGGGGGGTCGGTGAGTTTGGTAGGCCGCAGAGGTTGGTGAGTCGGTCGGTTCTGTGAGATCGGCGAGTCGAGAGTTCGGAGGCCGAGAGGTCGGGAAGCCACAGAGGTCGGTGAGTTTGGGAGGCCACAGATGTCAGTTGGTGCGCAGCTCTCTTTTCTCTATTTCTTTTTAAGTAGATTTTAAACTAGATAAGGCTAATGAGAGGATTGGCAGTGCAGCTTAGTCCCATGGAATGCATATACTGCGGCACGTGGAAAGTCCTGGGCACTTTGCTCAGCTAAGACAACCATGCATGCAGGAGGTGTCTCCAGCTTCAACTACTCGAGCTCCACGTTTTGGAGCTGGAGCAGCGGGTGGAGTCAATCCGATGCATCCGCGAGGCTGAGAGCTACGCGGATAGCACGTTTCAGGAGGTGGTTACCCCACAGCTTAAAGGCGTGCAGGTAGAGGGGAAGTGGGTGACCACTGTTATATATGTAAACTTGTATATACTCTGTACAACCACGAGAGGGCTCATCCTCTGGAGTTCCAAGGGATCCCATAATCCCTTGGGAGCACAGCTATTTAAGGAGGCCTCACAGGTTGGAGAGGCACTCTGGAGATCTGCAATAAAAGACGAAGGTCACACTTTACTTTGAGCTCACGCTGTTCAGTTTGACTCTTTCTCCATACATAACAACTTGCGACGAGATACAGATAAGTGAACCCAAAGATGCACAGAACAGTGGGCATCCTGGCGAAAGTCTCGGAGGGAGATGATTGGGAAAATTTTGTGGAGCGACTCGACCAATACTAGATGGGGAAGAGATCGCTGCCAAATGAAGGGCGATCCTCCTCACCATCTGTGGGGCACCAACGTATGGCCTCATGAAGAAGCTGCTCACTCCAGCGAAACCCATGGAGAAATCGTACGATGATTTGTGTACATTGGTTCGAGAGCATTTGAACCCAAAAAGGAAAGCGTTCTGATGGCGAGGTATCGGTTTAACACCTACAAAAGGTCTGAAGGCCAGGAAGTGGCAAGTTATGTCACCGAGCTAAGATGCCTTGCAGGACATTGTGAATTTGAAGGACATTTGGAGCATATGCTCAGAGACTTTTTCGTAGTTGGCATTGGCCACGAAACCATACTTCGCAAACTTTTGACTACAGAGACCCCAACCTTGAGTAAGGCCATAGCGGTAGCCCAGGCGTTCATTGCCATCAGTAACAATACTATGCAAATCTCTCAGCACACAAGTACTGCCACAAGTACTGTGAACAAAGTGATGTTGTTTTCGAGTCGCAACGTACAGGGCAGGTCACACATGCCTGCAGCTGCACGTCCGCAGACGTCTCAGAGTCCATCATCAAGGGTGATGAGTGAGAGGCCATTAACACCTTGTTTGCGCTGTAGGGGTGATCATCATTTCCATTCATGCCGATTCAAAGGATACGTTTGCAAGGGCTGTGGAACAATTGGACACCTCCAACGTATGTGCAGGCGAGCTGCAAATCCTATTAAACCTGCAAACCACCATGTTACAGAGAAGGACAGATCCACGGAGGATCACGACGAACCAGAGCCTCAGACTGAGGAGGCAGAGGTGCATGGGGTGCACACATTCACCACGAATTGTCCCCCCATAATGCTAAATGTTGAACTAAATGGACTCCTTGTGTCAATGAAGCTGGACACGGGCGCGAGCCAGTCCATCATGAGCAAAAAGACTTTCGAAAGATTATGGTGCAGCAAGGCCTCAAGGCCAGTCTTAACTCCAATACGTACAAAACTAGGAACTTACACAAAAAAACTGATTCCTGTAATTGGCAGTGCTACCATAAAGGTTTCCTACGATGGAACGGTGCACAAGCTACCACTAGGGTGGTACCAGGCGATGGTCCCACGCTGCTCGGCAGGAGCTGGCTGAGAAAGATACGCTGGAACTGGGACGATGCCTGAGCACTATCGCCCGCTGACGACACTTCGTGTGCCCAGGTCTTAAACAAGTTCCCTTCGTTGTTCGAACCAGGCATCGGGAAATTCCAAGGAGCAAAAGTGTAGATCCACCTAATTCTGGGGGCGCGACTCATCCATCACAAGGCGAGAGCAGTATCGTACATGATGACAGAAAGGGTAGAGATCGAGCTAGACCAGCTGCAACGAGAGGGCATCATTTCACCGATCGAGTTCAACGAGTGGGCCAGCCCGATTGTTCCTGTCCTCAAGGGAGACGGCACCATCAGAATCTATGGCGATTACAAAGTAGCTATCAATCGTTTCTCCCTGCAGGACCAATACACACTACCAAAGGCCGACGACCTCTTTGCAATGCTGGCGGGAGGAAAGACGTTCACAAAGATGGACTTGACTTCAGCCTACATGACGCAGGAACTCGAGGAATCATCGAAGGGCCTCAACTTCATCAACACGCACAAAGGTCTTTTCATTTATAACAGGTGCCCATTTGGAATTCGATCAGTGACATCGATATTCCAGAGAAACATGGAAAGCTTACTGAAGTTGGTCCCGCGCACCGTGTCTTCCAGGATGACATCTTGGTCACATGTCAGGACACAGTCGAGCATCTGCAGAACCTGGAGGAGGTTCTTAGTCAACTCAACCGCGTGGGGCTCAGGTTAAAACGCTCAAAGTGTGTTTTCCATGTGCCTGAAGTGGAGTTCTTGGGGAGGAGGATCGCAGCGGACGGCATCAGGCCCACCGATTCGAAGATGGAGGCAATCAAGAACACACCGAGGCCACAGAATGTAATGGCGCTGCGGTTGTTTCTGGGACTCCTGAACTACTTTGATAACTTCTCACCGGGTCTCAGCACACTGTTAGAACCACTACATGTCTTACTGCGTAAAGGGGATGAATGGGTTTGGGGAAAAAGCCAAGAAAATGTCTTTGTAGAAGCCAGAAAATTGTTATGCTCAAACAAATTGCTTGTGTTGTATGATCCATGTAAGTGTTTGGTACCAGCATGTGATGCATCGTCACATGACGTCGGGTGTGTATTGCAACAAGCTAATGATTTCGGGAAACTGCAACCGGTTGCTTACGCATCCAGGAGTTTGTCTAACGCTGAGAGAGCCTACAGCATGATTGAGAAAGAAGCGTTAGCATGTGTCTATGGGATAAAGAAAATGCATCAATAACTGTTTGGGCTAAAATTCGAATTGGAAACTGACCATAAGCCATTCATATGCCTGCTTCAAGAGTAAAAGGATCAATACCAATCCATCGGCCCACATCCAGAGATGGGCGCTCACATTGTCCGCATACAACGACGCCATCCGCCATAGGCCAGGCACAGAAAACTGCGCCGATGCTCTCAGTAGGCTGCCATTGCCCACCACGGGGGTGGAAATGGCACAGCCCACAGATTTAGCCATGGTTATGGAAGCATTTGAGAGTGAGCAATCACCCGTCACTGCCCGGCAGATCAAAAACTGGATGAGCCAGGACCCCTTATTGTCCCGAGTCAAAAACTGTGTGCTTCACGGGAGCTGGTCCAGTGTCCCTGTGGAAATGCAGGAAGAGGTAAAGCCGTTCCAACGGCGCAAAAATGAAATGTCTATACAGGCAGACTGCCTTCTGTGGGGCAAACGAGAAGTGGTCCCCAAGAAGGGCAGAGCCACCTTCATGAGTGACTTCCACCGTAGCCACCCAAGCATCGTAATGATGAAAGCGATAGCCAGATCCCATGTGTGGTGGCCTGTTCACAGATGTAATACATGGTCGTAGTTCAGCAATGTACCCAGGGAGGCGCCGCTAATGGTCTTGGCCCTCCAAACCGTGGTCTAGGGTACACGTCGACTATGCAGGCCCGTTCTTGGGTAAAATGTTCCTTGTGGTTGTAGATGCGTACTCCAAATGGATTGAATGTGAGATAATGTCGGTAAGCACGCCTGCTGCCACCACTGAAAGCCTGCGGGCCATGTTTGCCACACACGGCCTACCCGATATCCTGGTGAGTGATAACGGGCCATGTTTTACCAGTGCTGAGTTCAAAGAATTCATGACCCTCAACGGGATCAAACATGTCACATCTGTCCTGTTTAAACCAGCGTCCAATGGTCAGGCAGAGAGAGCAGTGCAAACCATCAAGCAGGGCTTGAAGAGGGTAACGGAAAGCTCACTGCAGACTCGCCTATCCGGAGTCCTGCTTAGCTACCGTATGAGACCTCACTCGCTCACTGGGATCCCACCTGCTGAACTGCTCATGAAAAGAGCACTTAAGACAAGGCTCTCGTTAGTTCACCCTGATCTACTTGAACAGGTAGAGAGCAGGCGGCTTCGACAAAGTACATACCATGATAGCGCAAATATGTCACACAGATTGAAATCAATGATCCTGTATTTTTATTGAATTAAGGACAAGGTCCCAAGTGGCTTCCCGGCACTGTTGTGGCCAAAGAGGGGAGCAGAGTGTTTCAGGTCAAACTTTCAAATGGACTCATTCACCGGAAACATTTGGACCAAATCAAACTCAGATTCACGGACTATCCAGAGCAACCCTCCTTGGACCCTACCTTCTTTGACCCCTCAATATACACACCAGTGGCAACCGACACCGCGGTTGACCACGAAGCAGAGCTCATCATCCACAGCAGCCCAGCAAGATCTACCACACCAGGCAGCCCAGCAAGGCCAGCTGCACAGCAGCCCAGCGAGGGCCCAACAATTGATTCAACAACACCAGCTTTCACACCGAGACGGGCCCAGATCAACTCACATTGTAAATAGTTACACTATTGACTTTGGGGGGGAGGGGCAGGAGTGCTGTTATATATGTAAACTTGTATATACTCTGTACGGCCACCAGAGGGCTCATCCCCTGGAGTCTCACGGGATCCCATAATCCCTTGGGAGCACAGGTATTTAAGGAGGCCTCACAGGCTGGAGAGGCACTCTGGAGGCCAGCAATAAAAGACTACGGTCACACTTTACTTTGAGCTCACAGTGTTCAGTCTGACTCTTTCTCCATACATAACAACCATAGTAAGTCTGCTAGGCAGGCAGGTAGCGCAGGAGTCCCCCCGTGAGTCCATCTCGCTTTCAAACTGATATTCACTTCTGAGTATCGGTAAGGATGATGGTGCCTCTGGGGAGTGCAGCCAGAGCCAATTCCAAGGCACCACGGGTGGCTCAGCTCCATAGCGGGAAGGGACGACTAACAAAATAGCCCTAGTGATCGGGGATTCTATAGTTAGGGGAACAGACAGGCGTTTCTGCAGCTGTAGACGTGACTCCCGAATGGTTTTGTGCCTCCCTGGTGCCAGGGTCAAGGATGTGACAGAGCGGACGCAGGGCATCCCTGGGGGGGGAGGGTAAACAGCTGGAGGTCGTGTTCCATATCGGGACCAACGATACAGGTAAAATGAGGGATGAGGTCCTACAGGAAGAATTCAGGGAGCTAGGAAGAAAATGAAAGGGTAGGACCTGAAAGGTAGTAATCTCCGGGTTACTACCGGTGCCACGTGCTAATGAGTATAAGAATAGAAGGATAGAGAGGATGAACACGTGGCTGGAAAGTTGGTGTAGGAGGGAGGGCTTTACATTTTTGAAGCATTGGAGCCATTTCTGGGAGAGATGGGACCTGTACAAACCGGACAGGTTGCACCTCAACAGAGCCAGGACCAATACCCTCGTGGGGAGGTTTGCTAGTGCTGTTGGGGAGAGTTTAAACTAGCTTAGCAGGGGGACGGGAACCTGAGAACGAATTCAAAAAGGAAGGAAGTAAAGCATAAATTGGATACCAAGAATCAAGTAAGACAGAGGAAACAGGGCTTAGTATGTAGTAAGCAAGGAGATCTTCCTGTGCTGAATGGTATATACTTTAATGCAAGGAGTATAGCGAATAAGGTGGATGAACTATGAGCACAGGTAGACACTTGGGAGTTTGACATTATAGCCACTACAGAAACATGGCTGAAAGAGGGGCACGTCTGGCAGATCAATATTCCTGGCTACAGGATTTTTAGACAATATAGAGAGGGGTGTAAAAAGCGGGGGGGAGATTGCGGTACTGATTAAAGAAACTATTACAGCGGTGAGGAGGGATGATATGTTGGCGGAATCATCAAATGAGGCCATATGGGTTGAATTGAAAAATAAAAAAGGGGCGATCACACTGCTGGGCGTGTATTATAGACCCCCAAACTGTGGGAGGGAGATAAAGGAGCAAATATGTAGGCAAACTGCTGTGAAGTCCAAAATCCATAGGGTAGTAATAGTAGGGGATTTTAACTATCCAAATATTGATTGGGACAAATTTAGTGTGAAGGGTATAGAGGGTGCGGAATTCTTGAAATGCATTCAAGAAAACTTTTTTAGTCAGTATGTAGCAAGCCCAACACGAGAGGGGGCAGTCTTGGATTTAGTTTTGGGGAATGAAGCTGGGCAGGTTGAAGGAGTATTAGTGGGAGAGCACCTGGGTGCCAGTCACCATAATTCAGTCAGATTCAAGTTGGTTATGGATTAGGACAAGAATAGGCCTGGAATAAAAGTTCCGAATTGGGGAAAAGCTAATTTTGCTAAGTTAAGGCGTGATTTGGCCATAGTGGACTGGAAACAGCTACTTGTGGGTAAATTAGTGTCGGAACAATGGGAGGCATTCAAAGAGGAGATCCAGAAGGCTGAGGCCAAACATGTGCCCTTAAAGAAAAAGGCTGGGAAAAATAATTCTAGAGCCCCCTGGATGTCTAGGGACTTACAGGGGAGGAGTAAGAAAAAAGGGACGCTTATGTCATATAGCAACGGCTAAATACTTCAGAATCTTTAGAGCAGTATAGAAAGTTAAGAGGCAAAATTAAAAAGGATATTAGGAATGCTGAGAGAGAGTACGAAATATTCTTGGCCAGTAAAATTAAGGAAAACCCTAAGATGTTCTATAAATATATTAAGAGTAAGATGGTAACTAAAGAAAGGGTAAGGCCTATTAGAGACCATGAGGGTAATCTTTGTGTGGAGGCGGAAGATGTTGGTAGGGTTCTTAACGAATACTTTGCATCTGTTTTCACAATGGAAAGGGGTAATGCAGATACTGCTATCGAGGAGGAGTGTGATATTCTGGATGAAATAAATATAGAGAGAGGAAGTATTAAAGGGTTTAGCAGCTTTTAAAGTAGATAAGTCCCCAGGCCTGGATGAAATGCATACCAAGCTGTTGAGCAAAGTAAAGGAGGAAATAGCAGAGGCCTTGACCATTATTTTCCAGTCCTCTTTGGATCTGGGCATGGTGCCAGAGGATTGGAGGACTGCTAATGTAGTACCCTTGTTTAAGAAGGGAAAAAGGGATAGGCCAAGTAATTACAAGCCTGTCAGCCTAACCTCAGTGGTGGGAAAATTATTGGAAAAAATCTTGAAAGACAGGATAAATCTGCATTTGGAAAGGCAAGGTTTAATTAGGGACAATCAGCATGGATTTATTAAGGGAAGATCGTGTTTGACTAACCTGAGAGAATTTTTTGAGGAGTTAACCAAGAGGGTCTATGAGGGTAGTGCGTACGAGGTAGTATATATGCATTTTAGCAAGACCTTTGATAAGGTCCCACATGGTAGACTGGTCATGAAGGTTAAAGCCCGTGGGATACAGGGCAAAGTGGCAAGTTGGATCCAAAATTGGCTTGGAAGCAAAGGGTAATGATTGATGGATGTTTTTGTGACTGGAAGGATGTTTCCAGTGGGGTTCCGTAGGGCTCAGTACTGGGTCCCTTGCTTTTTGTGGTATATATCAATGATTTAGATTTGAATATAGGGAGTATGATTAAGAAGTTTGCAGACAACACTAAAATTGGCTGTGTGGTTGATAATGAAGAGGAAAGTCGTGGGCTGCAGGAGGATATCAATCTACTGGTCAGGTGGGCAGAGCAGTGGCAAATGGAATTTAATTCAGAGAAGTGTGAGGTGATGCACTTTGGGAGGGCTAACAAGGAAAGGGTATACACATTAAACGGTTGGCCACTTAATAGTGTAGATGAACAAAGGGACCTTGGAGTGCTTGTCCCTGAAAGTAGCAGGCCAGGTGGATAAGGTGGTTAAAAAGGCATACGGAATGCTTGCCTTTATTGGCCAAGGCATAGAGGTTAAGAGCAGGGAGGTTATACTTTAATTGTATAATACTTTGGTTAGGTCACAGCTGCGTGCAGTTCTGGTCGCCGTATTATAGGAAGGACGTGATTGCACTAGAGAGGGTGCAGAGGAGATTTACTAGGATGCTGCCTGGAATGGTGAATCTTAGTTATGAGGACAGATTGGATAGGCTGGGTTTGTTCTCATTGGAACAGAGGAGGTTGAGAGGAGACTTCATCGAGGTGTACAAAATATTGAGGGGCCTGGACATAGTGGATAGTAAGGGTCTATTTCCTTTGATGGAGGGGACTATTATGAGGGGGCATAGTTTTAAGATGGTTGGTGGAAGGTTTAGAGCGGATTTGACGGGGGGCTTCTTTACGCAGAGGGTTGTTGGGATCTGGAATTCGCTGCCTGGAAGAGTGGTGGATGCAGAAACCCTCACCACTTTTAAGAGATGGTTGGATGGGCACTTAAAGTGCAGTAACCTGCAGGGTTACGGACCTAGAGCTGGTAATTGGGATTAGACTGGATGACCGTTTGTTGGATGGCGCAGATATAATGGTAAGTACTGCAAGGAATAGAATACGGACTAGTGTCGATCGCCTGGATGGGTAGGAGAGGAATTTTCCCAGATTTTTTCTCCCTAAATTGGCCTGGGTTTTTATCTGGTTTTTACCTCTCCAAGGAGATCACATGACTCCGATTGGGGTGGAGTATAGATGTTTTCAGTATAAGGGGTGTCGCAGTTGTGTGAGGCGGATTGGTTGGGCTAGGTGCTCTTTGCCTTTCCATCATTGTTCACAGGTTTATATGTAGTCTTTAGGGCTGCTGACCAAGGGCCGTTTCTATGTTTCTATGTTTCTATGGCATGAGATCATTGCGTGATATCATTGCTAGGTACTGTCACTGAGACTGATACAACACATAACCGACAGATATAATCATGATTATAATGAAAATTATCATTCTTTACCGAAAGACGCATGTGAGTACAACCTCCCCGGTATAAGTGCAAGACATCACATCTGATTTTAATCATTCATTACACTTACAATTCCAATTATATAAATATATAACTACATGTAAATAAATGTAATACTTACTCCGACAAGGTCGTTCCATCGTTGCAGCATTGTTTTCCCTCACGCACCTCGTTGGTCGCCGACGAGACCACCTCGGCTATCTCGGCCCATATTTTCTGGCAGGCCTTTAGGATGAGCTT
This sequence comes from Pristiophorus japonicus, assembly GCF_044704955.1. NCBI lineage: Eukaryota > Metazoa > Chordata > Chondrichthyes > Pristiophoridae > Pristiophorus > Pristiophorus japonicus. Next base: position 200,345,155 of record NC_091988.1, read on the forward strand.
CCCATGCCTCCCTGGGTCAATTGACCCCAGCACGACTCAACCTCCTGCATGAGGGAGGCAGTTGCTTCGTCCGACAGCCTCCTTGCGCTTTTGCGTCCTCCCAATTGTTCCTCTCCCGGCTCACTGCTTTGGCCAGCATCCTCAGTCTCCACAGCATGCTGGGTCACCTCCTCCATCCCTTCCATGTTAAATAGTATTTTTTCCACAAAAGCTCAGTACCAACTACCTTCTTTGTGCTGAATTGACTTTTTGCTGCTGGTGAATCTCCCTCGTACCTCCCATAACAGCCAAAGCACACACCACATCCACATAAGAACATAAGAATTAGGAACAGGAGTAGGCCATCTAGCCCCTCGAGCCTGCTCCGCCATTCAACAAGATCATGGCTGATCTGGCCGTGGACTCAGCTCCACTTACCCGCCCGCTCCCCATAACCCTTAATTCCCTTATTGGTTAAAAATCTATCTATCTGTGATTTGAATACATTCAATGAGCTAACCTCAACTGCTTCCTTGGGCAGAGAATTCCACAGATTCACAACCCTCTGGGAGAAATAATTCCTTCTCAACTTGGTTTTAAATTGGCTCCCCCGTATTTTGAGGCTGTGCCCCCTAGTTCCAGTCTCCCCGACCAGTGGAAACAACCTCGCTGCCTCTATCTTGTCTATTCCTTTCATTATTTTAAATGTTTCTATAAGATCACCCCTCATCCTTCGGAACTCCAACGAGTAAAGACCCAGTCTACTCAATCTATCATCATAAGGTAACCCTCTCATCTCCGGAATCAGCCTAGTGACTCATCTCTGTACCCCCTCCAAAGCTAGTGTATCCTTCCTTAAGTAAGGTGAACAAAACTGCACGCAGTACTCCAGGTGCGGCCTCACCAATACCCTGTACAGTTGCAGCAGGACCTCCCTGCTTTTGTACTCCATCCCTCTCGCAATGAAGGCCAACATTCCATTCGCCTTCCTGATTACCTGCTGCACCTGCAAACTAACTTTTTGGGATTCATGCACAAGGACCCCCAGGTCCCTCTGCACCGCAGCATGTTGTAATTTCTCCCCATTCAAATAATATTCCCTTTTACTGTTTTTTTCCCCCAAGGTGGATGACCTCACATTTTCTGACATTGTATTCCATCTGCCAAACCTTAGCCCATTCGCGTAACCTATCTAAATCTCTTTGCAGCCTCTCTGTGTCCTCTACACAACCCGCTTTCCCACTAATCTTTGTGTCATCTGCAAATTTTGTTACACTACACTCTGTCCCCTCTTCCAGGTTATTTATGTATATTGTAAACAGTTGTGGTCCCAGCACCGATCCCTGTGGCACACCACTAACCACCAATTTCCAACCTGAAAAGGACCCATTTATCCCAACTCTCTGCTTTCTGTTCGCCATCCAATTCTCGATCCATGCTAATACATTTCCTCTGACTCCGCGTACCTTTATCTTCTGCAGTAACCTTTTGTGTGGTACCTTATCGAATGCCTTTTGGAAATCTAAATACACCACATCCATTGGTACACCTCTATCCACCATGCTCGTTATATCCTCAAAGAATTCCAGTAAATTAGTTAAACATGATTTCCCCTTCATGAATCCATGTTGCGTCTGCTTGATTGCAGTGTTCCTATCTAGATGTCCCGCTGTTTATTCCTTCATGATAGCTTCAAGCATTTTCCCCACTACAGATGTTAAACTAACCGGCCTATAGTTACCTGCCTTTTGTCTGCCCCCTTTTTTAAACAGAGGCGTTACATTAGCTGCTTTCCAATCTGCTGGTACCTCCCCAGAGTCCAGAGAATTTTGGTAGATTATAACGAATGCATCTGCTATAACTTCCGCCATCTCTTTTAATACCCTGGGATGCATTTCATCAGGACCAGGGGACTTGTCTACCTTGAGTCCCATTAGCCTGTCCAGCACTACCCCCCTAGTGATAGTGATTATCTCAAGGTCCTCCCTTCCCACATTCCCATGAGCAGCAATTTTTGGCATGGTTTTTGTGTCTTCCACTGTGAAGACCGAAGCAAAATAATTGTTTAAGGTCTCAGCCATTTCCACATTTCCCATTATTAAATCCCCCTTCTCATCTTGTAAGGAATCAACATTTACTTTAGTCACTCTCTTCCGTTTTATATATCGGTAAAAGCTTTTACTATCTGTTTTTATGTTTTGCGCAAGTTTACTTTCGTAATCTATCTTTCCTTTCTTTATTGCTTTCTTAGTCATTCTTTGCTGTCATTTAAAATTTTCCCAATCTTCTAGTTTCCCACTAACCTTGGCCACCTTATACGCATTGGTTTTTAATGTGATACTCTCCTTTATTTCCTTGGTTATCCACGGCTGGTTATCCTTTCTCTTACCACCCTTCTTTTTCACTGGAATATATTTTTGTTGAGCACTATGAAAGAGCTCCTTAAAAGTCCTCCACTGTTCCTCAATTGTGCAACCGTTTAGTCTGTGTTCCCAGTCTACTTTAGCTAACTCTGCCCTCATCCCACTGTAGTCCCCTTTGTTTAAGCATAGTACGCTCGTTTGAGACACTACTTCCTCAGCCGCAATCTGTATTACAAATTCAACCATACTGTGATCACTCATTCTGAGAGGATCTTTTACTAGGAGATTGTTTATTATTCCTGTCTCAATACACAGGACCAGATCTAAGTTAGCTTGCTCCCTTATAGATTCTGTAACATACTGTTCAAAGAAACAATCCCGTATGCATTCTATGAATTCCTCCTCCAGGCTACCCCATGCGATTTGATTTGACCAATCGATATGTAGGTTAAAATCCCCCATGATTACTGCCGTTCCTTTTTCACATGCCTCTATTATTCCCTTGATTATTATCCGCCCCACCATGAAGTTATTATTTGGGGGCCTATAAACTACACTCACCAGTAACTTTTTCCCCTTACTATCTCTAATCTCCACCCACAATGATTCAACATTTTGTTCATTAGAGCCAATATCATCTCTCACAACTGCCCTGATATCGTCCTTTATTAACAGAGCTACTCCACCTCCTTTCCCTTCTTGTCTATCCTTCCGAATTGTCAGATACCCCTGCATGTTTAATTCCCAGTCTTGGCCACCCTGCAACCACGTTTCTGTAATGGCCACCAAATCATACCCATTTGTAATGATTTGTGCCGTCAACTCATTTACTTTATTTTGAATGCTGCGTGCGTTTAGGTAGAATGTTTTAATACTAGTTTTTAAACCATGATTTTTAGTTTTGACCCCTCCTGCAGCCCCTTTATATTCATACATATTGTCCCTTCCTATCACCTTGTGGTTTACACTTACCCCAGTGCTACTCTGTTCTCTTGCCTCCTGCCTTTTGCATTCTTTCTTGGGGTCCTGTTCATCTGCGCTCTCACCCACTCTAACTAGCTCAGAACCCTCTCCTGGGTTCTGAATACTCCTCGCATTGAGGCACCGAGTTTTCAGGCTTGCCTTTTTATTACACTTTGACCCTTTAGAATTTTGCTGTACATTGGCCCTTTTTGTTTTTTGCCTTGGGTTTCTCTGCCCTCCACTTTTACTCATCTCCTTTCTGTCTTTTGCTTCTGTCTCCATTTTGTTTCCCTCTGTCTCCCTGCATTGGTTCCCATCCCCTGCCATATTAGTTTAACTCCTCCCCAACAGCACTACCAAACACTGCCCCTAGGACATTGATTCCAGTCCTGCCCAGGTGCAGACCGTCCGGTTTGTTCTGGTCCCATCTCCCCCAGAACCGGTTCCAATGCCCCAGGAATTTGAATCCCTCCCTGCTGCACCACTGCTCAAGCCACGTATTCATCTGCGCTATCCTGCGATTCCTACTCTGACTAGCACGTGGCACCAGTAGCAATCACGAGATTACTACTTTTGAGGTCCTACTTTTTAATTTAGCTCCTAGCTCCTTAAATTCGTCTCGTAGGATCTCATCCCTTTTTTTACCTATGTCGTTGGTACCAATGTGCACCATGACAACTGGCTGTTCTCCTTCCCTTTTTAGAATGTCCTGCACCCGCTCCGAGACATCCTTGACCCTTGCACCAGGGAGGCAACATACCATCCTGGAGTCTCGGTTGCGGCCGCAGAAACGTCTATCTATTCCCCTTACAATTGAATCCCCTATCGCGATCGCTCTCCCACTCTTTTTCCTGCCTTTCTGTGCAACAGAGCCAGCCACGGTGCCATGAACTTGGCTGCTGCTGCCCTCCCCTGATGAGTCTCCCCCTCAACAGTACCCAAAGCAGTGTATCTGTTTTGCAGGGGGATGACCGCAGGGGACCCCTGCACTACCTTCCTTGCACTGCTCTTCCTGCTGGTCTTCCATTCCCTATCTGGCTGTGGACCCTTCACCTGCGGTAAGACCAACTCACTACACGTGATACTCACGTCATTCTCAGCATCGTGGATGCTCCAGAGTGAATCCACCCTCAGCTCCAAATCCGCAACGCGGTCCGTCAGGAACTGGAGGCAGATACACTTCCCGCACACGTAGTCGTCAGGGACACCGGAAGTGTCCCTGAGTTCCCACATAGTACAGGAGGAGCATATCACGTGACTGAGCTCTCCTGCCATGACTTAACCCTTAGATACACTTAATTTGGCGACAACAATGTTAACGGGTTACTTACTGATATAAAAAAGAAAAAAAAAAGCTACTCACCAATCACCAGCCAATCACTTACCCCTTTTGATTTCTTTCTACTTCTGATTTGCTTTTTCTCCCGGCTGGAGCTGCACAAGCTGGGCCTTTATAGGCCTCCCGACACCACGCACTCTCGCCTCCGATCTGCCGCCGCCTCTCGCAGCCGCTGGGCCTTTATAGGCCTCACCACGCACCTCGAGCTCCCGCCTTCGATCTGCCCACACACGCGTTCAGTCCTTCTCTGCTCCCTCTCTCTCCGTCTCCTCTTATGCACATGTAATGATGACCCCTGACCTCCTGAAACATGGGAAACGAGCGTTGCCATGCCGGCGACACTTTACAGCAGATGGTCAGAAAAATTTAACGCCCATTTCAGATCGCTCGCAGTAATGCTTATTTTCAAAAATGGAAAGTTAGAGTTTTGAAAATGGGTGATAATCCGGCGATCTCAAAATCCATTTTTACCGCCCACGCTGGAAATAGGGCCCAATTTTGGCCGATCTGCACAAAAATGGAAAGTCTAGCCCTATGTAATTATTCTTCCACCTCCCTTCCACTATTAGGTGGTCTGTAGACTACCCCTACTAGTGTGATTGATCTTTTTCTTAATCTCTTATCTCTATCCACATGAATTCTAATTCTGTATTATTGTTGGCAGTGTTATTTTTTTCTACTGCCATTATGTTATCGCTAATAAATCCAGCTGCTCCACCTCCATCTTTTCTAAATATGTTATACCCTGCAATGTTTAGTTCCCAGTCATGATTTTTCTGTAGCCATGTCTCAGCAATCCCAACTATATCTGGTTCTTTGCAACATATTATTGCTTCCAGTTCCATTGTTTTATGATGGACATTGTGTGCATTACTGTACAGACAGTTCAACATTTTTTTAATAGCAGTTCCTCTCACTTTATTTTTAACCATCTTTTTACACTCCTGTTCTATTGCTCTATTTATTCCCAGGCTATTTATGTCCTCCCTTACCAGTTTTGTTTATTTACCACACGGAATGAGACCATTTCGGCCCATCATGTCCGCTGGCCGACAAAGAGCTATCCAGCCTAATCCCACTTTCCAGCTCGTGGTCTGTAGCCCTGTAGGTTACGGCACTTTAAGTGCACATCCAAGCATCTTTTAAATGAGGGTTTCTGCCTCTACCACCCTTTCAGGCAGTGAGTTCCAGATCCCCACCATCCTCTGGGTGAAGACATTTCCCCTCATATCTCCTCCAAATCTCCCCCAACTACTTTAAATCTATGCCCTCTGGTTGTTGACCCCTCTGCCAAGGGAAGCAGGTCCTTCCTATCCATTCTATCCAGGCCCCTCATAATTTTATACACCTCAATCAGGTCTCCCCTTAGCCTCTTCTGTTCCAAAGAAAGCAGATCCAGTATCTCCAATCTTTCCTCATAGCCAAAATTCTCCAGTCCAAGCAACATTTTTGTAAATCTCCAATGCACCCTTTCCAATGTAATCACATCTTTCCTGTAATGTGGTGACCAGAACAGCACACAGTACTCCAGCTGTGCTCTAACTAATGTTTTATACATTCCAAACATAACCTCCTTGCTCTTGTATTCCATGTCTCAACTTCTAAAGGCAAGTATTCCATATGCCTTCTTCACCACCTTATCTACCTGGCCTGCTACCTTCAGGGATCTGTGGACCTGCACGCCAAGGTCCCTTTGTTCCTCTACACTTTTTAGTGTTGCACCATTTAATGTGTATTCCCTTGCCTTGTTAGACCGCCCCAAATGCATTACCTCACACTTATCCGTATTGAATTCCATTTGCCACTGTTCTGCCCACCTGACCAGCACATTGATATCTTCCTGCAGTCCACAGCTTTCTTCTTCATTATCAACCACACAACTGATTTTAGTGTCATCTGCAAACTTCTTAATCATACCCCCAACATTCAAGTCCAAGTCATTGATATATACCACAAAAAGCAAGGGACCCAGTACTGAGCCCTGTGGAACCCCACTGGATACATCCTTCCAGTCACAAAAACATCCATTAATCAATATCCTTTGCTTCCTGCCTCTGAGCCAATTTTGGATCCAACTTGCCACTTTGCCCTGGATCCCATGGGCTAAAGGTGTGATGTCCGAAATCCAGAAACCTCGGGACCGAGGTCAGGCCGAAGAAGCGGGAGGAGGTCGGGCAACCGAGGCTGGGGGAGTCCGGATTTCAGAGGATTTTCCGATTTCCAGACAACTCCGCCACGGATCGGCCAAGTGTCCAGATTCCGGAACATTCCGGATTCCGGAACATTCTGAATTTCAGAACTCTGCATGCTCAACCTGTATTACTTTTATGACCTGTCTGCCATGTGGGGCCTTCTCAAAAGCTTTGCTAAAATCCATATACACTACATCATACGCACTGCCCTCATCGACCCTCCTGGTTACCTCCTCGAAAAATTCAATCAATTTAGTCAGACATGACTTCCCTTAACAAATCCATGCTGTCTGTCCTTGATTAATCCATGTCTTTTCAAATGAAGATTTATCCTGTCCCTCAGGAATTTTTCCAATAATTTTCCCACTACCGAAGTTTGGCTGACTGGCCTGTAATTACTCGGTCTATGCCTTTCTCCCTTTTTAAACAAAGATACAACATTAGCAATCCTCCAGTACCACACTTGTTGCCAGAGAGGATTGAAAAATGATGGTCAGAGCCTCTGCTATTTCCTCTTTTGCTTCTCTTAACAGCCTGGGATACATTTCATCTGGGCCTGAGGATTTATCCACTTTCAAAGCTGCTAAGCCCCTTAATACTTCCTCTCTCACTATATTTATATCGTCTAATACTTCACACTCCTCCTCCCTCATTGCAAAGTCTGCATCGCCCCTCTCTTTTGTGAAAACGGATGCAAAATATTCATTAAGAATCCTTTCCATATCTTCCGTCTCTACACACAGATTTCCTTTATGGTCTCTAATAGGCCCCACTCTTTCTCTAGTTACCCTCTTGCTCATAATGTATTTATAAAACAGCTTTGGATTTTCCCTGATTTTACTTGCCAACATTCTTTCATGCTCTTTCTTTGCTTTCCTCATATCTTTTTCAATTGCAGCGCTGCACTTCCTATACTCCTCTAGAGTTTCTGCAGTGTTGAGTTCCCAGTATCTGTCATAAGCTTCCCTTTTTTTCTATATCTTACCCTGTATGTCCCTTGACAGGGGGCTCTAGATTTGTTATTCCCACCCTTTTTTTTTAAAGGATCATACTTGCTTTGTACCCTCAGGATCTCCTCCTTGAATGCCTCCCACTGTTCTGACACTGATTTACCATCAAGTAGCCGTTTCCAGTCCACTTTGGTCAAATCCCTTCTCAACTCAGCAAAATTGGCTTTACCCCAATTGAGAACTTTTATTCCTGGTCCTCCTTTGTCCTTTTCCATAACTACCCTAAATTTTACTGAATTATGATCACCAGCACCAAAATGCTCTCCCATTGATACCCCTACCGCCTGCCTCTCTTCATTCTCCAAAATCAAGTCCAGAACCGCCCCCTCCCTTGTTGGGCTTGTTACATATTGGCTAAAGAAGTTCTCTTGAATGCATTTTAGGAATTCCGCACCCTCTGTACCATTCATACTACCTTTTTCCCTGTTAATATTAAGATAGTTGAAAACCCCCACTATTACAGCTCTATAGTTTTTGCACTTCGCAGCAATTTGCCTACATATTTGTCCTTCTATCTCCCTCTGACTGCTTGGGGGGTCTATGATACACTCCCAGTGGTGTGATCACCCCATTTTTGTTCTTTAATTCAACCCATATAGCCTCGTTTGATGACCCCTCTCACAGATCATCCCTTCTCACGGCTGTAATTGTTTCTTTAATCAATTCTGCGACCCTCCTCTTTTTTTTACCCCCTCTCTATCCCGTCTGAAAATCATGTAACCAGGAATGTTGAGCTGCCATACCTGCCTTTCTTTCAGCCATGTCTCAGTAATAGCTATAATATCGTACTTCCAAGTGTCAATCTGTGCTCTTAGCTCATCTGCCTTATTTCCTTTACTCCTTGCATTGAAATGTATACTATTTAGTAGTGCCAAACTTCCCCTTTGTCTATTTTCCAGCCCTTATTTCTTCTGTTTTCCAAAGTCACTTTCTACTTCTGCTTCTCTGTTGCCCAATTTCAGCTTTGCTTCTCTCTCCACTGAAACTACACTCTGGTTCCCATCCCCCTGCCAAGCTAGTTTAAACCCTCCCCAACAGCACTAGAAAAACCTCCCGCGAGGATATTGGTCCCGGCTCTGTTGAGGTGCAATTCGTCCGGCTTGTACAGGTGCCACCTCCCCCAGGAATGGCCCCAATGCCTCAGGAATTTAAAGCCCTCCTGCCTGCACCATCTCTCCAGCAACATATTCATCTTCTCTATCCTCCTATTTCTGTACTCACTAGCACGTGGCACCGGCAGTAATCCAGAGATTATTACCTTTGAGGTCCTGCTTTTTAATCTCTTCCCTAGCTCCCTAAACTCTGCCTGCAGGACCTCATCCCTCTTTCTACCTATGGACCACGACCTCTGGCTGTGTTCCCTCTCCCCCCAGAATGCCCTGCAGCTGCTCAGTGACATCCTTGACCCTGGCACCAGGGAGGCAACATACCATCCTGGAGTCATGTCTGTGGCCACAGAAACACCTGTCTGCTCCCCTGACTACTGCATCCTTTACCACTATAGCTCTTCCATTCTTCTTCCTCCCCGCCTGTGTAGCTAGCCACCCGTGGTGCCGTGGACTTGGCTCTGGCTGCACTCCCCAGAGTTTATATTTAAGTTTATATTCCAGTTTCTATTTAAGCTTGTTTCATTTTTTGTTGACCCACCCCCCCCACCGACCGTCATTATAGTTTAAAGCCTTTGCCACTTCCCTATTTACCCTTTTTGCTAGGACTCTGGTCCCACTCCAGTTCAGGTGTAGCCTGTCCCATCAATATAGCTCCTTCCTGTCCCAGTACTTGTACCAGTGTCCCATGAAAACAAATCCCTCTTTCCCACACCAGCTACATGTTAACTCGCTTGATGTGTCTGTCTCTATGTCAATTTGCATATAGCTCAGGCAATAATCTGGAGATTATTACCCTTGAGTTCCTGCTTTTTAATTTAGTTCTTAACTCCTGGTACTCCCTCAGCATGACCTCTTCCATGTCCCTACCTACGCCATGTGTTCATGGACCATGACAACTGGATTTAACCTCTGCCTTTCCAAGTTCCTCTCCAGCCACCTAGAGATATCCCTTACCCTGGCGCCAGGTAGACAACACATACTTCGGGATTCTCATTCATGGCTGCAGAGGTCCCTATCTATCCCCCTAATTACAGAATTCCCTCTCACTATCATCATCATCATCATCATAGGCAGTCCCTTGAAACGAGGATGACTTGCTTCCATGCCGAAAAGGGATGAGTTCACAGGTGTTTCAATGAAGGACCTAATATTCTGGATCCTGAACTACATCCTGAAGGGTGGAAGATGCCTGTGCGTGGATTTTTTTAACGTGGGGTGGCCGTTGTACACCAGCCACCACACGGGCTTGACAGAGCTAGGTCTTGGTCCAGTGGCAAGAGTAAACCAGGACGACTGGAGACCTGCTCTGCTGCACTGACCTAGTGCGCACACACATATCGCAGTGTGGGCTGGCCCGTGCTGCCCCTGGGCCCTCGGCTCTTTTGGACCCCGAACTCACGCCTCTCTTGGGCCCCGATCACGTCCCTCTACAAACTCTTGCAGCTCCTTTGCTCCGACCTCGTCGCTCCTGCTGCACCTGCCCGCACTGCAGTCAGCCATCGCCCTCCTGCAACAGCACGCGCTGCTCCCTGCAGTGGTATGCCGTTGTACGCTGCTCCCTCTAATTGCCCCAGCCTGCTGCTGGTTTTGCAGGCCAGGACGGCGCTGATTTCCGGGCCAGGCCGCCGCACGCTTCTCCCTCTACCACATATCTATTCACTCTCCTCCATCCCACCCCAACCCTTCGACAGCCTTCTGAGCCATGGTGCCTTGGTCTGCATTGCGGCTGTCCTTCTCGCAGTCCTTCTCCTTGTCCTCACAGGCAGCGTGTACATTGTAACTGTTGGACAGGATCAAAGTCTTTGAGAGCTCCTTCTCAACATCTCCAAAATCTCCTCTACCCGGCTCCCTAACAGTCGCACCCTCCCATCCCTCAACCTGTGCTTTTCTCCGGGGTATGACTGTGTTCTGGATAAAACTAACCAGAAATGCATACCCTCCCTTATGTTTCAGAGTGTCGCTAACTCGCACTCCAGCTTAATGACTCTGAGCCAGAGTGACTCAAGGCAGAGACCTGCAGATGTGAGAATCCAGGACAGTCTCGCTGTCCACAAACTCCCACATACCACAGTCCTGACACATAGTCGACTCTGCCATCTCTAGTCTTGTTAATTTACTTGTTTATTGATAGCCTGAATTATAATTTGGTAGACAGTTTTTGTTTAAAAAAAATGTACTTACTGGTTACTCCCCCAATTTAGTCACCCTCAGAGCTCCTCCTCCGTGCTCGTGTGATGTCACTTTTTCAGATACTCTCTTGCGTTAGTTTAAAGAGTCGGCAGTGAAACAAACTTTTATATTAATTATTCTGAATATTTATTTAACTATTTATTTATAGTTAAGTTCAAAAAAGAGAATGTGAATAGTAAATTCAATACTAAGCTCTGGATCTGCAGCTCCTCACTTGTGCTAATTATGACGTCACTTTGTGATTTTTCTCTGGGATTGTTTCACTGCTAGGTTGTGGCAGGGCCCCTTTTAAACTTCTCCGGCTCCTGATCTTTCACTCTGCTGGGCTGTGTTTTTTTTTCATTGTTCCTGGGATCTAGCTGGATCCCGGTGTCACTGGCAAGGCCGGCATTTATTGCTCATCCCTAATTGCCCTTGAGAAGGTGGTGGTGAACTGCCTTCTTGAACCGCTGCAGTCCGTGCGGTGAAGGAACTCCCACAGTGCTGTTAGGGAGGGAGTTCCAGGATTTTGACCCAGCAACGATGAAGGAACGGCCGATATATTTCCAAGTCAGGATGGTGTGTGACTCGAAGGTGAACGTAGAGATGCTGGTGTTCCCATGCGCCTGCTGCCCTTGTCTTTCCAGGGGGTAGCGGTCGTGGGTTTGGGAGGTGCTGCCGAAGAAGCCTTGGTGAGTTGCTGCAGTGCATCTTGTAGATGGTACATGTAAATTCCTTACTCAATGGCACAAAACCCACACAAGGCACATTCTATGGACAAGGTCACTCTATGACCTGAACCTTTATTCACAGGACCAAGAAGTGATGACCCTGCGTGGGACCTCCCTTTATATACCTGGATGACCAGGTAAGGAGTGTCTCCCACAAGTTCACCCCCTGTGGTCAAGGTGTGCATTGCTTAAGTATATACAGTATTGCAGTGGTGTTACATAGAGGTTACATACATGACATCACCTTCCCCCCAAAGTCTTATTGGGATCATAGGTTAAGTCTTTCAGGTGGTCCTCGCTCCCTCGTGGAGCACCGCAGTTGGGGCTCTGGTTGTTGAGCCTTGGCATGAGTGTCTGTCACCTGTGGTGATTCTGACCGCCGGGACTGTGCATGCTGTCGAATGTTCTTGTTGCTCGTTCACTGGCGGTGGTGTGAGCACCATCTCATGATCTTCCTCGGGTTCCTCAGTGTCTATGCTGAACCTTTTTTTTACTTGGTCCAGATGCTTATGGCATATCTGACCATTGTTAAGTTTAACCATGATGACCCTGTTCCCCTCTTTGTCTATTACAGTACCCTGAAGCCATTTGGGCCCCACGGCATGATTGAGGACAAATAAGGGGTCATTTATTTCTATAAATCTCCCCCTTGAGTTTCAGTCATGGTACTTGTTTTGGGACTGGCGTTTGCCTTCAACTATGTCGGTCAGGACTGGGTGAATGAGGGACAACAGAGTTTTGAGTGTTCGTTTCATAAGTAGCTCAGCGGACGGGACCCCCATGAGCGAGTGTGGTCGGGTCCTATAGGCCAGCAGGAGGCACGATAGGTGGCATTGAAGGGAGGGTCCTTGAATCCTGAACATGCCTTGTTTAATGATTTGGACTACACGTTCCGCCTGGCCATTGGAGGTCGGCTTGAATGGCGCTGTCCTGACATGGTTGATGCCATTGCCCGACATGAACTCCCAGAATTCATAGCTCGTGAAACATGGGCCATTATCGCTGTCCGGATGTCCGGCAAGCCATGGGTTGCAAAGTTCGCACGTAGACTCTCCACAGTGGTGGATGTCATGCACTAATTCAAAATGATGCACTCAATCCATTTCGAATACACATCTACCACAATGAGAAACATTTTTCCCATGAACCGGCCCGCGTAGTCTACATGAATATGTGACCATGGCCTGGTGGGCCAGGGCCATGGGCTGAGCGGGGCCTCCCTGGGGGCATTACCCAGCTGGGCACACGTCGTGCACCTGCGAACACAGTGTTCCAGGTCTGAATCAATTCCCGGCCACCAAACATGTGACCGGGCAATGGCCTTCATCAGAACAATGCCAGGATGCTCACTGTGGAGTTCCCTGATGAATGCCTCCCTGTCCCTCTGGGGCATGACTACCCGGCTGCCCCATAGTAGGCAGTCAGGTTGGATGGAGAGCTTATCCAACCGTCTGTGGAACGGTCTTACCTCCTCAGGGCATGTTCCGTGTGCGGGCGCCCAATCCCCAGTCAGGACACATTTCTTAATCAGAGATTGGAGGGGATATCAGTTTGTCCAGATTTTGATCTGGCGGGCTGTGATGGGGGAGCCTGCACTGTCAAAGGCATCAACGGCCATGACCATCTCAGCGCTATGTTCCGCTGCCCCCTCAGTGGTGGCCAGTGGAAGCCTGCTGAGCGCGTCAGCGCAATTATCGGTGCCAGGCCGGTGTCGGATGGAGTAGTCATAAGCAGCCAGCATGAGAGCTCATCACTGCATGCGGGCTGACGCGTTGGCATTGACAGCCTTGCTGTCTGACAACAGGGATGTTAATGGCTTGTGGTCCGTTTCTAATTCGAACCTCCTGCAAAAAAGGTACTGATGCATTTTTTTTACACCATAGACACATGCGAGTGTCTCCTTCTCAACCATCCCATATCCCCGTTCTGCTTGAGAGAGCGACCTGGAGGCATAAGCCACAGGTTGTACTTGGCCCTCATCATTACTCTGCTGCAACACGCACCCAACCCCATAGGACGATGCATCACATGTCAGAACCAATTTCTTACAAGGGTCGTACAGGGTCAATAACTTATTTGAACAAAGTAGGTTCCGTGCCCGATTGAAAGCCCGTTCTTGACAGTCCCCCCAAAACCAATCTCAACCCTTACGCAGGAGCACGTGAAGCGGTTCCAACAACATGCTTAAGTTCGGCAGAAAGTTCCCAAAATAGTTCAAGAGTCCCAGAAATGAACGCAACTCCGATGTGTTGCCGGGCCTGGGCGCTCGTCGAATATCTCTGTTTTGGATTCGGTAGGCCGAATCCCATCTGCAGCAACCCTCCTGCCCAGGAACTCAACCTCAGGAGCCAAAAACACACATTTGGACTTCTTGAGTCACAGGCCCACCCAGTCCAGTCGGCGTAGCACCTCCTCCAGGTTGTGGAGGTGTTCCTCGGTGTCACGATCCGTGATGAGGATGTCGTCCTGAAATACGATTGTTCCAGGGATGGATTTGAGCAGGCTGTCCATGTTTCTTTGAAAAATCATGGCCGCTGATCGAATGCCAAACGGGCACCTGTTCTAAACAAACAGTCCCTTGTGCGTAGTGATGGTGGTCAGTAGTTTAGATTCATCGGCCAGTTCTTGGGTCATGTAGGCTGAAGTGAGATCCAACTTGGTGAACAGCTTGCCGCCTGCCAGCGTGGCGAAAAGATCCTCCGCTCTCGGGAGCAGGTATTGGTCTTGTAGGGACACCCGATTGATAGTGGCTTTATAGTCGCCACAGATCTTGACAGAACCATCCGCTTTTAGGACGGGACAATGGGGCTCACCCAGTCACTGAATTAAACGGGCGATATGATGCCCTCTCTCAGCAAATGGTCCAATTCGCTCTCAATTTTCTCCCGCATCACATACGGCACCACTCTGACTTTGTGGTGCACTGGTCTGGTGTCCGGGATGATGCGTATCACTACTTTGATACCTTTGAACATCCCAACGCCAGGTTGGAATAGTGACTCAAATTGTTGTAGGACTTGTGAGCATGAACTTCGCTCCACAGATGACATTGCGTGCACATCCCCCCCATTTCCAGTTCATCTCAGCTAACCAGCTCCTTCCCAACAGTGCGGGACCATTGCCTGGGACAATCCAGAGCGGCAGCCGGTTCACTGATCCATTGTGTGTGACCGCCAACATTGCACTGCCTAGTACTGGAATGATTTCTTTGGTATACGTCCATAGTTGTGTCTCAATGCGTTCTAGTTTGGGTCTACTGGCTTTGTGTGGCCATAGCTTTTCGAATTGTTGAACACTCATGAGTGACTGGCTGACCCCCGTGTCCAGCTCCATGTGTACAGGGATACCATTTAATAAAACCTTCATCATCATTGGTGGCGTTTTGGTATATGAACTGTGAATGTTTGCCACATGAACCCGCTGAACTTCAGCGTCCATTGATTTGCCCCAATGGTCATCCTGCCTCACAGACACCTCTTCTGGTCCATCCGCCTCATAAATTAGCCTGGTTACAGGCTTCCTGCACATTCGAGCTAAATGGCCACTGAGGTTGCAATTTCTGCAGGCAAATTGTTGAAACCTGCAAGTCCTGGCAGAGTGTTTGCCCCCACACCTCCAGCATGAGCTGAGATTCCCATTGTTGTGAACAAAGGAGCTATGACCCGGCATTCCTTGCTGATTGTCTCTTTGACTGCCCTTGAGAACCCTGTTAGTGGTTGTCAATGGCCCCATCCCGGGCCGCATTGTCCACTGTGATGGCGTAAATGTCTGTTCAGCCTGCCATTGTCTCTGTTGAAAACCTGCTCTGGGGTCTATTGCTGCCTGGGGTGTGTTGAACTGCCTTTGCCTGCCTGCAGGGCTCTGAGTCGTGTTTATGATATTGACTCCCTGAACCCCGCCACGTTGGAGGCAGAATTGCCCGCGCATATTATTTTATTTCCTCCTCCCCCGCCATGAAAATCTGAGCCATCAACGCCGCTGCTTCCAAAGTCAAGTCCTTGGTCTCAATTAACTTTCGGAAAATCCCCGCATGACCGATGCCCTCAATAAAGAAATCCCTTAACATCTCCCTCCTGCAGGCATCTGTGAACTTACAGAGGCTGGCCAAATGCCGGAGGTCCGCAACAAAGTCCGGTATGCTCTGTCCTTCACGATGTCGGTGAGTATAGAACCTGTGTCGGGCCATGTGTATACTGCTCGCCGGCTTGAGGTGCTCACCGATTAGTTTGCTGAGCTCTTCAAAGGTTTTGTCTGCTGGCTTTTCGGGTGCTAGTATGTCCTTCATGAGTGCGTAAGTCTTAGGTCCGCAGCTGGTCAGCAGATGTGCCCTTCGCTTGTCGCTGCATCTCCCAGCCATTCTTTCGTGACAAAGCTTTGCTGGAGCCTCTCAATGAAATCGTCCTAGTCCTCACCAACACAGTACTGTTCCTCTGTGCTACCGGTGGCCATTCTCGTGGGTCGGTGATTCCCATTTCTCGTCGCCAATGTAAAGTCCTTACTCAATGGCACAAAATCCACACGAGGCACATTCTATGGACAAAGTCACTCTATGACCTGAACCTTTATTCACAGGACCAAGATGTGATGACCCTGCGTGGGACCTCCCTTTATATACCTGGATGACCAGGTAAGGAGTGTCTCCCACAAGTTCACTCCCTGTGGCTAAGGTGTGCATTGCTTAAGTATATACAGTATTGCATTGGTGTTACATAGAGGTTACATACATGACAGTACACACTGCAGCCACGGTGCGCCGGTGGTGGAGGGAGTTGTTGTAGAGAGTAGAAATATATATATAGACTTAGGCATTAGGCACCTGCTGGATATTTAAAACTCACATAAGCTTAAATGGACACACACATAAAATGGCTGCCCAGGCATTATGGGAAATCAGGTAGTCAAACTGTGAACTGTTGAACGTTCACTGACCGAGCAATAACCCTGTGAGGCCCACTGTAGGAATGCCTGGGAAGACAGAGATAAGAAGGAAACCATCTCCTGTGAACAAGGCCATAAACCAATTAATTCCCCAGGAAGAAAGATAAGAGGGAAACCATTTGCTGTAAACAAGGCTATATACCAATTATTTCTCCCAGATGAAAGAAGTAGGGAGAGAACCTATAAAGTCATCGATCAGCCCAAGCTGACAATAACCGAACATATGGTTCCCTGGATACTAGGAGAATTCTATTGGGTTAAAAGAACCTATATGTAATCTATAATCGTTGTGATTGGCTTGTGTCCAGCCGTGATGGGCTGTGTAACTGTAGTAAACTGTTTTGTAACTGTTGTGAAACATATAAAGGTGCATGTAATCCTTTGTTCTGTGGAGAGAAACCTGGATACGGTCCTGTGTGTTTCCTCCCCGCTGAGCGTTATTAAATGCCGCCAGGCATTGGAACCGACTCTGAGTGTTGAGTGATTCTTCTAAGAAAACACTAACGCTAACAGAGTGAATGTTGAAGGTGGTGGATGGGGTGCCAATCAAGTGGGGTGCTTTGTCCTGGATGGTGTAGAGCTTCTTGAGTGTTGTTGGAGCTGCGCTCATCCAGGCAAGTGGAGAGTATTTCATCACAAGGTACCGCAAGGTTCTGTGCTGGGGCCCCAGCTGTTTACATTGTATATTAATGATTTAGACGAGGGGATTAAATGTAGTATCTCCAAATTTGCGGATGACACTAAGAGAGAAAGAGAGAATGTATGGAGAGAAAGCAGAAATGGGGTACTGAAGTTGTATGTTCAGCCATGAACTCATTGAATGGCGGTGCAGGCTCGAAGGGCCGAATGGCCTACTCCTGCACCTATTTTCTATGTTTCTATGTTTCTATCACACTCCTGATTTGTGCCTTGTAGATGGTGGAAATGCTTCGGCAAGTCAAGAGGTGAGACACCCATCGCAGAATACCCAACCTCTGACCCACTCTTGTTCCCATAGTATTTATGTAGTGGTCCAGTTAAGTTTCTGGTCAATAGTGACCCCCCAGGCTGTTGATGGTGGGGGATTCGCCAGTGCCATTGAATGTCAAGGGCTGGTGGTTAGATTCTCGCTTGTTGGAGATAATCATTGACTGGCACTTGTTTGTCGCGAATGTTACTTGCTGCGGGGCTCCTTTTAAACTGCTCCAGTTCCTGCTCTTTTATTGTGCCTACAGCAATGAGATAAATGAGCAGATAATCTGTTGTTTAGTGACGTTGGTTGAGAAATAAATATTGGCCATGCCACCAGGAGAACACCCCTGCTCTTCTTCAAATAGTGCATGGGATCTTGTACACCCACTTGAGAGAGCAGACAGGGCTTCAGTTTAATATTTCACTGAAAGACGGCTATCCAGCAGTGCAGCACCCACTCAGCACTGGCAATAAAATGCCAGTCTGGATTATGTGCTCAGGTCTCTGGAGTGGGCTTGAACCAACAACCTTCTGACATAGAGGAGTGTGCTATCCCTGAGCCAAGGTTGATCCCTAGGAAAAGAAGTAATATCCAAAAATGAAGGACAATGGGGAGGCACAAAGCAGGTTCTATGGGCAAGTGGCAGAGAACCACTGCTCCATGACCCCTTGGTTGATGTCTGATAAAGGGGATGCATTGCTGCTTGAAGTAGGTGTGAAGAGGGTTGCCCTGTTGGAATTCCAAGGCATTGACCCCAGAGGATCCCTGGCATGTGTTAGTAGCTAATATTATACCTGTAGGACGTAGATAAATATGTAGGGAAAGACAGCACCCTTTAAGGAATCTGGCATGGTAAAACGGCCCAAATAGATTAGATGACACAAAACAGTTTCATTTATTCCTAATCCATGTCATACCCTTACCTTACAACCCTGTGATTCTCTCTCAGTCACACCCATACCAAGGCACAGGGCCTAGATGCAACATACCGCTAAAGGTCTTTGGGCTTTATTTTTGCCACCATTGGGCGCTGTTTTTTTGCCATCCGCTGATTTTTTTTGAGCAATCTTGATTTTGCAACTTTCCTCAAAGTTTGTACGTCAGTGCTGATTGTCAGCTCTGAATTGTTTGTACACCAGATTTTTTTTGCCGCAGGTCTGGGTGAAAACTGATGTCCGCGCCATTTTTGGCCCTTTGACCGATTTTCGCCAATACCAATTTTTTTCAGGATGGCGCACAGTGGCCTTAAGTACTGATCAGAAAAATCCTCTGTTAACTTAAGCAAATCAGCGCTGAGTATATTTCTGAGATTTTGGAGCGAGGGAAGAAGACAATTTGAAACATAAATCCATGCTGATTTTTGCAGAGGAAACTCAGAAAATAATTCGGAAAGTTAATTTTTCCCACAGAATGTTTTTGAGAAGGGGCAAGTTGCGACTCCACCCCACCACAGAATCTCTGCTCACGGGACTCCAGGCACGGGTCAGGGGAGTGCCGACGGCTGGCGGCAGGATCGCTCCCTCAGCCGGACACAAGCACAGGAGCTCAGCGCTTGGATTCCACCACCCTCCCGCGGGCTTCTTTCCAAGCTGAGCGCCAATCTCCTGTGTTTCTGGCTGGACGAGGGAGCAATCCTGACGGCATGCACTCCGAACTGCGCATCGGAGACGGCACAGCAGCAAACATACGCATTTCGGCAAAAACTATAAATAGTGCCATAAATCACTGTGCATCACGTCTCCATAGAGACAGAGCCTACTGTTGCCCATGCGCAGACCTGGGTGTGGTCCGTTCTACTAGGGCGTCACCCAGCAAAGGTGTGAGGGCTTCAGTAAGTACTGTCTCACGATTTTTAAACTTTGGCCCACTGGGCCACCAGGGAGGGTTTTCGGTCGGGCCAGCGGTCTGGCACCCAAGCGGAGGTGCCAGACTGCCTGTTGGTGGCCCGGCCGAACCTGGGGGCACATGGCAGTCAGCTGACAAAAGAAAATATGTTGGCAGTGGCAGTGAGCCCTCCCCTTTAAGGGAAGCCGCACTACTGCTGCAGAAGGCCTCAGCCGCACTGGGCCACCGGGGAAAAGCTTGTTTTGGCACCGCCAGGTGGGCCGAAGATTTTTCGAGGGGAATGTTGCCGTCATGGGGTTAGATCGGCGGTGTGCACGGTGAAGACATGCTTAACACCGATCGGCAGCAGCGGAGCGGTAAGGGGGACATCGGAGCATCGCTGGGAAAACTTGGGAGGGCAATTGGGCTAGCAGCGGCCATTCCACCAAAAGTCGGTGACCACTCCACTCTGCAGCATGGCCGCCGATTTGCGGTGGTAACAGGCCTTAAGGAAAGGGGTGATTTCGGCCCTGCTGTGTTTCCTGTGTGAGGACACACAAATCTCTCTGAACATTTAATAGTTTCTCATCATTTAATAAATATTGGCCCTGAAATTCCGTTTTGGCCTTCCCACGGACATTTTAGAGAAAAAATATGCACCTAGCTTAAGCTGTTGCCCATGTTTGACTTTCCGATGCTGTGGCCTGAGCTGATGCAGCGCGTGCACATCGGGACCTGCGCAGGCCTAGAGCTGGAGTCACATGACTCTGGCAGTCAATCAGGTAAAGTATCATAGTAATAGGAGTTCCGAAATTTTAAATAAACTTACCATTGTTGGGGGGGGGGGGCGGTTAATGATAAAATATGTTTTAATAACTTTATTTTTATATGTTTTTGTGTTTTTTAAAACACTTGCCTGTAAAACTAGGCTATGTGCCTGCTTTTTCAGGCGCAAGATTTTTGAGGACATTTGTATGCAGAGATATCGGAAATTTGCACTTACAAATGTCCTCGCTCCCGACCTGCGGAGGATCTGTCAAGCCAGAAACTTGACAGATCGGAAAAGCCGATTTTCAGCGCATGCGCATTGCGCGCCGAAAACCGTTTTTTCCGATACCTTCCCGTGTCGTACACCTGGGGAGGCCAGAATTTCAGGGCCATTATATTTTTCTATTCTTCCCAGCAAAGTGAGTAACCTCTCATTTCCCCACATTATACTCCATTTGCCACCTTACTGCCCTCTCATTTAACCTGCCTAAATCCCTTTACAAGCTTTTTGTGTCCTCCTTACAGCCTATTCTTCCACCTTGCTTTGTATCGCCAGCAAACTTGGATACGTTACACTCAATCACTTCATCTACGTCATTAGTATAGATTGTAAATAGCTGAGGCCTAAGCACTGATTCTTCCGGCACCTCACTAGTTATAACCTGCCAACCTGAAAATGACTCGTTTATCCTGACTCTCTGCTTTCTGTCCATTAACCAATCCTCTATCCATGCTAATACCTTACCCCCAACATCATGAGCCCTTATCTTGCATAGCAATCTTTTATGCGGCACCTTATCAAATGCCCTTTGGAAATCCAAATATACGACATCCACTGGTTCCCCTTTATCGAACCTGCTAGTTACATCCTCAAAAAACTCTAATGGATTTGTCAAACACGATTTTCCTTTCATAAAACAATGTTGACTCTGCCTAATCATGTTATGATTTTCTAAATGTCCTGTTACCACGTCTTTAATAATGGATCCAGCACTTTCCCAATGACTGATATCAAGCTAACAGTCCTGTAGTTCTCAGTTTTCTCTCTCCTTCCTTTCTTAAATAGCGGGGTTACATTTGCTACCTTCCAATCCGCTGGATCCGTTCTAGAATCTCGGGAATTTTGGAATGCATCCACTATCTCAGCAAACATTTCTATTAGAATCAACAACAACAACAACAACTTCTATTTATATAGCACCTTTAACATAGCAAAATGCCCTAAGGTTCTTTACAGGAGTATTATAAGACAAGATGGTTTCATCAGCAGATGAGATGAGGCAGTGGGGGAGATAGGCGATGTTGCAGAGGTGGAAATAGGCAGTCTTAGTTATGCCGTGGATAACAACAACAACTTGTATTTATATAATGCTTTTAATGCAGTAAAATGTCCCAAGGTGCTTCACAGAAGTGTAATAAGACAAAGAATTATTTGACACCGAGCCACAGAAGGAGAAATCAGGGATGCTCAGGAGAGTATTTGTGACTTTGATGAAAGCCGTTTTGGTACTGTGTAAGGGGCAGAAACCTGATTGGAGGGAATCAAACATGGAGTTCCGGGAAAGATGGGCCCGGATTCGGGAGGCGACAACATGTTCAAGGACTTTGGAGAGGAACGGGAGGTTGGAGATGGGACGGTAGTTTGCAAGGACTGAGAGATTGAGTTGTTTTTTTGAGAATGGGGTAATGATGGCAGGTTTGAAGGAGAGTACCTGAGGAAAGAGAACCATTAACCCTAGGATGTAGACCATCAGGTTTCATTAGTCCCTTGGTTCCCCACTATTTTTGGTTGAACTTTTATGTCTTCTACCGTGAAGAAAGATATAAAATATTTGTTTAACGTCTCAGCTATTCTCTCATTCCCCATTATAATTTTTCCTGTCTCAGCCTCTAAGGGACCTTTGTCAATTTGAATTACCCAGGTCTCTATGAACATTAAAATCCCCACAATTATTGTATTACCTGTCACAAGCTCCTATTATTTGTTGATTAATACTCTGTCCAACAATATAGATACTGTTAGGGGGCCAATAAACTACTCCCACCTGTGTTTTCTGTCCCTTGTTATTTCTTATCTCCACCCATAATGATTCTACTTCCTAATCTTCTGAGCCAAGATCCTTTCTCACTACTGTCCTTACGCCATTCTGTATTATCAGATCTAACCCCCTCCTTTTCCATTCTGCCTGTCTATTCGAAATGTCAAGAACCCTGGAATATTTTGTTCCCAACCCAGGGTAGGTTGAGAAAGCAGTTAAAAAAGCTTATGGGATCCTAGGCTTCATGAATAGAGGTATAGAGTGCAAAAACGATGAAATTATGATGAATCTGGATAAAACACTAGTTCATTGGACATAAAACAACTGGAATATTGTATCCAATTCTCGGCACCACACTTTAGGAAGCAGGCGAAGGCTTTAGAGGGGCTTTTGAAAAGATTTACGAGAATGATTCCAGAGATGAAGGGCTTCAGTTACGTGGATAGACTAGAGGAGCTGGGGTTGTTCTCCTTGGAGCAGAGAAGATTGAGAGAAAATTTCATAGAGGTGTTCAAAATCATAAGGGGTCTGGACAGAGTAGATCGAGAGAAACTGTTCCCATTGGCTGTAGGGTCGAGAACCAGAGGACACAGATTTAAGGTGATTGGCAAAAGAACCGAAGAGAAATGTTTTTATGCAGTGAGTGGTTAGGATCTGGAATACACTGCCTGAAAGAGTGATGGAGGCAAACTCAATCACTGCTTTCAAAGGGGAGTTGGATAAGCACCTGAAAGAAAAACATTTGCAGGGCTATGGGGAAAGGACGGAGGAGTGGGACGAGCTGAAGCACTCTTGTAGCAAGCCCGCACAGACTCAACGAGCCTTCTTTCGTGCAGCAATCATTCGATGATTCTATGATTCCAACCTCGGTCACCTTGCAACCACGTTTCTGCAATGGCCATTAGATCAAGCCCATTTATCTCTATTTGCATCACTAATTCGTCTATGTTGTTACAAATGCTTCGAACATTCAGATAGAGAGCCTTTAATTAAAACTTTTTACCATTATTCTCTGCTTTCACCTTATTCGTCGATGCACTATTACTGTTAAACTCTCTGTCCCTTTCCGTCACAATCTGCTTATCTTTACTTAAATTGTTACACTGCTCCATTACATTGATTTTTCTCTTTAAATTTCTAAATTTTCCCTCACCTGACCCCTCCCCCTTTTTAGTTTAAAGCCCTATCTCCAGCCCTAGGTATTCGATTCCCCAGGACGCTGGTCTCACCCAGCCCAGTTTAAGAGGAGCCAGTCCCAACAGAACAGCTCCCTCTTTCCCCAGTACTGCTGCCAGTGCCCCATGAATCAAAACTCCTTTTTCCCACATCACTCTTTGAGGCACGTATTTAACTCTCTGATCTGCTTGTCCCGATGCCAATTTGCAAATGGCTGGTAACAACCCAGAGATTATTGCTTTTGAGTTTCTGCATTTTAATTTGGACCTTAGTTCTACCTACATTGTTGGTTCCTACAGGAACCATGCCAACTGGATCCTTCCCCTCCCACTCCAAACTCTTCTCCAGCTGCAAGGAGATATCCTTAACCGTGATACCGGGCAGGCAACATTGCCTTCAGAACTCTCGGTCACGGCTACAGAGAACAGCATCTATCCCCCTGACTATACTGTGTCCTACCACTACAACATCACTTTTCACTTGCCCCAGGGGTGTGACTGCATCCTGGATCAAAGTGTCCAGGTAACTCTCCCCCTTCCTGATGCCTCGCAATGTCTGCATCTCGCACTCCAGCTCAGTAACTCTGAGCTGAAGTTCCTCGAGATGCAGACATCGTCTTCCGGGATCTCCACAAACTTCCACATGCTGCAATTGCAGCACACCATCTGCACTGCCATCCCCATATTACCTTATTTTCCTCACTTAACTAATTAAAGTTGATGTATTTAATTAACTGAGCTTATAGTTTAATTTTTAACTAATTATTAGATCTAGTTTAAGTTAAATGTAGACAAAATTCAATATTTACCAGTAACACAAAGCACTACAAGGATTGGAGACAAAAAGCAACACCTTCTTCTCTCTCTGCACCTAATTCCCATTCTCTCCGAATTCCCAACGTTAACACTCTATTTAGAAACACTCCATTTCAGACCACTCTGTTTACTTATATACACCATAGAGCCATACCCAAGTTAAAAGTGCAAGGCTTGTATCTAGGGTGTACTACTCCGAGTGCTGTCCTACAGGGGTCAAGCACTAGTCATAAACCAGCTGGTCGCTATGCTGTGGTACCGGTTGGTCACTCCCCCTGCGTTTGTTGCCAAGATACAGAAGAAGCTGGTGGACTGCTGCAACAACAGAAAGCACTGGGTCTCTGCTGCAGTTCTGAGTCTCCCGCTTAGGGAGGGCGGTCAGGTGTTGGTGTGCGTCAGTATCCAGCATGCGACTTTCCGTTTTCAGGCCCTACAGAGATACCTCTACGTTGAGCCCCCTCCTAGATGGTGTGCGCTGGCGATGTATTTCTTCTGCCAGCAATACTGCCTCAATTGTGACATGCAGCTCCTGTTTGTATCCCAGAGTACTTAAGGAAGTGGCCCTAGAAATAGTGGATGCATTGGTGGTCATTTTCCAACATTCTATAGACTCTGGATCAGTTCCTATGGATTGGAGGGTAGCTAATGTAACCCCACTTTTTAAAAAAGGAGGGAGAGGGAAAACAGGGAATTATGGATCGGTTAGCCTGACATCGGTAGTGGGGAAAATGTTGGAATCAATTATTAAAGATGTAATAGCAGCACATTTGGACAGGATCAGTCCAAGTCAGCATGGATTTATGAAAGGGAAAACATTCTTGACAAATCTTCTCGAATTTTTTGAGGATGTAACTAGTAGAGTGGACAAGGGAGAACCAGTGGATGTGGTGTATTTAGACTTTCAAAAGGCTTTTGACAAGGTCCCACACAAGAGATTAGTGTGCAAAATTAAAGCACATGGTATTGGGGGTAATGTATTGACGTGGATAGAGAACTGGTTGACAGATAGAAAGCAAAGAGCAGGAATAAATAGGTCCTTTTCAGAATGGCAGGCAGTGACTAGTGGAGTACCACAAGGTTCAGTGCTGGGACTCCAGCTATTTACAATATACATTAATAATTTGACAAAGGAATTGAATGTAATCTCTCTAAGTTTGCAGATGACACTAAGCTGGGTGGCAGTGTGAGCTGTGAGGAGGATGCTAAGAGGCTGCAGGGTGACTTGGACAGGTTAGGTGAGTGGGCAAATGCATGGCAGATGCAGTATAATATAGAAACATAGAAACATAGAAACATAGAAAATAGGTGCAGGAGTAGGCCATTCGGCCCTTCTAGCCTGCACCGCCATTCAATGAGTTCATGGCTGAACATTCAACTTCAGTACCCCATTCCTGCTTTCTCGCCATACCCCTTGATCCCCCTAGCAGTAAGGACCTCATCTAACTCCTTTTTGAATATATTTAGTGAATTGGCCTCAACAACTTTCTGTGGTAGAGAATTCCACAGGTTCACCACTCTCTGGGTGAAGAAGTTCCTCCGCATCTCGGTCCTAAATGGCTTACCCCTTATCCTTAGACTGTGACCCCTGGTTCTGGACTTCCCCAACATTGGGAACATTCTTCCTGCATCTAACCTGTCTAACCCCGTCAGAATTTTATATGTTTCTATGAGGTCCCCTCTCATTCTTCTGAACTCCAGTGAATACAAGCCCAGTTGATCCAGTCTTTCTTGATAGGTCAGTCCCGCCATCCCGGGAATCAGTCTGGTGAACCTTCGCTGCACTCCCTCAATAGCAAGAATGTCCTTCCTCAGGTTAGGAGACCAAAACTGTACACAATACTCCAGGTGTGGCCTCACCAATGCCCTGTACAACTGTAGCAACACCTCCCTGCCCCTGTACTCAAATCCCCTTGCTATGAAGGCCAACATGCCATTTGCTTTCTTAACCGCCTGCTGCACCTGCATGCCAACCTTCAATGACTGATGTACCATGACACCCAGGTCTCTTTGCACCTCCCCTTTTCCTAATCTGTCACCATTCAGATAATAGTCTGTCTCTCTGTTTTTACCACCAAAGTGGATAACCTCACATTTATCCACATTATACTTCATCTGCCATGTAGATAACTGTGAGGTTATCCACTTTGGTGGCAAAAACAGGAAGGCAGAATATTATCTGAATGGTGACAGATTAGGAAAAGGTGAGGTGCAACGAGACCTTGGTGTCATGGTACATCAGTCATTGAAAGTTGGCATGCAGGTACAGCAGGCAGTGAAGAAGGCAAATGGCATGTTGGCCTTCATAGCAAGGGGATTTGAGTATAGGAGCAGGAAGGTCTTACTGCAGTTGTACAGGTTGGTGAGGCCACACCTTGAATATTGTGTACAGTTTTGGTCTCCTAATCTGTGGAAGGACATTCTTGCTATTAAGGGAGTGTAGTGAAGGTTCACCAGACTGAATCCCGGGATGGCAGGACTGACATATGAAGAAAGACTGGATCGACTACGATTATATTCACTGGAATTTAGAAGAATGCGAGGGGATCTCATAGAAACATATAAAATTCTGACAGGATTGGACAGGTTAGATGCAGGAAGAATGTTCTGATGTTGGGGAAGTCCAGAAGCAGGGGACACAGTCTAAGGATAAGGGGTAAGCCATTTAGGACTGAGATGAGGAGAAACTTTTCACTCAGAGAATTGTGAACCTGTGAAATTCTCTACCACAGAAAGTTTTTGAGGCCAGTTCGTTAGATATATTCAAAAGGGAGCTAGATGTGGCCCTTACAGCTATAGGGATCAAGGAGGATGGAGAGAAAGCAGGAATGGGGTACGAAAGTTGCAAAAATGATCAGCCATGATCATATTGAATGGTGGTGCAGGCTCGAATGGCCGAAAGGCCTACTCCTGCACCTCTTTTCTATGTTTTCTATGTGAGCCTGGGGGGCGTCAGGACCACCATGCGGGGGCTGCCTGTCTGTTAGCAGGAACTCATCAAGATCTGGAACAGAGTTGCCACCAAATGCAGTTTTCCCCCGTCTGGAGTGGCGGCTGTCCTTTGGGAGCCACTGCTCAGGAATCCGTACCTCCACGACCGCGGTTTTAGGTGGCAGGCGGACGAGATGGCTGTGGCTGGCAAGGTGACCAGGGTCAGGGACCTGCTCGATGGCGGAGGAGCGGGCTGGATGCCGCCAGACAAGCTGGCATAGTGCCTATCCTGGGCCGACGTCCGGCGCATGGCCAATGCCATTGAGTTGCTAAAAACAACACTGGGCTCTGACTCCATTCGGTGTGTCGAGGAGACCCAAGCACATGGGGAGATCCCATCCGAACTGACCCCCATCCGGACAGAATTCCTCATCGACGCCAAGCCCCGAAACCTCCCTCAGGAGCCGGCGCCTTAAACTTAGCCTCCTCCGGGAAATCCCCTCCGTGCCTTTCAGTTTTGCATGGAGGGGTTTCCTGTACGGGCTGCTCCTGCACACTCTCCACGTTGCCATCCTCCTCACAACTTGCTTTCCCACCCTGTTATATATGTGGACTTGTACTTACTCTGTACAGCCACCAGAGGGCTCATTCCCCGGAGTCCCAAGGGATCCCAGAATCCCTTGGGAGCACAGGTATTTAAGAAGGCTTCTCAGGTTGGAGAGGCACTCTGGAGACCTGCAATAAAAGACTAAGGTCACACTTTACTTTGAGCTCACAGTGTTCAGTCTGACTCTTTCTCCATACACTACAACTGGCGACGAGATACAGATAGCAAACCCAAAGATGCAGGGAACAGTGGGCATCCTGGAGAAATGTTCAGAGGGAGATGATTGGGAAACTTTTGTAGAGCGACTCGACCAATACTTCATGGCCAGCGAGCTAGATGGGGAAGAGAGCGCTGCCAAACGAAGGGCGATCCTCCTCACCGTCTGTGGGGCACCAACGTATGGCCTCATGAAGAATCAGCTCACTCCAGCGAAACTAACAGAGAAATTGTACGACGATTTGTGCACATTGGTCCAAGAGCATTTGAACCCGAAGGAAAGCATTCTGATGGCGAGGTACAGGTTCTACACCTACAAAAGATCTAAAGACCAGGAAGTGGCGAGTTATGTCACCGCGCTAAGAGGCCTTGTAGGACATTGCGAATTTGAAGGACATTTGGAGCACATGCTCAGAGACGTTTTTGTACTTGGCATTGGCCACGAAATCATACTTCGCAAACTGTTGACTGTAGAGACCCCTACCTTGAGTAAGGCCATAGCGATAGCCCAGGTATTCATTGCCACCAGTGACAATACTAAGCAAATCTCTCAGCACACAAGTGCTGCTACAAGTATTGTGAACAAAGTGATGTTGTTTTTGAATTGTAATGTACAGGACAGATCACACATACCTGCAGCTACACGTCCGCAGATGTCTCAGAGTCCACCATCAAGGGTGATGAATGGAAGGCCATTAACACCTTTGTTGGTGCTGCGGGGGTGATCATCGTTTCCTTTCATGCCAATTCAAAGGATAGATTTGCAAGGGCTGTGGAACAATGGGATACCTCCAGCGAGTGTGCAGGCGAGCTGCTAAGCCTGTTAAACCTGCAAACCAGCAGGTTGCAGAGGAGGATCATGACGAAACAGAGCCTCAGATAGAGGAGGCAGAGGTACATGGGGTGCACACATTCACCACGAATTGTCCCCTGATAATGCTGAATGTTGAACTAAATGGACTCCTGGTATCAATGGAGCTGGACATGGACGTAAGCCAGTCCATGGACAAAAAGACTTTTGAAAGGTTGTGGTGCAACAAGGCCTCAAGGCCAGTCTTAACTGCAATTCGCACGAAACTAAGAACTTACACTTACACAAAAGAACTGATTCTTGTAATCGGCAGTGCTACCGTAAAGGTCTCCTACAATGGAGCGGTGCACAAGCTACCACTCTGGGTGGTACTGGGCGATGGTCCCACGTGCTCCTAATTCCGGGGGCGTGACCCATCCATCACAAGGCGAGAGCAGTACCGTACATGATAAGAGAAAGGTAGAGATCGAGCTAGACCGGCTACAAAGAGAGGGCATCATCTCACCGATCGAGTTCAGCGAGCGGGCCAGTCCTATTGTCCCAGTCCTCAAGGGAGACGGCACCGTCAGAATCTGTGGTGATTACAAAGTAACTATCAATCGTTTCTCCCTGTAGGACCAATACCCACTACCAAAAGCCGACGATCTCTTTGCAACACTGGCGGGAAGAAAGACGTTCACGAAGCTGGATCTGACTTCAGCCTACATGACGCAGGAACTGGAGGAATCATCGAAGGCCCTCACCTGCATCAACACGCACAAAGGTCTTTTTGTTTATAACAGATGTCCCTTTGGAATCCGATCAGCAGCGGCAATATTCCAGAGGAACATGGAAAGTTTACTGAAGTCGGTCCCGCACATTGTGCTCTTCCAAGACAACATCTTGGTCACAGGTCAGAACACAGTCGAGCATCTGCAGAACCTGGAGGAGGTTCTTAGTCGACGCAACCGCGTGGGGCTCAGGTTAAAATGCTCGAAGTGCGCTTTCCTGGCGCCTTAAGTGGAGTTCTTGGGAAGGAGGATTGTGATGGACGGCATCAGGCCCACCAACGCGAAGACGGAGGCAATCGAGAACGCACCGAGGCCACAGAACGTGACGGAACTGCGGTCGTTTCTGAGACTCTTGAACTACTGAGGTAACTTATTCACAGGTCTCAGCACACTGCTAGAACCACTACATGTCTTACTACGAAAAGGGGGCAATTGGGTTTAGGGCAAAAGCCAAGAAAATGCCTTTGTAAAAGCGAGAAAATTGTTACGCTCAAACAAATTGCTTGTGTTGTATGATCCATGTAGGCGTTTGGTACTAGCATGAGATGCATCATCATATGGCGTCGGGTGTGTATTGCAACAAGCTAATGATTTCGGGAAACTGCAACCGGTTGCTTATGCATCCAGGAGTCTGTCTAAGGCTGAGAGAGCCTACAGCATGATTGAAAAAGAAGCGTTAGCGTGTGTCTATGGGTTAAAGAAAATGCATCAATACCTGTTTGAACTAAAATTCGAATTGGAAACTGACCATAAGCCAATTATATCCCTGTTTTCCGAGAGTAAAGGGATAAATACTAACGCATCGGCCCACATCCAGAGATGGGCGCTCATGTGGTTCGCATACAACTACGCCATCCGCCACAGGACAGGCACAGAAAACTGCGCCGATGCTCTCAGTAGGCTGCCATTGCACACCACGGGGGTGGAAATGGTGCAGCCCATAGATCTAGCCATGGTTATGGAAGCATTTGAGAGTGAGCAATCACCCATCACTGCCCGGCAGATCAAAATCTGGACAAGCCAGGACCCCTTATTATCTCTAGTGCTTCACGGGAGCGGGTCCAGTGTCCCAGTGGAAATGCAGGAAGAGATAAAGCCGTTCCAGCGGCGCAAAGATGAAATGTCTATACAGGCAGACTTCCTTCTGTGGGGCAATCGAGTAGTGGTCCCCAAGAAGGGCAGAGACACCTTCATCAATGACCTCCACAGTACCCACCCAGGCATTGTAATGATGAAAGCGATAGCCAGATCCCACGTGAGGTGGCCCGGTATCGATGCGGACTTAGAGTTCTGCGTTCACAGATGTAATATGTGCTCGCAGTTAAGCAATGTACTCAGGGAGGCGCCACTCAGTTTATGGTCTTGGCCCTCCAAACCGTGGTCTAGGGTACACGTCGCTGATGCTGGCCCATTCTTGGGTAAAATGTCCCTTGTGGTTGTAGACGCGTACTCCAAGTGATTGAATGTGAGATAATGTCGGCTAGCACATCTGCTACTGAAAGCCTGCAGGCCATGTTTGCCACTCACGGCTTACCCGATGTTCTGGTGAACGACAACGGGCCATGTTTTACCAGTGCTGAGTTCAAAGAATTCATGACCCGAAAGGGATCAAACATGTCACATCTGCCCCGTTTAAACCAGCGTCCAATGGTCAGGCAGAGAGAGCAGTGCAAACCATCAAGCAAGGCTTGAAGAGGGTAACTGAAGGCTAGCTGCAGACTCGCCTATCCCGAATCCTGCTTAGTTACCGCAGGAGACCCCACTCACTCACCGGGATCCCACCTGCTGAACTGCTCATGAAAAGAGCACTTAAGACAAGGCTCTCGTTAGTTCACCCTGATCTACATGAACAGGTAGAGAGCAGGCGGCTTCAACAAAGTGCTTCCCATGATAGCGCAAATAAGTGAGATTGAAGTCAATGATCCTGTATTTCTATTAAATTATGGACAAGGTCCCAAGTGGCTTCCCGGCACTGTCGTGGCCAAAGAACGGAGCAGGGTGTTTTGGGTCAAACTTTCAAATGGACTCATTCACCGGAAACACTTAGGCCAAGTCAAACTCAGGTTCACGGACTACCCTGAGCACCCCACCTTACACCCTACCTTTTTTGATCCCCCAACATGGACACCAGTGGCAACCGACACCACGGTTGACCACGAAGCAGAACCCATCATCCACAGCGGCCCTGCAGGGCCCAACAAATGATTCAACAATACCAGCTTTCACACCGAGACGATCAACGAGGGCAAGAAGGGCCCCAGATCGACTCACATTGTAAATAGTTACTCTATTGGCTTTGGGGGGAATGTTGTTATATATGTGGACTTGTATTTACTCTGTACAACCACCAGAGGGCTCATTCCCCGGAGTCCCAAGAGATCCCAGAATCGCTTGGGAGCACAGCTATTTAAGAAGGCTTCACAGGTTGAAGACGCACTCTGGAGACCTGCAATAAAAGACTAAGGTCACACTTTACTTTGAGCTCACAGTGTTCAGTCTGACTCTTTCTCCATACACTACACACACATCTTTGTATCATCGGCAAACTTGGCTACATTACACTCCATCCCTTCATCCAAGTCATTAATATAAATTGTAAATAGTTGAGGCTCCAGCACTGATCCCTGCGGCACCCCACTAGTTACTGATTGCCAACCGGAAAATGACCCATTTATCCCGACTCTCTAATCTCTGTTAGTTAGCCAATCCGCTAGCCATGCTAATATATTACCCCCAACCCCGTTAGCCTTTATTTTGTGCAGTCACCTTTTACGTGGCACCTTATTGAATGCCTTCTGGAAATCCAAATACACCACATCCACTGGTTCCCCTTATCCACCCTGCCCGTTACATCCTCAAAGAACTCCAGAAATTTGTCAAACATGATTTCCTTTTCATAAAACCATGCTGACTCTGCTTGACTGTATTATGCTTTTCCAAATTTCCTGTTACTGCTTCCTTAATAATGGACTCCAGCATTTTACCAATGACAGATATTAGGCTAACTGGTCTATAGTTTCCTGCTTTCTGTCTGCCTCATTTTTTAAATAGGGGTCTTATATTTGTGGTTTTCCAATCCGCTGGGATCTCCCCAGAATCCAGGGAATTTTGGTAGCTTACAACCAATGCATCCACTATCTCTGCAGCCACTTCTTTAAGACCCTAGGATGCAGGCCATCAGGTCCAGGTGACTTGTCCAGCTTTAATCCCATTATTTTCCAACTACTTTTTCTTTAGTGATAGTGATTGTTTTAAGTTCCTCCCTCCCTATTGCCCCTTGATTATCCATTATTGGGATGTTTTTAGTGTGGCACCTTGTCAAAGGCTTTCTGAATGTCTATGTTCATCACATCCACTGCATTTTTCCTTTCCATCATATCTGTCACCTTCTCAAAGAAGCTTTAGTACCAGTAATCATAATGTAATTGCATTTGATATTACAAGGATAGGAGAGATTAATGTCAAATTTTAAGAGCCTATTTTATGCTTGGGAAGTTGTGCCAGAGTGGGCCTGGCAGTTTTGAATATGACTAGAAGAATGGAGTTCTTTCAAGGAGATGATTCTGAATGCAATGGATCAATGTGTTCCCTGCATTAAGAAGAAAAAACTTTATTTAAGGTCATGAAGGAAAATGGCACAGAATTAAGATAATTCAATACAAAGACAAGGCAGGAGTACAAAAAAAGGCATCAGAATGGCAAAGAAAAAAGAATAAATTGAAAATGGCAAGAGAAGTGAAGGATTTTAATAAAAATGTTTTTAGTTATATTAAGAGAAAGAGAAAAATGAGAGACGGAATGGGGCCACTGAAAGTGGGATTGGGTGAGCGCATGACAACTGATGCAACACAGCCTGGTAAACAATAAATAAGTTTGTTGCCTCAGATTTTCATCATCATCATAGGCAGTCCCTCAGAATCGAGGAAGACTCCAAAAGTGAGTTCTCAGGTGACTGAACAATCCAATAAGGGAATTACAGTCTCTGTCACAGGTGGGGCAGACAGTCATTGGACAAAAGGTTGGGTGGGACTGGTTTGCCGCACGCTCCTTCCACTGCTTGCTTTCTGCATGCTCTCGGCGATGAGACTCGAGATGCTGAGTGCCCTCCTGGATGCTCTTCCTCCACTTTGGACGTTCTTTGGCCAGGGACTCCCAGGTGTCAGTGGGGATGTTGTATTTTATCAAGGAGGTTTTGAGCGTGTCCTTGAAACGTTTTCTCTGCCCACTTGGGGCTCGCTTGCCATATAGGAGTTCCGAGTAGAGCGCTTGCTTTGGGAGTCTTGTGTCCGACATGCGGACAATGTGGCCCGCCCAACGGAGCTGGTCGAGTGTCGTCAGTGCTTTGAGGGTGGGGATGTTGGCCTGATTGAGAACACTGACTGTTGTGTATGGAGAAAGAGTCAGACTGAACACTGTGAGCTCAAAGCAAAGTGTGACTTTAGTCTTTTATTGCAGGTTCCAGAGTGCCTCTCCAACCTGTGAAGCCTTCTTAAATAGCTGTGCTCCCAAGGGGAATGAGCCCTCTGGTGGCTGTACAGAGTAAATACAAGTCCACATATATAACAACATTTCCCCCCCAAAGTCAATAGAGTAACTATTTACAATGTGAGTTGATCTGGGGCCCTTCTTGCCCTGGTTGATTGTCTCGGTGTGAAAGCTGGTGTTGTTGAATTATTTGTTGGGCCCTCGCTGGGCTGCTGTGCAGCTGGCCTTGCTGGGCTGCCTGGTGTGTTGGGTCCTGCAGGGCTGCTGTGGATGATGGATTCTTCTTCGTGGTCAACCGTGGTGTCGGTTGCCACTGGTGTGTGTGTTGGGGGATCAAAAAAGGTAGGGTGTAAGGTGGGTTGCTCAGGGTAGTCCGTGAACCTGAGTTTGATTTGGTCCAAGGGTTTCTGGCGAATGAGACCATTTGAAAGTTTGACACGAAACACCCTGCTCCCCTCTTTGGCCACAACAGTGCCGGGAAGCCACTTGCGACCTTGTCCATAATTTAATAAAACTACAGGATCATTGACTTCAATCTCGTGTGACTTATTTGCGCTATCATGGGAAGCACTTTGTTGAAGCCGCCTGCTCTCTACCTGTTCATGTAGATCAAGGTGAACTAACGAGAGCCTTGTCTTAAGTACTCTTTTCATGAGCAGTTCAGCAGGTGGGATCCCATTGAGTGAGTGGGGTCTCGTGCGGTAACTAAGCAGGATTCGGGATAGGCGAGTCTGCAGTGAGCCTTCAGTTACCCTTTTCAAGCCTTGCTTGATGGTTTTCACTGCTCTCTCTGCCTGGCCATTGGATGCTGGCTTAAACGGGGCAGATGTGACATGTTTGATCCCGTTACGAGTAATGAATTCTTTGAACTCAGCATTGGTAAAACATGGCCCGTTGTCACTCACCAGAACATCGGGTAAGCCGTGTGTGGCAAACATGGTCTATAGGCTTCCAGTGGTGGCAGCGGACGTTCTCAGCGACATTATAAAAACATAAAAACATAGAAAATAGGTGCAGGATTAGGCCATTCGGCCCTTCGAGCCTGCACCGCCATTCAATAAGTTCATGGCTGAACATGCAACTTCAGTACCCCATTCCTGCTTTCTCGCCATACCCCTTGATCCCCCTAGTAGTAAAGACTACATCTAACTCCTTCATGAATATATTTAGTGAATTGGCCTCAACAACTTTCTGTGGTAGAGAATTCCACAGGTTTACCACTCTCTGGGTGAAGAAGTTTCTCCTCATCTCGGTCCTAAATGGCTTACCCCTTATCCTTAGACTGTGACCCCGGGTTCTGGACTTCCCCAACATTGGGAACATTCTTCCTGCATCTCACCTATCGAAACCCGTCAGAATTTTAAACGTTTCTATGAGGTCCCCTCTCATTCTTCTGAACTCCAGTGAATACAAGCCCAGTTGATCCAGTCTTTCTTGATAGGTCAGTCCCCGCCATCCCGGAAATAAGTCTGGTGAACCTTCGCTGCACTCCCTCAATAGCAAGAATGTCCTTCCTCAGGTTAGGAGACCAAAACTGTACACAATACTCCAGGTGTGGCGTCACCAAGGCCCTGTACAACTGTAGTAACACCTCCCTGCCCCTGTACTCAAATCCCCTCGCTATGAAGTCCAACATGCCATTTGCTTTCTTAACCGCCTGCTGTACCTGCATGCCAACCTTCAATGACTGATGTACCATGACACCCAGGTCTCGTTGCACCTCTTCTTTTCCTAATCTGTCACCATTCGGATAATAGTCTGTCTCTCTGTTTTTACCACCAAAGTGGATAACCTCACATTTATCCACATTATACTTCATCTGCCATGCATTTGCCCACTCACCTAACCTATCCAAGTCACTCTGCAGCCTCATAGCATCCTCCTCGCAGCTCACATTGCCACCCAACTTAGTGTCATCCGCAAATTTGGAGATACTACATTTAATCCCCTCATCTAAATCATTAATGTACAATGTAAACAACTGGGGCCCCAGCACAGAACCTTGCGGTACCCCACTAGTCACTGCCTGCCATTCTGAAAAGTACCCATTTACTCCTACTCTTTGTTTCCTGTCTGACAACCAGTTCGCAATCCACGTCAGCACACTACCCCCAATCCCATGTGCTTTAACTTTGCACATTAATCTCTTGTGTGGGACCTTGTCGAAAGCCTTCTGAAAGTCCAAATACACCACATCAACTGGTTCTCCCTTGTCCACTCTACTGGAAACATCCTCAAAAAATTCCAGAAGATTTGTCAAGCATGATTTCCCTTTCACAAATCCATGCTGACTTGGACCTATCATGTCACCTCTTTCCAAATGCGCTGCTATGACATCCTTAATAATTGATTCCATCATTTTACCAACGACCGATGTCAGGCTGACCGGTCTATCTCACATTCAATCCACTTGGAGTACGCGTTTACAACCACAAGGAACATTTTGCCCAAGAACGGGCCTGCATAGTCGACGTGTACCCTAGACCACGGTTTGGAGGGCCAAGACCATAAACTTAGCGGCGCCTCCCTGGGTACATTGCTTAACTGCGAGCACGTATTACATCTGTGAACGCAGGACTCTAAGTCCGCATCGATACTGGGCCACCACACGTGGGATCTGGCTATCGCTTTCATCATTACGATACCTGGGTGGGTACTGTGGAGGTCATTGATGAAGGACCACTACTCGTTTGCCCCACAGAAGGCAGTCTGCCTGTATAGACATTTCATCTTTGCGCCGCTGGAACGGCTTTATCTCTTCCTGCATTTCCAGTGGGACACCGGACCAGCTCCCATGAAGCACACAGCTTTTGACTAGAGATAATAAGGGGTTCTGGCTTGTCCAGGTTTTGATCTGCCGGGCAGTGATGGGTGATTGCTCACTCTCAAATGCTTCCATAACCATAGCTAGATCTGCGGGCTGCACCATTTCCACCCCCGTGGTGGGCAATGGAAGCCTACTGAGGGCATCGGCGCAGTTTTCTGTGCCTGGCCTGTGGTGGATGGCATAGTTGTATGCGGACAACGTGAGCACCCATCTCTGGATGCGGGCCAATGCGTTGGTATTTATCCCTTTACTCTCGGAAAACAGGGATATAATTGGCTTATGGTCAGTTTCCAATTCGAATTTTAGCCCAAACAGGTATTGATGCATTTTCTTTACCCCATAGATACACGCTAACGCTTCTTTTTTCAATCATGCTGTAGGCTCTCTCAGCCTTAGACAGACTCCTGGATGCATAAGCAACCGGTTGCAGTTTCCCGAAATCATTAGCTTGTTACAATACACACCCGACGCCATATGACAACGTATCACATGCTGGTACCAAACGCTTACATGGATCATACAACACAAGCAATTTGTTTAAGCATAACAATTTTCTCGCTTTTACAAAGGCATTTTCTTGGCTTTTGCCCCAAACCCATTTGCCCCCTTTCCATAGTAAGACATGTAGTGGTTCTAGCAGTTGCTGAGACCGGTAAGGAGTTACCAAAGTCATTCAAGAGTCCCAGAAACGACCGAAGCTCCGTCACGTTCTGTGGCCTCGGTGCGTTCTCGATTGCCTCCGTCTTCGCGTTGGTGGGCCTGATGCCATCCGCCGCAATCCTCCTTCCCAGGAACTCCACTTCAGGCACCAGGAAAATGCACCGAGTGTTTTAACCTGAGCCCCACGCGGTTGAGTCAATTAAGAACCTCCTCCAGGTTCTGCAGGTGCTCGACTGTGTTCCGACCTGTGACCAAAATATCGTCCTGGAAGACCACGGTGTGCGGGACCGACTTCAGTAAACTTTCCATATTTCTCTGGAATATCGCCGCCGCTGATGGGATTCCAAACTTGCATCTGTTATAAACAAAAAGACCTTTGTGCGTGATGATGCAGGTGAGGGCCTTCAATGATTCTTCCAGTTCCTGCGTCATGTAGGCTGAAGTCAGATCCAGCTTCGTGAGCGTCTTTATTCCCGCCAGCGTTGCAAAGAGGTCATCGGTTTTTGGTAGTGGGTATTGGTCCTGCAGGGAGGAACGATTGATAGTTACTTTGTAATCACCACAGATCCTGATGGTGCCGTCTCCCTTGAGGACTGGGACAAGAGGACTGGCACACTCACTGAACTCGATCGGTGAGATAATGCCCTCTCTTTGCAGCCGGTCTAACTTGATCTCTACCCTTTCTCTCATCATGTACGGTACTGCTCTCACCTTGTGATGGATGGGTCGTGCTCCCGAAATTAGGTGATTCTGCACTTTTGTTCCTTGGAATTTCCCGATGTCTGGTTCGAACAGCGAAGGAAATTTGTTTAAGACCTGGGCACACGAAGTGTCGTCAGCGGGCGATAGCGCTCGGTCATCATCCCAGTCCCAACGTATCTTTCCCAGCCAGCTCCTGCCGAGCAGCGTGGGACCATCGCCCGGTACCACCCAGAGTGGTAGCTTGTGCACCGCTCCATCGTCGGAGACCTTTACGGTAGCACTGCCGATTACAGGAATCAGTTCTTTAGTGTAAGTTCTTAGTTTCGTGTGAATTAGAATTAAGGCTGGCCTTGAGGCCTTGTTGCACCACAACCTTTCGAAAGTCTTTTTGCCCATGATGGACTGGCTCGCGCCCGTATCCAGCTCCATTGACACCGGGAGTCCATTTAGTTCAACATTTAGCATTATCAGGGGACAATTCGTGGTGAATGTGTGTGCCCCATGTACCTCTGCTTCCTCTATCTGAGGCTCTGGTTCGTAGTGATCCTCCATAGATCTGTCCTCCTCTGCAACTTGGTGGTTTGTAGGTTTAACAGGCTTAGCAACTCACCTGCACACTCGTTGGAGGTGTCCCATTGTTCCACAGCCCTTGTAAACGTATCCTTTGAATCGACATGAATGGAAACGATGATCACCCCCGCAGCGCCAACAAGGTGTTAATGGCCTCGCATTCATTACCCTTGATGGTGGACTCTGAGACATCTGTGAACGTGTAGCTGCAGGTATGTGTGACCTGCCCTGTACGTTATGATTTGAAAACAACATCACAGTACTTGTAGCAGCACTTGTGTGCTGAGAGATTTGCTTAGTATTGTCACTGGTGGCAATGAATGCCTGGGCTATCGCTATGGCCTTACTCAAGGTTGCGGTCTCTATAGCCAACAGTTTGCGAAGTATAGTTTCGTGGCCAATGCCAAGTACAAAAACATCTCTGAGCATGTGCTCCAAATGTCCTTCAAATTTGCAATGTCCTGCAAGGCGTCTCAGCTCGGCGACATAACTCGCCAATTCCTGGCCTTCAGGTGTAGAACCGGTACCTCGCCATCAGAACACTTTCCTTCGGGTTCAAATGCTCTCAGACCAGTGTGCACAAATCATCATATGATTTCTCCGTGGGTTTCGCTGGGGTGAGCAGATTCTTCATGAGGCCATACGCTGGTGCCCCACAGAGAGTGAGGAGGATCGCTCTGCGTTTGGCAGCGCTCTCTTCCCCATCTAGCTCGTTGGCCACGTAGTATTGGTCGAGTGGCACCACGAAAGTTTCCCAATCATCTCCCTCCGAAAATGTCCCCAGGATGCCCACTGTTCTCTGCATCATTGGGTTCGCTATCTGTATCTCATCGGCAGTTGTGTATGGAGAAAGAGTCAGACTGAACACTGTGAGCTCAAAGTAAAGTGTGACCTTAGTCTTTTATTGCAGGTCTCCAGAGTGCCTCTCTAACCCTGTGAAGCCATCTTAAATACCTGTGCTCCCAAGGGATTATGGGATCCCTTGGGACTCTGGGGAATGAGCCCTCTGGTGGTTGTACAGAGTAAATACAAGTCCACATATATAACACTGACGTTGGTGCGTCTGTCCTCCCAGGGGATTTGCAGGATTTTGCGGAGACATCGTTGGTGGTATTTCTCCAGCGATTTGAGGTGGCTACTGTATATGGTCCACATCTCTGAGCCATATAGGAGGGGAGGTTTCACTAGACCATAAGCTTGGTGCCAGATTTGAGGGCCTGATCTTCAAACACTCTTTTCCTCAGTCGGCCGAAGGCTGCACTGGCACACTGGAGGTGGAGACTTTACCAAGGAGGAGACAAGTAACTTATTTGATCTGCAAAGGAAACCACAGCGTGATGCAGCGGTAAGTTATGACACTATTCAAATTACTACCAGCATGGTTGCCGAACAGCTGTGAAAACGTAAATAAATCTCAGGGGCCAGGTAATATGCACCTGATGATCCATAAGGAAATAAAGGAGAAAATTGCAGGTACTCTGGCACAAATCTACCAGAAATCGCTGAATACTGGAGAGGTTCCTGGGTACTGGAGAAAGGCAGATGTTATTCTGTTCTTTTTAAAAAGTAACAAAAATTGACCCAGGAAACTAAAAACCAATGTGTTTTGTATCCATTGTGGGTTAAGTTATGGAAACCCAATTAAAGACAAGATCATGGAGCATCAGGATAGAAACAAAATCAAAGAAAGATAGGACATTTGGATTCATAAAGGGGAGGTTTTGCCAATCTAAGTTATTGGCCCAGAATTTGCATTTCGCTATTATTACCCCTTTGAAATTGAGCACAATTTCAGGATTTAGCGCACACATATCCTAACACAAATTTTGAAGTTGCGGTCAGCCATTCACTGCTCCGACACTGGCTGGACACCCCCCCCCCCCCCCGTAGCCAGCAATCAGTGTAATTAGGGAAATCAGTGAAACTGAAGAAAACATGAGCTTTTCCGCAGTAATATTGCTGTAAAATACCCCATAAGAACATAACATAAGAAATAGGAGCAGGAGTAGGCCATTTGATCTCGAGCCTGCTCCATCATGTAATAACTTGATAGACTGAATACTGTAAACTAACACAGGTCCAAACCTGGCTCTGCTTTATAAGGGCCCAAAGTGATTACATTATATGATGGCTTGCCTTTTATACCTGGGCTGCACACGTGCGTACAGCCCAATGACCTCCGACAGTCGCGCCACCTGGTGGCTAGTACTTGACAATATCCCCCTTTAAGATATTAGTAACAGTCTTTTTACAAATTGAGACGGTCCGGGGCTTTCCGCTCCCGAGTTGATCGTCTCAGTTTAACTCCAGCCTTGGGCGAGCGTTCTGAGTCTGTTATGACTGGGGGCTGGGTAGCCGATCTGATGGAAGTGGCAATGACCATGTCAGGGATTGAAAGTCCAGATTCATTGATGACAGCGGAGTCCTCTGATGACTGAGGGTAGGTTGGTTGGTCACTGATTGTGTCTTCCTCAAACTGTTCCGGTTCAACCGTGTGCCGCAGCTTGATCTGATCAACATGTCTCCTGCATGTTTGCCCATTCTTGAGCTTGATGAAAAACACTCCGTTACCCTCCTTGGCCGTAACAGTACCGGCGATCCACTTAGGACCTTGACCATAATTTAGTACATACATAAGATCGTTAACAGAAATGTCGCGTGGCACAGCAGCGTGATCATGATACCACTGCTAACTTTGACGTCTGTATTCAACATGATTGTTCAAGTCAGGGTGGACAAGAGAGAGCTTGCTCTTGAGACCTCTCTTCAGCAATATTTCAGCAGAGGAGACCCCGGTAAGTGTGTGGGGTCTTGTCCTGTAACTAAGCAATATGCATGACAAGCGAGTCTGCAGTGAACCCTGAGTTACACGTTTCATACTCTGCTTGATGGTTTGGACAGCATGCTCTGCTAGACCATTAGACGCGGGTTTGAACGGTTACAAGAGTGACAGTGTTAATTCAGAGACTCGGGTCCTGAACTTAAGGAAAGGTAACTTCAATGATATGTGACATGAATTGGCTAGGATAAACTGGCAAATGATACTTAAAGGATTCACAGTGGATAGGCAATGGCAGACATTTATAGACTACATGGATGAACTTCAACAATTGTACATCCCTGTCTGGAGTAAAAATAAAACGGGGAAGGTAGCTCAACCATAGCTAACAAGGGAAATTAAAGATAGTGTTAAATCCAAGGAAGAGCCATATAAATTGGCCAGAAAAAGCAGCAAACCTGTTTGATACCATTGAGTTTCATGAAAACTTGAAACACCAGACTAGTGAATCAAGCTCCGTTGTCGCTTACAATGATGTCGGTCAGATCACGAGTGGCAAACATGACATGAAGGCTTTCAATGGTAGCTGTGGATGTACTGGATGACATGATTATACACTCTATCCACTTGGAATATGCATCCACCACAACTAAAACCATCTTTACCAGGAAGGGACCTGCAAAGTCGATGTGGATCCTGGACCATGGTTTAGATGGCCACAACCATAGATTCAGCAGTGATTCTGCTGGTGCTTTACTTAGCTGCATGCAAGTGTTGCACTGATGCACACATGATTCCAGATCATTCCAGTTGTG
Source organism: Pristiophorus japonicus (assembly GCF_044704955.1). NCBI lineage: Eukaryota > Metazoa > Chordata > Chondrichthyes > Pristiophoridae > Pristiophorus > Pristiophorus japonicus. Next base: position 200,387,692 of record NC_091988.1, read on the forward strand.
AGGTTATCCACTTTGGTGGCAGAAACACGAGGGCAGAGTATTATCTGAATGGCGGCAGATTAGGAAAAGGGGAGGTGCAACGAGACCTGGGTGTCATGGTTCATCAGTCATTGAAAGTTGGCATACAGGTACAGCAGGCGGTGAAGAAGGCAAATGGCATGTTGCCCTTCTTAGCTAGAGGATTTGAGTATAGGAGCAGGGAGGCCCTACTGCAATTGTACAGGGCCTTGGTGAGGCCTCACCTGGAATATTGTGTTCAGTTTTGAGGAAGGATGTTCTTGCTATTGAGGGAGTGCAGCGAAGGTTCACCAGACTGATTCCAGGGATGGCTGGACTGACATATGAGGAGAGACTGGATCAACTGGGCCTTTATACACTGGAGTTTAGAAGGATGAGAGGGGATCTCATAGAAACGTATAAGATTCTGATGGAACGGGACAGGTTAGATGCGGGAAGAATGTTCCCGATGTTGGGGAAGTCCAGAACCAGGGGACACAGTCTTAGAATAAGGGGTAAGCCATTTAGGACCGAGATGAGGAGAAACTTCTTCACTCAAGAGTTGTTAACCTGTGGAATTCCCTACCGCAGAGAGTTGTTGATGCCAGTTCATTGGATATATTCAAGAGGGAGTTAGATATAGCCCTTACGGCTAAAGGGATCAAGGGGTATGGAGAGAAAGCAGGAAAGGGGTACTGAGGTGATGATCAGCCATGATCATATTGAATGGTGGTGCAGGCTCGAAGGGCCGAATGGCCTACTCCTGCACCTATTTTCTATGTTTCTATGTTTCTATGATCAGAGTCAATTCCAGGCCACCATACATGAGACCTGGTAATGGCTTTCATCATGACGGTCATGTATCCTACATGGTCACTGCTTGTATTATTACAAGGTGTGCCACCAGGGGGCACCTCAGTGGGAGACTTGTAGGTTACCTGTACAGGTGTGCCAGGCCTAGTATAAAAGGCAGGCCACCAGGTGTGATCCTCACTCTGGAGTTATCAATAAAGGACTATGGTCACTACAGTTCAAGTACAACACATTGCCTCGTGGAGTCATTATCAGAGCATCTAAAGACATAACAATTACGGACATTCACGTGAAAATGCTACCCTTGGTACGTTGCAGCAGTTTGCCGATGGTGATGATTGGGACACCTTTGTGGAGCGGCTCGACTATTTCTTCACAGCAAACGACCTGGCAGGCGACAATCCAGCCATGCTGTCTGATAAGCGCAGAGCTATCCTGCTAACCAGTTGTGGGCCCACTGTCTATGGCCTCGTCAGGGACTTGCTGGCACCAGCAAAGACAACGACCAAGACGTACGAGGAGCTTGTAACCCTGATCCAAGAACAGCTCAAGCCCAAAAAGAGCATCCTCACAGCCAGACACCAGTTTTATACCCACCGATGGCCCGAAGGCCAAGAAATCGCGAAATATGCTGCAGACCTCAGGAGGCTGGCGGCACCGTGTGATTTCGGTAACCACCTCACCGAAGCGCTGCGGGATATCTTTGTCATCGGAATCGGCCATGAGGGCCTTCTTCATAAGTTACTATCTGCAGATACCACAGTCACACTGCAGAAGGCCATCTCCATGAGCCAGGCATTCATGACCTCGGCCTGCGGCTCTAGGCAGATGACTCATCCTCAGGACTCAAACCCGGCAAGTACTGTGCACAGAGTGGCGCCTTTTAGCGGCTGGACTGTAGAACTTGAACCTTCTCAGGGAAGAGAGAACAGGTCCCCGAGTCCCTTAACTCAGAGTCTGCCGAGGGGGGCTAACCGAGTAGCTCCATGCTATGTGTGTAAAGGCTGCAGCACAAAGGGCTGCCTCCAACGAATGTGTAAGTAAAATATGACTCACTGTGTCGATGAAGAGTCTGCAGATGGCCATGAATCCAGCGCGGATTATGAAACGATAGGCAGAGAGGCAGCTCAGCCCCACGATGAGGTATATAACATGTTTACCTGCACCACCGAGCGTTCCCCGTTGAGGATGGAAGTCGAGACAGATGGCATTCCAGTCTTCATGGAATTGGACACAGGGGCGAGCCAGTCAGTAATGAATCAAGAAGCCTTTGAGAGGCTATGGGACAATCAAGCTGAATGACCCAAGTTGGTCCCGGTTCAGGCAAAGCTGCGCACCTACACCAATGAACTTATCCCAGTCGTTGGTAGTGTGGATGTAAAGGTTCTCCATAATGGCGCAGTGCACAGATTACCTCTGTGGATTGTTGCAGGTGATGGACCAACGCTACTCAGAAGAAGGTGGAAGGAGAAGATCCATTGGAGTTGGGAAGATTTCATCCCTCCAGCGATCGACGTCCTCCGCACTCAGAGGCAAAACAAGCCCTCACCTGAGGGTGGACCCAGCAGCAGAGAGCAGACCAGCACAGCACCCGAGGCACAGACCGCTCAGCACCACTGCGTGGAGATGATCCAGCTGAGACAACCCGAATGCACCTTCCAGACTCCAGTGGCAGGACTCCGGAGGAAGAAAATCGGATCCAAAGGCGACTTCCCAGCTTCGGTGACAGAACCCGGGGAGAAGAGGATCACTGCTGTCGATATCATGGATGGAGGAAAGATGGCGCCCAAACCACGAGGTGAGGCGCTGAAGAAAAAGATGGCAGCAGCCAGACTACGAGGTGCAACGCTGATGGAGCAACTCATGGCACCAAACGAAGAAGAGGATTGGGGTAAAGATAGCAAGACTCCCTTAAAGGAGGCCTGCAACCCACCACACTTAAAGGGACAGTCCCACACTCTCAATCAATGTAAGATCAACTGTGAGTTAGATGTAAGATGTGCAATTGATGATCAGAGTTGTGTACATGCAATAAGCAAAGAAAAGTCGTGCGATCGCGATCGAAGCTACAGGTTATTTACTATGAGTAATGAAACGTTGTGTGATGTAGGATTTCAACTGAATACAGTCAATGCAGCGGGCAGATACCCATCGGGAGCACTCAGATCCAGCGAGCTACCCAATGTAGTAGCCTGCATCCCTGGGACCAGAGTTATGCACCATGGAGTGTGGCCACAAGCAGCCAATACATACAAGCCACAGAGCAAGCGATCTCAGGAGGGCAACTGCACCGGTATTGATACCCTGCCCCTGACCGGCTCCATCTCTCAGGTACCCGATGGCACCAACCGCCACGAGCCTGAAAGAGCAAACCGCGCTAAGGCGCAGCCCCCAGACCCTATCGCCACCAAGGCTACACCCGGGAACGAAGGGTCACCCGCACCGGTTCTCCCAAATGAGACCGGGACCAGCCAGGATCTCAAACCAAATAACGCCCAGGCAAGCGAGTCAGCAGTTCCCTGTGCACTGCCAGACGACTGCCCCTCAGGGAGCAGCAGCAACCCGGTGCGCAAGGAAAGGACAGGGAGGTCACAGGCATCTGTGAACCTGCCCGACGCTAGGAGCAACGGAAAAGGCCCTGAGAGCAGGCAACTTGAGCCAACCGGGTTCCCACTGCCAGCACTGGGCACGGCACCGCCACCAGACTACTTGGACACCATCCAGCAGTTCTGGAACTAGTTTGTCCTCACACACCAGCACTGATTCCAAGTATATGTCAAGTATATACCTCACCAGTCAAATGTACTTGCCTCACAACTGAACCACAAATGTAATGATGTAAATTCAAATGTTTTTTTTTCTGGATTTGAATGTATATGAATGTAATGAGCCACTGACATAATCTATATGTGGGGGGGAGAGAATGGAGTGGTCATGGACGCAAAACAGAAACCACTACCAACGAAACACCACCTACTCACCCATGATAGAAATGACCCTCCAAGGGTCAACCAGATAGAGCTAAGCCCAGAGCACAGTCAATGCATGAAGGTGATTTGCACTAAAGGCTTGGGGGAGAGTGATGTCATTTATCCTACATGGTCACCGCTTGTACTATTACAAGGTGTTTCACCAGGGGGCACCTCAGTGGAACACTTGTAGGTTACCTGTACAGGTGTGCCAGGCCTAGTATAAAAGGTAGGCCACCAGGTGTGATCCTCACTCTGGAGTTATCAATAAAGGACTAAGGTTACTACAGTTCAAGTACAACACATTGCCTCGTAGAGTCATTATCAGAGCATTTAAAGACATAACAAAGACAATACAGGGAGGCGTGCTATGTAGATCATGTACAAATTTCTCTCTGCCTTTCTTAGACTTAACAACACGATTACCCCACAGTAAACAATCTAACAGTTATAAGGTTTGGTCTCATCACCCATTTGCTTGGGTATGGCAGACCAATCACCACTAAGGATACAACATTTCACAACCGATAATATCGGGTCTTGGCTGGTCCAGGTCTTAACTTGTTGAGCCGTGACAAGAGTTCCTTCACTTTCAAAAGCATCCATAACTAACAGTCGGTCTGCAGGTTGTGGCGTCTCCACCTCCGGTGTAGGCAACGGCAGACATAGAAACATAAAAAATAGGTGCAGGAGTAGGCCATTCGGCCCTTCGAGCCTGCACCACCATTCAATAAGATCATGGCTGATCATTCACTTCAGTACCCCTTTCCTGCTTTCTCTCCATACCCCTTGATCCCTTTAGCCGTCAGGGCCATATCTAACTCCCTCTTGAATATATCTAACGAACTGGCATCAACAACTCTCTGCGGTAGAGAATTCCACAGGTTAACAACTCTCTGAGTGAAGAAGTTTCTCCTCATCTCAGTCCTAAATGGCTTACCCCTTATCCTTAGACTGTGACCCCTGGTTCTGATTTCCCCAACATTGGGAACATTCTTCCTGCATCTAACCTGTCCAGTCCCGTCAGAATTTTATATGTTTCTATGAGATCCCCTCATTCTTCTAAACTCCAGTGCATCGGCACAATTCTCAGTGCCAGGTTTATGGCGAATGACATAATCATAGGCAGACAATGTCAGCGCCCACCTCTGGATGAGGGACGATGTAGTGATATTGATACCTTTGTTTTCCGAAAACAATGAAATGAGTGGCTTGTGATCTGTTTCCAGTTCAAACCGAAGACCAAACAGGTACTGATGCATCTTTTTAACCCCATACACACAGGCTAGTGCTTCTTTTTCTACAATGCTGTAGGCTCTTCCCGCCTTTGACAAACTTTTAGAAGCATACGCAACAGATTGTAGTTTACCCGACTCATTAGCTTGTTGGAGCACGCAACCAACTCCATATAACGAAACATCACAGGCCAATACTAGATGCTTGCACAGATCATAATGTACCAGCAGCTTGTTAGAGCAAAGCAGGTTAGTGGTTTTCTCAAAAGCTCTATTCTGAGATGCACGCCAAACCCAGTTGTCGCTTTTTCTTAGCAGCATGTGCAATGGCTCTAATAAAGTGCTCAATCTGGGTAGGAAATTATCGAAGTGGTTGAGTAGACCAAGGAATTAATGCAGCTCCATCACATTCTGAGGCTTGGGTGCATTTTTGATGGCCTTGGTTTTCGAGTCCGTGGGCCTGATGCCATCAGCAGCAATTTTCCTCCCCAGGAATTCGACTTCCGGTGCCATGAAGACGTACTTCAAGCGTTTCAGTCTGAGTCCCACTTTGTCCAGACGATGTAGAACCTCTTCCAGGTTGTTCAGATGTTCAGCGGTGTCACGACCTGTGACCAGGATGTCATCTTGGAACACGACGGTTCTAGGGATGGACTTCAGTAGACTCTCCATGTTCCTCTGAAATATGGCTGCAGCCGAGCGAATTCTGAAAGGACACCTGTTGTAGATAAACAGTCCTTTATGAGTATTGATGCATGTAAGTTTCTTCGACGTCTTGACAAGCTCCTGTGTCATGTCGGCCGATGTCAGATCCAGTTTAGTGAATGACTTACCCCCGGCTAGCGTTGCAAACAGGTCATCAGCCTTCGGTAACGGGTACTGATCCTGTTTTGAAACTCGGTTGATCGTAACCTTGTAGTCTCCACAAATCCTGACAGTGCCATCATTTTCAACACAGGAACAATTTGTTAAATTCAACCGGTGATATGACCCCTTCACACTGGAGTCTGTCCAGTTCGATTTCGACCTTCTCCCTCATCATGTACGGAACCGCCCGAGCTTTATGATGGACGGGTCTTGCATCCGAGTCCACCTGGATCTGCCCCTCGGCTTTCGTGAAATTGACGATGCCTGGTTCAAACAGCGAGGGGAACTGCCTCACCACCTGAGCACATGGAGTATCATCCTCCGACATCAACACTTTGATATCGTTCCAATTCTATTTGATTTTTTCTAGCCAATGCCTGCCGAACAGCGTTAGACCATTGCCTGGAACAATCCATAACCGTTTAGGGTACACCTCCAGGGGATGAGCCCTCTGGTGGCTGTACAGAGTAAATACAAGTTTACATATATAACACAAACAGGGGCAGAGCTAGTTTCCTTGTGGGCAGGAGGAGCATAAGTATTGCTCCAGGTCTGACTAGGAAACCTTGGGCCTCCTCTGCTGCATGATTCACTCCCTGTCCCCTGACCATCCCCCATCTTCCTGCTCCTAACTATTTACCTGACTGCTGGGGACCGTTCCGCTGGGTCCCCAGCAGCGGTTTTCTGCTGCCCGAAATCTCACTCCCACCCGCCAGTCTATTAGCGTTATCCGCCGGGTTCGAGCAGGAGACTGATATGGGCCACAGTGGAGGAGGCCTGGGAGCTGTGGAATACTTGAATGCTTTTCCATCCGTGTCAGCCACAACATACCCCCACCCACACGATCCCCGCCAGGAGTTAAAATCCAGGCTATAATTTCTAGGAGTAGACACCAAGGGGCCGAAACTGCCCTCAGTGAGAAATTGGGGAAGGCACTTCGAATTAGCCAAAAATCCTGAATTTTTGATTGGATTTTTTAGTGACTATCTTATATTTATGGCCCCTAGTTCTGGTCACCCCCACAAGTGGAGGTCTGTTAAGCTCATAATAAAGTAATGCAACTGAGTATTGTAGTCAATGAGTAAGTATGACCTTAGCTCCTTTATTCAAACTCCAGAGTGCTGGTACAGCATGGGAGGCCTGCTTATATACAGTGCTCCCAGGGGATGCTGGGATCCCTTGGGACTCCAACAGGTAAGCCCTCTGGTGGCGGTATGATACAGGTTGCCTAGGGTTGCATACATAAGAGGTCTGCCCTATCAGGTCACCTCTCAGCCTTCTCTTTTGGAGAAAAAAGCCCCAGCCTGTTCAATCTTTCCTGATAGGTATAACCTCTCAGTTCTGGTATCATTCTGGTAAATGTTATTGCACCTTCTCCAGTGTCTCTATATCATTTTTATAATATGGAGATCAGAACTGTTCACAATACTCCAAGTGTGGTCTAACCAAGATTCTATAGTTGAAAATAACCTCTCTGCCTTTCAATTCTATCCCTCTAGAAATTGACCCCATTGTTTTTCTTTCATAGAATGATCATCATCATAGGCAGTCCCTCGAAGCGAGGAAGACTTGCTTCCAACCCGAAAAGGGATGAGTTCACAGGTGTTTTAATGAAGGACCTGATATTCCGGATCCCAAACTACATCTTGAAGGGTGGAAGATGCCTGTGTGTGGATTTTTAAAAAAACGTGTGGTGGTTGTTGCACACCAGACACCACAGGGCTTGACAGAGCCAGGTCTTGGTCCAGTGGCAAGGATCAACCAAGATGACTGGAGACCAGCTCTGCTGCATGGACCTAGTGCGCACACATATCGCAGTGTGGGCTGGCCCGTGCTGCCCCTGGGCCCTTGCCTCTTCTGGGCCCCGAACTCTTGCCTCTCCTGGGCCCCAATCACATCCCTCTATGAACTCTTGCCACTCCTTCACCCTGACATCGCCACTCCTGCTGTAGCTGCCAGCACTGCAGTCAGCCGCTGCTCTCCTGCAGCAGCACGCCCTCCTCCCTGTAGTGGTATACCACCGCACGCTGCTCCCTCTAATGTCCCCGGCCTGCTGATTTACTAGAATGGTACTAGGGATGAAATACTTCAGTTAGGTGGAGAGACTAGAGAAGCTTTTACAGATATATAAAACGGAAAAGAGTGACTAAAGTAAATGTTGGTCCCTTAGAAGATGAGAAGGGGGATTTAATAATGGGAAACGTGGAAATGGCTGAGACCTTAAACAATTATTTTGCTTCGGTCTTCACAGTGGAAGACACAAAAACCATGCCAAAAATTGCTGGTCACAGGAATGTGGGAAGGGAGGACCTTGAGACAATCACTATCACTCGGGGGGTAGTGCTGGACAGGCTAATGGGACTCAAGGTAGACAAGTCCGCTGGTCCTGATGAAATGCATCCCAGGGTATTAAAAGAGATGACGGAAGTTATAGCAGATGCATTCGTTATAATCTACCAAAATTCTCTGGACTCTGGGGAGGTACCAGCGGATTGGAAAGCAGCTAATGTAACACTCTGTTTAAAAAAGAGGGCAGACAAAAGGCAGGTAACTATAGGCCGGTTAGTTTAACATCTGTAGTGGGGAATATGCTTGGAGCTATCATTAAGGAAGAAATAGCAGGACATCTAGATAGGAATAGTGCAATCAAGCAGATGCAGCATGGATTCATGAAGGGGAAATCATGTTTAACTAATTTACTGCAATTCTTTGAGGATATAACGAGCATGGTGGATAGAGGTGTACCGATGGATGTGGTGTATTTAGATTTCCAAAAGGCATTCGATAAGGTGCCACACAAAAGGTTACTGCAGAAGATAGAGGTATGCGGAGTCAGAGGAAATGTATTAGCATGGATAGAGAATTGGCTGGCGAACAGAAAGCAGAGAGTTGGGATAAATGGGTCCTTTTTGGGTTGGAAATCGGTGGTTAGTGGTGTGCCACAGGGATCGGTGTTGGGACCACAACTGTTTACAATATACATAGATGACCTGGAAGAGGGGACAGAGTGTAGTGCAACAAAATTTGCAGATGACACTAAGATTAGTGGGAAAGCGGGTTGTGTAGAGGACACAGAGAGGCTGCAAAGAGATTTAGATAGGTTAAGCGAATGGGCTAAGGTTTGGCAGATGGAATACAATGTCGGAAAGTGTGAGGTCATCCACCTTGGGAAAAAAAACAGTAAAAGGAAATATTATTTGAATGGGGAGAAATTACAACATGCTGAGGTGCAGAGGGACCTGGGGGTCCTTGTGCATGAATCCCAAAAAGTTAGTTTGCAGGTGCAGCAGGTAATCAGAAGGCAAATGGAATGTTGGCCTTCATTGCGAGAGGGATGGAGTACAAAAGCAGGGAGGTCCTTCTGCAACTGTATAGGGTATTGGTAAGGCCGCACCTGGAGTACTGCGTGCAGTTTTGGTCACCTTACTTAAGGAAGGATATACTGGCTTTGGAGGGGGTACAGAGAGGATTCACTAGGCTGATTCCGGAGATGAGGGGGTTACCTTATGATGATAGATTGAGTAGACTGGGTCTGTACTCGTTGGAGCTCAGAAGGATGAGGGGTGATCTTATAGAAACATTTAAAATCATAAAAGGGATAGACAAGATAGAGGCAGAGAGGCAGAGAGGTTGTTTCCACTGGTCGGGGAGACTAGAACTAGGGGGCACAGCCTCAAAATACGGGGGAGCCAATTTAAAACTGAGTTGAGAAGGAATTTCTTCTCCCAGAGGGTTGTGAATCTGTGGAATTCTCTGCCCAAGGAAGCAGTTGAGGCTAGCTCATTGAATGTATTCAAGTCACAGATAGATAGATTTTTAACCAATAAGGGAATTAAGGGTTATGGGGAGAGGGCGGGTAAGTGGAGCTGAACCCACGGCCAGATCAGCCATGAATGGCGGAGCAGGCTCGAGGGGCTAGATGGCCTACTCCTGTTCCTAATTCTTATGTTCTTATGTTAAACTGGGATTGTTCTTCTTAGGGAAGAGAAGGTTAAGAGGAGATTTGATAGAGGTGTTCAAAATATTGAAGGGTTTTAAGTAAATAAGGAGAAACTGTTTCCAGTGGTAGAAGGGTCTGGCCAGGACCGCGCCGATTTCCGGGCCGGGCCTCCGCACAATGTGAGTAAGTGCTGGTTGATCGCACTAACTACTTAAATGTAGTCACTGTTGCAATGTAGGAAATGGGAGGGCCTGGGGCCTGAATGCAATGGCAAGTTACGTCCAGTTGACCGATATGGAAGGGATTATCTAAAAACAATCTGCTCAGCCATTCAATCTGGAAATTCAAAGTTCCCATTCTCGGGGGGAAACCAACCCAACAGCCCGCGGCTCCTCGACCAATCGACGGCCATCGCCTGTCACGTAGCGACCTGCCTCACTCCCTCACATAGAATGATACAGCACAGGAGGCTATTCGGGCGATCATGCCTGTGCTGGCTCTTTGAAAGAGCAATCCAATTAATCCCACTCCTTTCCCAGCAAATTATTCCTTTTCAACTGTTAATTTAATTCCCTTTTTAAAGTTATTATTGAATCTGCCTCTCCCACCCTTTCAGTCAGTCCATTCCAGATCATTAACCCTCAGCATCATTTTTTTCCTGCATCTCCCCTCTGGTTCTTTTGCCAATTACCTTAAACCTGTGCCAACTGGTTACTGACCTTCTGCCACTGGAAACAGTTTCTCCTTATTTACTTAAAACCCTTCAATATTTTGAACACCTCTATCAAATCTCCTCTTAACCTTCTCTTCCCCAAGAAGAACAATCCCAGTTTCTCTAGTCTCTCCACATAACTGAAGTATTTCATCCCTGGTACCATTCCAGTAAATCTCCTCTGCACCCTCTCCAAGGCCTTTATAACCTTCCTAATGATTGGTGCCCAGAATTGGCCACAATACTCCAGCTGGGGCCTAATCACCGTTTTATAAAGGTTTGTTTTTGTACTCTGCGCCTCTTTTTATAAACCCAAGGATTCCATTTTTAACAACTTTCTCAACTTATCCTACCACCTCAAAGACTTGTGTATGTACATCCCAGGTCTCTCTGTTCTTGCACCCCTTTAAAATTGTATCATTTATTTAATATTGCCTCTCATCATTTCTCCTACCAAAATAAATCACTTCACACTTCTCTGTGTTAAATGTCATCTGTCATGTGTCTGCCCATTTCACCAGTCTATGTCCTTATAAAGTCTTTTTCTATTCTCCTCACTGTTTACTACATTTCTGAGTTTCATATCATCTACAAACTTTGAAATGATGCTCTGTATAGCCATGTCATTAATACATATAAAAATAAAAAAGGGAAGGTGGCTCAACCGTGGCTATCGAGGGAAATCAGGGATAGTATTAAAGCCAAGGAAATGGCATACAAATTGGCCAGAAATAGCAGTGAACCCGAGGACTGGGAGAAATTTAGAACTCAGCAGAGGACAAAGGGTTTGATTAGAGCAGGGAAAATAGAGTACGAGAGGAAGCTTGCAGGGAACATTAAGACGGACTGTAAAAACTTCTATAGATATGTAAAGAGAAAAAGGTTAGTAAAGACAAACATAGGTCCCCTTCCGTCAGAATTAGGGGAAGTCATAACGGGGAACAAAGAAATGGCAGACCAATTGAACAAGTACTTTGTTCGGTATTCACTAAGGAGGACACAAACAACCTTCTGGATATAAAAGGGGTCAGAGGGTCTAGTAAGAAGGAGGAACTGAGGGAAATCCTTATTAGTCAGGAAATTGTGTTGGGGAAATTGATGGGATTGAAGGCCGATAAATTCACAGAGCCTGATGGACTTAAGGAGGTGGCCTTGGAAATAGCGGATGCATTGACAGTCATTTTCCAACATTCCATAGACTCTGGATCAGTTCCTATGGAGTGGAGGGTAGCCAATGTAACCCCACTTTTTAAAAAAGGAGGGAGAGAGAAAACAGGGAATTATAGACTGGTCAGCCTGACATCGGTACTGGGTAAAATGATGGAATCAGTTATTAAGGATGTCATAGCAGCGCATTTGGAAAGAGGTGACATGATAGGTCCAAGTCAACATGGATTTGTGAAAGGGAAATCATGCTTGACAAATCTTCTGGAATTTTTTGAGGATGTTTCCAGTAGAGTGGACAAGGGAGAACCAGTTGATGTGGTGTATTTGGACTTTCAGAAGGCTTTCGACAAGGTCCCACACAAGAGATTAATGTGCAAAGTTAAAGCACATGGGATTGCAGGTAGTGTTCTGACGTGGATTGAGAACTGGTTGGCAGACAGGAAGCAAAGAGTAGGAGTAAATGGGTACTTTTCAGAATGGCAGGCAGTGACTAGTGGGGTACCACAAGGTTCTGTGCTGGGGCCCAGCTGTTTACATTGTACATTAATGATTTAGACGAGGGGATTAAATATAGTATCTTCAAATTTGCGGATGACACTAAGTTGGGTGGCAGTGTGAGCTGCGAGGAGGATGCTATGAGGCTGCAGAGTGACTTGGATAGATTAGTTGAGTGGGCAAATGCATGGCAGATGAAGTATAATGTGGATAAATGTGAGATTATCCACTTTGGTGGTAAAAACAGAGAGACAGAGAGTCTGAATGGTGACAGATTAGGAAAAGGGAAGGTGCAACGGGACCTGGGTGTCATGGTACATCAGTCATTGAAGGTTGGCATGCAGGTACAACAGGCGGTTTAGAAAGCAAATGGCATGTTGGCCTTCATAGCGAGGGGATTTGAGTACAGGGGCAGGGAGGTGTTACTACAGTTGTACAGGGCCTTGGTGAGGCCACACCTGGAGTATTGTGTACAGTTTTGGTCTCCTAACTTGAGGAAGGACATTCTTGCTGTTGAGGGAGTGCAGCGAAGGTTCACCAGACTGATTCTTGGGATGGCGGGACTGACATATCAAGAAAGACTGGATCAACTGGGCTTGTATTCACTGGAGTTCGGAAGAATGAGAGGGGATCTCATAGAAACGTTTAAAATTCTGACGGGTTTAGACAGGTTAGATGCAGGAAGAATTTTCCCAATGTTGGGGAAGTCCAGAACCAGGGGTCACAGTCTAAGGATAAGGGGTAAGCCATTTAGGACCGAGATGAGGAGAAATTTCTTCACCCAGAGAGTGGTGAACCTGTGGAATCCTCTACCACAGAGTGTTGTTGAGGCCAATTTACTAAATATATTCAAAAAGGAGTTAGATTTAGTCCTTACTACTAGGGGGATCAAGGGGTATGGCGAGAAAGCAGGAATGGGGTACTGAAGTTGCATTTTCAGCCATATACTCATTGAATGGTAGATGCAGGCTCGAAGGGCCGAATGGCCTACTCCTGCACCTATTTTCTATGTTTCTATATCAAAAAGAGTAATACCGACCCCTGGGGGACACCAGTGTACACTTCCCTCCAGTCTTAAAAACAACCATTCACCACTACTCTCTGCGTTCTGTCCCTTAGCCAATTTTGTATCCACAAAGCCACTGCCCCTTTAATCACATGGCCTTTAATTTTGCTCGCAAGTATATTATGTGGTACTTTATCAATTGCATTTAGAAACTCCATATATACAACATCAACTGCACTACCCTCATTAATTCACTCCATTACTTCATCAAAGAACTCAATAAAGTTAGTGAAATACAATTTGTCTTCAACAAATCTGTGAAGACTTTTATTTATTAGCCCATATTTTTCCAAAGGCCAATTAATTTTGTCCCGGATTATTGTGTCTCAAAGTTTTCCACCACTGACATTAGGCTGACTGGCCTGTAATTGCCGGGTTTATTCTCTCCCCTTTGTTAAACAACGGTGCAACATTAGCAGTACCCCAGTCCTCTGGCATCAACTTCATATCCAAGGAGGATTGGAAAATTGTGGCCAGTGCCTCTGCAGTTTCCATTCTTACTTCCCTCAGCAACCTTGGATGCATTCCATCTGGACCGGGTGACTTCACTACAATCAGATTGTGGGTACGGTAACATAGTGGTTATGTTACTGGACTAATAATCTAGTGGCCTGGACGGATGATCCAGAGACGTGAGTTCAAATCCCACCATGACAGCTGGGGAATTTAAATTCAATTAATTAAATAAATCTGGAATAAAATCAGTAAGGGTGAGCATGAAATTATTGGATTGTTGTAAAACCTATCTGGTTCACTCATGTCCTTTTAAGTAAGGAAATCTGCCGTCCTTAACTGGTCTGGCCTGTATGTGACTCCAGAACCACAGCAATGTGGTTGATTCTTAACTGCCCTCTGAAGTGACCTAGCAAGCCACTCAGTTGTACAAAACTGCTATGGAAAATAATAAGAATAAAACCGTACGGATCAGCTGACATCAACCTCGGCACTGGCTTTGGACACGACAACGGCACACCCAGTCCAGTCGACCCGGCAAAGTCCTCCTCACTAACATTTGTGGACTTGTGCCAAAATTGGGAGAGCTGTCCCACAAACTAGTCAAGTAATAGCCTGACATAGTCATAGTCACAGAATCATACCTTTCAGTCAATGTCCCAGACTCCTCCATCACCAGCCCTGAGTATGTCCTGTCCCACCAGCAGGACAGAAATTACTCCTCATCTCAGTCCTAAATGGCCGACCCCTTATTCTGAGATGGTGACCCTTGGTTCTAGACTCTCCAGCCAGTGGAAACCCTGTCAAGCCCTGTACGAATTTTGTATGTTTCAATGAGATCACATAGAAGCATAGAAAATGGGTGCAGGAGAAGGCCATTCCGCCCTTTGAGCCTGCACCACCATTCAATATGATCATGGCTGATAGAGAATTCAAACAAGCTGCATTTAGACAGGCTGTGGAAATTCACAGACACCAAGTCAGAGATGCTACATGAGTGGGAGCATGTTGCATTAAGTCATCAATCAACTTGACATTTTAGGACCTTGGGTAGCGAGCCAATTAAAAGGTTAAAAGACTATTAATTGACCCAATAAGGTCAAAGAAGGCGAGTTCTTTTCTGTAAATTGAACCCGGTACAAATACAGCCATTTTGGCCATGTGATATCAGAAGGACAAAGACCTGGCTTAAAGCCAAGAGCTTCTTACTGCTGCTAAAATAAAGTGACATTAAAACTATAATCGGAGTTCATATTTCATTGGAAATTAAGAGATCTAACAATTTTGGCGTCACGAACACGATCGCTGAGGAAAGAAACTGAATTTTGGACATCGGACCTACATACTGAGTTAAGGACTCCTCTTTATAAAAGTCCTCGGTCAAAAGTCTAAATTCGCCTCTCCTTCTATGCGATTCCGAAAGCCTCCGGTTTGCGAACCCTCCGGTTGGTAGTCGGCTCGAGGTCCCATAGACGTCTAACTTCGGCGGTGTGTTAGGTAATTAATCACCGACCTATTGATCGGCTGGAAAGCCTACGACTCGAGACTCCAGTAAAGAAATCAGTATTATGGCAGCAGGAGATAAGAGCAAAGAATTGCCTGCAACTGTTAAAGGTGGGCAAGCACCACCTGAGGTTTCGCTAGATTTAATTCTCGAACAGTTGAAAGAATACATAGAGCAACAATTCAACTTATCTAAAACCTGTATTAAGATCGACCAAAAGTACGGAACCTCCAAAGGACAATGGTCCTTGGACGAGATTAAAAGGGTCTGGGGAAAAACGACCCGTATGAAAAATAAAGAGCGAACTAGATGGTCCCTAGCCGTTATGGGCCAGATCTGAAAGCGGAATGAAATTATAATGCATTCCCAACATGATCGAGAACTGACCAGTACAAAGGATCAATTGCAAGCAGTTTGTGCGCAGCTGCGACAGAAAAAGCTTGAACTTGAAAAGCTGGAAGCGGAAGTTAAAGATCTTAAAGGTGAAATTAAAGAATAGAAAAAATCATTAGGTCAAGAGACAGTAATAGGAAAAGGAAAATGTATTGATCAATTCCCAGGGTACCCATGTTTGGATAAATTAAAAGCGCAAACCCGAAGACACGACCGAGGAATAGATACGGTTTCTGAATCCTCCGACAATACAGTGTCGGAGGATAATGAAGAATTAGGAGTGCGCTTTGCCCCGTTTAAAAAAAGACGAGTTGTAGTCAAATGAGAAGAGACTGCGGATGAAGGCGGAACCAAAAAAACGAAGAAAAGGCTGTATGAAAAATACTTAATTCATGATCTGGCAGACCCAGAGAAAATTGATAAATGTTCCAAGGAATTGCCCAATCCAAAGAAAGGGGGAGTGAAAACGTGGGACCAATTGGACCGCTTAAGAAATATATATCAACTTCATCCCTGGGACGGAGTGCAAATTTTGACCATAATGGTGCCAAAAACACAGGGAAGAAAATTGCACGACAAGGTAGATGAAGCTTTGGGGCAGAATGAGCAAGAATTAGACGCAGGATGGGAGGCGATTAAACACTGGCTGCAAGCCTTCAGTCCAGCTAAGACAGACTGGGGAAAAATTGCAGCCTGCCAACAGAAAGGAACAGAGGAGGTCCTGGAGTATGACAAGCGGTTTAGATGCACGTGGCTAGAACATTCGGGTATGAATAATACGGATGAGGAAATGGATGAACAAGTGTTTGGACCCCTGAAAGCAGCTTTCGTGGCAGGTCTAAAGCCAGAATTGTCCAAAATGCTTAAGGTAGTGTTACCGGACTGGGAAGGTAGAGGACATTGGTGGATCGATGTAACCAATTAGATCGGGATATGGGAGCTAAAGTCCGAGCTGTACAGGCCATGGGATGGAAATCCCAGGATTCCGATAAACAGTCATTAGGAAAATTACCCGTAAAATGTCATTATTGTGGGAAAGAAGGTCACTGGGCCAAGATGTGCAGGGCAAAACAGCAAGGTTGTGGCTGGGGAAGAAGACGCAGACAGGGATACAATTCAGCCAACAAGCCAGGCTTGTCACAAGGTAACGATCTCATAGAAGCATTTAAGCGACTGACAATACAACAACAGAAGGAGTTACTTGGGATAGCAAAAAACGATTAGAGCCCACCCTGGCCCCCCTCCTCGCACTAATACAACAAAGGGGAGATGGGCTATATATAACTGTGAGGGTGGGCGATAAGGATGTGGACTGTCTTTTAGACACAGGGGTGGAATTAACATGCTTACCCCTACAATATGGAGACTTTTTGCCGTTGGATGGTAGGGCACGTACAGCCTATGGAGTTGGGGGCCATAAAATGGAAATTAAAAGGACAACACCGGTACTTATAGGGCTGGGTCCACATGAACTAACCACGCCGGTCTGGATAGGCCCAGTAGATCAACCCCTTTTGGGAATGGACGTTCTAATCCAAATAGATTCATCGTTGCATTTCGAGGATGGTCGGGTGACATGGTCAATTAGAACTTTGAAGAAAGAAGAATTGAAGGAACACCCGATATGGGCTAAAGATAAGAATGATTGTGGCCTACTCCAGATGGAGCCTGCGTCATTTACCGGGACCAAGCCTCCATGCACTAAACAGTATCCCATCAGTCCAACTGCCATCGCGGGAATCTTACCGGTTATTCAGCAATTGGAGAAACAAGGGGTGCTTATTAAAACGCATAGCTCCTCCAATAGCCCCGTGTGGCCGGTACAGAAATCTAATGAGACTTGGCGTTTGACTGTCGATTATAGGAAAGCTAACCAGTGTATTGATCAAAAAGCTCCTGTGGTCGCAGATCCCTCCACCATTTTTAATGCCCTCAAACCGGAACATAAATATTTCTCGGTTATAGATATGGCCAACGGATTTTGGTCGCTGCCTCTGGCACCGGAGGTTCGACAGTGGTTTGCTTTCACGGTCCAAGGACAACAGTATACTTGGACCCGGTTACCGCAGGGTTTCCACAACAGCCCTACGGTATTCCACATGGCTTTACAAAGCCATTTGCGAGAATTACCTCCCCTGTCATCCACAGTCATCCAATATGTAGACGATATCCTGCTAGCTTCAAACACGGAAGACCAGCATGAATAAGATTTATGAGCTTTGCTGGACCACCTTTGGCTGAAAGGACATAAAGCCAGCATCGACAAAGCACAAATATCCCAAGAAGAGGTTGTATACTTGGGACAAAAGATTTCACAAGGAAAGAGAGAACTTACCCAGGATAGAACTGCAGCCATTCGGGCTGCTAAAAAACCCACCACTATTCAGGAACTAAGGTCTTTTTTGGGATTGTGTAACTTTAACAGAAATTGGATTGACTCCTTCACACAGCTTGCTCAGCCATTGAATGATATTTTAAAGGGGAAACGTGCCTCTAAAGAAGCCATCACCCTCACTAAGGAACAGCAAGAGGCCTTCCTGAGTTTGAAAAAGGCTTTGTGTTCGGCACTGGCTCTGGGAATCCCCGACAGTGGTAAGCCATTTACCCTGTTTGTCCATGAGAAAGAAGGATGTATGACAGCTATACTGACACAAGAACATGGGGATCGGCAAAGACCTATTGGCTATTATTCGGCAAAACTGGATGCGGTAGCCCTCGGATGGGGAAGTTGCCTAAGGGCCATGGAAGCTACATGTCGAGCGGTAATGATCACTGGGGGTCTAGTCCTCGACCAAAAGCTGATTGTCAAGTGTCCCCACACCGTATACGCTTTGCTGTCTATGAATAGAATGTCTCAGGTGACGGTAGCTAGATGGACCCGCTGGACAGCAGTTTTGGAAACTCCTAATCTCCATATCATCCGGGCCAGCCCGGTTAATCCTGCAACTATGCTCCCGATGTCAGAATCGAGGGAGCAAGGGAGGGGGGGGGGGGAGAATGTGAAGAGCAGAACTGCGTGGAGATTTTAAAAGAAACAGAAGAAGCAGCCTTAGCAGCAGAGGAGCCTCTGCACAACCCAGACCTCATCCTGTTTACAGATGGTTCCTCCTTTGTTGACAATGGTACCAGAAAAGCAGGATGGGCAGTTACAACCTTATATGAGGTAGTGGCAAAAGGATGTTTACCCTCAGGAACGTCAGCACAACAGGCCGAGTTATGGGCCCTGTCAGAAGCATGTCGAATAGCAGAAGGACAGACAGCTAATGTCTACACAGATTCGCGTTATGCTTTTGGAGTCGTTCACGACTTTGGTCTGTTTTGGCGGAAAAGAGGATTCCTCACTGCTGCTGGTACACCTATCCGAAATGGAAAAGAAGTCCGAGACTTACTAGAGGCCATACAATTACCTCAGGAAGTGTCCATCCTGAAGTGTAAGGCCCATACCAAGGAAAATACCACAGAAGCTCAGGGAAATGCCCTAGCCGACCAGGCAGCTAAAGATGCCGCCTCACAGGGCGTTCCCCCAGAAGAACCAACACAGATGTGCAGATTGAAAGCACTCAGGACTCTGACACGAGACCTTCAAACAATGCAAGGCGAGTGCTCCCGAGAGGAAAAATAGACATGGATTGAGGCAGGAATTAAGCTATGTGAAGATGGTGTCTGGAGACAAAGAGTTACTGACAAGCCAGTCGCGCCACAAGCGCTTATGCCTTTTTTAGCCCAACAGATCCACTCGTGGGGACACTTGGCCTCACAACAGATGATGGCATGGTTCCAGAAAAGCTGGTGGGGTCGGGGATTTAAAAAACATGCCCAGCTGGTAGCAGACCACTGTGTGGTCTGCCAGAAAAATAATTCTGGACCCATCACGGTAATGCCCCAACTGAGGCCCCCTGCCCCAGTCGGACCATTCCAGCATCTGCAGGTTGATTATATATCTCTTCCTTCATGCCAAGGATACACTAACATTCTTGTCATGGTCGACAGATTCTCTAGATGGGTAGAAGCTGTCCCAACTAAAAGAGCCACAGCCAATCACACTGCAAAGGTCTTGTATAAGGATTACATTCCCCGATGGGGAGTCCTGAGTAGCATTGACTCAGATCAGGGAACACACTTCACAGGTGCTGTCTGCCAAGAAGTCTGTAGGGTACTGAACATTACGTGGGATTTACACTGTCCTTATCATCCACAATCATCAGGACAAGTAGAGCGAATGAATCGAACTCTGAAACAACAGCTTGCCAAATATCACCAAGAAGGAACACCATGGCCCCAGGCACTACCAATAGTGCTATGCAGCATTAGGGCAACCCTGAACAGAACTACAGGTCTAAGCCCATTTGAAATTATAACAGCAAGACCCATGTCGCTGCCAGGAACTATTGATTTATGGAAAGCTGATGTTCACTTAATGAGTGACACTTTGTTATCATACTGTCAGAACCTAACCAATGCTATTAGTTCTGTTTCCCGACAGGTATCGGCAGCTTGGGGTAATCCACCCGAAGGAGGACATGACATCATCCCGGGAGTCTGGGTGTATGTGAAAAAGTTGCATAAAGAACCTTTGGGTGCCAAGTGGGAGGGACCTTATCAAGTGTTATTGACCACCCAGGCAGCTGTTAAAGTCCAAGGAAAGAAAGCCTGGATCCACGCTTCACACGTTAAACGAGCACCCGTAACTGAAGCTGAAATCTAATAAGGACAATTACTTTTTGCGAAAATGTATAAATTTACTGTATTATTGATTGTAGGTATTCTAGGCATAGGCCTACTTCTTAGTAGCCGACCAAAGGGAAATAGTAGGGTAGCAAGGGAATTACATGTAAATACCTTTTTATATATGTCATACATTTATGCAAACAAGGTAACATTTCTAGTTGTTGGGTGTGTGCGCATATTCCTATTCACTCAAAGGGAGGGATTCCCTTGAGGCCAGTTCCCTTGAATATCTCGGAAATGGCTGAGTGGATAATTAATCAAAACAAAACAGGCAATGCGTTTCAGGATACGGAAAATTGGGCACGTAAATGGAAGTCAGCAGGTTACAATATGACTACCTTTGAAGGGGGATACCAACCATGATACAATAATTCCAAATGGCCCCCATTTTTTGTTATCATTAATACAACGGGAATAGGAAGACCGGGGAATCGGTCTGTCTGATTAGAAACATCAAAGGAGGCCAAAATATGGGGTATAGTAACTGCTCCCGGAATTATAATATAATCAAGCCACGGAACCGTCCAAACTGGGCCGATGTGGGCATTTTTAACGTAACGGGGATTCTGAATAAAACAGATGGAAAAGCCTGGACAGGCCCCGGAGTGTTGCTGACAAAGAAACAGCTAACATTCATTGCCTATAATGGCACCTATTGGGTGTGTGGCCACAAGGCCTACCCTTGGCTGCCCCAGAATTGGATGGGATCCTGCTATTTAGCCTACATTGTGCCTTATATGTATCATAAAAAGTCACTGTCGGAACATTTACACCGTCCTAAGAGAGCTAGCACAGAAACAGAGAGGTTCTTTGCCATTCTGATCCCCAGGTATGGGACCGCCAAACTGGCAAGGGAATCCATTAACATGGCATCCGTTGTGGAACGGGTAGCCAATGATACCTCAGAGGCCCTAGTTAAAATCAATGCAGAAATGGTAGCAATCCGCACAGTAGCCCTACAGAATAGACTGGCCCTTGATTACATCCTGGCTGAAAAGGGAGGTACTTGCGCCCTACTCGGAACTGAGTGTTGCACGTATATCCCAGATAGCTCCGAAGAAATGCCCCACTTAGCGGAGCATATCCAAAAGGAGGTAGACTAGGTTCAATAGGAATTTCATTGGTGGAAGGTTTAATTCTATTTGTTGTAATTATTTTACTTTTATATTGTTTGTTTATGTTGATTAAATGTTGTTGCGACCAGGCGGCTGTAGCTGCTGTCCCGCAGGTGAGACACCTTGCAGGTCCCAGCAGACCGTTTGTACATGGCACAGGGGTATGTTATGCTTCAGGGAAGGTTGTTTACTGGTTGAATTAAGATATTGATTTGGATTAAATTGGAATAAGGTTATTAACCTACTAAAACCAGACTTCCATTGTGGCCACGATGGAACTCGGGTTGGTGTAAATTTGTGTGGAAGCTACTAGTCCGGACATGTGGCGAAACACATCAACAAATTTTAGAAGGAAACTTTATTAACATGTATGAAATTATTTTGTCGAATGTTTAACCAGTGATACCTGTTAGCGTGAATGTTTTCTCAGAAGAATCACACAACACTCAGAGTCGGTTCCAACGCCAATGCGGCCTTTATTAACGCCAGCGGGGAGGAAGCCTCAGGACTGGATCCAGGCACTTCACTCCGCAGAACAAAGGGTTTCATTGATCTTTATATGTTTTACAACAGTTTACTACAGTTACATACAACAATTTACTAAAGTTACATTAGACCAATAGATAGAGTTAGTCTCTAAACGTAAAGTGGCTCATGTGTTGCCAAGAGATCTGTTGCTAAGGGGTGTGTTGCTAGGAATGACTCATGTGTCTTGTAACATGGCCTGGGCCTCCCTTATCTTACTGTCCTTGGATGCTGTGTTTGGGTAGCCTCCTTATCTCAATCCTGCTACAGAGTCGTATTGTCCTTACTTTCAACAGAACATTTAGTCCTGAGGCCTGGCTGATTTAGAGACACCTGCAGAGTTTGCTTCTAGTCCTGTGTGTGGGAAACAACAAGTATCAGTCTCCAAGAATGCGGTCTAATTTCAGCTAACAGAAATCCCATGAGGCTTCACTGGTAGCCATTTTATGGTACAAGTTACATATATGTTTTACAATAGTTCTTTACAGTTACTCAGCCCACTTCGGCTGGACACAATCCAATCATAACGATTATAGATTACATATAGGTTTCTTTAACCCAATAGAATTCCCCTGATACCTCAGGAACTGCATGTTCGGTTTTTGTCAGCTCGGGCTGATTAGTGTTCGGCTTTTGTCAGCTCGGGCTGATTAATGACCTCGTTATGTGAGACAGGTTCTCTCCTTATCTCTCTTCCTCGGGCTTCGGCTGTGTGAAATCACTGGTTCATTATACTTATCTTGTATCCAAAGCATTCCTGGTAGTGGGCCTCACAGGGTCATTGCTCGGTCAGTCCCAGTTCATTACTTGACTAACGGGGTTCCCATCATGCTTGGGCAGCCATTTTATATGTGGCCGCTTTAAACTTATATGAGTTTAGATATATTCAGCAGGTGCCTAATGCCTAGTGTTTTATATATTCAGCAGGTGCCTAATGCCTACAACAATACCTGATGTTTTATGATTCAGTTTGTGAAAGAATCAAAGGGGGGATTGATAGAGAATTCAAACAGGCTGCATTTAGACAGGCTGTGAAAAGTCACAAACACCAAGTCAGAGATGCTACGTGAGTGAGAGCATGTTGCATTAAGTCATCAATCAACTTGACATTTTAGGACCTTGGGTAGCGAGCCAATTAAAAGGTTAAAAGACTATTAATTGAGCCAATAAGGTCAAAGAAGGCGAGTTCTTTTCTGTAAATTGAACCCGGTATAAATACAGCCATTTTGGTCATGTGATATCAGAAGGACAAAGACCTGGCTTAAAGCCAAGAGCTTCTTACTGCTGCTAAAATAAAGTGTAATTAAAACTACAATCGGAGTTCATATTTCATTGGAAATTAAGAGATCTAACAATGGCTGATCATGCAACTTCAGTACCCCACTCCCACCTTCTCTCCATTCACCTTTCATTCTTTTAAACTCTAGAGAATATAGGCCTAGTCTACTCAATCTCTCCTCATAGGACAATCCACCTATCCCAGGAATCAGTCTGGTGAACCTTCATTGCATTCCCTCTTCGGCAAGTATATCCTTCCTTGGGTAAGGAGACCAAACCTGCACACAATATTCCAGGTATGATCTCACCAGGGCCCTATATAATTGCAGTAAGGCTTCTTTACTCATACTCAAATTCTTTTACAATAAAGGCCAATATTCCATTTGCTTTCTTAATTGCTTGTTGTACCTGCATGTTAACTTTTAGTGATTCATGTACAAGGACACCCAGGTCCCTCTGAACACCAACATTTCCCAATCTCTCATTGTTTAAAAAAATACTCTGATTTTCTATTTTTCCTTCCAAAGTGGATAACTTCACATTTCTCCACATTATATTCAGTTTGCCATGTTCTTGCCCACCCCCTTAGGCTGTTTATATCCCCTTGAAGCCTCTTTGCATTCTCCTCACAACTTACATTCCCATCTAGCTTTGTATCATCAGCAAACTTGGATATATTACATTTCACCCCCTCATCCAAATATTTGATATAGATTGTGAATAGCTGAGGCCCAAGCACTGATACTTGTGGTACCCCATTAGTTACAGTCTGCCAACATGAAAATGACCCGTTTATTCTGTTTTCTGTCCGTTAACCAATCCTCAATCCATGCTAGTATATTACCTCTAATCCCATGAGCCCTAATTTTGTTTAATAACGTCTTGTGTGACACCTTATTGAATGCCTTCTGAAAATCCAAATACACTACATCCACTGGTTCCTCCTTATCTATTCTGCTAGTTACAACCTCAAAAAACTCAAAAATATTTATCAAACATAATTTCCCTTTCATAAATCCGTGTTGACTCTGCCCAATCCTATTATTGTTTACTACGTGCCCTGTTACCACGTCCTTAATAATAGATGCTAGCATTTTGCCTGCTACTGATATCAGGCTAACTGGTCTATAGTTTTCTCTCTCCCTCCTTTCTTAAATAGAGGGGTTACATTTGCTACCTTCCAATCCATTGGAACCTTTCCAGAATCTATGGAATTTTGGAAGATGACAACCAATGCATCCACTATCTCTAAAGCCACCTCTTTCAAAACCTCGGATGTAGACCATCAGGTCCAAGGGATTTATCGGCTCTCAGTCCCATTAATTTCTCCAGTACTATTTTTTCTAATTTTTTTCAGTTCTTCATTCTCGCTAAACCCTCAGTTCTCCACTATTTCAGGGAAGTTTTTTCGTCTTCTTTCTTGAAGACAAACACAAAGTATTTGTTTAATTTCTCTGCCATTTCCTTATTCCCATTATAATTTCTCCTGTCTCAGCCTGTAAGGGACCCACATAAACTTTCGCTAATCTTTTCCCTTTTACATACCTATAGAAGGTTTTACAGCCTGTTTTTGTCTCTTGCTAGTTTACTCTTATTCTATTTTCCCTTTCTTTATCAATTTCGTGGTCCTCCTTTGCTGAATTCTAAAATGCTCCCAATCCTCAGGCTTACTGCTTTTTGGCAACATTATAAGCCTCTTCCTTTGATCTAATACTATCTTTGACTTCTCTTCTTAGCCACGGTTGGACCACTTTTCTTGTGGAGTTTTTGTGCCTTAAAGGAATGTGTATTTGTTGTAAATGATGTATTCATTCTTTAAATGCTAGCCATTGCTCGTCTACCATCATACCTTTTAATGTAGGCTTTGGTTCTTTTGCCAATCATCATAAATCTGTGTCCTCTGGCTCGCGATCCTTCCACCAATGGGAACAGTTTCTCTCGATCTTCTCTGTCTAGATGATTTCGTGATGATCATGATTTTGAGCACCTCTATCAAATCTCCTCTCAAACTTCTCTGCTCTAAGGAGAACAACCCTAGCTCTGCTAGTCTATCCACATAACTGAAGTAGCTCAACCCTGGAATTATTCTCGTAAATCTTTTCTGCACCCACTCTAAGGCCTTCACATCTTTACTTTTGTACTCTATGCCTCTATTTATGAAGCCGAGGATCCCGTATGCTTTTTTTAACCGCTTTCTCACCCTCAACCTGAGTCCCCTTCAATGATTTGTGCACATATACCCCCAGGTCTCTCTGTTCATGCACTCCATTGTACCCTTTAGTTTATATTGCCTCTCCTCATTCTTCCTACCAAAATGTACCACTTCTGACTTTTCTACTTTAAATTTCATCTGCCACGTGCCCACCCATTTCACCAGCCTGTCTATGTCTTCTTGAAGTCTATCACTAACCTCCTCACAGTTCACTATACTACCAAGTTTTGTGTCATCTGCAAATTTTGAAATTGTTTACTGTACATTCAATTTCAAGTGTCATCTGCAAATTTTGAAATTGTTTACTGTATATTCAATTTCAAGTGTCATCTGCAAATTTTGAAATTGTTTACTGTACATTCAATTTCAAGTCATCAATATATATCAAGAAAAGCAGTGGCCCTAATACCTACCGCTGAGTACCGACCATTTAACACTACTCTCTGTATCCTGTCTCTTAGCCAATTTTATATCCATGCTCTGACTTGATTGGTCTCTTCCACCCATCATCCTCCAATGCTTTTATAGAATTATACAGAACAGGAGTCCATTCGGCCCATTGTGCCTGTTCTAGCTCTTTTAATAGGCAGAAAGTCACACGCTGGAGGTGCACTGTGTGAGCGAAGCACTGAAGCCAAAACCTTGACCCTTTAATTCTTACATATGATTCAATTCAGTGAGGAAAGTTGCTTTGTCCATACCTCTGATTCCTTGCTACACTTTCTGTTTATACCATTTTGTATGGCTGAGGCTGGAGACTATTCATCAATTATAATAAAGACTGCCAGTTTGCAAGCGGCACTATTCTGCTTTTCCATGTGATGTGGTCCTCTCATGTAGGGTTGTGATGGATTACAATTGTCTTGAGGTTGCTCATCCACACATTGTAATAGATTGTTTGCAGTTTCCTCCACATCCCGTGTTAACATGTCGTAAATCTTCAGAGTTCACTGAATAGTTCCTAGTCAAATAAATATTTTCTATTGTATTAATATTTTCCAGATCCATGCGCTGCCTGACCACAAGTCCTCAGTTTGAATCCCTCCAATCTAATCCCTCCAGTCCATTTTCCATCCCTCCTATTGAAAATTTGCAGGGCTATGGGAAAGGGGTGGGAAAGTGGGAATAGCTGAAGTGCTCTTGCAGAGAGCCGACCAAAAACCCAATCATCAATCTCTGTGACCGTGGTGCATACTCTCTTTGTTGCTTCCTCAACATTGCTGCAGCCTTCGATACGGACAACTACACTATCTTCCTTCAATACGTCATCTCCATTGTCTAGCTCTGTGGGGCTACCTTTGCTTGGATCCACTGTTACATGCCCCATCAGAGTCTGAGCTCTGTCTCCTATGTATTGTGTTATGTTTCAAATAACTCAGTTAGATGAAGTCCTTACTACTAGGGGGCTCAAGTGGTATGGCGAGAAAGCAGGAATGGGGTACTGAAGTTGCATGTTCAGCCATGAACTCATTGAATGGTGGTGCAGGCTAGAAGGGCCGAATGGCCTACTCCTGCACCTATTTTCTATGTTTCTACAAGACTGTATATCTTAAGCTCAAACTGTTGTGACCTTGGTCTCTTTAATGTAACTGCAGAGTGAGGAGGCAGCATGGTAGACTGCCTTTTATGCCTGCTTGCCCAGGGTGCGCAGGTGACCCTTGGGTCTCCCACAGGTCCGCCCCCTGCTGGCAAGTTTTACACATTGGTAATGTTTACATACATAACATATTGACCCCCTCCACTTCCTCAGTTGCATGCTGCCGCTGGATAACATCATCCATGGACGCAGTGTCCTGAAAATTCCGGCCTCACCGGGTCCGTATGAAGTGTGCACGAACCCAGCGAGGCCATACAAAAGCCGGTTTTCAGGGTGCAATACGCATGCGACAAAAAACGGCTTTTCCAATCTGGGAAGATTTCTCTAGTCAGATCCTCCAAATCCCCGGAAGAAGGACATCCACGCGGGAGAGAACATAAGAAATAGGAGCAGGAGTAGGCCATTTGGCCCCTCGAGCCTGCTCCGCCATTTAATAAGATCATGGCTGATCTGATCGTGGGCTCAGCTCCACTTCCCTGCCCGCTCCACATAACCCTTTATTCCCTTATCACTCAAAAATCTGTCTATCTCCACCTTAAGTATATTCAATGACCCAGCCTCCAGAGCTCTCTGGGGCAGAGAATTCCACAGATTTACAACCCTCTGAGAGAAGAAATTCCTCCTCATCTCAGTTTTAAATGGGCGACCACTTATTCTGAAACTATGCTTCCTAGTTCCAGATTCCCTCATGAGTGGAAACATCCTCTCTGCTCCCTCATTATCTTATATGTTTCAATAAGATCACTTC
Source organism: Pristiophorus japonicus (assembly GCF_044704955.1). Classification (NCBI taxonomy): domain Eukaryota; kingdom Metazoa; phylum Chordata; class Chondrichthyes; family Pristiophoridae; genus Pristiophorus; species Pristiophorus japonicus. The sequence goes on from NC_091988.1 coordinate 200,415,506, forward strand.
TCATTCTTCTGAACTTCAATGAGTACAGGCCCAACCTTTCTTCATAAGTCAACCCCTTCATCTCAAGAATCAACCTAGTGAACCTTCTATGAACTGCCTCTAATACACATATATCCCTCCTTAAATAAGGAGACCAAAACTATACACAGTACTCTAGGTGTGGCTTCACTAATATCCTGTACAATTGTAGTAGGACTTCTCTGCTTTTATACTCCATCCCCCTTGCAATAAAGGCCAATATTCCATTTGCCTTCCTGATTACTTGCTGTACCTGCATACTAACTTTTTGTGTTTCATGCACCAAGGACCCCTAGGTCCCTCTATGAGATTGGGCTATTTGTCCAACACATGCCAGCGAATGTCCTTCAAACTTTTACGCCTGGTAAAAACAGGTGCATAACTTACTTTTACCAGCATAACACTTTAAAAACATATAAAACTGTAATTTAAACATTCATTTTTGTACTAAAAACTCTGTCCATTAAGTTAAGTTTATTTTTAGCCCTATTAAAACACATTAAAAAATTCCAAAAAATATATTTTTTTCTAAAACAATTTTAAATATGTGAGGTATTTTATTTATATATTATGCTGTGTTTCGGTGCTAAAAGGGGTTATTCTCATTGATAGTAATGGGCACTCATACAAACGGAGTTCCCATTTTTATCAATGAGAATACGGCATAGTGATTGGTGGTCCAGGCCCACGTGACTCCAACATGTACGTACGCACCTGAAAGACATCTTCCCGTGCGCTGCGCAGCGAATCTAGGCCTCTGACCGGAATCCTACGTTCCTCCGGGGCCACCAGGTACTTTCGTAGATTTCTTTTGGGTTGGAGGTGTTCATACAAAGGAAGCCTCTGACCACAATTTTCCCCCCATTATGTTGATGACATCCGATTTACACCTCTCTTTACACCTTCACTATCTCTAAGTCATCCGACTGCTTGTTAAGTTTCCAGTCTTGGATGAACATTAACTTATAGAATCATAGAATGGTTACAGCACAGAAGGAGGCCATTTGGCCCATTGAGTCCGTGCCGGTTCGCTGCATGAGCACTTTAGCTAGTCCCACTCCCCCCCCCCCCCTTTCCGCATAGCCCTGCAAATTTTTTTCCTTCAGGTACTTATCGAACGCCCTTTTTAACTCCATGATTGAGTCTGCCTTCACCATCCTTTCAAGCAATACATTCCGATCCTGACCACTCACTGCGTCGAAAAGTTTTTCTTCATGTCGCCTTTTGCCAATCACCTTAAATCTGTGTCCTCTGGTTCTCGACCAGTTTGTCTCTATCTACTCTGTCTAGACCCCTCGTGACTTTGAATATCTCTATCAAATCTCCGCTCAACCTTCTCTCCTCTAAGGAGAACAACCCCCGATTCTCTAGTCTATCCACATAACTGACGTTCCTCATCCCTGGAATCTTTCTTGTAAATCGTTTCTACACCCTTCTAAGGCCTACACAATCTTCCTCAAATGCGGTGCCCAGAATTGGACATAATCCTCGATTTGAGGCCGAACCAGTGTTCTATAAACATAAGAACATATGAAATAGGAGCAGGAGTAGGCACCTGGCCCCTCGAGCCTGCTCCGCCATTTAATAAAATCATGACTGATTTGATCATGGACTCAGCTCCACTTCCCTGCCTGCTCCCCATTCTTTATTCTTTTCTCTTTTTTCTATTTCTTATCAGTCGGAAACCTTTGTCATTGTTGCCAAATTAAGTAAATTAAATAATTTAAGGGTTAAGTCATGCCAGTTGAGCACAGCACCGTGCCATGCTCCTCCAGTGTCCCTGACTACTATGTGCGCGGGAAGCTGCAACTCCTGACAAACCGCATTGCAGAACTGGAGCTGCGGGTGGATTCACTCTGGAGCATCCACAATGCTGAGGATGTCGTGGATAGCACGTTGATAGAGTTGGTCACACCGCAGGCAAAAGGTGCAAAGGCAGATAGGAAATGGGTGACGATCAGGCAGAGCAGTAGTAGGAAGGTAGGTAGTGCAGGAGTCCCCTGCGGTCATTACCCTCCAAAACAGATACACCGCTTTGGGTACTGTTGAGGGGGATGACTCACCAGGGGAGGGTAGCAGCAGCCAAGTTCATGGCACCATGGGTGGCTCTGCTGCGCAGGAGGGCAGGAAAAAGAGTGGGAGAGCTATAGTGGTAGAGGACTCCATTGTAAGGGGAATAGATAGGCATTCCTGCAGCCGCAAATGAGACTCCAGGATGGTATGTTGCCTCCCTGGTGCAAGAGTCAAGGATGTTTCGGAGCAGCTGCAGAAAATTCTGGAGGGGGAGGGCAAGCAGCCAGTTGTCGTGGTGTATATAGGTACCAATGATATAGGTAAAAAGCAGGATGAGGTCCTACAAGCTGAATTTAGGGAGCTAAGAGTTAAATTTAAAAGTAGGACCTCAAAGGTAGTAATCTCAGGATTGCTACTAGTGCCACGTGCTAGTCAGAGTAGAAATAGCAGGATAGTTAAGATGAATATGTGGCTTGAGGAATGGTGAAGTGGGAGAGATTCAAATTCCCGGGACATTGAAACCGCTTCTGGGGGAGGTGGGACCAGTACAAACCGGATGGTCTGCACTTAGCCAGGACTGGAACTGATGTCCTAGGGGGAATGTTTGCGAGTGCTGTTGGGGAGGATTTAAACTAATAGGACAGGGGGATGGGAACATATGCAGGGAGAAAGAGGGAAGTAAAATGAGGTCAGAAGCAAAAGCTAGAAAGGAGAAGTGGAGGACAGAAAAATCAAAGACAAAGATCAAAAAGGGCCACATTACAGCATCATTGTAAAAGGACAAAGAGTGTTACAAAAACAAGCCTGAAAGCTCTGTGTCTCAATGCGAGGAGCATTCGTAACAAGGTGGATGAATTAACTGTGCAGATAGCGGTAAACAGATATGATGTAATTGGATTACGGAGACATGACTCCAGGGTGACCAAGGCTGGGAACTCAACATCCAAGGGTATTCAATATTCATGAAAGATAGACTGAAAGGAAAAGGAGGTCGGATAGCGTTGCTGGTTAAAGAGGAGATTAATGCAATATTAAGGAAGGACATTAGTGTGAATGAGGTGAAATCTGTATGAGTAGAGCTGCGGAACACCAAAGGGCAGAAAACGCTAGTGGGAGTTGTGTACAGACTACCAAACATTAGTAGTGAGGTTGGGGATGGCATCAAACAGGAAATTAGGGATGCGTGCAATAAAGATACAGCAGTTATCATGGGTGACTTTAATCTACATATTGATTGGGCTAACCAAACTGGTAGCAATGCGGTGGAGGAGGATTTCCTGGAGTGTATTAGGGATGGTTTACTAGACCAATATGTCGAGGAACCAACTAGAGAGCTGGCCATTCTAGATTGGGTGCTGTGTAATTAGAGAGAATTAATTAGCAATCTTGTTGTGCGAGGCCCCTTGGGGAAAAGTGATCATAATATGGTAGAATTCTTCATTAAAATGGAGAGTGACACAGTCAATACAGAGACTAAAGTCCTGAACTTAAAGAAAGGTAACTTCGACGGTATGAGACTTGAATTGGCGAGAATACATTGGCGAATGATACTTAAAGAGTTGACGGTGGATAGGCAATGGCAGACATTTAAAGATCACATGGATGAACTTCAACAATTGTACATCCCTGTCTGGAGTAAAAATAAAATGGGGAAGATGGCTCAACCGTGGCTAATAAGGGAAATTAAGGATAGTGTTAAATCCAAGGAAGAGGCATATAAATCGGCCAAAAAAAGCAGCAAATCTGAGAACTAGGAGAAATTTAGAATTCAGCAGAGGAGGACAAAGGGTTTAATTAGGAGGGGGAAAATAGAATATGAGAGTAAGCTTGCAGGGAACATAAAAACTGACTGCAAAAACTTCTACAGATACTTGAAGAGAAAAAGATTAGTGAAGGCAAATGTAGGTCCCTTACAGTCAGAATCAAGTGAAGTCATAATGGGGAACAAAGAAATGGTAGACCAATTGAGCAAATACTTTGGTTCTGTCTTCACGAAGGAAGACACAAATAACCTTCCAGAAATACTAGGGGAACGAGGATCTAGCGAGAAGGAGGAACTAAAGGAAATCCTTATTAGTCAGCAAATTGTGTTAGGAAAATTGATGGGATTGAAGGCTGATAAATCCCCAGGGCCTGATAGTCTGCATCCCAGAGTACTTAAGGAAGTGGCCCTAGAAATAGTAGATGCATTGGTGGTCATTTTCCAACAGTCTATAGACTCTGGATCAGTTCCTATGGACTGGAGGGTAGCTAATGTAACCCCACTTTTAAAAAAAGGAGGGTGAGAGAAAACAGGGAATTATAGATCGGTCAGCCTAACATCGGTAGTGGGGAAAATGTTGGAATCAATTATTAAAGATGTAATAGCAGCGCATTTGGAAAGCAGTGATGGGATCAGTCCAAGTCAGCATGGATTTATGAAAGGGAAATCATGCTTGACAAATCTTCTAGAATTTTTTTGAGTGTGTAACCAGTAGAGTGGACAAGGGGGAGCCAGTGGATGTGGTATATTTAGACTTTCAAAAGGCTTTTGACAAGGTCCCACATAAGAGATTAGCGTGCAAAATTAAAGGACATGTTATTGGGGGTAATGTACTCCCATCTCAGTTTTAAATGGGCGGCCCCTTATTCTGAGACTATGGGTCCAAAATTAATGGCCCTACCACCCACTGCCTTTGACATTCCTCTTGAAGTTGCGCCCAGTGCCACTTTCCATTTGGTGTGGAGCAGGTGGGAGAGGAGAACCACCGGGAACCACCCGCTGACATCAGCGGACGGCCGAGTGGCGCAACTGACCTCCCGCCCACCATATTAATGCGGACGGGAGTCGGCGCCAGAACAGGGAAGGACCACTGGCTGGAGGCCGTTCTATCCTCGACAGTGAGTATGAAGAGCTGAAAAAAAAGGTTAGTAAACAGTTTTAAAATTTTGTCTTTACAGCAACTTACCTGGATGGGGTCCCCTGAAGGTGATTTTTGATGATTTTCCTTTCCAGGTCTTCGACCCAACGTGGGCCCGACTCCATCCTCGGCGGTACTTGGGCGGCAAGTGCCTTTGCCGTCGAGATTGGAAGCTCCCGCCGGCTGCTGCCCAGATTGGTTCTTTTGCCACTCGCCGCCCTTTCAAGGACCTTTTTGATGAAAACCCCACCCAAAGTACCATCAGGTACCTCGCCGGCCTTCGGCACTTGGACGGACGGGGGCCTTCACCAATTTCGCTCCCTATGTCCCCTAGTTTTAGTTTCCCCTATGAGTGGAAATATCCTCTCTGCATCCACCTTGTCGAGCGCCCTCATTATCTTATATGTTTCGATAAGATCACCTCTCATTCTTCTGAACTCCAATGCATATCGACCCAACTTACTCAACCTATCTTCATAAGTCAACTCCCTCATCTCCAGAATCAACCATGTGAACCTTCTCGGAACAGCCTCCAATGCAAGTATATCCTTCCTTAAATACAGAGACCAAAACTGCACTAAGTACTCCAGGTGTGGCATCAACAATACCCTGTATAGTTGAAGTAGGACTTCCCTGCTTTTATATCATATCCACCTTGCAATAAAGGCCAACATTCCATTTGCCTCCCTGATCACTTGCTGTACCTGCATACTAACTTTTTGTGTTTCATGCACAAGGACCCCCAGGTCCCTCTGTACTGCAGCACTTTGCAATTTTTCTCCATTTAAATTATAATTTGTTTTTCTATTTGTTCTGCCAAAGTGGATAACCTCACATTTTCCCACATTATACTCCATCTGCCAAATTTTTGCCCACTCACTTAGCCTGTCTATACCCCTTTGCATTTTGTGTCCTCCTCACAATTTGCTTTCCCACCCATCTTTGTATCATCAGCAAACTTAGCAACATTACACTCGATCTCTTCATCCAAGTCATTAATATAGATTGTAAATAATTGAGGCCCCAGCACTGATCCCTGGGCACCATTTCTGGTTGCCAACCGGAAAATGACCCATTTATCCCGACTCTCTGTTTTCTGTTAGTCAGCCAATCCACTATCCATGCTAATATATTACCCCCAACCCTGTGAACTTTTATCTTGTGCAGTAATCTTTTATGTGGCACCTTATCGAACACCTTCTGGAAATCCAAATACACCACATTCATTAGTTCCCCTTATCCACCCTGCTCATTACATCTTCAAAGAACTCCAGCAAATTTATCAAACATGATAACTTCCTTGCTTTTGTACTCTATGCCTCTAGTTATGAAGCCCAGGATCCCGTATACCATTTTAACTGCTTTCTAAACCTGCCCTGTCACTTCAACGATTTTGCACATATGTCCCCAGGTCTCTGTTCATGCACCTCCTTTAGGATTGTACCCTTCAGTTTATATTGCCTCTCCTCGTTCTTCCTACCAAAATGTATCACTTCACACTTTTCTGCGTTAAATTTAATCTGTCACTTGTCCACCCATTTCACCAGCCTGTCCATGTCTTCTTGAAGTCTATCACTATCCTCCTCACTGTTCACTATACTTCCACGTTTTGTGTCATCTTCAAATTTAGAAATTCTACCCTGTGCTCCCAAGTCCAAGTCATTAATATATTAATAAGAAAAGCAGTAGTCCTAGTACTGACCCCTGGGGAACACCACTCTATACCTTCCTCCAGTCCAAAAAACAACCGTTCACAATTACTCTGTTTTCTGTCACTTAGCCAATTTCGTATCCATTCTGCCACTGTCGTTTTTATTCCATGGGCTTCAACTTTGCTGGAAAGCCTATTATGTGGCACTTTATCAGATGCCTTTTGGAAATCTATATACACGTCAACCACATTTCCCTCATCAACCCTCTCTGTTACCTCATCAGAAAACTCGATCAAGTTGGTTAACATGATTTGCCTTTAACAAGTCCATGCTTCTGAATTCCAATGAGTAAAGGCCCAACCTACTCAACCTTTCCTCATAAATCAACCTTCTCATCTCTGGAATCAACCTAGTGAACCTTCTCTGAACTGCCTCCAAAGCAAGTATATCCTTTCTTAAATATGGAAGCCAAAACTGTAAGCAGTATTCCAGGTGTAGCCTCACCAGTACCCTGTATAACTGTAGCAAGACTTCACTGCTTTTATACTCCATCCCCTTTGCAATAAAGACCAAGATTCCATTGGCCTTCCTGATCACTTGCTGTACCTTTTGTGCTTCATGCACGACGACCCCCAGGTCCCACTGTTCTGCAGCACTTTGCAATCTTTCTCCATTTAAATAATAACTTGCACTTCAATTTATTTTCCACCAAAGTGCATAACCTCACACTTTCCAACATTATAATCCATCTGCCAAATTTTTGCCCACTCACTTAGCCTGTCTATGTCCTTTTGCAGGTTTTTTATGTCCTCCTCATACATTGCTTTTCCTCCCATCTTTGTATCATCAGCAAACTTGGCTACGTCCAAGTCGTTAATATAGATTGTAAATAGTTGGGGTCCCAGCACTGATCCCTGCAGCACCCCACTAGTTACTGATTGCCAACCCGAGAATGAACCATTTATCCTGACTCTCTGTTTTCTGTTAGTTAGCCAATCCTCTATCCATGCTAATATATTACCCCCAATCCCGTGAACTTTTATCTTGTGCAGTAACCTTTTATGTCATCATCATAGGCAGTCCCTCGGAATCGAGGCAGATTGCTTCCACTCTTAGCATGAGTTCTTAGGTGGCTGTACAGTCCAATACGAGAACCACAGTCTCTGTCACAGGTGGGACATATCTCGGGAGCCTCCTATCAACAAAAGCAGGCATTGATGATGAGATCCAACACCGCCTCCAGTGCGCCAGTGCAGCCTTCGGCCGCCTGAGGAAAAAAGTGTTTGAAGATCAGTCCCTCAAAACTGTCACCAAGCTCATGGTCTACAAAGCCGTAGTAATACCCGCCCTCCTGTATGGCTCAGAGACGTGGACACCTCAAGTCGCTGGAGAAATACCACCAGCGATGTCGCCGCAAGATCCTGCAAATCCCCTGGGAGGACAGATGCACAAACATTAGTGTCCTCGTCCAGGCCAACATCCCCAGCATTGAAGCACTGACCACATTTGAACCTTTTATGTGGCACCTTGTCAAATGCCTTCTGGAAGTCCAAATACACCACATCCACTGGTTCCCCTTTATCCATCCTGTTCATTACATCCTCAAAGAACTCCAGCAAATTTGTCAAACATGACTTCCCCTTCATAAGTCCATGCTGACTCTGCCTGACCGAATTATGTTTTTCAAATGTCCTGCTACTGCTTCTTTAATAATGGATTCCAACATTTTCCCAACCTCAGATGTTAGGCTAACTGGTCTAGTTTCCTGCTTTTTGTCTGCCTCCTTTTTAAAATAGGGGCGTCATATTTGCAGTTTTCCAATCTGTTGAGATCTCCCCAGAATTCAGGGAATTTTGGTAAATTACAACCAATGCATCCACTATCCCTGTCGTTACTTCTCTTAAGACCCAATCTTTGATTCCAATTTACCCGGGCCAGATCCGTTCTCAACCCGCTGAAATTTGCCTTCCTCCAATTAAGTATTTTTACTCTAGATTGCTCCCTGTCCATTTCCATAGCTAATCTAAACCTTATGATATTATGATCATTATTTTCTAAATGTTCCCCAGGTTCAAATTTCCTCTGGTTAAACATTGGGAAGAATTAAGTCATTGTTTTTAGTCTCCACCATAATTTCTGTTTGCTTGTCAACTCCATCCCTCTCTCCAGCCACTGTCTAAGAATGAACTCGACTGTTCGCAACCTTGGCGTCCTATTTGACCCCGAGCTGAGCTTCCAACCACATATCCTCTCCTTCACCAAGACCACCGACTTCCACCTCCATAATGTTGCCTGCCTCCACCCCTATCTCAGCCCATCTGCCACCAGAGCCTTCATCCATGCCTTTTTCACCTCCAGACTTGACTATTCCAATGCTCTCTTGACCGGACACCCATTCTTCACACTGCAAAATATTCAACTCATCCAAAATTCTGCTGTCGTACCTTATGCTGCACTCAGTCCTGCTCGCCTATCACCTCCATTTTGCAACGCCTCAAATTTAAAATTCTTACCTTTGTATTTAAATCCTTCCATGGCTTCACCTGTCCTCATCTCTCTAACATCCTCCAGCCTTACAATCCCTCTGAATTCCATTCCTCCAACTCCAGCCTCTTATGCATCTTTCCTCCTGTCGTCCCAACATTTCTGGTGGTAACTTCAGCCACCACATTGCGTTCAAAACTTGAAGCGGGCGGCGAACTTGTAAACAATGGTGATGTTAAGGCCTGCAGAGGTGATCGCGGGAGGGAAGGCAAAGCAAGGGAGACCCAAGGTTTCTTCTGGGGCCCAAAGGAGTACGCTTACTCCTCCTGGTCCACAAGGAAATTAAAAAATGGTTTTAAAACTTACCTGACCTTGTCTGACCCTCAATCCAGCTCCTGGCAGGTTTGGTCTATTGGGGAAGTTGTCACTGCACCTCCGTTTGGACTGTGGGTTAAAATAGCAGACTTGGGGTGGAAAAGAAATGGGTAAGTACCCTGCTCCAATTTAACTATGCCTCCACCCCTGCACTTAATTTTTGTGCGGTCAGATTGGGGCGGGAAAGGAGTAAGTACCCTGCTCCAATTCAAATAGCCACCCCGCCCCTGGCTAATTTTCGAAAGGTGGAGGAAGTGAAAATCAGGGGCCTAGGTCTCTTTCAACTTCATCATTAGCTATTTCAATACCATTCTTGCCTAATGGACATACCATTGTGTCCTGTGCTCCATGGCTGTGCTCCTAGAATCAAAGAAAGACATTCTATGACAGCAAAGTTTGACTAAGTAGATTGTCCTATGAAGGTGGGCTTTAACAATACTTGAACCTGTGTAATGCTGCGTAACAATCATCGATAACGCCAAACAAATTTCGCAGCATAAAGAGGTTTCGGCAAGTACTGTACACAAAGTAATGCTGTTTTCAGGCAGGAATGCATATGGCCGAACGTACATGCCTGCAGCTGCACGACCTCAGATAACCCAGAGTCCGCCATCAAAGGTGATCATCGAGCCCATCAATGCCGCTTCAAACACTATGTGTGCAAAGGCTGTGGAACAAAGGGACACTTCCAGCGAATGTGCAGATGAGCTGCAAAACCCTGCAAACCACAACATTGCAGAGAAGGATCGATCCATGGCGGATCAGGCTGGACTAGAGACTCGAACCAAGAAGGCAGAAGTGTACGGGGTACACACCTTCACCACAAAATGTCCACCGATCATGCTAAAAGTCGAACTGGACGGAATTACAGTATCCATGGAACTGGACACGGGTGCAAGTCAGTCTATCATGAGCAAAAAGGCGTTCGACAGGCTGTGGTGCAACAAGGCACACAGGCCCAAGCTTAGCCCCATTCATACCAAGCTAAGAACTTACACTAAAAAGCTTGTCATGTATGTAACGTTTATGTAATAACACTGCAATACTGTATATACATAGGAATGCACACCTTGACCACAGGGGATGAACTTGTGGGAGACACTTCTCACCTGGTCATCCAGGTATATAAAGGGAGGTCCGACGCAGGGTTATCATTTCCTGGTCCTGTGAATAAAGGTTCAGGTCATGGAGTGACCTTGTCCATAGAATGTGCCTCGTGTGGATTTGTGGTATTGTGTAAGGACTTTACATTGGCGACGAGAAACAGGAATCAATGACCCACGAGAATGGCCACCGGCAGCACAGATGAATGATACTGTGTTGGTGAGGACTGAGACGATTTCATTGAGCGGCTCCAGCAGAGTTTTGTCACGAAGGACTGGCTGGGAGACGCAGCGGCCGACAAGCGAAGGGCTCATCTGCTGACCAGCTGTGGACCTAAGACTTATGCGCTCGTGAAAGACCTGCTAGCACCCGAGAAGCCGGCGGACAAAACCTTTGAAGAGCTCAGCAAACTAAGCGGTGAGCACCTCAAACCGGCGAGCAGCGTACACATGGCCCGACACAGATTCTATACCCACCGACATCGGGAAGGACAGAGTATACCGGATTTCATTGCGGACCTCCGGCGCTTGGCCAGCCTCTGTAAGTTCACAGATGCCTGCAGGGGGGAGATGCTAAGGGATTTCTTTATTGAGGGCATCGGTCATGCTGGGATTTTCAGAAAGCTAATTGAGACCAATGACTTGACCTTGGAAGCGGCGGCGCTGATGGCTCAGACTTTTATGGCGGGGGAGGAGGAAACCAAGATAATATACGAGCGCAATTCTGCCTCCAACGTGGCGATGGATCAGGGAGTCAATATCATAAACGCGACACAGACCCCGCAGGCAGGCAAGGGCAGTTCGACACACCCCAGGCAGCAATAGACGCAAGAGTAAGTCTCCAACAGAGACAATGGCAGGCTGAATGGACATTTACGCCCCCTCAGTGGACAATGCGGCCTGGGATGGGGCCATTGACACCCACTAACAGGGTGCTCAAGAGCAGTCAAAGAGACAATCAGCGAGGAATGCCTTGTAACAGCTCTTTTGTTCACAACAATTGGAATCTCAGTTCATGCTGGAGGTGTGGGGGCAGACATGCTGCCAGGATTTGCAGGTTTCAACAGTTTGTCTGCAGAAATTGTAACCTCAGTGGCCATTTAGCCAGAATGTGCAGAAAGCCTGTAACCAGGCTAATATACGAGGTGGATGAACCAGATGAGGGATCTGCCAGGCAGGATGACGCTTGGGGCAAATCAATGGACGCTGAAGTTCAGCGGGTTCATGTGGCAAACATTCACAGCTCATATACCAAAACGCCATCCATGATGATGAAAGTCCTATTAAACGGCATCCCTGTAGGCATGGAGCTGGACACGGGGGCCAGCCAGTCACTCATGAGTGTTCAACAATTCGAAAAGCTGTGGCCATTCAAAGCCAGCAGACCCAAACTAAAACTCATTGAGACACAATTAAGGACATACACCAAAGAAATCAGTGCTAGGCAGTGCAATGTTGGCAGTCACACACAATGGATCGGTGAACCGGCTGCTGCTCTGGATTGTCCCGGGCAATGGTCCCGCACTGTTGGTGAGGAGCTGGTTAGCTGAGATGAACTGGAAATGGGGGAATGTGCACGCCATGTCATCTGTGGAGCGAAGTTCATGCTCACAGGTCCTACAGCAATTTGAGTCACTACTTCAACCTGGCGTCGGGACATTCAAAGGTACCAAAGTAGTGATACGCATCACCCCGGATGCCAGACCAGTGCACCACAAAGCCAGAGCTCTGCCGTATGTGATGCGGGAGAAAATTGAAAGCGAGTTGGACCGGTTGCTGAGAGAGGGCATCATCTCGCCTTTTGAATTCAGTGACTGGGTGAGCCCCATCGTTCCTGTCCTAAAAGCGGATGGCTCGGTCAGGATCTGTGGCGACTACAAGGCCACTATCAATCAGGTGTCCCTACAAGACCAATACCTGCTCCCGAGAGCGAAGGACCTTTTTGTCACGCTGGCAGGCGGCAAGCTGTTCACCAAGTTGGACCTCACTTCAGCCTACATGACCCAAAAACTGGCCGACAAATCTAAACTACTGACCACCATCACCGCGCACAAGGGACTGTTTGTTTACAACAGGTGTCCGTTTGGCATTCGATCAGCGGCCGCGATTTTTCAAAGAAACATGGAAAGCCTGCTCAAATCCATTCCCGGAGCAATCGTACTTCAGGACAACATCCTCATCACCGGTCGTGACACCGAGGAACACCTCCACAACCTGGAGGAGGTGCTACGCCGACTGGACCGGGTAGGCCTGCGGCTCAAGAAGTCTAAATGTGTGTTTTTGGCTTCTGAGGTTGAGTTCCTGGGCAGGAAGGTTGCTGCAGACAGGATTCGGCCTACCGAATCCAAAACGGAGGCAATTCGACGAGCACCCAGGCCCTGCAACACTTCGGAGTTGCGTTCATTTCTGGGACTCTTGAAATATTTTGGGAACTTTCTGTCGAACTTAAGCACATTGTTGGAGCCGCTATACGTGCTCCTGCGTAAGGGTTGCGATTAGTTTTGGGGGGACTGTCAGGAATGTGCTTTCAATTGGGCGTGGAACCTACTTTGTTCAAATAAGTTGTTGACCCTGTACGACTCCCGTAAGAAATTGGTTCTGACATGTGATGCATCGTCATATGCGATTGGGTGCGTGTTGTAGCAGGGTAACACTGAGGGCCAACTACAAACTGTGGCGTATGCCTCCAGGTCGCTCTCTCAAGCTGAACGGGGATATGGGATGTATAAAGTCCTGTCCCCTCAGTACAGATTCACACGAGGCATGTAGTGAAGTCAAGGTCACTCTGGACCTGCACCTTTATTTCACAGCTCTGGAATGCTGCACTTGCCTGAGACCTGTCCTTATATACCTGTCTCTTGCAAGTGCACCCCTAGTGGTAAGGTATGCTGGTGGTTACAGGTCATATCTTATTACAGTCATGTATAGCATGTTAGGATACAGTTATATATAATAATGTGAGATACATGACAGGATGGTTGAGAAGGAAGCACTCGCATGTGTCTATGGGGTGAAAAAGATGCATCAGGAGCTTTTTGGCAGGAGGTTCGAATTAGAAACGGACCACAAGCCGTTAACATCCCTGCTGTCAGATGGCAAGGCTGTCAATCCCAATGCGTCAGCCCCCATACAGCGATGGGCTCTCACGCTGGCTGCGTATGACTACTCCATCCGGCACCGAAAATTGCGCTGACGCACTCAGCAGGCTTCCACTGGCCACTACTGAGGGAGCAGCGGAGCAAAGCGCTGAGATGGTCATGGCTGTCGATGCCTTTGACAGCGCAGGCTCCCCCATTACAGCCCGCCAGATCAAAATCTGGAACAACAGAGATCCCCTCCTATCCTTGATTAAGAAATGTGTCCTGACTGGGGATTGGGAGCCCGCACACGGATCGTGCCCTGAGGAGGTCAGACCGTTTCACAGTCGGAAGGATGAGCTCTCCATCCAAGCCAACTGCCTACTATGGGGCAGCCAGGTATTCATGCCCCAGAGGGGCAGGGAAGGATTCATCAGGGAACTCCACAGCGAGCACCCAGTCATCGTGCTGATGAAGGCCATTGCTCGGTTACGTGTGGTGGCCGGGAATTGATTCAGGTCTGGAACACTGTGTTCGCAGGTGCACAACGTGTGCCCAGCTAGGTAATGTCCCCAGGGAGGCCGCGCTCAGCCCGTGGCCCTGGCCCACCAGGCCATGGTCACGTAATCACGTAGATTACGCGGGCCGATTGATGGGAAAAATGTTTCTCATTGTGGTTGATGCGTACTCGAAATGGATCGAGTGCATCATTTTGAATTCGTGCACGACATCCACCAAGGTGGAGAGTCTGCGCGCGGTCTTTGTGACCCACGGCTTGCCGGACATCCTTGTTAGCGACAATGGCTCATGTTTCACAAGCTACGAATTCCGGGAGCTCATGTCGGGGAATGGCATTAACCATGTCAGGACAGCACCGTTCAAGCCAGCCTCCAATGGCCAGGCGGAACGTGCGGTCCAAATCATAAAACAAGGCATGCTCCAGATTCAAGGACCCTCCCTTCAATGCCGCCTATCGCGCCTCCTGCTGACCTATAGGTCCCGACCGCACTCACTCACGGGGGTCCCGCCCGCGGAGTTACTCATGAAACGAACACTCAAAACTCGGTTGTCCCACATTCATCCAGTCCTGTCCAACATTGTTGAGGGCAAGCGCCAGTCCCAAAACGAGTACCATGACCGAAATTCAAGGGGGAGATGTATAGAAATTGATGACCCTGTATTTGTTCTCAATCACGCTTTGGGCTTGAGGGTACTGTAATAGACAAAGAGGGGAATAGGGTCATAGTGGTTAAACTTCATGGGGAGATATGCCGCAAGCATCTGGACCAAGTAAAAAAAAGGTTCAGCATGGACACTGAGGAACCTGAGGAAGATCATGAGATGTTGCTCACACCACCGCCAGTGAACGAGCAACAAGAACATTCAGCAGCATGCACAGTCCCTGCGGTCAGCCCGGACAGGCCGGAATCACCACAGGTGACAGACACGCATACCAAGGCTCAACAACCAGAGCCCCAACTGCGGCACTCCACGAGAGAGCGCTGACCACCCGAGAAACTTAAGCTATGATCCCAATAAGATGTTGAGGGGGAGGTGATGTCATGTATGTAACCTTTATGTAACAACACTGCAATACTGTATATACGTAAGAAATGCACACCTTGACCACAGGGGGTGAACTTGTGGGAGACACTCCTCACCTGGTCATCCAGGTATATAAAGGGAGGTCCCACGCAGGGTCATCACTTCTTGGTCCTGTGAATAAAGGTTCAGGTCATGGAGTGACCTTGTCCATAGAATGTGCCTTGTGTGGATATGTGGTATTGTGTAAGGACTTTTCAGAGCTGATTCCTGTTATTGGCAGCGCAGCAGTAAAAGTCTCCTATGATGGAGCAGTGCACGAACTCCCATTATGGATTGTACCAGGAGATAGCCCCATACTGTTCGGCAGAAGCTGGCTGGGAAAAATCCGCTGGAACTGGGACGACATCCGAGCTTTCATCCGTCGACGACGCCTTATGTGCCCAGGTTCTGAGCAAGTTCCCGTCGTTGTTTGAGCCAGGCATTGGAAGTTTCTCGGGGGCGAAGGTGCAGATCCACTTGGTTCCCGGTACACGACCCATCCACCACAAGGCACGGGCGGTGCCATGTATGATGCGCGAGAAAGTGGAAATTGAGCTGGACAGGCTGCTGTGAGAGGGCATTATCACGCCGGTGAAGTTCAACGAGTAGGCCAGTCCGATTGTTCCGGTTCTCAAAGGCGATGGCACGGTCAGAATTTGTGGGGACTATGAAGTAACGATTAACCGTTTGTCGCTACAGGATCAGTACCCACTACCCAAGGCAGACGACCTATTTGCGACCCTGGCTGGAGGAAAGACTTTCACCAAGTTGGACCTGACCTCGGCCTACATGACGCGGGAGCTGACGGAATCTTCAAAAGCCCTCACCTGCATCAACACACACAAAGGTCTGTTCATCTACAATAGATGCCCGTTTGGGATTTGATCGGCCGCGGCAATCTTTCAAAGGAACATGGAGAGTCTGCTAAAGTCGGTTCCGCGCACCATGGTTTTCCAAGACGACATACTGGTCACAGGTGTGGACACCATCGACCACTTGAAGAACCTGGAAGAGGTTATATCGCATGGGACTCAGGTTGAAACGCTCGAAGTGTGTTTTCCTGGCGCCAGAGGTCGAGTTCTTAGGGAGAAGAATCGCGGCAGACGGCATCAGACAAACCGACGCCAAGACGGAGGCCATCAAGTACGCGCTGAGACCACAGAACGTGCGGTCATTCCTGGGACTCCTCAACAATTTTGGTAATTTCCTACCCGGGTTAAACACCTTGCTAGAATCCCTACATGTGCTGCTACGCAAGGGAGATGGTATGGGGGAAATCACAAGAGGCTGCTTTTGAGAAAGCCAGAAACATAGAAACATAGAAAATAGGTGCAGGAGTAGGCCATTTGGCCCTTCGAGCCTGCACCACCATTCAATAAGATCATGGCTGATCATTCACCACAGTACCCCTTTCCTGCTTTCTGTCCATACCCCTTGATCCCTTTAGCCGTAAGGGCCACATCTAATTCCCTCTTGAATATATCCAATGAACTGGCATCAACAACTCTCTGCGGTAGGGAATTCCACAGGTTAACAACTTTCTGAGTGAAGAAGTTTCTTCTCATCTCACTCCTAAATGGCTTACCCCTTATCTTTAGACTGTGTCCCCTGGTTCTGGACTTTCCCAACATCAGGAACATTCTTCCTGCATCTTCGCTGCACTCCCTCAATAGCAAGAACGTCCTTCCTCAGATTAGGAGACCAAAACTGAACACAATATTCCAGGTGAGGCCTCACCAAGTCCCTGTACAACTGCAGTAAGACCTCCCTGCTCCTATACTCAAATCCCCTAGCTATGAAGGCCAACATACCAAATCTGTTATGTTCCAACAAACTTCTTGTTCTGTATAACCCATGTAAACATTTAGAGCTAGCTTGCGATGCGTCTCCGTACGGGGTCGGGTGTGTGTTACAACAAGCTAATGAATCGGGAACATTGCAACTGGTCACCTATGCGTCCAGGAGTTTCTCCAAGGCCAAAAGGGCTTACAGCATGATTGAAAAAGAAGCTCTGGCATGCGTTTACGGGGTGAAAAAAATGCACCAGTATCTGTTTGGTCTCAAGTTTGAGTTAGAAACTGACCATGAGGTGCTCATATCGCTATTCTCAGAGAGCAAAGGGATTAATACCAATGCCTCTGCCTGCATCCAAAGATGGGCGCTCACACTGTCTGCATATAACTATGTAATCTGCCACAGACCAGGCACCGAGAACTGCGCTGATGCTCTCATTCGGCTACCATTGCCCACCGCCGAGGTGGAAATGGCACAGCCTGCCGTCTTGCTCCTGGTGATGGATGCATTTGAAAATGAAAAGTCACCCATTACGGCCTGCAAGATCAGGACTTGGACCAGCCAGGATCCTTTACTGTCCCTTGTAAAAAACTATGTCCTCCAGGGAAGCTGGTCCAGCGTCCCAGCAGAGATGCATGAAACGATCAAGCCATTTCAGCGGCACAAAGACAAAATGTTCATACAGGCGGACTGTCTTTTGTGGGGCAATCGCGTGGTTTTGCCTAAGAAAGGCAGGGAAACATTCATACACGACCTACACAGTACCCACCCAGGCATTGTAATGATGAAAGCTATAGCCAGATCCCATGTGTGGTGGCCCGGCATCGACTCAGATTTGGAGTCATGCGGGTGCCAATGCAACACTTGCTCTCAACTGAGCAATGCACCCAGAGAGGCACTGCTAAGTTTGTGGTCTAGGATCCATGTTGGCTTTGCGGGCCCGTTTATAGGCAAAATGTTTTTGGTTGTTGTGGATGCTTATTCAAAATGGATTGAGTGTATAATAATGTCTGTAAGCACGTCCACTGCCACCATCGAAAGCCTACGAGCCATGTTCACCACACACGGCCTGCCTGATGTCCTTGTCAGCGACAATGGGCCGTGCTTCACCAGTGCTGAATTCAAGGAATTCACGACCCGCAATGGGATCAAGCACGTCACATCTGCCCCGTTCAAGCCCGCATCCAATGGCCAGGCAGAATGGGCAATCCAAACCATCAAGCAAAGCTTGAAACGTGTGTCGGAAGGCTCTCTGCAGACCCGCCTGTCCCGAGTCCTTCTCAACTACCTCACCAGACCCCACTCACTCACCGGGATTCCCCCAGCCGAGCCGCTCATGAAAATGTCGCTCAAAACAAGGCTCTCTCTTGTCCACACTGATCTTCATGATCACGTGGAGGGCAGGCGGCATCAACAAAGCATGTACCATGATCGCACAAACTTGTCACGCGATATTGAAGTCAATGACCCTGTATTTGTACTCAACTATGGACATGGTCCCAAATGGCTTGCTGGCACCATCATAGCCAAAGAAGGGTGTAGGGTGTTTCAGGTCAAACTTGCTCATGGACTAACTTGGACCAAACCAAACTGCGATTCACAAACAGCCACGAGCAACCCGAAGAGGACACCACCAACTTCGACCCTCCAACTCACACACAAGTGGCAACCGACATCACAGTCGACCACGAAGCTGAACTCACCATCCCCAGCAGTCCGGCAAGACCAGCTGCCCAGCAGCCCAGCGAAGAACCAACCAACTCACCCACACCTGCAATTATACCGAGACGATCGACAAGGGAGCGAAAAGCCCCAGATCGCCTCACCCTGTAAATAAGCGTACTATTGACTTTGGGAGGGAGTGATGTTATGTATGCAACCCTAGGTAACCTGTATCATACCGCCACCAGAGGGCATACCTGTTGGAGTCCCAAGGGATGCACTGTATATAAGCAGGCCTCCCATGCTGTACCAACACTCTGGAGTTTGAATAAAGGAGCTAGGGTCACACTCATATCTACAGTACTCCGTTACATTACTTTATTTTGAGCATAACAAAAATCATGTCAAAAAGAGAATGTTCAGTTGAAACATGAATTAGAAGATGCTAGAGGGGCATTGAGGGAAGCAATTAAACAGCCCCATAGGCAAGCAGGTCATACCCAATGTCAACTTAAGCATAGAATTTACTGGGAAATTGGGAAAACAATAGGCGCTCATTTCGGCCGTTACGGCGGGTGTGTTGGTCAATTGGGGTTGAGGGTCCCGGTGGCCAAGTTGTTTGGGATTACTTGGGGAACGAGGCATTTAAATATAAAAATGATGACATGTGGCTAGACGAAAAGAGGCTGCTTGCATCTGTTGGTTCACATGTGCCGGTGGCACTCATTACTACTCGCATCCAGCTAAACGCGGCAGGAACAACACAATATTCGAAGCCCTTAAACCCCTCAGAGGCTGGGATTTTAGTCAATGAGGTTGGCCCTATCAATTTTAGATGGGTCACCCAGAATTGGAAGACACGGACCTTAAATGCACCCTTCTCGCCAGTTGCACTAGTTGCCTCTGGGATGGTTTGCCAGATTCTGTCCACCAGGCTGAGCCCACAGCAACTCAGGCTTGTACAAGCCTCTTCACAGCTTTGGCTATCAACGCCTTAAATTTAGTTCGTCTGCTACACCAGGCCAAACAAAAACCCGATGAGTTCCCACCTCCTCAGCAAAAGCAAAGTCTATCTAGTTTAAATGCGGGAGCTGTCCTGGCTGAGACGCAACAGACCCATCAGGAGTTAAGAAGTTATCAAAAGGAAATGTTTGAGGGGGAATGCGAAAAGGAGTTGGAGGATAAACAGTCAGAGATTAAAACAGTGGAAAAAGCTTGTTCAGAAGCACTTAAAGTTTCTGTTGGAATGGGTAATCTCAGAATTGATGAGGATTTGAAAGCTGCCATTAGGGTGTTACAAAAACAGGTTGTGAAACAAGGAGGGCAGAAGAACCATGCGGAATTCAAAAGGAAGTTCAAAGAGTTGCAGGATAAGTTCGGTGTTCAGTGAAGCATTATGTTGACTAAGGGCTAGACTTTCCACTTCAGATCACCGGGCTAATGCCCATATATCGCGCAAAAAGGCAGGCTATTGCCCATTTTGATTAAAAAGTGGAAAGTTGGGCCGGAACATCGCCAGAAAATTACCGGCCCGACTTTCGTGTCACATCGCTGAAGTGATTGCTGAGGTGATCGCCCAAATATCGCCCAGCGCAACTTTCACACATCGCCGGGCTGATCGCTTGCCAAAAAGATCGCTGGAGAAAAGCTGCTTTTACCTGGGCTTCCTCACAGAACTCGGCACTACGGAGGCGATCTTGAACATCGGAGGAAGTGAGGTGTTATGTATGTAATTGTAATTGTGTAAGACTTGCCACCAGAGGGCGAAACTGTTGGAGGCTCAAAGGTCACCTGCACACCTCGTGCAAGGGAGTATAAAAGGTTGTCTGCCATGCTGCTTAGGCACTCTGGAGTTGTATTAAAGAGACTAAGGTCATGCCAGTTTTAGCTCACAGTATTTAGTCTTGTGGAGTTCTTCCAAACTTAACAATTGGCGACGAGTAACAGATTACGAACTTTCACGCGGTCGTGGCTGTCATTGGTATTTTAGAGAGATTTGTAGAGGGTGATGATTGAGAAGCCTTTGTTGAGCATCTTGACCAGTACTTCGTAGCCAACGAGCTGGATGGGGACGATAAAGCGATCAAGCGCAGGGTGATTCTCCTCACCGTGTGTGGGCCCACAATATATGGGCTCAGCAAGAATCTGCTAGCACTGGAGAAACCAGCGAGAAGACATATACAGAGTTGTGTACGCTGGTTCGGAACCACCTCAAACCGAAGGAAAGCGGCTTAATGGCCAGGTACCGCTTCTACATGCACCAACGCTCCGAGGGCCAGGATGTGGCGAGTTATGTTGCCGACCTGAGACGCCTTGCGGAAACTTGCAAATTTGCTGGGTTTTTGGTGGAAATGCTGCGGGACATTTTTGTGCTTGGCATTGGCCACGAGGTCATTCTTCGCAAGCTGCTGTCCGCCGAATCCCTAGACCTGAGCAAGGCCATCACGATAGCCCAGGCATTCATATCCACGAGCGATAATACCAGACAGATATCTTCCCGGCATCAAAGCTCACTGACAAGTACTGTGCACAAGATAACGTCGCTAGCAGGCAGAACTGCATATGGCAGGGCCTACACGTCTGCAGCTGCAACACCTAGGATGACTCAAAATCCGCCATCGGGCGTGAATGCAAATCCATTAGCACCATGTTAGCGCTGCGGGGGTAATCATCGAGCCCATCAATGTCGATTCAAGCACTGTGTGTGCAAAGGCTGCCAAACAATGGGGCACCTCCAGCGAATGTGCAAGAGTGCTGCGACTCACCACGTGGCACAGTTGGCAGAGGATGATCGATCCGGCGCGAATCACGCAGAATAAACAAGAGAGGCAACTCAACCTAAGGAAGAAGTGTATGGGGTACATACCTTCACTACCAACAGTCCTCCGATCATGCTGAAAGTCAAATTGAACAGTATTCCAGTATTAATGGAGTTGGACACAGGGGTGAGTCAGTCAATTATGAGCCAGAAGGCTTTTGAGAAGCTGTGGGGCAACAAGGCACGAAGATCCAAACTGAGCCCGATTCAGACAAAGCTGCGCACCTACACCAAAGAGTTCATACCAGTCATTGGCAGTTAAGGTATCGTACGATGGAGCTGTGCATGATTTATCACTGTGGATTGTACCAGGTGATGGCCCAACGCTATTCGGCAGAAGCTGGCTGGGAAAGATTCGATGGAACTGGGATGACATCAAAGCACTATCTTCAGTGGATGATGCCTCGTGCGCCCAAGTGCTGAGCAGGTTTCCGTCGCTATTTGAACCAGGCATCGGCAACTTCACAGGTGCCAAGGTGCAGATCCATCTAGTCCCCGATGCAAGGCCCGTTCATCACAAGGCTCGAGCGGTTCCATATATGATGAGGGAGAAAGTCGAGATCGAACTGGACAGACTTCATGAGAGGGAACTATATCACCAGTCGAGTTCAACAAGTGGGCCAGTCCTTTTGTTCCGATGTTGAAAAGCGATGGCACAGTCAGAATCTGCTGAGACTACAAGGTAACGAACAACCGAGTCTCATTGCAAGACCAGTACCCGCTATCGCTACCCAAGGTGGATGACCTGTTTGCAACGTTAGCGGGGGAGATGTCGTTCACCAAGTTGGACCTAACCTCCGCCTACATGGCACAGGAACTGGCTGAATCTCTGAAAAGACTGACGTGCATCAACACGCACAAAGGACTGTTTATATACCACAGGTACCCTTTTGGGATTCGCACAGCTGCTGCCATCTTCCAGAGGAACATGGAGAGTTTGCTGAAATCGGTTCCGTGCACGTTGTGTTTCAAGACGACATCCTGATCACCGATCGTGACACCACCGAGCACCTGCACAACCTGGAAGAGATTCCAAGTCGACTAGACAGAACGGGACTCAGGCTGAAACGCTCCAAGTGTGTTTTCCTGGCACCAGAGGTCGAATTTTTGGGGAGAAAGAGTGCGGCAGACGGCATCAGACCCACAGACTCAAAGACAGAGGCCATCAAGAATGCACCCAGACCACAGAATGTGACAGAGCTGCGTTCATTCCTGGGACTCCTCAACTATTTTGGTAACTTTCTACCCGGGTTAAGTATTTTGCTGGAACCGTTGCACATGTTGCTACATAAGGGTGACGACTGGGTTTGGGGTAAATCTCAAGAGACAACCTTTGAGAAGGCCAGAAACCTACTTTGTTTTAATAAGTTACTTGTACTGTATGACCCGTGTAAACGATTAGTGCTAGCTTGTGATGCATCTTCGTACAGGATCGGCTGTGTGTTACAGCAAACCAATGTATCGGGCAAACTTCAATCGGTTGCATACGCATCTAGAAGTCTGTCTAAGGCTGAAAGAGCCTACAGTATGGTTGAGAAAGAGGCGTTAACATGTGTATATGGGGTTAAGAAAAGCACCAATACTTATTTGGACTTTGGTTTGAGCTTGGAACCGACCACAAACCGCTTATTTCACTGTTTTCAGAAAGCAAAGGTAATAACACCAATGCTTCGTCCCGCATCCAAAGATGGGCACTAACATTGTCCGCCTATGACTATGTTATCCGTCATAGACCAGGCACGGAGAACTGTGCTGATGCCCTCAGTCAGCTACCATTGCCCACTACCGGGGTGGAAATGGCGCAGCCCGCAGACTTGCTTCTGGTCATGGATGCTTTTGAGAGCGAGGGATCACCCGTCACTGCCTTCCATAGAAACATAGAAACATAGAAAATAGGTGCAGGAGCAGGCCATTCAGCCCTTCTAGCCTGCACCGCCATTCAATGAGTTCATGGCTGAACATGAAACTTCAGTACCCCCTTCCTGCTTTCTCGCCATAACCCTTGATCCCCCGAGTAGTAAGGACTTCATCTAACTCCCTTTTGAATATATTTAGTGAATTGGCCTCAACTACTTTCTGTGGTAGAGAATTCCACAGGTTCACCACTCTCTGGGTGAAGAAGTTTCTCCTCATCTCGGTCCTAAATGGCTTACCCCTTATCCTCAGACTGTGACCCCTGGTTCTGGACCTCCCCAACATTGGGAACATTCTTTCTGCATCTAACCTGTCTAAACCCGTCAGAATTTTAAACGTTTCTATGAGGTCCCCTCTCATTCTTCTGAACTCCAGTGAATACAAGCCCAATTGATCCAATCTTTCTTGATAGGTCAGTCCCGCCATCCCGGGAATCAGTCTGGTGAACCTTCGCTGCACTCCCTCAATAGCAAGAATGTCCTTCCTCAAGTTAGGGGACCAAAACTGTACACAATACTCCAGGTGTGGCCTCACCAAGGCCCTGTACAACTGTAGCAACACCTCCCTGCCCCTGTATTCAAATCCCCTCGCTATGAAGGCCAACATGCCATTTGCTTTCTTAAACTTTGCACATTAATCTCTTGTGTGGGACCTTGTCGAAAGCCTTCTGAAAGTCCAAATATACCACATCAACTGGTTCTCCTTTGTCCACTTTACTGGAAACATCCTCAAAAAATTCCAGAAGATTTGTCAAGCATGATTTCCCTTTCACAAATCCATGCTGACTTCGACCTATCATGTCACCATTTTCCAGATGCACTGCTATGACATCCTTAATAATTGATTCCATCATTTTACCCACTACTGAGGTCAGGCTGACCGGTCTATAATTCCCTGTTTTCTCTCTCCCTCCTTTTTTAAAAAGTGGGGTTACATTGGCTACCCTCCACTCCATAGGAACTGATCCAGATTCAATGGAATGTTGGAAAATGACTGTCAATGCATCCGCTATTTCCAAGGCCACCTCCTTAAGTACTCTAGGATGCAGGCCATCAGGCCCTGGGGATTTATCGGCCTTCAATCCCATCAATTTCCCCAACACAATTTCCCGACTAATAAAGATTTCCCTCAGTTCCTCTTCCTTACTAGACCCTCTGACCCCTTTTATATCCGGAAGGTTGTTTGTATCCTCCTTAGTGAATACCGAACCAAAGTACTTGTTCAATTGATCCGCCATTTCTTTGTTCCCCGTTATGACTTCCCCTGATTCTGACTGCAGGGGACCTACGTTTGTCTTCACCAACCTTTTTCTCTTTACATACCTATAGAAACTTTTGCAATCCGCCTTAATGTTCCCTGCAAGCTTCTTCTCGTACTCCATTTTCCCTGTCCTAATCAAACCCTTTGTCCTCCTCTGCTGAGTTCTAAATTTCTCCCAGTCCCCAGGTTCGCTGCTATTTCTGGCCAATTTGTATGCCACTTCCTTGGCTTTAATACTATCCCTGATTTCCCTAGATAGCCACGGTTGAGCCACCTTCCCCTTTTTATTTTTACGCCAGACAGGAATGTACAATTGTTGTACTTCATCCATGCGGTCTCTAAATGTCTGCCATTGCCCATCCACAGTCAACCCCCTAAGTATCATTCGCCAATCTATCCTAGCCAATTCACGCCTCATACCTTCAAAGTTACCCTTCTTTAAGTTCTGGACCATGGTCTCTGAAATTACTGTTTCATTCTCCATCCTAATGCAGAATTCCACCATATTATGGTCACTCTTCCCCAAGGGGCCTCGCACAATGAGATTGCTAATTAATCCTCTCTCATTACACAACACCCAGTCTAAGATGGCCTCCCCCCTAGTTGGTTCCTCAACATATTGGTCTAGAAAACCATCCCTTATGCACTCCAGGAAATCCTCCTCCACCGTATTGCTTCCAGTTTGGCTAGCCCAATCTATGTGCATATTAAAGTCACCCATTATAACTGCTACACCTTTATTGCATGCACCCCTAATTTCCTGTTTGATGCCCTCCCCAACATCCCTACTACTGTTTGGAGGTCTGTACACAACTCCTACTAACGTTTTTTGCCCTTTGGTGTTCTGCAGCTCTACCCATATAGATTCCACATCATCCAAGCTAATGTCTTTCCTAACTATTGCATTAATCTCCTCTTTAACCAGCAATGCTACCCCACCTCCTTTTCCTTTTATTCTATCCTTCCTGAATGTTGAATACCCCTGAATGTTGAGTTCCCAGCCCTGATCATCCTGGAGCCACGTCTCCGTAATCCCAATCACATCATATTTGTTAACATCTATTTGCACAATTAATTCATCCACCTTATTGCGGATACTCCTTGCATTAAGACACAAAGCCTTCAGGCTTGTTTTATTAACACCCTTTGTCCTTTTAGAATTTTGCTGTACAGTGGCCCTTTTTGTTCTTTGCCTTGGGTTTCTCTGCCCTACACTTTTCCTCATCTCCTTTCTGTCTTTTGCTTTTGGCTCCTTTTTGTTTCCCTCTGTCTCCCTGCATTGGTTCCCATCCCCCTGCCATATTAGTTTAAATCCTCCCCAACAGCACTAGCAAACACTCCCCCTAGGACATTGGTTCCAGTCCTGCCCAGGTGCAGACCGTCCGGTTTGTACTGGTCCCACCTCCCCCAGAACCGGTCCCAATGCCCCAGGAATTTGAATCCCTCCCTGCTGCACCACTGCTCAAGCCACGTATTCATCTGCGCTATCCTGCGATTCCTACTCTGACTATCACGTGGCACTGGTAGCAATCCCGAGATTACTACTTTTGAGGTCCTACTTTTTAATTTAGCTCCTAGCTCCTTAAATTCGTTTCGTAGGACCTCATCCCTTTTTTTGCCTATGTCGTTGGTACCAATGTGCACCACGACAAGTGGCTGTTCTCCCTCCCATTTCAGAATGTCCTGCACCCGCTCCGAGACATCCTTGACCCTTGCACCAGGGAGGCAACATACCATCCTGGAGTCTCGGTTGCGGCCGCAGAAACGCCTATCTATTCCCCTCACAATTGAATCCCCTATCACTATCGCTCTCCCACTCTGGACCAGCCAGGATCCTGTGCCATCACTTGTAAAAAGTTGCATCCTCAATGGGAGCTGGTCGACCATTCCCGAGGAAATGCAAGATGAAATTAAACCGTTTCACCGACGCAAAGGTGAAATGTCCATCTAATCGGATTGTCTCTTTATGGGGTAATCACACGTGGTTTTGCCAAAAAATGACAGGGAAATGTTCATACGCGATCTACACAATACCCACCCAAACATAGTCATGATGAAGGCTATAGCCAGGTCGCATGTTTGGTGGCCCAGCATTGACTCGGACTTAGAGTCATGCGTACACCAGTGCCACACGTGCTCACAATTGAGCAATGCACCAAGGGAAGCTCCATTGAATCTGTGATCATGGCCCTCCAAACCGTGGTCCAGGATCCACATAGATTTTGCTGGCCCCTTGGAAAGATGTTTTTAGTTGTAGTGGACACTAACTCTAAATGGATTGAATGAATAATCATGTCACCCAGCACATCCACTGCCACCATTGAAAGCCTCTGGGCTATGTTCACCATCCATGGCTTGCCCGACGTCCTTGTCAGTGACAATAGATTGTGTTTCACCAGCTCGGAATTCAATGAGTTTATGACCCGCAATGGCATCAAGCATGTCAGGTCTGTCCCATTTAAACCCGCATCCAACGGTCAAGCGGAACGGGCAGTCCAAACTATCAAGCAGAGCTTGAAACGCGTGACGGAAGGCTCCTTGTAGACCCGCTTATCTCGGGTTCTGCTCAGCTACCACACGCGACCCCACTCGCTCACTGGGGTTCCCCCTGCAGAATGGTTAATGAAGAGAGCATTCAAAACCAGGCTCTCCCTAGTCCACCCGGATCTAAATGATCATGTGGAAACCCGGCATCACCGGCAAAACATGTACCACGATCGCTCGGTTGTGACATTGATGTGAACAACCCTGTGTTTGTTCTTAATTACGGTCATGGTCCTAAATGGGTCGCTGGCACTGTCTTGGCCAAGGAGGGGAATAGAGTGTTTATAGTCAAACTATTGAATGGACAAATGTACAGAAATCACTTGGATCAGACCAAACTGCGGTTCACCGACAACCAGGTACAACCTGAAAAGGACATCACCATCATTGACCCACCAACACACACCCAACCAGCAATGGACCTTGCTGTTAATCAAGAGGATGAACCCACCATTCCCAACAGTCCTGTCAGACCAGCCGCACTGTAGTGCAGCAATGGTCCGACCAACTCACCCATACCAGAGTTTGAACTCAAACGATCAACCAGGGAGCGTAGGGCCCCGGATCGTCTCAACTTGTAAATAATTTGTATCAAAGACTTTGGTGGGGTGGGGGTGGGGGGGCAGGTAGAGTGATGTGATGTTATGTATGTAAACATTGTAACTGTGTAAGACTTGCCACCAGAGGGTGAAACTATTGGAGGCCCAAGGGTCACCTGCACACCTCGTGCAAGGGAGTATAAAAGGTTGTCTGCCATGCTGCTTAGGCACTCTGGAGTTATATTAAAGGTACTAAGGTCACGCCAGTTTTAGCTCACGGTACTCAGTCTTGTGGAGTTCTTCCATACTTAACATGAGGAGGCTGCTTAAATAATGGGCTTGTAATTTGTGAGTTATTTAAGGGTATTTTATGGATAGATCCACTCACATTTATACTTATATTTATATGTATATTTATAATTTATATTGTATATTTTATATTTTTTTTAGTACAAAGGGTTTACTAAATGAATAACTTTGTCATCACCATTTATGCCAGTTGAATCTGAGTGAACAGGGGCAGTTAAATCTATCTACATGTCACTCGGCCTCTCCATCCCCTTTTCCTACTCTATCCACACAAATCGGTCACAAAACAAGAGGTAAGCGACATAAAATCTAAGCCCCAGTGTCAACTGTTCTAGATGGACATTATAAACTGGACAAGGAAGTAAGTATTTAAGGGCATGGAAAGATGTGTGGGCTACAGAGGAGACAATATTCATTAGTCTAGCTTCTCAAGCAGGATACAACATTTTTATGAACAATTTGTAGTAATTGTATGGTACATGTGCCAAGGTACACACAGAAAGCAACAGTTTCAAAAAAAGGAAGTGATTCTTAAGATAACACATTTGTAAAATAAGAACGAGATCCATGCTTCAAAATGACAGGAAGGCAAACTACAAAACTTGTCTTTGAAAAACATTGCAGATGGAGGTTAGAAAACAAGCCAAAAATAACATTACAAAGGATAATGATCATGCTGCAAGTCTCTGGTGACTGAATGCAACAGATCATTGAGTCTGGCAGGATGCTGCCTTAGCTTTTAGGGACTATACAGCACTAAGCCAAATTCACAAAGGTCTCGATGCTGTCCTCAGCCAAATCATGTGATGTGCATTTGAAGTACCGTAACTTACAAGGCTACGGACCAAGAGCTGGGAAGTGGGATTAGGCTGAATAGCTCTTTGTTGGTCGGCGGACACAATGGGCCGAAATGGCCTCCTTCCGTGCTGTAAATTTCTATGATTCTATGAGCTCCACTTACCACACCTCTTTCCTTCCAGGAAGATCTGGAAAGCACATTATAAATGTAGAGGAGGGGGTTGGATTCGTCCATGTTATGCAAAAAGAACCAATTTAGGGGTGAAACGTCCTGCATGCTAAAGGGCACCTGGAGTATGACCAACCAATGTTCCCTGTAAATGTTTTGGGGGTGTGCGGCCCCTTTAACGGGCTGCGCAGCCCAATCAAATCTCTGCGCATGTACGTTTTTTTAATTTGGAAAACCGGCAAGTGGCCTGCGCGGGTCCTCTAGAGCACTGTACGGCTGTGCAGCTTAACGGGAACATTGTGGCCAACCCCATATTGGGTCGGGCGATATTCAGCCAACCAGGTGGCCACCTAAAACAGGTATTAGGCTACATGAATATGTTAATGAGGAGCCTAAGATCTATTATGGGATCTTTCCATCAAATTTGTCAGCGATATTGAGCATGACACAGAGGAGAAATCCCCTGCTCTTCTTCAAAATAGTGCCATGGGACCTTTTACGTCCACCTGAAAGGGCAGAGATTAACTTCTCATCTGAAAGACAGCACCTCTGACATCAGCACTGCACTGGAATGTCAGCCTAGCCTATGTCCTCATGTGTCTGGAGTGGGGCTTCAACCTATAACCATCTGTCTCAGAGGCAGGAGTGCAATCCTCTGAGCCACGGCTGACACTCTCATGATTATTTTTCCTATGCTCAGTGTGGAGGAGGGTGTCTCCCAATACTTTTTCCTCCATTTCTCTTACGATGAAAGTAAGAAGAGCAAGGAAATGCAATAATTAACACAGAGGCACATTATTTGGGATGTTGCATGGGGTGGGGGGGGGGCGGGTGCGGTGGTAATGGGAATTACATTTAAATGGTTGTGAGTTATTCTCAGCCTATAGTACATAATGTCTGACACCAGCAGACCATACCATCTTATTTTTGACAATGGAGACCAAAAAAAATGGACAGCAAGAAAGGGTGACATACATCAAATAAAGAATTACCTGGAGCATTGTATTGTTTTCAAAAGGCCTCCTCCTGGGTGTCCATTCTAAATAGGCACTTGGCATCAAGAGCCTTTTATAACGGCCCCACCCCAAAAGAACACCATAGAGCTACCACAGTAATGAGATGCTCGCTTTCCCACAAGAGGTGAGGAATATAAAAGCAGGAAGTACTCCTGCATTTATACAGAGTCGAATTATATAGATCAGTTCTCCCATTGTCTGCACCAAATACCACCCCATCTTTAAACTCACTAATGTTTTTGAATATGTCGTCATCGCCTCCCAGCTCCATGCCCATCTCTGCCTCAATGCTCTCTGTTCAGATCCCTCCAGTACAGTTTCTGCCTTGTTCACAAAACCAAAATGGCACTGGCCAAAGTCACACACAATGTCCTCTGTGACTTTGTAGCTAACTGGGCACTGAATTAGCTTCAGGAGTTCCTGCTAATGTGAGGCCCTGGAGTCCAAAGCACCACAATGCTATGAGCACTCCACAACACATCATCAGCCCCAGAGGAGCATTGGGCAAGAGGACCGCGGGTAGAGACGAATATCAGACAAGTTTCCAGATTCTGTTAGCTATACAGACTTCTGCAGCAAAGTTTGTATAGCAACGTAGAAAAAAACTATACCACCTTCCATGACATCCCAAAGTATTTTACAGCCAATGCAGTATTTCTGAAGTGTAGTTACTGTTGTAGGGTCCCACAAAGAGCAATGAGATAGATGACCAGATAATCTGTTTTAGTGGTTTTGGTTGATGGATAAATGTCAGCCAGGACACTGGAGAACTGATCTATATAATTAGACTTTGTATAAATGCATGAGTACTTTCTGCTTTATATTCCTCACCTCTTGTGATAAAGCCCAACATCTCATTACTGAGGGAATGCTGCACTGTCAGAGGTGTCGTCTTTTGGATGAGACATTAAACCGAGCCTTGGTCTTCCCTCTCAGATTAAGGTAAAAGATCGCATGATACTATTAAAAGAAGAGCAGAGGAATTCTCACTGGTGTCTTGGCCAATATTTATCCCTCAATCATCAGCATTAAAAAAAAATCTGTCATCATTACTGTCAGGTATGTGATTTCCATGTAACTGTAACCTTCACCAGAAATTGCTGGTCACATGAATGTGGGAAGGGAGGACCTAGAGACAATCACTATCACTAGAGGGGTAGTGCTGGACAGGCTAATGGGACTCAAGGTAGACAAGTAACCCTGGTCCTGATGAAATGCATCCCAGGGTATTAAAAGAGATGGCGGAAGTTATAGCAGATGCATTCGTTATAATCTACCAAAATTCTCTGGACTCAGGAGGTACCAGTGGATTGGAAAGCAGCTAATGTAACGCCTCTGTTTAAAAAAGGGGGTAGACAAAAGGCAGGTAACTATAGGCCAGTTAGTTTAACATCTGTAGTGGGGAAAATACTTGAAACTATCATTAAGGAAGAAATAGCGGGACATCTAGATAGGAATAGTGCAATCAAGCAGACGCAGCATGGATTCATGAAGGGGAAATCATGTTTAACTAATTTACTGGAATTCTTTGAGGAAAAAACGAGCATGGTGGATAGAGGTGTACCGATGGATGTGGTGTATTTAGATTTTCAAAAGGCATTCGATAAGGTGCCACACAAAAGGTTACTGCAGAAGATAAAGGTACGCAGCGTCAGTGGAAATGTATTAGCATGGATAGAGAATTGGCTGGCTAACAGAAAGCAGAGAGTCGGGATAAATGGGTCCTTTTCGGGTTGGAAATCGGTGGTTAGTGGTGTGCCACAGGGATCGGTGCTGGGAGCACAACTGTTTACAATATACATAGATGACCTGGAAGAGGGGACAGAGTGTAGTGTAACAAAATTTGCGGATGACACAATGATTAGTGGGAAAGCAGGTTGTGTAGAGGACACAGAGAGGCTGCAAAGAGATTTAGATAGGGTAAGCGAATGGGCTAAGGTTTGGCAGATGGAATACAATGTCGGAAAATGTGAGGTCATCCACTTTGGGAAAAAAAACAAAAAAAGGGAATACTATTTGAATGGGGAGAAATTACAACATGCTGCGGTGCAGAGGGACCTGGGGGTCCTTGTGCATGAATCCCAAAAAGTTAGTTTGCAGGTGCAGCAGGTAATCAGGAAGGCGAATGAAATGTTGGCCTTTATTGCGAGAGGGATGGAGTACAAAAGCAGGTAGGTCCTTCTGCAACTGTATAGGGTATTGGTGAGGCCGCACCTGGAGTACTGCGTGCAGTTTTGGTCGCCTCACTTAAGGAAGGATATACTGGCTTTGGAGGGGGTACAGAGACGATTCACTAGGTTGATTCCGGAGATGAGGAGGTTACCTTATGATGATAGATTGAGTAGACTGGGTCTTTACTCGTTGGAGTTCAGAAGGATGAGGGGTGATCTTATAGAAACATTTAAAATAATGAAAGGGATAGACAAGATAGAGGCAGAGAGGTTGTTTCCACTGGTCGGGGAGACTAGAACTAGGGGGCACAGCCTCAAAATACGGGGGAGCCAATTTAAAACCGAGTTGAGAAGGAATTTCTTCTCCCAGAGGGTTGTGAATCTGTGAAATTCTCTACCCAAGGAAGCAGTTGAGGCTAGCTCATTGAATGTATTCAAGTCACAGATAGATAGATTTTTAACTAATAATGGAATTAAGGGTTATGTGGAGCGGGCGGGTAAGTGGAGCTGAGTCCACGGCCAGATCAGCCATGATCTTGTTGAATGGCGGAGCAGGCTCGAGGGGCTAGATGGCCTACTCCTGTTCCTAATTCTTATGTTCTTATGTTCATGTAACAACACTGCATACTGTATACATCTAAGAAATGCACACCTTGACCACTGGGGGTGAACTTGTGGGAGACACTCCTCACCTGGTCATCCAGGTATATAAAGGGAGGTCCCATGCAGGGTCATCACTCCTTGGTCCTGTGAATAAAGGTACAGGTCATAGAATGATCTTGTCTTCAGTATGTGCCTCGTGTTGATTTACAGTAGAGTGTAAGGACACAACATTTGGCGACGAGAAACGGGAATCAACGACTCACGAGAATGGCCACCGGTAGCACAGAGGAATGGTACTGTGTTGGTGAGGACTATGACGATTTCGTTGAGAGGCTCCAGCAGAACTTTGTCACGAAGGACTGGCTGGGAGCAACATTGGCTGACAAGTGAAGGGCGCATTTACTGACCAGCTGTGGACCTAAGACGTACGCGCTGATGAAAGACCTGCTCGCACCCGAGAAGCCGGCGGACAAGACCTTTGAGGAGCTCAGCAAACTGATCAGTGAGCACCTCAAACTGGCGAGCAGTATACACATGGCCCAACACCAATTCTATACGCACCGACGTCAGGAAGGGCAGAGCATACCGAACTTTGTTGCGGACCTTCGGCGCTTGGCCAGCCTCTGTAAGTTCACAGATGCCTGCAGGGGGGAGATGTTACGAGATTTCTTCATTGAGGGCATTGGTCATGCCGGAATTTTTAGGAAGCTAATTGAGACCAAGGACTTGACCTTGGAAGCAGCGGCGTTGATGGGTCAAACCTTCATGGCGGGGGAGGAGGAAACCAAGATCATAAACACGCGCAACTCTGCTCCCAACGTGGCGATGGAGCAGGGAGTTAACATTGTAAGTGCGACTCAGAACCCCGCAGGCAGGCAAGGTCAATTCGACACCACCCAGGCAGCAACAGACTCTAGAGTGGGTCCTCAACAGAGACAATGGCAGGTTGAATGGACATTTACACCATCACAAGGGACAATACATCCCGGGATGGGGCCATTGACACCCACTAACAGAGTGCTCAAAAGTAATCAAAGAAACATTCAGAGAGGAATGCCTGGTAACAGCTCTTTTGTTCACAACAATCTCAGCTCATGCTGGAGGTGCAGGGGCAGACATGCTGCGAAAACCTGCAGGTTTCAACAATTCATCTGCAGAAATGTAACTTCAGTGGACATTTAGCCAGAATGTGCAGGAAGCCCGCAGCGAGGCTGGTTTACGAAGCGGATGAACCACAAGAGGGGTCTGCAAGGCAGGGTTATGCTTGGGACACAGCAATGGATGCTGAAGTTCAGCGGATTCAGGTGGCAAACATCCACAGCTCATACACAAAGACGCCACCTATGATGATGAGAGTACTGTTAAACGACATCCCGGTACGCATGGAGCTGGACACAGGAGCCAGCCAGTCACTTATGAGTGTCCAACAATTCGAGAAACTATGGCCACTCAGAGCTAGCAGACCCAAACTAGAATGCATTGACATGCAATTACGGACATTCATCAAAGAGATCATCCCAGTGCTAGGCAGTGCAATGTTGGTGGTCACATATAATGGATCAGAGAACCAGCTGACACTCTGGATTGTCCCGGGAAATGGTCCCGCGGAGGAGCTGGCTAGCCGAGATGAACTGCAAATGGAGGGATGTGCACGCCAATTCATCTGTGGAGCGAAGTTCATGCTCACAGGTCCTACAAAAGTTTGAGTCACTATTTCAACCTTGTGTCGGGACTTTCAAAGGTACCAAAGTAGTGATGCGCATCACCCCGGACGCCACACCAGTGCACCATAAAGCCAGAGCTGTGCCGTATGTGAAGTGGGAGAAAATTGAGAGTGAGTTGGACAGGTTGCTAAGAGAGGGCATAATTTCACCCCTTGAATTCAGCAACTGGGCAAGCCCCATTGTCCCTGTCCTAAAAATGGATGGCTCGGTCAGGATCTGTGGCGACTACAAGGCCACCATCAACCGAGTGTCACTACAAGACCAATACCCGCTTCCGAGAGCAGAGGATCTTTTTGCCACGCTGGCAGGCGGCAAGCTGTTTACCAAGTTGGACCTCACTTCAGCCTACATGACCCAAGAACTGGCCGAAGAATCCAAGCTACTGACCACCATCACCACGCACAAGGGGCTGTTTGTCTACAACAGGTGTCCGTTTGACATTCGATCAGCGGACGCTATCTTTCAAAGGAACATGGAAAGCCTGCTCAAATCCATCCCCGGAACAATCGTATTTCAGGACAACATCCTTATCACGGGTCGAGACACTGAGGAACACATCCACAACCTAGAGGAGGTGCTACGCTGACTGGACCGGGTAGGCCTGCGACTAAAGAAGTCCAAGTGTGTGTTTTTGGCGCCAGAGGTCGAGTTTTTGGGCAGGAGGGTTGCCGCAGAGGGAGCCAGCCTACCGAATCCAAAACGGAGGTGATCCATCGCACGCCCAGGCCCGGCAACACATTGGAGTTGCGTTCATTTCTGGGACAAGTGAACTATTTCTGGAACTTTCTGCCGAACTTAAGCACATTGTTGGAGCTGCTACACGTAAGGGTTGCGATTGGTTTTGGGGGGATTGTCAGGAACGGGCTTTCAATCGGGCGCGGAACCTGCTTTGTTCTAATAAGCTGTTGTCCCTGTACAACCCCTGTAAGAAATTGGCTTTGACATGTGATGCATCACCCTATGGGGTTGGGTGTGTGTTGCAGTAGATTAATGATGAGGGCCACCTCCAACCTGTGGCTTATGCTTTCAGGTCGCTCTCCCAAGCAGAAAGGGGATATGGGATGGTTGAAAAGGAAGCACTCGCATGTGTCTATGTGGTGAAAAAGATGCACAAGTACCTTTTTAGCAGAAGGTTCGAGTTAGAAACGGACCACAAGCCGTTAACATCCCTGTTATCCGACAGCAAAGCTGTCAATGCCAATGCATCAGCTCGCATACAGCGATGGGCTCTCACGCTGGCTGCATATGACTACACCATACGGCAACGGCCAGGCACCAAAAATTGCGCTAATGCGCTCAGCAGGCTTCCACTGGCCACCACTGAGAGTGCAGCGGAGCAAAGCGCTGAGATGGTCATGGCTGTCAATGCCTTCAACAGCGCAGGCTCCCCCATCACAGCCCACCAGATCAAAATCTGGACAAACTGAGATCCCCTCCTATCCTTGATTAAGAAATATGTCCTTACTGGGGATTGGGCGGCCGCACACGGAGTATGCCCTGAAGAAGTCAGACCGTTTCACAGACGAATGGATGAACTCTCCATCCAAGCCAACTACCTACTATGGGGCAGCCGGGTAGTCACGCCCCAGAAGGGAAGGGAAGCATTCATCAGGGAACTCCACTGCGAGCACCCAAGCATTGTGCTAATGAAGGCCATTGCCCGGTCACATGTATGGTGGCCGGGAATTGATGCAGAGTGTTCGCAGGTGCACGACGTGTGCCCAGCTGGGCAATACCCCCAGGGAGGCCCCAATCAGCCCGTGGCCCTGGCCCACGAGGCCATGGTCACATATTTATGTAGACTTCGCGGGCCCGTTCATGGGAAAAATGTTTCTCA
The DNA here is from genome assembly GCF_044704955.1 of Pristiophorus japonicus. NCBI lineage: Eukaryota > Metazoa > Chordata > Chondrichthyes > Pristiophoridae > Pristiophorus > Pristiophorus japonicus. The sequence goes on from NC_091988.1 coordinate 200,451,870, forward strand.
TTGTGGTAGATGCGTACTCAAAATGGATTGAGTGCGTTATTCTGAATTCGTGCACGACATCCACCACTGTGGAGGGTCTGTGTGCGGTCTTTGCGACCCACGGCTTGCCGGACATCCTGGTTAGCGACAACGGCCCATGTTTCACTAACTATAAATTCTGGGAGTTCATGTCGGGTAATGGCATCAAACATGTCAGGACAGCACCGTTCAAGCCAGCTTCCAATGGCCAGGCGGAACGTGCGGTCCAAATCATAAAACAAGGTATGCTCCGGATTCAAGGACCCTCCCTTCAATGCTGCCTATCGCGCCTCCTGCTGGCCAGTAGGACCCGACCGCATTCGCTCACGGGAGTCCCACCAGTGGAACTACTCATGAAATGTACACTTAAAACTCGGCTGTCCCTCACTCATCCAGTCCTGTCAGACATTGTTGAGGGCAAGCGCCAGTCCCAAAATGAGTGCCATGACCGTAACTCAAAGGGGAGATATATAGAAATCGATAACCCTGTTCTTAATCACGCTTTGGGGCCCAAGTGGCTTGAGGGAACTGTAATTGGTAAAGAGGGGAATAGGGTCATAGTGGTCAGGCTTAACAAGATATGCCGCAAGCATCTGGACCAAGTAAAAAAAAGGTTCAGCTTGGACACTGAGGAACCTGAGGAAGATCATGAGATGCTGCCCACACCACCGCCAGTGAATGAGCAACAAGAACCGCCAGCAGCATGCACAGTCCCTGCGGCCAGCCCGGCCGAGCCGGAATCACCACAGGTGACAAAGACGCATGCCAAGGCTCAACAACTACAGCCCCAACTGCTGCGCTCCACGAGAGAGCGTCGACCGCCTGAAAGACTCAATCTTTGACCCAAAGACGTTGGGGGGAGGTGATGTTATGTATGTTATCTCCATGTAACCGTAACCTTCATGTAACAACACTGTACACTGTATACATCTAAGAAATGCACACCTTGACCACAGGGGGTGAACATGTGGGAGACACTCCTCACCTGGTCATCCAGGTATATAAAGGGAGGTTCCACGCAGGGACATCACTCCTTGGTCCTGTGAATAAAGGTACAGGTCACAGAGTGACCTTGTCTCCAGTATGTGCCTCATGTTGATTTACAGTAGTGTAAGGACACAACAATTACATTGCTGTTTGTGGGATCTTGCTGTGCGCAAATTGGCTACCACATTTCCTACATTACAACAGTGACTACACTTCAAAAGTACTTCATTGGCTATAAAGCTTGAGGTTGTGAATGTCACTATATAAATGCAAGTCTTTCTTTCATTCTCATTATCATCATCATCATAGGCAGTCCTTCGGAATCGAGGAAGACTTGCTTCCACTCTAAAAATGAGTTCTTAGGTGACTGAACAGTCCAATACGAGAGCCACAGTCCCTGTCACAGGTGGGACAGATAGTCGTTGAGGGAAAAAGTGGATGGGAGTGGTTTGACGCACGCACTTTCCGCTGCCTGCGCTTGTTTTCTGCATGCTCTTGGCAATGAAACTCGAGGTGCGTCAGTGCCCTTCCAGATGCTCTTCGTCCACTTAGGGCGGTCTTTGATCAGGGACTCCCAGGTGTCGGTGGGGATGTTGCATTTTATCAAGGAGACTTTGAGGGTGTCCTTGAAACGTTTCCTCTGCCCACATTAGCCTTTTTGATGGTGTATGTGTGAAGACATGATTCCACTTGGATGTGATCCAGCTCACAGTCAAATAGCTTGCAGCCATTCACTGTCTAGTGTGGCAACTGGAGAACAGTGCCCATGGAAGTGTAAACCACTGAGAGTCTGAGAAATGAGAAGAACATTTTTTTAAAGATATGTAATGTATTTATCAGTAGTTCGTTGCCAAAAAGAAATCTTTAATATACAAAATATTCCAAGGCACTTGACAGAGCAACATTAAGAATAACAGGACGATAGCTTAAGAGTGGTAAGTGAAGTCTTGGGAGAAAAGATGAGCTTTGAGAAGATTTTAAGTGAGAACAGAGAAGTGGAGAGGCAGAGGGGTTAGGGAAGGAGTATCAGAGATCAGGGATTAGCTGGCTGAAACCTCTTCCACCAGTGGTGGGTTGAAAGTAGGGGTGGGGAAGAAGGTTTAAGAAGCTAAAGGCTGTCTAATCTGCAGAAACAATATTTCAGTGAGTGTTGGTCAGTCTATGGAACCGGCTCCCGAGGGAGACGATGGAAGCAGTTAGTACTGATTCATTCAAACACAAATTAGATAGATTTCTTTCAGAAAATAAAATCTTGGGACACAGAATATGAGTAATTTAGACATGACATGTCGTGATTGTAGCGTGCTTGGGAGGAAAAGGCGACTTTGGACACATGAGCCGTAAAATTTGTCTCTGTTGTGACTATTTTTTGAACGGTACAAGTGCCATTTAGGTTCCAAAATGGCATCAACTAGGTGTGGATACATTTCTGGTGTGGGACGAGCTGGGCGTCATTTTGGGAAGGGCGTTAGTGCATGCGCAGGGAGCGTATGCCGGAAGTATGCAGAGCAGGCAGATCATGACCTGTTTCTCCCAATCAGCATGTGTAATGTCCTTACTCTATAACACAAAACCACACAAGGCACATTCTGTGGACAAGGTCACTCTATGACCTGAACCTTTATTCACAGGACCAAGAAGTGCTGACCCTGCGTGGGACCTCCCCTTATATACCTGGATGACTAGGTAAGGAATGTCTCCCACAAGTTCACCCCTTGTGGTCAAAGTATGCATCTCTTGAGTGCATACTGTATTACAGTGGTGTTACATTGAGGTTACATACATGACATCATCTCCCCCCAAAAGTCTTGTTAGGATCATAGGTTAAGTCTTTCAGGTGGTCTACGCTCCCTTGTGGAGCGTCGCAGTTGGGGCTCTGGTTGTTGGACCTTAGCGTGAGTGTCTGCCACCTGTGGTGATTCCGGCCTGTCCGTGCTGACCGCAGAGACTGTGCATTCTTCTGATTGTTCTTGCTCGTTCACTGGCGGTGGTGTGAACTCCACCTCATGGTCTTCTTCAGGTTCCTCAGTGTCCATGCTGAACCTTTTTTTTATTTGGTCCAAATGCTTACGGCATATCTGACCATTGTTGAGTTTTACCACGATGACCCTGTTCCCCTCTTTAATTATGGTACCCTCAAGCCATTTGGGCCCCATGGCGTGATTGAGGATGAATACAGGGTCATTTATTTCTGTACACCTCCCCCTCGAATTACGGTCATGGTACTCGTTTTGGGACTGGCGCTTGTCCTCAACTATGTTGGTCAGGACTGGGTGAATGAGGGGCAACCGAGTTTTGAGTGTCCGTTTCATAAGTAGCTCTGCGTGCGGGACCCCCGTGAGCGAGTGCGGTCGGGATCTATAGGCCAGCAGGAGGCGTGATAGGCGGCATTGTAGGGAGGGTCCTTGAATCCTTAGCATACTTTGTTTGATGATTTGGACCGCACGTTCCGCCTGGCCATTGGAGGCCGGCTTGAACGGCGCTGTCCTGACATGGTTGATGCCATTGCCCGACATAAACTCCCAGAATTCGTAGCTTGTGAAACAAGAGCCATTATCACTAACAAGGATATCTGGCAAGCCATGGGTTGCAAAGACCGCACGTAGACTCTCCATAGTGGTGGATGTCATGCACGAATTCAGAATAACGCACTCAATCCATTTTGAGTACGCATCTACCACAATGAGAAACATTTTTCCCATGAACGGGCCCGCGTAGTCTACATAAATTTGTGACCATGGCCTGGTGGGCCAGGGCCACGGGCTGAGTGGGGCGTCCCTGGGGGCATTGCCCAGCTGGGCACAAGTTGTGCACCTGCGAACAGTGTTCCAGGTCTGAATCAATTCCCGGCCACCAAACATGTGACCTTCATCAGCACGATGCCTGGGTGCTCGCTGTGGAGTTCCCTGATGAATGGGGCATGACTACTCGGCTGCCCCATAGTAGGCAGTCGGCTTGGATGGAGAGCTCATCCATCCCTCTGTAAAACAGTCTGACCTCCTCAGGGCATGCTCCGTGTGCGGGCGCCCAATCCCCAGTCAGGACACATTTCTTAATCAGAGATAGGCCGGGATCTCTGTTTGTCCAGATTTTGATCTGGCGGGCTGTGATGGGGGAGCCTGCACTGCCAAAGGCATCAACGGCCATGACCATCTCAGCGCTTTGCTCCGCTGCCCCCTCAGTGGTGGCCAGTGGAAACCTGCTGAGTGCATCTGCGCAATTTTCAGTGCCGGGTAGAGTAGTCATTTGCAGCATGAGGGCCCATCGCTGTATGCGAGCTGACGCGTTGGCATTGACAGCCTTGCTGTCTGACAACAGGGATGTTAACGGCTTGCGGTCCGTCTCTAATCAAACCTCCTACCAAAGAGATACTGATGCATTTTTTTTACACCATAGACACATGCGAGTGCTTCCTTCTCAACAATCCCATATCCCCGTTCTGCTTGAGAGAGCGACCTGGAGGCGTAAGCGACAGGTTGTAGTTGGCCCTCAGCATTACCCTGCTGCAACATGCACCCAACCACATAGGACGATGCATCACATGTCAGAACCAATTTCTTACGGGGGTCGTACAGGGTCAACAACTTAGTTGAACAAAGTAGGTTTCGCGCCCGATCAAAAGCCCTTTCCTGACAGTCCCCACAAAACCAATCGCGACCCTTACACAGGAGCACGTGTAACAGCTCCAACAGCGTGCTTAAGTTCAGCAGAAAGTTCCCGAAATAGTTCAATAGTCTCAGAAATACCTGCAACTCCGATGTGTTGCAGGGCCTGGGTGTTCATCGAATCGCCTCTGTTTTGGATTCGGTGGGCCAAATCCCATCTGCAGCAACCCTCCTGCCCAGAAACTCAACCTCAGGAGCCAAAAACACACAATTAAACTTCTTGAGTTGCAGGTCTACCCGGTCCAGTCGGCATAGCTCCTCCTCCAGGTTATGGAGGTGTTCCTCAGTGTCACGACCCGTGATGAGGATGTCATCCTGAAATACGATCGTTCCAGGAATGGATTTGAGCAGGCTTTCCATATTCCATTGAAAGATCGTGGCCGCTGACCGAATGCCAAACGGGCACCTGTTATAAACGAACAGTCCCTTGTGCGTGGTGATGGTGGTCAGTAGTTTAGATTCGGCAGCCAGTTCCTGGGTCATGTAGGCTGAAGTGAGGTCCAACTTGATGAACAGCTTGCCGCCTGCCAGTGTGGCGAAAAGGTCTTCCGCTCTTGGGAGCGGGTATTGGTCTTGTAGGGACACTCAATTGATGGTGGCCTTGTAGTCGCCACAGATCCTGACAGAGCTATCCACTTTTAGGACGGGAACGATGGGGCTCACCCAGTCACTGAATTCAACGGGTGAGATGATGCCCTCTCTCAGCAAACGGTCCAATTCGCTCTCGATTTTCTCCCGCATCACATACGGCACAGCTCTGGCTTTGTGGTGCACTGGTCTGGCGTCCAGGGTGATGCGTATCACTACTTTGGTACCTTTGAAAGTCCCGATGCCAGGTTGAAATAGTGACTCGAATTGTTGCAGGACTTGTGAGCAGGAACTTCGCTCCACAGGTGACATTGCGTGAACATCCCCCCATTTCCAGTTCATCTCAGCTAACCAGCTCCTCCCCAACAGTGCGGGACCATTGCCCGGGACAATCCAGAGCGGCAGCCAGTTCACTAATCCATTGTGTGTGACAGCCAACATTGCACTGCCTAGCACCGGAATGATTTCTTTGGTGTAAGTCCGTAATTGTGACTCAATACGTTCTAGTTTGGGTCTACTGGCTTTGAGTGCCATAGCTTTTCAAATTGTTGATTGGCTGGCCCCTGTGTCCAACTCCATGCGTACAGGGATACCGTTTAATAAAACCCTCATCATCATTCGTGGCGTTTTGGTATATGAGCTGTGAATGTTTGCCACATGACCCGCTGAACTTCAGCGTCCATCGATTTGCCCCAAAAGTCATCCTGCCTCACAGAACCCTCTTCTAGTTCATCCACCTCATAAATTAGTCTGGTTGCAGGTTTCCTGCACATTCGAACTAAATGGCCACTGAGATTACAGTTTCTGCAGACAATCTGCAGAAATTTGCACAACATGTGTTTTCCCCCACACCTCCAGCATGAGCTGAAGTTTCCATTGTTGTGAACAAAGAGGCTATGACCAGGCATTCCTCGCTGACTGCCCCTTTAACTGCTCTTAAGTACCCTGTTAGTGAATGTCAATGGCCCCATCCCGGGCCGCATTGTCCACTGTGATGGCGTAAATGTCTGTTCAGCCTGCCATTGTCTCTGTTGAAAACCTACTCTGGGGTCTATTGCTGCCTGGGGTGTGTCGGACTGCCCCTGCCTGCCTGCGGTGCTCTGTGTCGCATTTATGATATTGACTCCCTGATCCATCGCCGCGTTGGAGGCAGAATTGCGTGCGTATATTATTTTGGTCTCTTCCTCCCCCGCCATGAAAGTCTGAGCCATCAACGCCGCTGCTTCCAAGGTCAAATCCTTGGTCTCAATTAACTTTCGGAAAATCCCCGCATGACCGATGCCCTCAATAAAGAAGTCCCTTAGCATCTCCCCCCTGCAGGCATCTGTGAACTTACAGAGGCTGGCCAAACGCCGGAGGTCCGCTACGAAGTCCGGTATGCTCTGTCTTCACGGCGTTGTGGATGTAGAATCTGTGTCGGGCCATGTGTATGCTGCTCGCCGGTTTGAGGTGCTCCCCGAAAAGTTTGCTGAGCTCTTCAAAGGTTTTGTCCGCCGACTTTTCGGGTGCTAGTAAGTCCTTCATGAGCGCGTAAGTCTTAGGTCCGCAGCTGGTCAGAAGATAAGCCCTTTGCTTGTCGGCCGCTGCATCTCCCAGCCATTCTTTCGTGACAAGGCTTTGCTGAAGCTTCTCAATGAAATTGTCCCAGCCCTCACCAACACAGTACCGTTCCTCTGTGCTACCGGTGGCCATTCTCGTGGGTCTTTGATTCCCGTTTCTTATCGCCAATGTAATGTCCTTACTGTGTAACACAAAACCACACGAGGCACATTCTGTGGACAAGGTCACTCTATGACCTGAACCTTTATTCACAGGACCAAGAAGTGCTGACCCTGCGTGGGACCTCCCCTTATATACCTGGATGACTAGGTAAGGAGTATCTCCCACAAGTTCACCCCTTGTGGTCAAAGTGTGCATCACTTAAGTGTATACAGTATTACAGTGGTGTTACATAGAGGTTACATACATGGCAGCATGCAATGCTGATTTGATGCCACGCACAGCTGAACACGCATTCAGCAGCAGGCAGGAACCCCCACCAGCGCTGTCTAAAGGGATCATCACCTACCTACAGATTAGTTGCTGATTGATTTCTACTGGCTGTTGCTGTGATTGTATGGTGGCTTCTAGAGTTCATTAAAGTTGCTAAAGTCTTCAGGGAAGGGTGTGACACGTGCTGAAGGACTTTATTCTGATTCTTCTCAGGCCAGTTGCTCCCAGACATGAGTGCAGTAGTATGCATTCCACTTGGTCTACAGCATTACAGGGAGAATGATCTGAGGCGACACAGAGCAGGACAAGCTGCTGGAAGATGGAGGAGGAGGAGGAGAAGGGCTCTCAGCAGGAGGCCATATCCGCTCAGGGTGTTCAAGGAGCAATACTCCTATCTGAACCTCAGCATGTGTCAGACTTCTGTGCTTCATTAAGGATGTCCTCACTGAAATCTGCCACCTGCTGCAGTCACAACTGCAAGCTCAGAGCTGGGCAAAGGCCGCATTGCTATTGGCTGAGCAGGTGATGGTGGCCATGAACGTTTATGCGTGGGCTCCTTCCAAGCCAGAGCAGGCGATATTTGCAACATCTCCCAGTTTGTCATCCGCTGTTGCATAAAGGAGGTAACCAAGCCTCTGTATTCCAAGAGAGCTGAATACATTTCATTCTCTCTAGCCAGAAAGCAGTAGACCAAGCACGTTGCTGCGCAAGGATTGCAGGCTTCCCCATGGTGCAGGTTGCCATTGACGACACACACTTTGTTTTATGGGTGCCGTGTGTAAACTCCAAGATGTACCGCAATCGAAAGGGATTCCACTCCCTCAACGTCCAGCTAGTGTGCGACCATACTCAACAAATCATGCAGATGAATGCCCAGTATCCTGGCAGCAGTCACAATGCCTTCATTTTGCGGGAGTCCATTATGCCATCTGCATTTGAGTCGCCACGACAAACCAAAAGCTGGCTATTGGGAGACAAGGGCGATCCATTAACAACATGGCTCATGATGCACACATGGGCAGCATGCATATAACAAAAGGCACGTTACCACATGAAATATCGAGCTGACTATTGGCATGCTTAAGCAACACTTCCACTGTCTGGACCGTTCTGGAAGAGTCCAGTGGTACTCGGCAGAGCGGGTGTCAAGATTCATGGTGGCCTGCTGCATGCTGCACAATCTCGCATCATGAGGGCACAGCCTTTGTCACCAGCTATACGGCGACCAACTGAGGAACAGGAGGAGGTGGAGCAGGAGGAGGAGGAGCGGGAGCAGGAGCAGGAGGGGGAAGAGGAAGGGAGGAGGCAAACTAGACAGCCCCATTCTGTCCAGGCTATCCGACTGCGAAAGCAGTAAACCCAACTCCAATTCCCCATTCACCAACAGTTCCACACCTTACCTTCCCTCTGGCACTGACCATCACAACATCCACTTGGCCACAATGCAAAAATAAAAGCACCACAAGATAAGCATTTCAAACTAAATTTATAAATAAAATCATGCCATGTTGCATACAAATGTCAACTAATCACCTTTGTGCACTCCCTTTGTGCCTGCTTTCCATGTGCCTTTGCCTGTCCTAATGATGCCCCAGTAGTTGCAGCATGGAAGGCTGCTGACTTTCAGTGGAGGAGACTGCAGATGGTCTTGGAGAATGACCTCGAACAGCTCTGAGCCTAGAAGGCCTGGTGAGGTTTGTTATGTCTTTAATACTCTTTTGAATGACTCCACGAGGTCTAGTATTGTACTTGAGCTGTTGTGCCCATTTATTGTAACTCCAGAGTGAGGCATAAGCATGGTGGGCAGCCTTTTATACTGGGCCCTGCACACCTATGCAGGTGACCCTCAGGTCTCCCACCGCAGTGTCCTCTGGTGGCACACCTTATGTGACTATACAGTTAGTATACATGGTCTACATACATGACATCACTTCCCCCCAAGTCTTTAATGCAAATTGACTTGTACATTGACGGTGACCTGGGCTTTGCTCTTCCTGGTTGACCATTGGAGGGTGGCTTTTAGCTTGGGTGGGTTGGTAGTGAGATTTGTTGCCAGTGGAGGTCCCCGTGGTTTCTGGTTGTGAGTCCATGACTACTCCATTCTCCCCCCCACACAGAGATCATGCTAATGGCCCGTTACAGGCAAGTTGCATCAAGTTCATCACATGGGTTTTACATTTACATCTTGGTACATTCGTTGGGTGGATTACAGTTGCGTTTCTTTTTGTGTGGTACATTTACATGATCAGTACAGGTATCTCAGTACAGGTACACAAGGACAGTCTAGTTCCAGCACGGCCGGATGAGATCCGGGTCGTCTGGTGGCGGCGCAGCGCCCCATGCTAGTGGGTCTGTGGGCGAGGTGAGCTCATTTTGCTCGAGTTGCCGGAGCTGAGGGCTGTTGCCATTACTCCTAGTGTCGGGCAGGCCCAAAAACAGTTGATGTGTCTGTGACCTCCCTGTCCTTTTCATTTGCACAGTGTTGCTGCTGCTCCCTGGGAGGTGGTCTGAGCGAGTGAGCATTTCATCTAAGCGACGGTGGGGCTGTCTCGTCTTGTCTAGTAGTTCGCAGGGGACTGCTGACTCGCTTTCCTTGAGGGCACTGTGGTGGGCCCTCTCTAGTTTGGGATCCTGGCTGGTCCAGGTCCCGTTTGGAGGAGCCATTGCGGGTGACCCTTCGCTCTTGGGCATTGCCGTGGTGGCGAGTGGGTTTGTGAGCTGCGTCTTTTCCACCCGGATGGTGGGCGACGGTAGCCGACTGCAAGTATAGGCGTAGTTTACTGTTTCTGGCCCGTGGTGATTCATAACATCGGTGGCTGCACTGTTAAACTGATCTGAGGCAGGGTATCTCTATCAGTGCCTCTGCTCTCCGAGGATTGTTTACTCTGCGGCTTGTCTACTTCTGTCAGCTGTGGGGACACTTTACGATACATCATTCTGGTCCCGGGGATGCAGGCTACAGCATTGGGTAGCCTGCTGGACCTGTATATGACCGTTAGGTGTTCACCCGCTACATTGGCTGATTGCAATTTGCACCCGACATTGCTCAACAACATTTTGCTCGTTACAGCTGGACTTTTAAATTGGTTACCAATTTCAAGCAGTTCATTCAAAAATGGCGGGTTGCTGGTGTCATGTATTCAACCAGCATTGTAACCCATGTATAAACTGACCTAAGTTGTACACCGTGAGAACACTGACCACTAAGTGGGAGACACTCCTAACCTGGACCTTCAGGTATAAAAGGGGAAGCTCCACCCACCTTCATCACTTGAGTGCTAAGGAAGGTCACAGACTGACCTTCTCTCAAGCATGGGCCTCGTGTGCATTTATACTGTGTAGTAAGGACCTATCAATGGCGACAAGAAACTGGGATTTAAACCACGCGAGCATGGCCACTAGCAGAACAGATGAGAGGTACTGTGTTAAGGAATGGTTGGGACAGAGATTCAACATTGTTAAAGCAGCACACAGTTCTCCAGGCAGGCAAGGGCAGTCAGGCATGCCCCAACATGTAGTCGAACCCAGAGGGGGAGTTCGACAGAGACAATGGCAAGCTGAACAGCGATTCACGCCATTGCAAGGGACAATGCGGCCAGTAATGGGGCCATCAACACCTGTTAATGGTGCACTCAAGGACAATAACAGGGGCAGTCAGGGACGATCGACTGGCAAGGGACCTTTTGTTTCAAACCACAACTCATGCTGCAGGCGTGGAGGCACACACTCAGCCGGAGTTTGCAGAGATGAGCAAAATACCTGCAGAAATTGCAGAAATGGACACTGGCGGAAATCGCTGGAAGCTGAAGTTCAGTGAGTTCATGTGGAGCACGTATACAGTTCATACACCAGGACGCCACCGATAATGATGAAAGTGCTCCTCAATGGCATCCCAGTATCAATGGAGTTAGACACGGGTGCCAGCCAGTCCCTGATGGGTATCAAACAGTTCGAAAAGTTGTGGGCATCCAAGGCCAGGAGGCCAAAATTATCGCCGATTGACGCACAGCTACGGACTTACACAAAGCAGATCATTCCGGTGCTAGGCAGCGCCACGGTAGTCGTGACCCACAAAGATTCGGCCGCTCTGGATTGTCCCAGGGGACGGTCCCGCACTACTGGGGAGGAGTTGGCTTGCTGTCATGAACTGGAAATGGGGCGATGTCAATGAAATTTCCTCTGTGGAGCGAGCATCATGCTCACAGGTCCTGGACAAATTTGACTCATTATTTCAACCCGGCATTGGCACTTTCATGGGGGCCAAGGTAGTGATTCACATAAACCCGGACGCCAGATCAGTACACCACAAGCCCAGAGCGGTTCCGTACGTGATGCGGGAAAAGATAGAAGGCGAATTGGACCGCCTGTTGAGGGAAGGCATCATCTCGCCAGTTGAATTCAGTGACTGGGCGAGCCCGATTGTGCCGGTGCTCAAAGCGAATGGGTCGGTCAGGATATGTGGCGATTACAAGGCCATCATCAATCGGGTGTCACTCCAAGACCAGTACCCACTACCGAGAGCGGAGGACCTCTTTACGACGCTATCCGGTGGCAAACTTTTTTCAAAATTGGACCTAACCTCAGCTTACATGACCAGGAGCTGGCGAGTGAGTCGAAGAAGCTGACCACCATCACGACACACAAGGGGTTGTTTAAGTACAACAGATGTCCGTTCGGGATTCGCTCAGCCGCCGCGATCTTCTAACGAAATATGGAAAGCCTCCTCAAGTCGATTCCAGGGACGGTGGTTTTTCAGGACGACATCCTCATTACGGGTTACGATACTGAAGAACACCTCCACAACCTGGAGGAGGTGCTACGCAGACTGGACTGGGTAGGTCTGCGACTGAAAAAGGCGAAGTGCGTCTTCCTAGCTCCAGAGGTAAAATTCCTGGGGATGAGGGTAGCAGCAGACGGGATCAGCCCTACTGCATCCAAGACGGAAGCGATCCAGAGAGCACCCAGACCCCGTAACACGACGGAGCTGCGTTTGATCCTGGGGCTCCTGAACTATTTTGGTAACTTTCTTCCCAAATTGAGCACGCTGCTAGAGCCGCTACACGTGCTCCTACGCAAAGGTCATGAATGGGTCTGGGGGGACAGCCAGGAAAGGGCTTTTAATAGAGCACGCAATTTGCTATGTTCCAACAATCTGTTAACGCTATATGACCCATGTAAGAAACTTGTGTTAACGTGCGATGCGTCGTCCTATGGTGTCGGGTGTGTGTTGCAGCATGTCAATGCCAAGAGTCAGTTACAGCCAGTAGCTTATGCCTCCAGGAGTCTGTCCCAGGCAGAAAGGGGCTACGGGATGGTAGAAAAGGAGGCGCTCGCATGTGTATATGCGGTAAAGAAAATGCACCAGTACCTGTTTGGCAGGAAATTTGAGCTGGAGACAGATCACAAACCCCTAACGTCCCTTTTGGCCGACAACAAGGCCATAAATGCAAACGCATCAGCCCGCATACAGAGGTGGGCACTCACGTTAGCTGCCTATGACTACACAATTCGGCACAGACCGGGCACCGAAAACTGCGCCGATGCACTCAGCAGGCTCCCACTAGCCACCACCGAGGGGGCTACCGAGCATGGTACTGAGATGGTCATGGCTGTTGAAGCTTTCGGAAGCGAAGGCTCACCCGTGACAGCCCGTCAGATTAAAGTCTGGAAAATAGAGACCCGCTATTGTCTCTAGTCAAGAAATATGTCCTGAATGGGGACTGGGCAGCCACGTACAGGGCATTCCCTGAGAAATTTAAACCATTTCACAGGCGCAAGGATGAACTCTCGATTCAGGCCGATTGCCTACTGTGGGGAAACTGCGTAGTCATGCCCCAGATGGGCAGAGAGGTGTTCATCAGAGAACTCCACAATGGGCACCCGGGCATTGTCACGATGAAGGCAATTGCCAGGTCACACGTTTGGTGGCCAGGGATAGACGCAGATCTGGAACTTTGTGTTCGCAGGTGCAACACGTGTGCCCAGCTGGGCCATGCGCCCAGGGAAGCCCCCCTTAGCCCCTGGCCATGGCCCGCCAAGCCTTGGTCACGCATCCATGTGGACTACGCAGGTCCTTTCATGGGGAAAATGTTTTTGGTTGTAGTAGACGCCTACTCCAAATGGATCGAGTGTGACATTTTAAATTCAAGCACATCCTCTGCCACGGTAGAAAGTCTACGGGCAATGTTCGCCGCCCACGGTCTGCCGGACATCTTGGTCAGCGACAATGGCCCGTGCTTCACAAGCACTGAATTCCAGGACTTCATGGCAGGCAATGGAATTAACCATGTTAGAACAGCACCGTTCAAGCCGGCCTCAAACGGCCAGGCAGAACGAACAGTGCAGATAATCAAACAGGGGATGCTCAGATTCCAAGGGGGTTCCCTACAAACCCGCTTATCACGCCTACTGTTGGCCTATAGATCCCGACCACACTCGCTCACAGGGGTTCCACCCGCAGAGCTACTAATGAAAAGGACGCTCAAAACCCGATTATCCCTTATACACCCCACCATGAAAGAAATTGTCGAGAGCAGGCGCCAGTCACAATATCACTACCATGACAGGAATGCGAGGGTGCGATGTATTGATGTAAATGATCCTGTTTTTGTCCTCAACTACGCTGCAGGGCCCAAATGGCTCGCAGGCACTGTGGTTGCCAAAGAGGGAAATAGGATTCTGGTAGTTAAACTTACCAATGGACAAATCTGCCGCAAACATGTGGATCAAACAAAAAGGAGGTTCAGCAACCCCATAGAAGAAGCAGAGGAAGAACACGATATAGAGTTCACTCCACCACAGGTGACCGAACACCGGAACCAAAGGGAGGAGAGCCCAGTCACTGTGGGCAGTCCAGGCAGGCCTGAGGCACCGCAAACAGCAGACACTCAGGCCAGCGCCCAACAACCGGAGCCCCAACTCAGGCACTCTACAAGGGAGCGTAAACCACCAGAGAGACTCAACCTGTGATCCCAACAAGACTTTGGGGGGGGAGGTGATGTCATGTATTCAACCAGCATTGTAACCCATGTATAAACTGACCTAAGTTGTACACCGGGAGAACACTGACCACTAGGTGGGAGACACTCCTAACCTGGATCTTCAGGTATAAAAGGGGAAGCTCCACCCACCTTCATCACTTGAGTGCTAAGGAATAAAGGACAGGTCACAGACTGACCTTCTCTCAAGCATGGGCCTCGTGTGCATTTATACTGTGTCATAAGGACCTATCAGCTGGCCTCCTTTAAAATGGCCTTACTACTTTTACCCCATTGTCTTCCTTACGTGGAACCATGTGTTGTTGCTCCATTAGCGCTGCACCTCATGGTTGGACGCTATCTTTTCCCTGTCCATGATGTCGACTGTCGTGATATTCTTTCCCAGGGATTCTGCCAATGAAGCTGGGAAGGCGCCCTCGGATCCAACCTTCCTTCCCAGGAGTCCTGCCACTGAAACCGGGAAGGTGCGTTCGGGTCATCTCGGCTGGATCATCGCCACGCAGTCGTGATGAGTGGTCTGTGCCTCGGGGGCTGCGCGGATCTGCTCTCCAGTGCCTGGTCCAACCAACAGTGGGGGCTTGTCCTGCCTGTGAGCACGGGGAACATCAATTGCTGGAGGGATGAAGTCTTCCCAGTTCCAATTAATCTTCCCCCATCCATCTTCTTCCAAATAGCATTGGTCTATCACCTGAAACAATCCACAATGGTAAATTGTGCACCGCGCCATCATGGGATACACTTACATCCGCACTACCAACAACTGATATCAGTTCCTTGGTATAGGTGCGCAGCTTTGCCTGAACTGAGACCAGCTTGGGTCATTCAGCTTGATCATTCCATAGCCTCCCAAAGGCTTCCTGGCTCATTATGGACTGACCTGCCCCCATGTCCACTTCCATGAAGACTGGAACGCCATTTATCTCGACATCCATTATCATTGGAGGACAATCTGTGGTGCAGGTATATACTCCATACACTTCGTCCTGGGACTGAGCTGCCTCTCTAGCCATCTCCTTGTAATTCGCGCTGGATTCACAGCCATCTGTTGACTCCTCTTCCACGTGGTGAGTCACAGCTCTTTTGCACATTCGCTGGAGGTGGCCCTTTGTGCTGCAGCCTTTGCACACATGGTCTCTGAACCAACACTGATGAGCCCTGTGATTACCTCCGCAACGCCAGCATGTTGCTACTCGACTTACTTTACCCCTCGGCGGACTCTGAGTTAAAGGACTCGGAGGCCTGTACACTCTGCCCTTGGAAAATTCACATCCAACAGTTTTGCCTGTGAAAGGCGCCATTCTATTTACAATACTTGCCGGGTTTGTGTCCCAAGGGTGAGTCATCATCTGCTTGGAGCTGAAGCTTGAGGTCATGAACACCTGGCTGATGCTAATGGCCTTCTGCAGAGTGAGGGTGGTTTCAGTAAACAGTAGCCTTCTGAAGAAGGGCCTCGTGACCGATGCCAATTACGAAGATGTCCCGCAATGCATCAGCAAGGGATGCGCCGAATTTACACGGCCCTGCCAGCCTCCTGAAGTCGGCAGCGTACTTCGCGATTTCCTGGCCCTCGGGGCGGCGGTGTGTATAAAATCGATGCCTGGCCATGAGGATGCTCTCCTTCGGTTTGAGTTGGTCCTGAATTAACACTTTCAGCTCCTCGTAAGACTTGGTTGTTATTTTCTCTGGTGCAAGCAAGAGGCCGTAGACCGCGGGCCCACAACTGGTCAACAGGACAGCTCTGCGCTTATCTACCAGCGTGGCTGGATCATCGCCGACCAGGTCGTTTGCTACGAAATATTTGTCGAGCCGCTCCGTAAAGGCTTCCCAATCTTCACCCTCTCAGAACTTTTCTAATGCACCAATGTTAGTCATTTTTGCGTGAAAGTTCGTAATCTCGTCACCAGTTGTTATGTCTTTAATATTCTTATGAATGACTCCACAAGGTCTAGTATTGTACTTGAGCTGTTGTGACCTCAGTCCCATTTATTGTAACTCCAGTGTGAGGCACAAGCATGTGGGCAGCCTTTTATACTGGGCCCTGCACACCTATGCAGGTGACCATCAGGTCTCCCACCGCAGTGCCCTCTGGTGGCACACTTATGTGACTATACAGTTAGTATACATGGTCTACATACATGACAAGGACTGCACCATCTCGGCATGGGTGGCAGCAGTCCGGTATGGCTGGCTGACAGGTAACAGCAAGGGGAGTACGAATGCTGTCATTCTGAGAGAAGATAGAAGGTTCATGCACCACAGAACCACTGCACTCCCCTGGGGTGGAGCCTCAGTAATCCTAATGTTGGGATAGATTGCTGGAGTGCTGTCAGACCCTGCAAGCCCCTTTGAACAGTGGTATTCACAGCCATGATGGCAGCAGTCTGACCTTGCATGGCAGCAAGGAGAGCCTGCATGGGAGCAATATGAGCTTGCATTTCAGCAAGCTGACCTTACATGAGAGAAGGCTTCGTCTAGGCCTCGCCAGTTGGCTTAATGGATTTGCCAGCCGCTCCTACCGGGTGCCTTGCCCTTTGGACATCGGCACCAGAGTAGAACAAAAGGGATGCCGTTCTAATCCAGCAGGGTGCGACCGGTCTTTCTGGTCACGGCTCATTCCACTCAATACAGCTCTTAAAAATATCTTGGTCTTTTCCCCCTCCCACCGCCTCTGTGTGTGTCACTTGTTAATCAGGCTTATTCGAGCGACCCACTGCAGCACCCAGATAGTCGGTGGTTTCTGCTTGTGCTACAATGAAGGCCGAGACATCGGTCATCAGACGCTGCATCATGGTTGGGTCCAAAAGTGTGCAAACGGAGTTAGCCACCACACCTATGCTGGAAAGGATGGGTTCAAGCTCTGCACAAAGCCCTGTGTCAAGTTGGTACCAGACTCCTCCATGTTCCTTGACACTGATCGCAGGGTTTCTAGCAGATTTCCCACTGCACCAAGCATTTCATTGTGCATACCCATCAGCCGCCTTATGTAGCCTTCCCCATTGAAACGCTCATCCGAGTCCTCTGCAACTGGACTCATGTGTGCCCTCGCCCTCTGGGGAGCTGGCACCTGCGCTACCCTTACCCCCCTGGATGCAGGCCACCCATGCCCGGTGTCTCACCACGTGTAGATCAGGCATCTAAGCTATCCCCTAAATTATGCAGGGTGGTAGTATCTGAGCTAATGGCTGCAAGTGTGAAATAGAGTGACGATGCTATATCTTCATCCTCACTGCTTTCTTCCTCTTCCGCCTGTTGCTCTTCCACCACTCCCTGGCCAGGTTGCAATTATTGTGTATCTGAAAGAGAAAGGCACAAGTGTAGGGCTGCAGTGTGGGGAGGGATGCACAATACAGCTCTTAAAAATATCTTGGTCTGTTACCCCCCTTCCACGAACTCCACACAAGCCTCCTCCCACCCCTCTTCATCTCACCCTATCAGCATAACCTTCTAATCCTTTCTCTCGCATGTATTTATCCAGCTTCCCCTTAAATGCATCTCTGTTATTCGTCTCAACCTCTTCCTGTGGTAGGAGTTCCACATTCTCACCACTCTCTGGATAAAGACATTTCTCTTGAATTTTCTATCGGATTTATTAGTGATTTATATTTATAGCCCCTAGTTTTGGTCTTCCTCTCTACCCCCCCATACACACACACACAATTTTAAGGTTTATCCCCCTCTTCTGGACTCCCCCACCAGAGGAAATAGTTCCTCTCTATCTAACTCAATCAACATAACAAAATAAAAAACATTATCTGGTCATTATCACAGTACTATTCGTGGGAGCTTGCTGTGCGCAAATTGGCTGCCACGTTTCCCACATTACAACAGCGACCACTCTCCAAAAGTACTTCATTGGCTGTAAAGCGCTTTGAGATGTCTGGTAGTCGTGAAAGACGCTATAGAAATCTAAGTCTTTCTTTCTTTCTCCCATCCCCTTTGTGTGTGTCACTTGCTAATCAGGCTTATTCGAGCGACCCATTGCAGCACCCAGACAATGGGTGACTTCTGCTTGTGCTAGAAGTAAGTGGTGCATGCTGACACTATTTGCAGCTTTGAACTCAAAAGACATTGTGGGATGAGGGAGAAATGAGATGTGAGAAGGAGATTTAGATAGGAAGATACCGTCATCATTGATGGTTTCAGCCCCACCGCTAGCCAAGGTTTCAGCGATGGCTGCTCCAATGATGGCGACCACCATCTCCTCCATTGATGTAAAGTCTTGCAGCCATGCCTGTCCCCTGCAGGTTAGCTCCAGCTGCCTTCGGTTATGTACCAACTGGCCCTGCAAGAGAGAGGAAAGTGTGCCAGTGAGTGTGGTTCAATATGTTTGGGTGATGTGGCTGTCATAGTTAAATAGCTAGCAGTGTATGCAAGCTATGAGATGTGGGTATGAGGCTTGCAGCAGTGCTAAGTGTGTTAGGGTGAGGTGAAGCTATGAATGTGAGGTATGAGTCCTGTTTGATTGTTCTGACAAAAGATCAACTTGAAACAACTCAGTTTCGCTCTCCACAGATGCTGCCTGATCTGCTGAGTATTTCCAGCATTTTCTGTTTTTATTTCTGTTTGATTGTTGATAGGTGAGTGATGGGGCAGTATAGGATATGGCTTTTATACATGAATTCCCTCATGTAAGGACAGGCAGGTGAATGTGTAAGGAGCAAGGGAACTATTTGGCTCAAGGCATGACCACTCGTATGAGGTTACTAAACTTCTTGCAGCACTGCCTCCGGGTCCTCAAGGCTTGATTCCTGACATTGACCGCCACAGCTATCTACTCCCACTGCCATTGCAGAGTTTTCTGGAGGGCCTTCTGGTCTCCTGTGGATGGAGGACCTCTCTTCTCCTGTCCACCTCCTCCACCAAGGCCTCCAGTGCAGCATCAGAGAAACTTTAAGCACACTCTCTCCCCTGTTGCATCATAATTCAGTCTTATTGCTGCTCAGACTCTCTTCCAGCACCTGCTCTAGCCACAATGCGCCTCCCCTTTAAGAGGTGCAGGCTGGCTTTAAGTAATGCAGGTTAACTTCAAGTGATGCTAGCCTCACATAAACATGGGCCCCTGCTGAGGCATGCTGCCATTCAACAGTGTGCTTAGCACTGGCTGCACACTGCAATCATTTAAATTAGCAGGCAGCATGTATTGCCTGCATCAGAAGCAATGCAACTACCAGGATGGTGGAAGGCAAACTAGATGGACCGTTGTCGTTTGTCATCTAGCAATTTCGATGTAAAGGTTGTGGAAGAGAAAATAATTTTGGACAAATTTCTACTGGCAGGTTTTAAAATTGCTGGATCTGTCAAATTATATGCCTAGTAGTCAGTAAAATGATCAATGTTCTTGAAAAATATTAATCATCTTAAATCTTGAAAATGGACAGAAATTTAAAAAAGACATTACTAGATCGTCTGATTTTTGACAAATGCACTCCCAGACTACATGTAATAAAAACAAAATTTGACTTATTGAGTTACTGTTGTAGAGAGTAGAAATATATATATAGACTTAGGCATTAGGCACCTGCTGGATATTTAAAACTCACATAAGCTTAAATGGACACACACATAAAATGGCTGCCCAGGCATGATGGGAAATCAGGTAGTCAAGCTGTGAACTGTTGAACGTTCACTGACCGAGCAATAACCCTGTGAGGCCCACTGTAGGAATGCCTGGGAAGACAGAGATAAGAAGGAAACCATCTCCTGTGAACAAGGCCATAAACCAATTAATTCCCCAGGAAGAAAGATAAGAGGGAAACCATTTGCTGTAAACAAGGCTATATACCAATTATTTCTCCCAGATGAAAGAACTAGGGAGAGAACCTATAAAGTCATCGATCAGCCCAAGCTGACAATAACCGAACATATGGTTCCCTGGATACTAGGAGAATTCTATTGGGTTAAAAGAACCTATATGTAATCTATAATCGTTGTGATTGGCTTGTGTCCAGCCGTGATGGGCTGTGTAACTGTAGTAAACTGTTTTGTAACTGTTGTGAAACATATAAAGGTACATGTAACTCTTTGTTCTGTGGAGAGAAACCTGGATACGGTCCTGTGTGTTTCCTCCCCGCTGAGCATTATTAAATGCCGCCAGGCATTGGAACCGACTCTGAGTGTTGAGTGATTCTTCTAAGAAAACACTAACGCTAACAATGGCGTAGTCGGCAGGATTTCCCGGAGTCGCTGGACGCCCTTGGAAAAAACCCGGGTGAGTATAAAAAACAATTTTTAAGTATAAAGGGTGCGGAAGGTGGAAGCTGGTTGATCGACATGAGACGGTCTAATATCTCAAACGCCTAGCCTGAGCCTGAATTAAGAGGACTTTTGTCCCACGTGACGGCCAGGAACCAAGTAGGCGTCGGGAACACACTTAGACCGTGGGATCGTGATACCGAGAGACATCTTCCGGACCCAGTAGTGTAATTTGAAATACCCCGGGGTAGAACCAAGCGGTGTACAGCGGCTAACGGAATCCAAACCTGTGAACAGGGTCGGACCAACGGGCTGAGCGGTGGTAGGTAGTCGTTAAGGATACGTAGAGCACTGCGGGAATTGCTTAAACGCGTTTTTAAGAATTGTATAAGTTTGTGTAACAGCAGAACTTGTGACCTGACAGTAGCCAAGAGACAGTTTACTACAAGTCGCGCTAGAAAGAAAGCGGACCTCTGAGAGTAGATTCCTAACGGTACTCGTCCTACCCAGGAATGGCCATGAAAACAAGTAAACTCGAGTGGGGACCAGAAGGGTCGCTTACCCGCCACCTGGCGGAAAAACAAAAGAAGCTAATTGAAAAAATGATTAAAGCAGGGTGGAATCCTCAGGAACTAGTTATGTGAGGAATTATTTAGATAAAACTACGAATTCCCTGAAAAGTCATGGATCCAAAAATAGAGCCGGCCAAAACAAGAAGAGAGACTGTTGTAAATGTATGATCGTTGAGTGAGAAGTGTCTGTGTGATTTTTGACTGCAGAATGAATTTTTTATGTTTTCATGTTCCGAAAGCCTGGTTGGAAGAGGAATGCAAGTGTCTGTTTATTTTAGAAACAGAGTGAAAGTCTTTTTTTAACCCTTTGTAATGTTGTCCTGTATGTGGGAAGTTTTAAGAAATTTAAGTTCGAAACGCAGGTGTGGATTTATTCGGATGATAAGTTACGGAGCTAGGAAAATAAACAAATAAAGAATAGGTTTGTTGAGCAAAATATTTATTTGACATGCTCACTTACTTGCCGAAAGAAAACATGCAATGATTGATTGGGTTGAAAGACATAAATTTAGTCTCGGAATGAGATAAAGAATGCTTTAAAAAAAAGAGCTTCTAAAAAAAAAAGTTTTAAATAAAAATTGAAATTACAACGTTTGAATTGGGATTTTGAGATATTCAGAGAAGGCACAGGAAATACTGAGGTGGATTTAAAAAAAAAAAGAAAAAGATTAAATTAAATCTGATCAGGTCAAACTCCTGGGCAAGTGGCGAGCTATCTGCGAAGGTGTAAAAGGAACTTTTGGAAAATGTTAAAAACAGCAAGCTTTAGTAACGACTTTGAAACTGGAGCATTTTGAGATAACGAAAGGCAGCACTCAAACTCTCAAAGCCGGACTCCATTCCAGTTATGGAGAAAAAGAAAAAGATAAAGATGCCACTTTGAAAGTAAACAAATGATTTTAAATTAACAACTTTATGGAGTTACGAACCCTCCGTGTAAAATACAAAACCTAACTTGAAGAAAGAAAAAAAAGATGTAACGGACTAAATGGAAAAAGACATAACTTACTAAATACTAGTTGATGTTTGCTGTGAAAAAGATATTGGTTTAATTCGAAGAAAAAAAAAAAATTTGGAATAAGTAAAAAACACTCTACATGGATTCGAATTTTAAATTATGAAAAAGTTTCAATGCAGTTTGAAAAGATTTCCAAAATGGACAGTGTTTATCAAAAATGTCCCGAACAGTTTAAACAAGCAGGAGGATTTTGAAGATAACGAGGAGAAAGAGAGAAATAAAAAAAAACAGAATTGAATTTCAGTAAACAAAATTGCTATTGTATGTGTGGTCTTGTTTTAAAACCATTAAAAAAAAAAATTCTTTGGCAAGTACTTGAATTAGAAGTTAAGAAAACATTGGAGTTTACTCTAATGATTTATGCTGTTTTTAACGGATTCCTAATTTCGAAGCCAGTTTTGAAGGCACAAAGACTTTTTTTTTTCAGATGATTACGTGAAGTCACGTAATGACATCAGGTCTTCTTACAAACCTGGAAAGGAGTTAACCCTTTCCATTGACAGCCGTTTTATACTGAACATTATTAATTTGGATTTCTTAATAGGAAAAAAAAAGACTCACCTAACAGAGGAAACAAAAATAAAAACAGAACTAGCTTATGTAATAATACTTGCCTGATACAATAAAGAAATAGATACTCAATAAAACAAATTGAAGAGTTAAAAGCTAAGATAAACAGGCTGGAAGAGATAACGGGTCTAGACGGATAGTGCAGTGCGCAGCCATAGCACCATCACCTCTGGCAATAGAGCCAATGTACCCCACGGTGGGTAGGTGTAGTCCACAAACCCAACCTAACGGTAAAGCAGACAGCGATGTTTGGAGGAATAGCTTTGGCCTTGGTCATAATAGGAGTTTGGGTAATATTTAAGTGGGTAAAGACACGGGCGCACGCCCTACAGATTCAGCTCGAAATGGTTCGATTATAACCTTGTCCTTCTGATTTTGCAGGGTGACAGGGACACTCGTAGAGCAAAAAACTTAACCCCTGGTAACGACCAGGCCGTCTGTTTAAAATTACAGATAATACTTACCGGAATGGGAATACGAAAGGCGCTACTCGTAATATGGATAGCCCTGCGACATGCACGTACCCTGGGCAACACCGACGGACAGCAGAGCACGCTGGAAATAAACAACTATATGAACTATGGAGTCTTGTTTAATTTAACGGACGGAATGTGCATCCCAGCAGCCAAGGACTGGAGCAAGGACAGGACTTATTTTAATGCATGGTTACAAGTGAATCCTAATAAGAATCCTAATAAGAATAAGAGTATGTGTACAGTGCTCCACGGGTATAAGGAGCAGATGCATTAAACGGAGGGATGTCAAAGGGCCTGATGAATGTACTTTCGGCATAATTTGCGCGCCTCCGGGACAATCCCAGCAATCAGTCATCCGCAAGAAGGGAATGGGGCTGTGTGGGTATTACGAGAAGGCGGGGGTGGCTGCAATATAATTGTATGTATGTTTCTCACCCCCTCCGACACCGCGCCCCATAAGAATCACTACATTGCCCGAAGAACTGCCTTGTCCCATAACTACTAAGGGACCAGAAAATGGAATTGCAATGTACAACGAAGGGGAATTATTGTATGATAATGTTAAACATGAAATTGTGCCTGTTCTGATCAATATTTCAGGCATCCAGATGCCGGAATATTGTACCGAACAGTCAAGGAAGATGTACAATGTATTAAGTAAAGTCGTAATGCAGCAGGCTGCCGATGTCATGGGTGCCAGTAAGTTCCGGGGACAGGGGTTAGCACCCAGGGTGAAGAGGGAAATAGTAAATGATGTTGCTACCGTTTTCAATACAGGAACCTCCGTAGTGAACTCGATAGACATACAAGGGTTAAATGAGAGGGTAGAACAGCTTAAAGGGGTGATGAAGGGGTTATTGGAGAGGGTGGAGCAAAACCAGGAAGACCAGGCCAACCTAGGAAAGGAGGGTGCCGAAATCCAGTTGGATGGCATCTCAGTCCTGGAAGCTCACGCCAAAACCATCAATCACCTCATTGATAGAGAACAAGAAGATACAATAAAGCAAAGACAGGGGCAACTCTGTCATGCTTATGGTCTGTGGATGGTGGGACAGATCCGCCACAACCTCGACCAGATCCAACGCGGGGAAGTACCCGATTGGATAGACAGTTCACATTTGGCTCAGTTGGCGAACCAAAGGGGGACACTGGATAATTGTACTCTGAAGGGACTGACCCGAGTATACCCCGCAATTCCAGATTGCCAGATGGGTAAGACTACCGGGATAGGGATAGTCCTGTTGATCCCCATAGCAACGCCGGACTCAGGGCCGTTCCCCTTATACCAACTAGAGAATATCGGAGTAATGTCTCCATACGCTACTACCTAACCACCACCTCTGCCGTTCGTCGAAACAACATACTTACTGGGATTTCCCAGTCAGATTGCAAGCAAAGGGGGGAAATCACAGTATGCCCTCACCCGGTGGGCCGAGGGGAACTAGACGAGTGCGGGTTTAACCGAACCAACGGGTGTGTACTAGAAATAGTGCCCGCACACATGCACTTCGCGAGGGCAGGCTACGGAGGGAGGGGAAGATACTGCGTCTCTACTACTGAGCGTTCATACCAGTATAATGACTTGCAGTGCCCTATACCGCAGCCAAACTTTTGCTTTACACCACTACGACCTGTCGCGATCGGGCAAGCGCATATCACCCAGGTTAGGCGCAGGAAGTCCGAAGTTATTGAAGTAACTGATCAGCTCCATGATCATTTGCAGGATTATGACGAGCCAGAGCAGGTCCCTATCCCACATCTAACCGAAGTATTACGGGAGTTGAGGCTCAGAGTGGGTCAATCTGTAAAACTCTATCACCAGCTACAAACTAAAATCAAAGAACTGGAAGAAGATACCGAGGTAGACTTACAAAGTCAGAGTTGGTGGAGAAAGGTCTGGGACTGGGGAATAAATGTGAACATCCACCCATGGATCCGAATTATTTCACACACACTGGTCGGAATACAATTAATCTTAGCAATAACATGGGGCGTGATGGCCTGCCAGGTATGCAGGCGCCACAAACGGCGGAAACGGACTAATCACCGTTCCTGGATATTAAACAGGCCTGTTTGATAAGGAGACGGGAGGAGCTAGCCTTTGTTAATTTGATTTGAGCAACCGGAACTCCTGAAACCGCGTGACTGGCCAGCACGTTGAGGCAAGGAGTACCGGGCCGTGCACAAATATCAGATAAAGGCAGTATTTCGGTTAAAAGGGGACTAGGACTAGTCCCTTTACCGAAAGGGGGAATTGTTGTAGAGAGTAGAAAGATATATATAGACTTAGGCATTAGGCACCTGCTGGATATTTAAAACTCACATAAGCTTAAATGGACACACACATAAAATGGCTGCCCAGGCATGATGGGAAATCAGGTAGTCAAGCTGTGAACTGTTGAACGTTCACTGACCGAGCAATAACCCTGTGAGGCCCACTGTAGGAATGCCTGGGAAGACAGAGATAAGAAGGAAACCATCTCCTGTGAACAAGGCCATAAACCAATTAATTCCCCAGGAAGAAAGATAAGAGGGAAACCATTTGCTGTAAACAAGGCTATATACCAATTATTTCTCCCAGATGAAAGAACTAGGGAGAGAACCTATAAAGTCATCGATCAGCCCAAGCTGACAATAACCGAACATATGGTTCCCTGGATACTAGGAGAATTCTATTGGGTTAAAAGAACCTATATGTAATCTATAATCGTTGTGATTGGCTTGTGTCCAGCCGTGATGGGCTGTGTAACTGTAGTAAACTGTTTTGTAACTGTTGTGAAACATATAAAGGTACATGTAACTCTTTGTTCTGTGGAGAGAAACCTGGATACGGTCCTGTGTGTTTCCTCCCCGCTGAGCGTTATTAAATGCCGCCAGGCATTGGAACCGACTCTGAGTGTTGAGTGATTCTTCTAAGAAAACACTAACGCTAACAGTTACCAAAAACGGTTTCTGTTTTCACACCATAATACACAGACTCGTGTCCCCCCAAACACCAGTACAACCTTGGATAACTAGCCACAGTAAATCCGTATTCAATAAATAAACAAAGAATTGCAACTCACTGTAACTATTGTTAACAATTAACTATTGTTCTGTAGTTAACAATATGAACTCTGGCTAATCCTATTGTGATTAGACTGCAAATTAGCATGGTCGATAAAACAAATTAAATTTATTTCTTTTACTATTACATCAACAATATTGCTATATTATTGCTTAAACTTTTTTTAATAACTAGGTCTCAGAACCCCATCTAGTGTTTGTTCAGTTTTATAACACTTTACCGTCACATGTTCCTTTACTCGCTAAGGTTATCGAGCAAAACTCTAGAATATTCATTCATTATAGTAACAGGGGTAGGCCCCTCGAACCTGTTCCACCATTCAATTCAATCATGGATGATCTGTACCTCAACTACATTTACCCGTCTTTGACCCATATCCCATGATACCCTTACCTAATAAAAAATCTAGCAATCTCAGTCATGAAAATTTCAATTGAGCCAGAATTCACAGCATTTTTGGGGAAGAGCGCTACCATTTAACATTGGCCTGTGGCCCTGTACTAACTTAAATCCCTCCCTGGCTCCTTCAGCAACATGGGAACTATCATGTCCTGTAGGATGTTCGATCATCCTGTTCTCTAACACTGTTTAACTTCACTTTCACAATTTCTTAACACAGAATGTATGGAAGGCTTGGTATTTCCTGATGTCAAACTGTAACAACAACCTACATTTATAAATTTATTAATGTAGGAAAACATCCCTCTATGCTTCACAGAGGCACAAGGAAAAAATGTATGACGAGCCACAGAAGGTGAGCTTAGGAGAGTTGACAGAAAGCTGAGGCAAAGGGGTGGGTGGTAAAGTAAGGGTGAGGGGTTTAGGGAGCATGGTCATTAGTTGGCTCAAGGTACGGCCACAAATGATGGGGGTGAAAGGAAGGGTGGGATGCACAAGAGGACAGAGTAAGAAGAAGAGTTTGGTAAGGTGGGGTGGTAGTTGCAATGCTGGAGGAGGTTACAGAGACAGGAACGGGCGAAGCCAAGGAGAGTGGGATTTAACCACAAAACAGGTGTCCACACACCTCCACTGTAAGCCACATGTGATTTCATACTGGAGCCCTGCCAATCAGCAGCTGCCTCCTTCATATCCACATTTTTCCACAGACTGCATGTATATAATTTTAGAAGTGCGCTGAGCCAGTGGCATATCTCAGAGTTCAGGTGTCATTTTGCAAGGTATGGTACTATGGCAACTACACTTATTTAACAGTGAGAAAAGAAAAAGCATGAAAAATGATTACCATCTGGATTTGTCTCAGTTTTACGAGCCTGTAAAGATAAAATATATATCTGTCTATCTATACATATACACACACATAGTTCTACACTTGAAAGAAGGCATGTGGAACTTTTAGTTGTAGGGGGGGCTTTAGATTCCTGAGGCATTGGGACCATTTCTGATGTACAAGCCGGATGGGTTGCACCTCAACAGAGCTGGGACCAATATCCTCACGAGGAGGTTTGCTAGTGCTATTGGAGAGGGTTTAAACTAGCTTGGCAGGGGATGGGAACCTGAGAGTAGATTCAGATGGGAAAAAAGCAAAGCTGAAATTGAAAGGCAGAAAATTAGAAGGTGAATTTGGAAGGCAGAGAAAGGATGGAAAATAGATAACAAGGGAGTTTGGCCGTGCTAAATGGTATATACTTCAATGCAAGGAGTCTAAGGAATATGACAGATAAGCTGAGAGCACAGATAGATACGTGGGAGGATGATATTACAGCTATTACTGGGACATGGCTGAACGAAGGGCAGAAATGGCAGCTCAACTTTCCTGGTTACAGGGTTTTCAGACAAGATAGAGAGGGGTATAAAAAAGGAGGTGGGGTTTATTGATTAAAGAAATAATTACAGCTGCGAGGAGGGATGTTAGAAGTATCATCAAATTAGGCCATATGGGTTGAACTGAAGAACAAAAAAGGGGTGATCACATTGCTGGGAGTGTACTATTGACCCCCAAACAGTCAGAGGGAGATAGAAGAGCAATATGTTGGCAAATTTCTGAGAAGTGCAAAAACTATAGGGCAATAATAGTAATATTAACTGGGATAGATTTAGTGTGAAAGGTATATGTAAAGTCCTGTCCCTGCAATACAGACTCACATGTGGCACATGTTGAAGTCAAGGTCACTCAGGACCTGCACCTTTATTACACAGCACTCGAATGTCACACTTGCCTGAGACCTGTCTTTATATACCTGTGTGGGACAGGTATCCAGTGTCTCCTGCAAGTGCACCTCTGGTGGTAAGGTATGCTGGTGGTTACAGGTCATATCTAGTTACAGTCATGTATAGCATGGTAAGATACAGTTGTGTACAGTAGTGTAAAATACATGACAGTATAGAGGGCACAGAATTCCCAAAATGCATTTCGGAGAACTTTTTTAGCCAGTACATAGCAAGTCTAACAAGGGAGAGGGCAATTCTGGACTTAGTTTTAGGGACTGAAGCTGGACAGGTGGAAGGGGTATCAGTGGCACAGCATTTTCGTGCCAGTGATCATAATTCAGTTAGATTTAGGATAGTTATGGAAAAGGACAACGGTAAACCAGGAATAAAAGTTCTCAATTGGGGAAAAGCCTATTTTACTAAACTGAGATGTGATTTTGCCAAAGTAGACTGAAAAAAAGCTACTAGAAGTTACATCAGTATCAAACCAGTGGGAGGCATTCGAGGAAGTCGTGAAGTTTCAGAGCAAGTATATTCCCTTAAAGAAAAAGGGTGAGACTAACAAATCTAGAGCCCCCTGAATGTCAAGGGGCATACAGGGTAGGATAAAGAAAAAAAATGAGGCTTATGACAAATACCAAGGGCTCAATACGGCAGAAACCCTAGAGAAGTATAGAAAGTGCCAGGGTGAAATTAAAAAAGGAAATTAGGAAAGGAAAGAGGGAGCCTGAAAAAAAAATTGGCAAGTAAAATCAAGAAAAACCTTAAGATGTTTTATAAATAAATTAAGAGCAAGAGGATAACTAAAGAAAGAGTAGGGCCTATTAGAGACCATAAAGGTAATCTATGTGTGGAGTCAAAGTATTAATGAATACTTTGCGACTGTTTTCACGAAAGAGAGGGGCGATGCAGACATCGCAATCAGGGAGGAGTATGAAATACTAAATAAATAAACATAGTGAGAGAGGAAGCAGTGGGAGGTTTAGCATCGTTGAAAGTGGATAAATCTCCAGGTCCAGATGAAATGTATCTCAGGCTATTAAGAGAAGCAAGAGGGGAAATAGCAAAGACTGACCATTATTTTCAAATCCTCTCTGGTTACAGCATGGTGCCGGAGGACTGGAGGACTGCTAACATTGCACCGTTGTTTAAAAAGGGAGCAAGGGATAGACTGAGTAATTACAGGCCAGTCAGCCTAACCTCAGTGGTGGGAAAATTACTGGAAAAAATTCTGTGGGACAGGATAAATCTTCATTTAGAAAGACACGGATTAATCAAGGACAGTCAGCATGGTTTTGTTAAGGGATGGTCGTGTCTGACTCACTTGATTGAATTTTTTGAGGAAGTAACAAGGAGGGTCGATGAGGGTATATGGATTTTAGCAAGACTTTTGATAAGGTCCCACATGACAGACTGGTCACAAAAGTAAAAGCCCATGGGATCCAAGGCAAAGTGACAAGTTGGATCCAAAATTGGCTCAGAGACAGGAAGCAAAGGGTAATGGTCGATTTGTGTTTTTGTGACTGGAACGGTTATTTCCAGTGGGGTTCTGCAGGGCTCGGTATTATGTCCCTTGATTTTTGTGGTATATATCAATGATTTAGACTTGAATGTAGGGTGTATGATTAAAACGTTTACAGATGATACAAAAATTGGACATGTGGTTGATAATGAAGAAGAAAGCTGTAGACTACAGGAAGATATCAATGAACTGGTCAGGTGAGCAGAACAGTGGCAAATGGAATTCAATCTGGAGAAGTGTGAGGTAATGCATTTGGAGAGAGCTAACAAGGCAAGGGGATTCCCGGGATGGCGGAACTGACATATCAAGAAAGACTGGATCAACTGGGCTTGTAGTCACTGGGGTTCAGAAGAATGAGAGGGGATCTCATAGAAACATTTAAAATTCTGATGGGTTTAGACAGGTTAGATGCAGGAAGAATGTTCCCAATGTTGGGGAAGTCCAGAACCAGGGGTCACAGTCTAAGGATAAGGGGTAAGCCATTTAGGACCGAGATGAGGAGAAACTTCTTCACCCAGAGAGTGGTGAACCTGTGGAATTCTCTACCACAGAAAGTTGTTGAGGCCAATTCACTAAATATATTCAAAAAGGAGTTAGATGTAGTCCTTACTACTAGGGGGATCAAGGGGTATGGCGAGAAAGCAGGAATGGGGTACTGAAGTTGCATGTTCAGCCATGACTCATTGAATGGCGGTGCAGGCTCAAAGGGCCAAATGGCCTACTCCTGCACCTAGTTTCTATGTTTCTATGAATACACAATAAATGGTAGGACACTGAGAAGTGTAGAGAAACAGAGGGACCTTGGAGTGCATGTCCACAGAAGGTAGTAGAACAGGTAGAAAAGGTGGTTAAGAAGGCATAAGGGATACTTGCCTTTATTAGGGAGGTCATGCTTGAACTATATAAAACATTAGTTAGGCCACAGCTAGAGTATTGCGTACAGTTCTGTCACCACATTACAGGAAAGATGTGATTGCACTAGAAAGGGTGCAGAGGGGAGTTCCGAGGATGTTATCTAGACTGGAGAATTTTAGCTATGAGGAAAGATTGGATAGGCTGGGGTTGTTGTCTCTAGAATAGAGGAGGCTGAGGGGAGACCTTATTGAGGTGCATAAAATTATGAAGGGCCTAGATAGAGTGGATAGGAAAGACCTATTTCCCTTAGCAGAGAGGTCAACAACCAGGGGGCATAGATTTAAAGTAATTGGTAGGAGGTTTAGAGGGGATTTGAGGGGTAATTTTTTCACCCAGAGGGTGGGGGTCTGAACCTCACTGCGTGAAAGCGTGGTAGAGGCAGAAACCCTCACCACATTTAAAAAGTACTTAGATATGCACTTGAAGTGCCGTAACCTACAAGGCTATGGACCAAGAGCTCTTTGGTCGGCCGGCATGGACACGATGGGCCGAATGGCTTCCTTCTAAGAACATAAGAAATAGGAACAAGAGTAAGCCATACTGCCTCTCGAGCCTGCTCCTCCATTCAATAAGATCATGGCTGATCTGATCATGAACTCAGCTCCACTTCCCTGCCCGTTCCCCATAAAACCCCTTATCCCCTTATCGTTTAAGAAACTGTCTATTTCTGTCTTAAATTTATTCAATGTCCCAGCTTCCACAGCTCTCTGAGGCAGCAAATTCCACAGATTTACAACCCTCTGAGAGAAGAAATTTTTCCTCATCTGTTTTAAATGGGCGGCCCCTTATTCTAAGATCATGCCCTCTAGTTCTAGTCTCCCCCATCAGTGGAAACATCCTCTCTGCATCCACCTTGTCAAGCCCCCTCATAATCTTATACGTTTTGATAAGATCACCTCTCATTCTTTTGAATTCCAATGAATAGAGGCCCAACCTACTCAACCTTTCCTCATAAGTCAACCCCCTCATCCCCGGGATCAACCTTGTGAACCTTCTCTGAACTGCCTCCAAAGCAAGTATATCCTTTCATAAATATGGAAACCAAAACTGCACGCAGTATTCCAGGTGTGGCCTCACCAATACCCTGTATAACTGTAGCAAGACTTCCCTGCTTTTATACTCCATCCCCTTTGCAATAAAGGCCAAGATTCCATTGGCCTTCCTGATCACTTGCTGTACCTGCATACTAACCTGTTGTGTTTCATGCACAAGTATCTCCAGGTTCCGCTGTACTGTAGCACTTTGCAATCTTTCTCCATTTAAATAATAACTTGCTCTTTGTGTCCTCCTCACACATTGCTTTTCCTCCCATCTTCTGTGCTGTAAATTTCTATGATTCTATGATGTATGTTAAATGTTAAACCACATGCTGACCACAAAATTTAGAGTGATGAGGGAATGAGACTGCTGTTAACATGATTTAATTTTCTCAAATGGTGCTACTACAAGAGGGAGGGCCAAGTGTACAGAGAAAAACAGGCTCCTTGACAGTGGCTTCATCCTGTTTTCAAAGCCAGCCTTCAACTGTTTCTCCAAAAGGATATGGATTCAGCCACTACAACTGTGGATCATGATGGCAAGGCTATGATGGGTTACTCGAGAGTGATATTAAGAATCAACCAGATAGTGTGGGGCTGGAGTTACATATAGGCCAGGCCAGGTGGGGAGTCTGGTTCTCATCCAGTAGTGGTTTTATTAAATCTATCAGCTTTTTATACACTGTCCTGCTCCATCACCATAGTTCAGCATCTTCGTCTGCTTCAAATATTTATCCGATTTTCCCTTAAAAGTTGCAAAGATCTCTACCTCAATTATTTTACGTAGGAAAGCATTCTATGCTCTAACTATTCCCCGCAGAAAAATATTTCTCCTAACCTCCCTCCTCACTCTCTTATAATGAGGTGTCCAGAACTGGTCACAGTATTCTATGACTAACTAGTTATCATATTCAAATTTCTTTTCATTCTTTTTGGCTTCTTTTATTTTGGAAAAAAATACTTTAAGGGCTGGATTTTTGGCTTTGATGATTTCGGGGCAGTATTGATGGTGGGGCGGTAAAGTTTGTGCCCAGAAATAGTTTGCGCTCAGTCATCAAAATTTGGCAGCCGGGCCCTGCGTCTGGGACGCAGCACTAAGGGAGGCGTTGTACACCTCTCTTGGGCGTTAGCATGGGAAAATCCCGAGCTAAAGAGCCGGGCTGGGAGCGCTCCAATACATGCCTGGCTGGGGAGAAAAACCTGAAAAAAAAAACACAAAAACATTTCCAATACATAGCCCATGCCACCACAACATAAATCACAAACAAAATTAAAAGAAAAAACAATTACACTTACCTTAGGACTGCATTACTTACCTCTCTGCAGTCGGTATAGTTGGACCGCCCGATTTTCCAGGCGTTCACTGCGGGGCGCGCTTCGGGGCGTACGAGTCAGATGGGAGTCAAAAAGCTGGCTGATGTCGCAACCCGGGGCGTGCACACTGGCGCAGCTCTTCCAGGCGGTGCTGTTCTGCGCCGTCGCAAAACCGGCCCTGAAAACCCCCGCAGGGCTGACCGCCCACCCAGAAGACATCACCGCCGCCATTGCCACCAATCCGGGCCAAAAAACAGAGCACAAAGGACCGGAAAATCTGCCCCTTAAAGTCTGATTACATTTTTATCTCTGATTTTAATATTTTAAATATTTTTTTTGTTTAAATATTATTTGACTATTAATAATAGAGTGCACATCCAGGAAGATTAGGGAGAGGTTCTAATGCTAAAAGATGCATCTCTCATGAATACTTAGGTAGCTGCCTTAGAGGCCGTAGAACCCCAGAGGTTCGCAGCAAAAAGGGAGGCCATTCGAACCTCCGTGTCTGTGCCAGCTCTTTGCTTGAGCAATCCTAGACTAATACCACTACCCCATGCTTACCCAAAGCACTGTGTATCTTCCTCTGCTTGGGCTCCAATCTGCAAGAGGATTGGATGACAAGCACAGAGGTTCAGTGTCTTCATGCCTTCCCACCACAGATCAGTGAACAAGCTGAGGGTATGCTCAGCAGCAGTGGAATGACTAGAGATGATGCTGCTGCCCCTCATGATGTCTTGGAATGCAGCTTCAGATTCCCTCCTTAGACGACAGAACTGCTCGAAAGTGATAGTAGAGCAAATTGCAGGGACATTTCATCACCCAGAGCTTGGAGGCCATCTCTTACCTTAGAGACTCCCACTCAAACGGAGCAGCAAGCCAGCTCACTTACTTCAGCCATTCGGGAGGACCATGAGATGTAAGGATTGTAATATATAAAATATTTCCGTCACGGGTAAAACACACCGAGCACATATACACTGAGTGCTTGGAAGAGAAGGGATCTGGTTATAATTTATTTGCGGAGCGTTTCCTTGGGATGCTGTCAGATATTTTAGCTGAATAAAGAAAGATAGAACTTTCATTTATATAGCACCTCTCACATCTTCAAGGTAACCCAAAGTGCGCCACAACCACACAGCCATTAAATTACTTTTGAAGTGTAGTCACTGTTATATAGGCAAATGTGCCAGCCATTTTGTGTGCAGTAAGGTCCCTAAACGGCAAATGAGATAAATAACTTATTAAGGCATCATTATCTCAAGATATCGATTCTATACGCACGTTCGTTCTGAGGGTCAGGATGTATCGGAATTCGTTGCCGATCTAAGACGTCTAGCTGGACGGTATAAGTTCGAAACTGCGTTGGCAGACATGCTGCGGGACTTCTTTGTAAACATTATGGTGATCCTGCGTAATCTACTGGCGACGGAGACACTGGATTTGAACAAAGCCATCACGATTGCCCAATCATGCATGACGACGGACAAAAGCTTAAAGCAGATATAATTGAAAAATCGGAACGCGGCAAGTATTGTAAACAAGATAGTATCGTAGTTTCGCAGAGCTGCATATGCCAGGGCCTACCCGACTGCGTACGCGAAACTTGTGGCTGCTCAAAGTCCACCAATGGGAATGAATCCGATATCACCGTGTTGGCGTTGCGGGGGAAATCATCGGCATCATCAGTGTCAGTTTAAACAGTATATTTGGAAAGGCTGTTCGAGAGTGGGGCATCTCCAGTGCATGTGTGCTGCGACACACCAAATGGAGGATGATGATCAGTCTAGCGCAGATCCGGATATGCAATCCGAGATACCAGAGGAGGAAGTGTATGGATTGTATTCGTTCCTAACAAAGAGCCAACCGATAATGATTAATGTAAAACTTAATGGTGTGCCGGTATTGATGGAATTGGACACGGCTGCGAGTCAATCAATAATGAACCAGAGGACATTCAACAGGCTGTGGGATACTAAGGCAGTGAGACCTAAGCTGAGTCCAGTCAATGCCAAGTTGCGTACATACACTAAAAAACTCATAACAGTGATTGGCAGTGCAGTAATCAAGGTGTCGTATGATGGTGTGGTTCACGATTTACCGTTATGGATTGTTCCAGGCAATGGTCCAATGCTGTTCAGCAGGAACTGGTTAGAAAAAATCAAATGGAACTGGAACGAGATCAAAGCATTGTCGTCGGAGGAGGTTACTCCATGTGCTCAAGTGCTGAGCAAGTTTCCCTCGCTGTTTGAACCAGGCATCGGCTATTTTACGGGAGCCAAGGTGCAGATCCACGTGGACTCAGATGCAAGACCTGTCCATCATAAAGCTCAGGCAGTTCCATACATGATGAGGGAGAATGTCGAAATCGAACTGGACAGACTCTCCAGCGTGAAAGGATCACATCACCGGTCGAATTTAACGAATAGGCCAGCCCCATTGTTCCCGTGTTAAAAAGTGATAGCACTGTCAGGATTTGTGGAGAAGACCAATACCTGTTACCGAAGGCTGATGACCTGTTTGCAAGACTAGCGGGGGGGGGAAGTCGTTCACCAAACTGGATCTGACATCGGCCTACATGATACAGGAGCTGGTCGACACATCAAAGAAACTTACGTGCATCAACACTCATAAAGGACTGTTTATCTACAACAGGTGCCCTGCAGCCATATTTCAGAGGAACATGGAGAGTCTGCTGAAATCCATCCCCAGAACTGTCATGTTCCAAGATGACATATTGGTCGTGACTCCGCCGAACATCTGAACAACTTGGAAGAAGTTGTACATTGTCTGGACAAAGTAGGACTCAATGCTCGAAGTGCGTCTTCATGGCATCGTTAAAAACAGCACTGGGCCCTGACTCTGTTAAGTATGTCAAGGAGGCTCAAGTACATGGGGCGATCCGGTCCAAACTGACCCCCGTCGGACAGGATTCCTCATCGGCGCCAAGCCCCGAAACCTCCCTGGGGAGCCAGTGCCTCACAACTTGAGCCTCCTCTGGGAAATCCCGTCCGTGCCTTTCCATTCTGCACGGAGGGAGTTCCTGTATGGGCTGCTCTTGCACTCTCCAAGATGCCATCCTCGTCTGCCATCCAAACACGCCATGGTGCACCATCTTGCCGTCCGGAGGAGGCGGGGGTCCCCAATGGAGTGCTCTTACGCAGGAGTCTTCCCTTTATTTATTGGGGATTTGGCCTGGAGGGTGTTGCATGGAGCAGTCCCACACTCCTGATCTTTGGGCACCCTGTGTGGAGGGGAGCAGGCAGGTCAGAAAGCCTCCTCGTAGGACTGCTCCAGGGCGTGGCCAAGAGGGCCATCAGCCGGTCGAGGCAGCGGGCGGTCTAGGGGGTCCTTCAGCCCGACTGCCTGCCTCTCTTCCACGGTTACATCTGAGCCAGGGTGTCCCTGGAGATGGAGCACGCGGTGTCCACCGGTACTCTCGCAGCCTTCCACGAGAGATGGGCGCCGGAGGGACTGGAGTGCATCATCACCCCCGACAACCACATTTTAATTTGATCCTTAATGTTTAAAGTTTAATTTGTCTATGTTTGTCGGTTTTAGTGCCACCTCCCCCTTTTAGCCAGGGGCACTTGTATAATTTGTGTTTTTGGTGCCCTCAAAAAAAAACAATGGGGCACTTTATTATGTCTGTAGTGTACTTATGAATGACTCCACGAGGCAATGTGTTGTACTCAAACTGTAGTGACCTTGGTCCTTTACTCATAACTCCAGAGTGAGACAGCTGCATGGTGGCTCCCCTTTTATACAGCCCCTGCCACCAAGGCAGGAAACCCCGTTCTCCACCAGTTGCACCCTCTAGTGGTGCCAGCATGTATATTCACAGTGTAAACCTTATTGATAGTACATCAGGTAAACAAGTCTCCATCTTATGCAACCATACAGTGACTATACAGAGAGTTTATCTATAGTCCGCATGTATAACATCACTCTCCCCCAAGTCCTTTGTGCCAATTACCTTTGCACTATGTGCTCTGGCTTAGCTCTCCCCAGACTTAAGTGCCAATAGCCATTGCACCTTGGCTGTGCTTTGGCTTGGCTCTCTCCCTGTTAACCCCCAAGTCCTTTTGCCACAACATTGGGTAGTGGTTACCAGTTTGGATGGTTCGATGATGCAATGGAGGTTCCAGTGGGTTCTGGGTGTGATCCATGTGTGTGTCCATGGCTACATACATCCATTTTTCCCCCCCACAGATCATGCAGCTGGCCCGTTACATTAACATACAGGATCAGACACAGTGCAAGTACAAAGAAAGGAAGAAAAAAAAATTTTTTTTCAGTTTTATTGTGACACCTTGGTTCAATGACTTACATTCACTACGTTTTATGGTCATGCGCCAGGATTGGGTAGATTACATAATTAGTTCAGACATGGTCAGTACTGAGGTAGCAGTACAGGTATGCGAGGACGCTTGTTCCAGAGCAACCGGATGGGGTCCTAGTCATCTGATAGCGGCGCTGCGCCCCCTGCTAGCAGGGTGGCCTTGGTTTGCTCACCTTGCCAGGACTCAGGGCCTTTGCCGTTGTCTAGTGATGGGCAGAGC
Organism: Pristiophorus japonicus; assembly: GCF_044704955.1. Classification (NCBI taxonomy): domain Eukaryota; kingdom Metazoa; phylum Chordata; class Chondrichthyes; family Pristiophoridae; genus Pristiophorus; species Pristiophorus japonicus. The sequence continues at coordinate 200,489,529 of NC_091988.1, forward strand.
CACAGATGTGTGTGGACTCCCTGTCCTCCTTTGAGGGCTGCAGAGTCTTCTGCCTGCTCTCTAACAGTGTTGGGAACCTGGCTGATCCAGGTCCTGTTTGGGGAACTCGTTGGTTCTGACCTTTCGCTCCTGGACATGGCCGAGGTAGCGACTGGGTCTGGGGGCTGCACCATCTCCACCGGGGTGGTGGGCAATGGTGGCCGACTGCGCGTATTGGCGGTGTTTCCGTTTCCAGGTCCATGGCGACTGGTGCCATCGGGTGCGTGCAGCGTGGGATAGACCTGGGGCAGGGCATCTTTACCCTTCCGAATTCGCTTGCTTGCTACTTTTGGGGACACTCTATTACCGACATCTCGCAACATTTTGATCTTTACATTCTAAATTGGTTCGTTACATTGATTGCCATGCATACAATGTCTCTTTAAATTCAGTTGGTTGCAGGTCTCCTTTAAGAGAACCCTGCCATGCCACTCTGCACCTCGCTGCAGCAGGGACGCCATTTTGTCTCTGTCCTCGAGGTCGACTACCTTGATCCTTCTCTCCCGCGATTCTGCCACAAAAGCTGGAAGAGTGCCTGTGAATTCGATCTTCCTCCCCAGGAGTCCTGCCACTGGAGCCGGGAAGATACTTTTAGATCGTTCCGGTCAGATCATTGCCACATAGTCATGATGGATGGTCTGTGCCTCAGGTGCTGCACTGGCCTGTTCTCTGGTGCCAGGCCCAAGCGAAGGTGAGGTTTTGCTCTGCCTCTGAGCACGGGGGGCATCGATTGCTGGAGTGAAGAGGTCTTTCCATTTCCACTGGATCTTCCCCATCCACCTTCTTCTGAGTAGCATTGGCAACAATCCACAGAGGTACCTTGTGCACCATGCCATAATGGATTACACTTCCGCACTACTAAGGACTGAGATCAGCTCCTTGGTGTAGGTGCACAACTTTTCCTGTACTGGAACCAGCTTAGGTCGTTTTTCGTTCCATAGCATCTCGAAGGCATCCTGGCTCATCACTGACTGGCTCGCTCCCGTGTCCACTTCCATGAAGACTGGAACGCCATTTATCGTAACTTCCATCTTCATTGGAGGACAATCGGTGGTGCAGGTATACACTCCATACACTTCTTCTTACATAGAAACGTAGAAAATAGGTGCAGGAGTAGGCCATTTGGCCCTTTGAGCCTGCACCACCATTCGATAAGATCATGGCTGATCATTCCCTCAGTACCCCTTTCCTGTTTTCTCTCCATACCCCTTGATCCCTTTAGCCGTAAGGGCCATATCTAACTCCTTCTTGAATATATCCAATGAACTGGCATCAACAACTCTCTGCGGCAAGGAATTCCACAGGTTAACAACTCTCTGTGTGAAGAAGTTTCTCCTTATCTCAGTCCTAAATGGCCTACCCCTTATCCTAAGACTGTGTCCCCTGGTTCTGGACTTCCCCAACATCGGGAACATTCTTCCCGCATCTAACCTGTCCCGTCCAGTCAGAATCTTATATGTTTCTATGAGATCCCCTCTCATCCTTCTAAACTCCAATGTATAAAGGCCCAGTTGATCCGGTCCCTCCTCATATGTCAGTCCGGCCATGCCGGGAATCAGTCTGGTGAACCTTCACTGCACTCCCTCAATAGCAAGAACGTCCTTCCTCAGATAAGGAGACCAAAATTGAACACAATATTCCAGGTGAGGCCTCACCAAGGCCCTGTACAACTGCAGTAAGACCTCCCTGCTCCTATACTCAAATCCCCTAACTATGAAGGCCAACATACCATTTTCCTTCTTTACTGCCTGCTGCACCTGTATACCAACTTTCAATGACTGATGAACCATGACACCCAGGTCTCGTTGCACCTCCCCTTTTCCTAATCTGCCACCATTCAGATAATATTCTGTCTTCGTGTTTTTGCCCCCAAAGTGGATAACCTCACATTTATCCACATTATACTGCATCTGCCATGCATTTGCCCACTCACCTAATCTGTCTAATTCACCCTACAGCCTCTTAGCGTCCCCCTTACAGCTCACACCGCCACCCAGTTTAGTGTCATCTGCAAACTTGGAGATATTACACTCAATTCCTTCATCCAAATCATTGATGTATATTGTAAAGAGCTGGGGTCCCAGCACTGAGCCCTGCGGCACTCCACTGGTCACTGCCTGCCATTCTGAAAAGGACCCGTTTGTCCCGACTCTGCTTCCTGACTGCCAACCAGTTCTCTATCCACGTCAGTATATTACTCCCAATACCATGTGCTTTGATTTTGCACACCAATCTCTTGTGTGGGACCTTGTCAAAAGCCCTTTGAAAGTCCAAATACACCACATCCACTGGTTCTCCCTTTTCCACTCTACTGGTTACATCCTCAAAAAATTCCAGAATTTTTGGGGCTTGGGGCTGAGCTGCCTCTCTGGCCAAATCATCATACTCCCCACTGGATTCAAAGTCATCTACCGACTCCTCTGCTAGACGGTGAATCGTATTTCTTTTACACGTACGCTGGAGGTGGCCGTTCATGTTACTGGCTTTGCATATGTACTTAGCAAACCGACAATGGTGAGCCCTCCGCAACACCAGCATGGTGTTACTCGATTCGCACCCCTCAGCAGACTCTGAGTTCTGGAATCCTGAGGTCAGTGCTCTCTGCCCTGGGCAGAACCATGTTCTACAGTCTTGCCTGTGGAAGGCACCATTCTGTGTTCAGTACTTGCCCGGTTTGAGTCCACAGGATGAATAATTTGCTTGGCACTGCAGGTCGAAGTCATAAACACCTGACTGATGCTGATGGCCTTCTGCAGGTTGCCTGTGGCGTCGGCAGATAATAGATTGTGAAGGAGGCCCTCGTGGCCAATTCCTATAACAAAGATGTCTCGCAATGCTTCGTTGCGGTGCATGCCAAAATCACACGGTGCTGCTATCTCCTGGCCCTCAGGTCTGTGGTGAGTGTAGAATCCGTGCCTGGCCGTGAGGATGCTCTCTTTTGGTTTTAGGTGATCACGAATTAGTTCAGTCAGTGCATCGTATGTCTTATCCTTGGCCTTCGTGGATGCCAGCAAGTCCCTGATGAAGCGGCAGACCTCGGGCCCACAACTGGTCAGCAGTATAGCCTTGCGCTTCTCCGCCGACGTGTCCATATCCCCTGCCAGGTCATTTGCCATGAAATATAGCTCAAGCCTTTCTGTGAAGGCATCCCAATCATCACCCTCTGCAAAGTCTTTTAGGGTGCCAAAGGAAGCCATAATCGCGTGAAAGTCCATATTCTCGTCGCCAGTTATTATGTCTGTAGTGTACTAATGAATGACTCCACGAGGCAATGTGTTGTACTCAAACTGTAGTGACCTTGGTCCTTTGCTCATAACTCCAGAGTGAAGCAGCCGCATGGTGGTTCCCCTTTTATACAGCCCCTGCCACCAGGGCAGGAAACCCCGGTCTCCACCAGTTGCACCCTCTAGTGGTGCCAGCATGTATATACACAGTGTAAACCTTATTGATAGTATATCAGGTAAACAAGTCTCCATCTTATGCAACTATACAGTGACTACACAGAGAGTATAGCTATAGTCTGCATACATAACGCACATGAAAAGTTTTTGGCGGGTGATCCCCGTTTAATCAGGGTGCACTTGTTTAATGTTCACAACTAAAATAGTTGTAGAGCTTTTGAGTCAGGCGTTGGTGTGCGTGGTGTCAGGCTGCGACTTTCCGTCTTCAGACCCTGCAGAGATACCTGTACGTCGAGCACCCTCCTAGATGGTGTGCGCTGGCGACGTATTTCATCTGCCAGCTGTACTGCCTCAACTATGACACACAGCTGCTGTTTGTGAACCTGGAGGCATCAGGACCACCACGCGGGGGATGCCTGTCTTTTAACAGAAACTTATCAGGGTGTGGAACAGAGTCGCCACCAAGTGCAATGGTTTGAAGCTTCCTACAGTTCTTTAAAAGTGGTGAGGTGAGAATGATGTTGCTGCAGTTCTCCCCCGTCTGGAGTGGTGGCTGTCCTTCGGGAGCCGCTGCTCAGAAATCCATACCTCCACAACCGCTGTTTTAGGTGGCAGATGGATGAGAGGACTGTGTCTAGCAAGGTGACCAGGGTTAGGAACCTGCTCGATGGCGGAGGAGCGGGCTGGATGGCGCCAGACGAGCTGGCACAGCGCCTATCCTGGGCCGACGTCCGGCACGCGGCCAATGCCATTGAGTTGCTAAAACAGCACTGGGCCCTGACTCTGTTAGGTGAGCCGAGGAGGCTCAAGCAAGTGGGGCGATCCCTTCCGAACTGACTCCTGTCTGGACGGAATTCTTCATCAGCGCCAATCCCCGAAACCTTCCTCGGGAGCCGACGTCTCACAACTTGAGCCTCCTCCGGGAAATCCCCTCCATGCCTTTCAGTTCTGCGCAGAGGGGATTCCTGTACAGGCTGCTCTTGCACACTCTCCATATTGCCATCCTCGTCTGCCATCTGGACATGCCATGGCGCACTATCTTGCCGTCCGGAGGAGGCGGGGATCCCCAATGGAGTGCTCTCTATGCAAGAGTCCTCCCTTTATTTATTGAGGACTTGGCCTGGAGAGTGTTGCATGGAGCAGTCCCGTGCAATAAGTTTTTAAGTTCACGGGCACCCAGGCCGCCTGTAATTTCTGCGGTCAAGAGGAGTCCGTGTTCCAGATTTATGTCGAATGTATGAGGTTGCAGCCCCTTTTCCAATATTTGAAGAGGCTGCTCCTGAAATTCTGGTTGCACTTCAGTCCCACAATCCTGATCTTTGGGCACCTGTGCAGAGGGGAGTGGGCAGGTCGGAAGGCCTCCTCATTGGACTGCTCCTGGGCATGGCCAAGGTGGCCATCAACCGGTCCAGGCAGCGGGCAGTCGAGGGGACCGTTCAGCCTGACTGCCTGCCTCTCATGCCAGGTTACATCCGAGCCAGGGTGTCCCTGGAGATGGAGCGTGCGGTGTCCACCGGTGCGCTCGTGGCCTTCCGCAAGAGGTGGGCGCCGGAGGGACTGGAGTGCATCATCAACCCCGGCAACCAAATTTTAATTTGACTGAAGTTACTGTCTAAAGTTAATTTGTTTAATTATGTCAGTTTTAGAGCCCCCCACCCCACCGCCTTTAATCAGGGGGCACTTGTATTAATGTTTCTACATAAAATAGTTGTAGAGCTGTTGAGTCAGGCATTGGTGTGTGTGTTACGTCTTGAATATAGAGTCAGACTAGGTACTGCAAGCTCAAAGTAAGGTGTGACCGTAGTCCTTTATTACAGATCTCAGAGTGCCTCTCCAGCCTGTGAGGCCTCCTTATATACAGGTGCTGCCAAGGGATTGTGGGATCCCTTGGGACTCCAGAGGATAAGCCCTCTGGTAGTTAGACATGGTATTTACAGGTTTACATATATAACAACACTCCCCCCGCCAAAGTCAATAGTGTAACCATTTACAATGTGAGTCGATCTGGGGCCTTCCTTTACCTGATTGATTGTCTCGGTGCAAATGCTGGTTTTGGTGAGTCGTTTGTTGGGCCCTCGTTGGGCTGCTGCACAGCTGGCCAAGCTGGGCTGCTGGAGATGGTGAGTTCTGCTGGGCTGCTGCGAGTGATGGGTTCTGCTTTGTGGTCAACCGCTAGGTCGGTTGCCACTTGTGTATGTGTTGGAAGGTCGAAAAAGGTGGAGTCTATTGTGGGTTGTTCTGGATAGTCCGTAAATCTGAGTTTGGTTTGGTCCAACTGTTTCCTGCAGGTGAGTCCATTTGAGAGTTTGACCACAAACACCCTATTCCCTCCTTTCTTTGGCCAGAACAGTGCCAGGAAGCCACTTGGGACCTTGCCATAGTTCAACACAAATACAGGATCATTTATCTCAATTTAACGTGACACATGATATGTATTCTGTTGAAGCCGCCTGCTCTCTACCTGTTCGTGTAGATCAGGGTGGACTAACGAGAGCCTTGTCTTAAATGCCCTTTTCGTGAGCAGTTCAGTGGGAGGGACCCCAGTGAGTGAGTGAGGTCTTGTGCGGTAACTGAGCAGGACTCAGGATAAGTGAGTCTGCAGTGAGCCTTCAGTTATCCTTTTCAGGCTCTGCTTAATTGTTTGAACTGCTCGTTCTGCCTGACCGTTGGACGCTGGTTTAAGTGGGGCAGATGTGACATGTTTGATCCCATTGCGGGTCATGAACTCCTTGAACTCGGCACTGGTAAAGCACAGCCCATTGTCACTTACAAGGACATCAGGCAGGCCGTGCGTGGCAAACATGGCCCGTAGGCTTTCAATGATGACAGCGGACGTGCTTGCCAACATTATCACACATTCAATCCATTTGGAGTACGCATCTACAACCACTAAGAACATTTTTCCCAAGAATGGGCCTGCATAGTCGACATAGACCCTGGACCACGGTTTGGAGGGCCAGGACCATAAACTTAGTGGCGCCTCCCTGGGTGCATTGCTTAACTGTGAACATGTATTACATTTGTGCATCGATACCGGACCACCACACATGGGATCTGGCTATCGCTTTCATCATTACGATACCTGGGTGGGTGCTGTGGAGATCACTAATGAAAGTGTCCCTGCCCTTTTTTGGCACCACTACCCGATTTCCCCATAGGAGGCAGTCAGCCTGTATAGACATTTCATCATGGCGCCGCTGGTACGGCTTTATTTCTTCCTGCATCTCTAACGGGACACTGGATCAAAGTTTTTTTACTAAGGACAGTAAGGGGTCCTGGCTCGTCCAGGTTCTAATCTGTCGGGCGGTAACAGGTGATTGCTCATTCTCGAATACTTCCATTACCATAACTAAATCTGCGGACTGTGCGATCTCCACGCCTGTAGTGGGCAATGGCAGCCTACTGAGAGCATCGGCACAGTTTTCTGTGCCTCGTCTGTGGCGGATGGCGTAGTTGTATGCGGACAACGTGAGCACCAATCTCTGGATGCGGGCCGATGCATTCGTATTTATCCCCTTGCTTTCAGAAAAGAGGGATATAAGCGACTTATGGTTGGTTCCCAATTCAAGTTTGAGCCCGAACAGATATTGATACATTTTCTTTACCTCGTAAGCACACACTAACGCTTGTTTTTTCGATCATACTGTCGGCCCTCTTGGCCTTAGACAGACTTCTGGATGCATAAGCAACCGGTTGCAGTTTCCCAAATTCATTAGCTTGTTGCAATACACACCAGATCCCTTACGACAACACATCACATGCTAGTACCAAGCGCTTACATGGATCGTACAACACAAGCAATTTGTTTGAACATAACAGCTTCCTAGCTTTCTCAAAGGCATTTTCTTGGCGTTTACCCCATACCTATTCATCTCCTTTACTCAGTAAAGTGTGCAGGGGTTCTAACAATGTGCTAAGACCCGTTAAGATGTTACCAAAATATTGGAGTCCTAGAAACGACCGCAGTTCCGTCACATTCTGTGATCGTGGTACGTTTTTGATTGCCTCCATCTTCGAATCGGTGGGCCTGATGCCGTCCGCCGCGATTCTTCTCCCCAGAAACTCCACTTCAGGCGCCAGGAAAACGCATTTTGAGCGTTTTAGCCTGAGCCCCACACAATTAAGCTGACTAAGAACCTCCTCCAAGTTCTGCAGGTGCTCGACGGTGTCCCGACCTGTAACCAAGATGTCCTCCTGGAAGACCACGGTGCGCGGGACCGACTTCAGCAAGCTTTCCATGTTCCTCTGGAATATCGCTGCGGTCGATCGAATCCCAAACTGGCATCTGTTGTAAATGAAGAGACCTTTGTGCGTGTTGATGCAGGTGAGGCCTTTCGATGATTCCTCCAGCTCCTGCGTCAGGTTGACCAAGGTCAAATCCAGCTTCGTGAACGATTTCCCTCCCGCCAGCGTCGCAAATAGGTCTGCCTTTGGTAGCGGGTATTGATCGTGCAGTGAGAAACGATAGATAGTTACTTTGTAATCACCACAGATTCTGACGGTGCCGTCTCCCTTGAGGACTGGAACAATTGGACTGGCCCACTCATTGAATTCAATCGGCGAAATGATGCCCTCTCGTTGCAGCCTGTCCAGCTCGATCTCCACCCTCTCTCTCATCATGTAAGGTACCGCTCTCGCCTTGTGATGGATGGGTCGCGCCCCTGGAATCAAATGGATCTGCACTTTTGCTCCTTGGAACTTCCCGATGCCTGGTTCAAACAGCGAGGGGAACTTGTTTAGGACCTAGGCACATGAGATGGACGAAAGCGCTCGGACGTCGTCCCAGTTCCAGCCTATCTTTCCCAACCAGCACCTGCCGAACATTGTGGTGCCATCAACCGGTACCACCCAGAGTGATAATTCATGCACCGCTCCATCGTAGACCTTTATGGTAGCACTGCCGATTACGGGAATCAGTTCCTTTGTGTACATTCTCAATTTAGTACGAAAGGGAGTCAGGACTGGCCTTGAAGCCTTGCTGCACTACAATTTATCAAAAATCTTTTTGCTCATTATGGACTGGCTTGGCCCGTGTCCAGCTCCATGGACACAGGGAGTCCATTTAGTTCAATCTTCAGCATTATCGGGGGACACTTTGTGGTAAATGGGTGCATCCCATATACCTCTGCCTCCTCGGTCTGAGGCTCTGGTTCATCATGATCCATCGAAGATCTGTTCTCCTCTGCAATATGGTGGTTTGCAGGATTAGCAGGGTTTGCAGCTCGCCTGTACATTCGTTGGAGGTGTCCCATTGTTCCACAGCCCTTGCAAATGTATCCTTTGAAACAGCATGAATGGAAACGATGATCACCCCCGCAGCATCAACAAGGTGTTAATGGCCTTGTATTCACCACCCTTGAGGCTGGACTCTGAATCATCTGCGGACGTGCAGCTGCAGGCGTGTAAGTCCTGCCTTGTACATTTCAATTCGAAAATAACGTTACTTTGTTCACAGTACTTGCAGCAGCACTCGTGTGCTGAGAAATTTGTTTGGTATTGTCACTGGTGGTGATAAACTCCTGGGCTATCGCTATGGCTTTACTCAAGGTTGGGGTCTCTACAGTCAAAAGTTTGCGAAGTATTACTTTATGGCCAATGCCAAATATAAAGAAGTCCCTGAGCATGTGCTCCAAGTGTCCTTCAAATTCGCAATGTCCTGCAAGGCGCCTTAGCTCGGCACTTCCTGGCCTTTAGACCTCTTGTACGTGCAGAACCCATACCTCGCCATCAGAACGCTTTCCTTCAGGTTTAGATGCTCCCGGACCATTGTGCACAACTCATCGTATGACTTGTCTGTGGGTTTCGCTGGAGCAAGCAGATTTTTCATGAGGCCATACGTTGGTGCCCCGCAAACAGTGAGGAGGATCGCCCTTTGTTTGGCAGTGTTCGCTTCTCCTTCCAGCCCGTGGCCACGAAGTATTGGTTGAGTCACTCCACGAAGGTTTCCCAATCATCTCCCTCCAAAAAAAGGTTCTCTGCATTGTTGCAGTGGGGTTCGTCATTTGTATCTCGTCGCCAGTTGTTACGTCTTGAATAAAGAGTCAGACTAGATACTGCAAGCTCAAAGTAAGGTGTGACCGTAGTCCTTTATTACAGATCTCAGAGTGCCTCCCCAGCCTGTGAGGCCTCCTTATATACAGGTGCTCCCAAGAGATTGTGGGATTCATTGGGACTCCAGGGGATAAGCCCTCTGGTGGTTAGACATTGTATTTACAGGTTTACATACATAACAGTGTGCGCGAGCACCCAGGCTGTGACTTTCCGTCTTCAGACCCTGCAGAGATACCTGTACATCGAGCACCCTCTTAGATGGTGTGCGCTGGCGACGTATTTCTTCCACCAGCAGTACTACCTCAATTATGACACACAGCTCCTGTTTGTGAACGTGAGGCGTCAGGACCGCCATGCGGGGGCTGCCTCTCTTTTACCAGAAACTCATCAGGGTCTGGAACAGAGATGCCACCAAGCGTAGTTCTCCCCCGTCTGGAGTGGCGGCTGTCCTTTGGGAGCTGCTGCTCAGGAATCCATACCTCTAGGACAGTGGTTTTAGGTGGCAGGTGGATGAGAGGGCTGTGTTTGGCAAGGTGACCAGGTGCTCGATATCGGAGGAGCGGGCTGGATGGCACCAAAGGAACTGGCACGGCGCCTATCCTGGGCCGACGTTCAATGCGCGACCAATGCCATCGAGTCACTAAAAACAGCACTGTGCCCTGACTCCGTTAGGTGTGTTGAGGATGCTCAAGCACGTGGGGCGATCCCGTTCAAACTGACCCCCGTCCAGCCGGAATTCCTCATCGGTGCCAAGCCCCAAAACCTCCCTCAGGAGCCGGCGCCTCACAACTTGAGCCTCCTCCGGGAAATCCCCTCCATGCCTTTCAGTTCTGCGCAGAGGGGATTCCTGTATGGGCTGCTCTTGCACACTCTCCATGTTGCCATCCTTGTCTGCCATCCGGACACGCCATGGCGCACCATCTTGCCGTCCGGAGGAGGCGGGAGTCCCCAAAGGAAAGCTCTCTATGTGGAAGTTTTCCATTTATTTATTGGGGACTTGGCCTGGGGGGTGTTGCATGGAGAAGTCCCGTGCAATAAGTTTTTAAGTCGGTTCACGGGCTCCTGCGGTCTTGAGAAGTCCGTGTTCCATGTGGATGTTGTATGTGTGAGGTTGCAGCCCCTCTTCCATTATTTGAAGGGGCTGCTCTTCAAGTTCTGGTTGCACTTCTGTCCCGCAATCCTGATCTTTGGGCACCCTGTGCGGAGGGGAGCGGGCAGTTCGGAAGGCCTCCTCATAGGACTGCTCCTGGGCATGGCCAAGGTGGCCATCAACAGGTCCAGGCAGTGGGCGGTCGAGGGGGTCATTCAGCCCGACTGTCTACCTCTCTTCCACCGTTACATCCGAGCCAGGATGTCCCTGGAGATGAAGCACGCGGTGTCCACCGGTACGCTCACGGGCTTCCGCGAGAGGTGGGCACCAGAGGAACTGGAGTGCATCATCTGCCCCGCAAACAAATTTTAATTTGATTTGTTTTACGTCCAAAGTTTAATTTGTTTAATGTGTCGGTTTTAGTGCCCCTTTAGTAAGGGGGCATTTGATTTACATTTGTTTTTACAGGTGCAACAATATAGTTGTAGAGCTTTTGAGTTGGGAGTGGCTTAGCCAGTCACGTAATGTTCACAAGGTTTAATAAAACCCCAGACAGTTGCATTCGGGGAATCCACGATGAGGCAGGTGGCTGTGAGCCCGGTGGATGAACTGGTAATGTGTAGTGTGATTGTTAAACCTTTTGCTACGAATTCTTAAGCAAACATCCTATGAAGCAAATGCCATCGAGTCTCTAAAAACAGCACTGGGCCCTGACTCCGTTAGGTGTGTCGAGGATGCTCATGCACGTGGGCTATCCCGTCCGAACTGACCCCTGTCTGGCGAAGGTTGAACAGGTTCCCATTGGTTCTGTAGTTTAGTTCCACTACAGCGGTGAGATTGTTGACTGTGAGGCAGAGCATGGCAGCGAGGAAGATTGAGAAGAGTGTTGGGGAGATGACGCAGCCCTGTTTGACCCCGGTCCGCACGTGGATTGGGTCTGTAATGGATCGGTAACCAGGGGAACACCAGAGGTAACAATGTCGGAGTGGTTAGAGACACCATTGCAGGTGATTCTCTGGCTATGATGAGATAGATAAGAATGGAACCAGGCAAATGCAGTCCCACCCAGCTAGACGATGATGGAAAGGCGCTGGAGGAGGATGGAATGGTCAACTGTATCAAAGGCTGCAGACAGGTCGAGAAGGACGAGGAATGATAGTTTACCTTTGTCACAGTCACAAAGGATGTAATTTGTGACTTTGATAAGAGCTGTTTCGGTACTGTGGCAGGGGCGGAAACCTCATTGCAGGGATTCAAACATAAAGTTCAAGGAAAGATGGGCACGTTTTGAGAGGCGACAATGCGTTCAAGGACTTAGTCTATCTATCATAGTTCCTCGCCTATGAAAGTAAACTAGCACGAAATATAAAAACAGATAGCAAGAGATTCTACAAGTATATAAAAAGGAAAAGAGTGGCTAAAGTAAATGTTGGTCCCTTAGAGGACAAGAACGGGGAATTAGTTATGGGGAACATGGAGATGGCAGAAACTCTGAACAAATATTTTGTATCAGTCCTTACGGTAGAGGACACTAACAATATCCCAACAGTGGATAGTCAAGGGGCTATGGGAGGGGGAGGAACTTAACACAATCACAATCACAAAGGAGGTGATACTCAGTAAGATAATGGGACTAAAGGTGGATAAATCCCCTGGACCTGATGGCTTGCATCCTTGTATCTTAAGAGAAGGAACAGCAGGAATAGTGGATGCATTGATTGTAATTTACCAAAATTTCTTGGATTCTGGGGAGGTCCCAGCAGATTGGAAAACGGCAAATGTAACACCCCTATTTAAAAAAGGAGGCAGACAAAAAGCAGGAAACCAGTTAGCCTAACATCTGTGGTTGGGACAATGTTGGAGTCCATTATTAAAAAAGCAGTAGCAGGACATTTGGAAAAATTCAGTCAGGCAGAGTCAGCATGGCTTTATGAAGGGGCAGTCATGTTTGACAAATTTGCTGGAATTCCTTGAAGATGTAATGAACAGGGTGGATAAAGGGGAACCAATGGATGTGGTGTATTTAGACTTTCAGAAGGCATTTGGCAAGGTGCCACATAAAAGATTACTGCACAAGATAAAAGTTCACGGGGTTGGGGGTAATATATTAGCATGGATAGAGGATTGGCTAACTAACAGAAAACAGAGAGTCGGAATAAATGGTTCCTTCTCAGTTTGGCAATCAGTAACTAGTGGTGTGCCGCAAGGATCAGTGCTGGGGCCTCAACTATTTACAATCTATATTAATGATTTGGAAGAATTGACCGAGTGTAACACATCTAAGTTTGCTGATGATACAAAGATGGGAGGAAAAGCAATGTGTGAGGAAGACACAAAAAATCTGCAAAAGGACATAGACAGGCTAAGTAAGTGGGCAAAAATTTGGCAGATGGAGTATAATGGTGGAAAGTGTGAGGCCATGCACTTTAGCAGAAAAAAATCAAAGAGCAAGTTATTATTTAAATGGAGAAAAATTGCATTGTGCTGCAGTACAGCGAGACCTGGGGGTACTTGTGCATGAAACACAAAAAGTTAGTATGCAGGTACAGCAAATAATCGGGAAGGCACATGGAATGTTGGCCTTTATTGCAAGCGGAATAGAGTATAAAAGCAGAGAAACATAGAAACATAGAAAATAGGTGCAGGAGTAGGCCATTTGGCTCTTCGAGCCTGCACCACCATTCAATAAGATCATGGCTGGTCATTCCCTCAGTACCCATTTCCTGCTTTCTCTCCATACCTCCTTGATACCTTTAGCCGTAAGGGCCATATCTAACTCCCTCTTGAATATATCCAATGAACTGGCATCAACAATGCGGTAGGGAATTCCACAGGTTAACAACTCTCTGAGTGAAGAAGTTTCTCCTTATCTCAGTCCTAAATGGCCTACCCCTTATCCTAAGACTGTGTCCCCTGGTTCTGGACTTCCCCAACATCGGGAACATTCTTCCTGCATCTAACCTGTCCAGTCCCGTCAGAATCTTATGTTTCTATGAGATCCCCTCTCATCCTTCTAAACTCCAAAATATAAAGGCCCAGTTGATCCAGTCTCTCCTCATATGTCAGTCCAGCCATCCCGGGAATCAGTCTGGTAAACCTTCGCCGCACTCCCTCAATAGCAAGAATGTCCTTCCTCAGATTAGGAGACCAAAACTGAACACAATATTCCAGGTGAGGCCTCACCAAGGCCCTGTACAACTGCAGTAAGACCTCCCTGCTCCTATACTCAAATCCCCTAGCTATGAAGACCAACATACCATTTGCCTTCTTTATCGCCTGCTGTACCTGCATGCCAACTTTCAATGACTGATGAATCATGACACCCAGGTCCTGCTACAACTGTACAGGGTATTGGTGAGGCCACACCTACAGCACTGCTTACAGTTTTGGTCTCCGTATTTAAGGAAGGATACACTTGCATTGGAGGCTGTTCAGAGAAAGTTCACTAGGTTGTTTCCGGAGATGAGAGGGTTGACTTATGAAGATAGGTTGAGTAAGTTGGGCCTATACTCATTGGAGTTTAGAAGAATAAGAGGTGATCTTATCCAAACATATAAGATTATGAGGAGGCTTGACAAGGTGGATGCAGAGAGGATGTTTCCACTGATAGGGGAGAATAGAACTAGGGGGCATAATCTTAGAATAAGGGGCCACCCATTTAAAACTGAGATGAGGAGGAATTTCTTCTCTCGGAGGATTGTAAATCTGTGGAATTCGCTGTCTCAGAGAGCTGTGGAAGCCGGGGCATTTAATAAATTTAAGATAGAGGTAGAAATTTTCTTAATCGATAAGGGATTAAAGGGTTATGGGGAGCGGGCAGGGAAGTGGACCTGAGTCCATGATCGGATCAGCCATGATTGTATTAAATGGCGGAACAGGCTTGAGGGCCGTATGACCTACTCCTACTCCTATTTCTTATGTTATGTTCTCATAAAAGGGTGATTGAGATGGGGCAGTAATTTGCAAGGACGGAGGGGTCAAGAATTTTTTTTTTGAGGAGATGGGTGATGACAGCAGATTTGAAGGAGAGGGGAACAGTACCTGAGGAGAGAGAACCGTTAACAATATCAGCTAACATGGGAGGCAGAAAAGGATGGTCAGCAGATTTAGTGAGAATGGGGTTGAGGAAGCAGGAAGTGGGTCTCATGAACAAGATGAGCATGGAGAGGTTATATGGGAAGATCAGAGAGAAACCGAAGAAAGATGCGGGTTGAGGACTAGGGCAGGGGGCAATCTTAAAGAAAGTTTGGCCCAGTGGGCTAGGGGAAGGAAGCGAATTGGCAGAGGCAATTGATCGGATGGTCTCAATCTTAGAGACAAAGAAGTCCATGAGCTCCTCGCACGTTGTTGGAGGTAAGGGTGGAGGAAACAGGGGAGAGGAACTTAAGAAGACTGTTTGCAGTAGAGAAAAGAAGCCGCAGGTTATCTTTGCATTCAAGAATGATCCTGGAATAGTGAGCCGTTTTGCTAGACGACAGCAGTCAGTCGAGGAGGCGCGAGTCCGGGGTCGGCGAGAGGCCTATAAAGGCCAGCGGGAGTCAGGCAGTTCGAGCGGTCAGTTGAGGAGGCGGGAGCTCGGAACAGCGCGAGTCCGGGTTCGGCGAGAGGCCTATAAAGGCCAGCGGGAGTCAGGCAGTTCGAGCAGTCAGTCGAGGAGGCGGGAGCTTGGAGCAGCACGAGTCCGGGTTCGGCGAGAGGCATGCTTGTGCAGCTACAGGGAGAAGGCAAAAAAGAAGTAGAAAGAAACAGAAAGGTGACGTCACAGCCAAAGAGGTAAGTGATTGGCTGGTGATTGATGAGTAGATTTTCTATTTTCTCTTCTATAACAGTGAGTAAACTTTAGCATTGTTGTTGCCAATTTAAGTGTATCTAAGGGTTAAGTCATGGCAGGAGAGCTCGGTCACGTGTTATGCGCCTCCTGTACCATGTGGGAACTCAGGGACACCGACGACTACGTATGCGGGAAGTGTATCCGCCTCCAGCTCCTGACAGACCGCGTTGCGGAATTAGAGCTGAGGGTGAATTCACTCTGGAGCATCCACGATGCTGAGAATGACGTGAATACCACGTTTAGTGAGTTGGTCTTACCGCAGGTGAAGGGTCCACAGCCAGCTAGGGAATGGAAGACCAGCAGGAAGAGCAGTGCAAGAAAGGTAGTGCAGGGGTCCCCTGCAGACATCCCCCTGAAAAACAGATACACCGTTTTGAGTAATGTTGAGGGGGATGACTCATCAGGAGAGGGCAGCAGCAGTCAAGTTCATGGCACCGTGGCTGGCTCTGCTGCACAGGAGGCAAGAAAAAGAGTGGGAGAGCGATAGTGATAGGGGATTCGATAGTAAGGGGAATAGATAGGCGTTTCTGCGGCCGCAACCGAGACTCCAGGATGGTGTGTTGCCTCCCTGGTGCAAGGGTCAAGGATGTCTCGGAGCGGGTGCAGGACATTCTGAAAAGGGAGGGTGAACAGCCAGTTGTCGTGGTGCGCATTGATACCAACGATATAGGCAAAAAAAGGGCTGAGTTCCTACGAGATGAATTTAAGGAGCTAGGAGCGAAATTAAAACGTAGGACCACAAAAGTAGTAATCTCAGGATTGCTACCAGTGCCACGTGCTAGTCAGAGTAGGAATCGCAGGATAGCTCAGATGAATACGTGGCTTGAGCAGTGGTGCAGCAGGGAGGGATTCAAATTCCTGGGGCATTGGAACTGGTTCTGGGGGAGGTGGGACCAGTATAAACCGGACGGTCTGCACCGAGACACGACCAGAACCAATGTCCTAGAGGGAGTGTTTGCTAGTGCTGTTGGGGAGGAGTTAAACTAATATGGCAGGGGGATGGGAACCAATGCAGGGAGACAGAGGGAAACAAAAAGGAGACATGAGCAAAAGACAGAAAGGAGATGAGTAAAAGTGGAGGGCAGAGAAACCCAAGGCAAAAAAACAAAAAGGGCCACTGAATGTAAAGGGGCTGCAGGAGGGGTCAAAACTAAAAATCATGGTTTAAAAACTAGTATTAAAACACTCTACCTAAATGCACGCAGCATTCGAAATAAAGTAAACGAGTTGACGGCACAAATCATTACAAATGGGCATGATTTGGTGGCCATTACAGAAACGTGGTTGCAGGGGGGCCAAGACTGGGAATTAAACATACAGGGGTATCTGACGATTCGGAAAGATAGACAAGAAGGGAAAGAAGGTGCGGTAGCTCGGTTAATAAAGGATGATATCAGGGCAGTTGTGAGAGACGATATTGGCTCTAATGAACAAAATGTTGAATCATTGTGGGTGGAGATTAGAGATAGTAAAGGGAAAAAGTCACTGGTGGGCGTAGTTTATAGGCCCCCAAATAATAACTTCACGGTGGGGCGGGCAATAATCAAGGGAATAATGGAGGCATGTGAAAAAGGAACGGCAGTAGTCATGGGGGATTTTAACCTACATATCGATTGGTCAAATCAAATCGCACGGGGTAGCCTGGAGAAGGAATTCATAGAATGCATACGGGATTGTTTCTTAGAACAGTATGTTACAGAAGCTACAAAGGAGCAAGCTATCTTAGATCTGGTCCTGTGTAATGAGACAGGAATAATAAACGATCTCCGAGTAAAAGATCCTCTCGGAATGAGTGATCACAGTATGATTGAATTTGTAATACAGATTGAGGGTGAGGAAGTAGTGTCTCAAGCGAGCGTACTATGCTTAAACAAAGGGGACTAGAGTGGGATGAGGGCAGAGTTGGCTAAAGTAGACTGGAAACACAGACTAAACGGTGGCATAATTGAGGAACAGTGGAGGACTTTTAAGGAGCTCTTTCATAGTGCTCAACAAAAATATATTCCAGTGAAAAAGGGCGGGAAGAGAAGGGATAACCAGCCGTGGATAACCAAGGAAATAAAGGAGAGTATCAAATTAAAAACCACTGTGTATAAGGTGGCCAAGGTTAGTGGGAAAATAGAAGATTGGGAAAATTTTAAACGACAGCAAAGAATGACTAAGAAAGCAATAAAGAAAGGAAAGATAGATTACGAAGGTAAACTTGCGCAAAACATAAAAACAGATAGTAAAAGCTTTTACAGATATATAAAACGGAAAAGAGTGACTAAAGTAAATGTTGGTCCCTTAGAAGATGAGAAGGGGGATTTAATAATGGGAAATGTGGAAATGGCTGAGACCTGAAACAATTATTTTGCTTCGGTCTTCACAGTGGAAGACACAGAAACCATGCCAGAAATTGCTGGTCACAGGAATGTGGGAAGGGAGGACCTTGAGACAATCACTATCACTAGGGGGGTAGTGCTGGACAGGCTAATGGGACTCAAGGTAGACAAGTCCCCTGGTCCTGATGAAATGCATCCCAGGTTATTAAAAGAGATGGCGGAAGTTATAGCAGATGCATTCGTTATAATCTACCAAAATTCTCTGGACTTTGGGGAGGTACCAACGGATTGGAAAGCAGCTAATGTAACGCCTCTGTTTAAAACAGGGGGCAGACAAAAGGCAGGTAACTCTAGGCTAGTTAGTTTAACATCTGTAGTGGGGAAAATGCTTGAAACTATCATTAAGGAAGAAATAGCGGGACATCGAGATAGGAATAGTGCAATCAAGCAGACGCAGCATGGATTCATGAAGGGGAAATCATGTTTAACTAATTTACTGGAATTCTTTGAGGATATAACGAGCATAGAAACATAGAAAATAGGTGCAGGAGTAGGCCATTCAGCTCTTCTAGCCTGCACCGCCATTCAATTTCATGGCTGAACATGCAACTTCAGTACCCCCTTCCTGCTTTCTCGCCATACCCCTTGATCCCCCTAGTAGTAAGGACTTCATCTAACTCCCTTTTGAATACATTTAGTGAATTGGCCTCAACTACTTTCTGTGGTAGAGAATTCCACAGGTTCACCACTCTCTGGGTGAAGACGTTTCTCCTCATCTCGGTCCTAAATGGCTTACCCCTTATCCTTAGACTGTGACCCCTGGTTCTGGACTTCCCCAACATTGGGAACATTCTTCCTGCATCTAACCTGTCTAAACCCGTCAGAATTTTAAACGTTTCTGTGAGGTCCCCTCTCATTCTTCTGAACTCCAGTGAATACAAGCCCAGTTGATCCAGTCTTTCATGATAGGTCAGTCCCACCATCCCGGGAATCAGTCTGGTGAACCTTCGCTGCACTCCCTCAATAGCAAGAATGTCCTTCCTCAAGTTAGGAGACCAAAACTGTACACAATACTCCAGGTGTGGCCTCACCAAGGCCCTGTACAACTGTAGCAACACCTCCATGCCCCTGTACTCAAATCCCCTCGCTATGGAGGCCAACATGCCATTTGCTTTCTTAACCGCCTGCTGGACCTGCATGCCAACCTTCAATGACTGATGTACCATGACACCCAGGTCTCGTTGCACCTCCCCTTTTCCTAATCTGTCACCATTCAGATAATAGTCTGTCTCTCTGTTTTTACCACCAAAGTGGATAACCTCACATTTATCCACATTATACTTCATCTGCCATGCATTTGCCCACTCACCTAACCTATCCAAATCACTCTGCAGCCTCATAGCATCCTCCTCGCACCTCACACTGCCACCCAACTTAGTGTCATCCGCAAATTTGGAGATACTACATTTAATCCCCTCGTCTAAATCATTAATGTACAGTGTAAACAGCTGGGGCCCCAGCACAGAACCTTGCGGTACCCCACTAGTCACTGCCTGCCATCTGAAAAGTACCCATTTACTCCTACTCTTTGCTTCCTGTCTGACAACGAGTTCTCAATCCATGTCAGCACACTACCCCCAATCCCATGTGCTTTAACTTTGCACATTAATCTCTTGTGTGGGACCTTGTCGAAAGCCTTCTGAAAGTCCAAATACACCACATCAACTGGTTCTCCCTTGTCCACTTTACTGGAAACATCCTCAAAAAATTCCAGAAGATTTGTCAAGCATGATTTCCCCTTCACAAATCCATGCTGACTTGGACCTATCATGTCACCTCTTTCCAAATGCGCTGCTATGACATCCTTAATAATTGATTCCATCATTTTACCCACTACTGAGTTCAGGCTGACCGGTCTATAATTCCCTGTTTTCTCTCTCCCTCCTTTTTTAAAAAGTGGGGTTACATTGGCTACCCTCCACTCGATAGGAACTGATCCAGAATCAATGGAATGTTGGAAAATGACTGTCAATGCATCCGCTATTTCCAAGACCACCTCCTTAAGTCCTCTGGAATGCATGGTGGATAAAGGTGTACCGATGGATATGGTGTATTTAGATTTCCAAAAGGCATTCGATAAGGTGCCACACAAAAGGTTACTGCAGAAGGCAAAGGTACGCAGAGTCAGTGGAAATGTATTGGCATGGATAGAGAATTGGCTGGCTACCAGAAAGCAGAGAGTCGGGATAAATGGGTCCTTTTCAGGTTGGAAATCGGTGGTTAGTGGTATGCCACAGGGATCGGTGCTGGGACCACAACTGTTTACAATAAATACATAGATGACCTGGAAGAGGGGGCAGAGTGTAGTGTAACAAAATTTGCAGATGACACAAAGATTAGTGGGAAAGCGGGTTGTGTAGAGGACACAGAGAGGCTGCAAAGAGATTTAGATAGGTTACGCGAATGGGCTCAGGTTTGGCAGATGGAATACAATGTCGGAAAGTGTGAGGTCATCCACCTTGGGAAAAAAAACAGTAAAGGGGAATATTATTTGAATTGCAGAGGGACCTGGGGGTCCTTGTGCATGAATCCCAAAAAGTTAGTTTGCAGGTGCAACAGGTAAATCAGGAAGGCAAATGGAATGTTGGCCTTCATTGCGAGAGGGATGGAGTACAAAAGCAGGGAGGTCCTTCTGCAACTGTGCAGGGTATTGGTGAGGCCGCACCTGGAGTACTGCGTGCAGTTTTGGTCACCTTACTTAAGGAAGGATATACTGGCTTTGGAGGGGGTACAGATTCACTAGGCTGATTCCGGAGATGAGGGGGTTACCTTATGATGATAGATTGAGTAGACTGGGTCTTTACTCGTTGGAGTTCAGAAGGATGAGGGTTGATCTTATAGAAACATTTAAAATAATGAAAGTGATTGCCTCTATCTTGTCTGAGCGGTTGTTTCCACTAGTCGGGGAGACTAGAACTAGGGGGCACAGCCTCAAAATACGGGGGAGCCAATTTAAAACCGAGTTGAGAAGGAATTTCTTCTCCCAGAAGGTTGTGAATCTGTGGAATTCTCTGCCCAAGGAAGCAGTTGAGGCTAGCTCATTGAATGTATTCAAGTCACAGATAGATAGATTTTTAACCAATAAGGGAATTAAGGGTTATGGGGAGCGGGCGGGTAAGTGGAGCTGAGTCCACGGCCAGATCAGTCATGATCTTGTTGAATGGTGGAGCAGGCTCGAGGGGCTAGATGGCCTACTCCTGTTCCTAATTCTTATGTTCTTATGTTGGCTTTGCGTGTGCCGCATACCAATCCTGAAATGTTCCATAACCGCAAAGGCTATGGAACTTCGTAAGTGTGCACTTGGTAAATGGTCATGCCAAGTGCACAGTTAGTGCAGAGGCCATTGTTGGGAGAAAATGTCTTTGGCTACTGCATGTTGTAGACAAGGGGAACAATGGTAATACAGCACTTTGGTGAAGGTTTCATCTGTGAGATTCTGCTGCATGGTTCAAGCAGCCTGCAAAGGTGGTTGAATTTGGTGGCATTACCTTTAAGCACTGTTAGCTGTGGTTCAGTGGGTAGCTCCATTGCCTTTAAGTCAGAATGTTGTGAGTTCGAGTCCCCTGAGTTCCAGACACTTCTCCCCGCTGTCCTGGCAAATAGTTATCCGTCAACCAACATCAAAAAAAGATGACAGGTCATTGCATCAATGCTGTTAAAATGGAGCAAGAGACTTACCCGCTGGCCTCTCACCCTGATCCTGCAACCTTGCTGTGCACAAATTAGCTGCCACGTTTCCTACATTACAACAGTATCTACATTTCACAAAGTACTTCACTGGCTGCAAAGCACTTTGAGACATCCTGAGATTGTGGAAACCTATCATGTACTCTACCCTATCCTGAGATAACTCTAGCATAAATGCTCCTTGATCCCCAAAGATAATGAAGCAAACTCGAGAATATACATCCATCCTTTAAACTCCACTATTCAACACTGACCTGCTGCTCTCCCCAGAAAATATCATGGAGTAGACAAGAGAATCGTAATGTCTGTAGCTCCACACCATGGGCGCCTGTGTTGCAGCTAGTGCTGTTTAATAAAGAGCAGGTCACCTGACCAGCAGGTCAGAGGTTTCTGAAACCTGCAGCCATCTTACAAATTGTGTGTTGTGTGCTTCCCTGTAGATATCACATTTGGCGATGGGAATGGGATGTAATCGGATAATACAAAAGCTGAAATTTTTGTTGATGAAGGATTCAGCCAGCCGACAAGACTTTGAGAGCTTCTCTGTTTTTGGAAACAGCTACAAATCCAAGGTAAATTATGAGCACACTTGGTTAAACTGCCAGAGTCAAAATGGCTGCCCCATATAGGGCATTTGGGGGCATTTCAACATGACCATGAAAGTTTCAGAGCGTATGTGGATTGGCTAGAAATGTTTTTCACTGCAAATAATATCAAAATTCCCGGTAATGAAGACAATAACCGGGTGGTGTTGGAATGAAAAAGAGCTATATTCTTAACTGAGGCTGGGCCCGAGTTGTATGAAATGCTGACAAATTTGCTTGTGCCTGACAAACCAAAGGATACAATGCTGAAACAGATTCTAACTAAGCTAGAACAACATTACAGTCACATTCCGTTAGAAATTGCTGAAAGTTTTCGTTTCAGAATACGAAATCAGAAGGCTGAAGAAAATATCAGTGAGTACATTGTAGCATTAAAAAAGCTATCTATTCACTGCAATTTCGGAGGCTTTCAGAACCGAGCGTTGCGAGACCGGTTTGTTTGTGGGATGAAGAATGATGCGATCAGAAGAAAATTATTGAGGACGCCTAACTTGACTTTTGATTTAGCTTGTCAGACAGCTAGGTCGATGAGCACGGCCAACCAATATTCCCAAGAATTTCATACTAATTTCAGTCATCAGACAAACGAGGTGAATTGCCTGCAAGTTCAAAGTAAAAGGCGGTGGGGCCCCAAAGTCTCAGAAACTGGAAATGGGAACAGAGTATGGATATCCTGCTATCGGTACCTTGGACAACACATTGCTCAAAGTTGTCCATATGTGAAGGCAGAGTGTTTCGTCTGCAGGAAAACTGGTCATCTTGCGAAGGCATGCCAAATGAAGGGTAAAACAGCTTTCAAAGCTATGAGTAGAAATCCCCAGAGACTACATAGCATGGAAGAACAACAGGACGAGGAGATGTTAGAGTTAAATGTCATCAGGAGCATGAGGTTAATGGACAGCAATTCGAAAAGTATCATAATCCACATAGATGTTGCAGGATTCAAGATACCCATGGAAATCGACACTGGTGCATCCGTGAGTGTAGTACCGGAGTCACTATACCTTGACAAATTGCGGGATTTCCCATTGGAGAAAGCCAAGATAGAGCTGTGAGGCTACTCGGGAGAGAACATTCTGGTGGTAGGTCGTATCACCATACTAGTGAAATACAAGGATCAAGTTCAGAGCTTGCCTCTAATAGTGGTGGCAGGAGACAAGCCTGCCTTACTTGGAAGAAATTAGTTGGGATCACTGAAGCTGGATTGGAGTGAAATTTTTCGTGTTGAAACGAGATTTGCGTCAAAGGATGATGTCATCAAGAATTATCCGAAGGTGTTCTGTGAAACAGGCAGTCCGATCCACGGCTTCAAGGCGAGTGTCAGGGTACAGAAGGACGCTAGATCGGTTTACTGCAAGCCATGTTCCGTACCATATGCACTCAAGGAGAAAGTTGAGCAAGAACTCAAAAGACTAGAGACTGAGAACATTATTTTTAAGATAGATCGATGTAATTGGGCTACACCCATTGTTGTTGTACCTAAGTCCGATGGTAAGGCAAGATAGTGTGATGATTATAAAGTAACCGTAAACCAGGTTCTAGAGGGTAATGTCCCCAATACATTGCCAAATATAAAAGATTTGTTCACAACACTGACAGGGGGTCAGATTTTCTCAAAGTTGGATCATACGAAAGCCTACTTACAGCTTGAACTAGATGAGGAATCCAAGTCATGCTTGACTATAAATACCCATCTAGGCCTATATCAATTTAATAGGCTACTATTGGGAGTGTCTTCCGCCCCTGCCACATTCCAAGGGGTAATGAACCAGATTTTGCAAGGTATTGAAGGGGTAGTATGTTATTTTGATGACATACTAATTTCAGCATCAAATAGGCAAATTCATAATAAAATATTGAATGAAGTCCTCAAATGGCTAGAGAAGCACAGAGTATGAGTGTCTGCTCGCAAGTGCGAGTTATTTCAAAACTCAGTGGAGTACTTAGGGTACAGAGTAGACAAAGATGGTTTACATCCAACCAAAGAAAAACTGGATTCAATCAGAAATGCACCCACTTCCAAGAATGTCACTGAACTTCGATCATTTTGGGGTCTTTTGAACTATTATGGGAAATTCCTACCAAATTTGGCTGCACTATTACATCCACTGAATGAACTATTGAAAAAACAGGTCCATTGGAAGTGGTCAGAAGAATGCGATACAGCATTCAAGGAGTGTAAAAGCAACTTGGTAGAGAGCACCATGTTAGTTCACGATGACTTATCTCAGGAGATCAAGCTAGCATGTGATGCATCTCTGTATGGAGTTGGGGCAGTAATCTCTCATGTATTACATAGTGGAGAGGAGAGACCAATTGCTTTTGCTTCACGCACTCTCAGTGCCAGTGAGCGTAATTATGCGCAAATCGAAAGGGAAGCTTTGGCATTAATTTTTGGAGTCAAGAAGTTCCACAAATACTTGTATGGTCGTAAGTTTACTCTCGTTATGGACCATAAGCCCCTGACAGCAATCCTCCATCCAAAGTCCCCAGTTCCAACATTAGCTGCAGCCCGGATGCAGTGATGGGCTTTGATTTTGTCAGCATATACATATGATCGTGAATACAGATGATCAGCTGATCACAGTAACGCTGATGCTATGTTTAGATTGCCTTCCCCATCACAAGTTACACCCGATAGGAGAGAGGTGTTCTATTTTTCATACATTGATGAACTGCCAGTCACAGCTGAAGAGATTGGTAGAGCAACCAAACGTGACCCAGTGATGTCAAAGGTGTATGATTATATTGCAAATGGATGGCCAAACCAGGTAACAGACAAAGATACACATCCATTCTTCATTCATAGGAATGAATTATCAGTCGATAAAGATTGTATCATGTGGGGTGCAAGAGTGGTTATACCAAATAAATTCAGGTTCAAATTATTAGGAGACCTCCATGACCAGCACCTGGAAATGTGCTTGACCAAGAGTTTTGCACGCAGTTACTTATGGTGGCCAGGTCTTGATAAAGATATAGAGTACATCGTAAGTCAGTGTACGACATGTCAATCGGTAAGCAAGCAACTACCATCAGTACCATTACAGCCATGGAAATGGCCTCCAAGGGTGTGGCAAAGGCTACATATTGCTGAGCTAGAAGGACAACAATTGTTCATTGTGATTGATAGCCATTGGGTTGAGGGGTTTCCAATGTGGAAAATAACAAGTAAAACATTAGACATTTTGCAAAGATTATTTTCTTCATTTGGCCTCCCAGAAGAAATTGTTTTGGATAATGGACCACAATTTCGGTCAGAAGAATTTGCACAGTTCACGAGCAAAAATAGTGTGTGAAACATACCAAGGTTCCACCATACCACCCTACTTCGAGTGGTGCAGCAGAGCGCAATGTAGAAATTGCAAAACGTGCCCTCATCAAACAAATGTTAGATCCAAATCCAAAGAAACGACAGTTGTCATTGGACCACAAATTGGCTAATTTTCTATTTATGTATCGTAATACTCCTCACACAACTACTGGTAGAACACCAGCAGAGTTGTTTCTCAAACGACAGCCACAAACCAGATTCTCGTTGTTCAAACCAAACATGGCACAGTCCGTAGAAGGGACACAATTAAGAGAGAAAGAGAATCATGATAGAGGTAGAGGAAAAGAGAGAAGTGTGAAATTAAATCAGAAGGTGAGAGTGAAGAACCATCACCATAAATGGGTAAAGTGGTTTCGAGGAAAAGTGTTGAAGCCATGTGGTCCTCGCACCTATTTGGTCAAGATGTTTGTTAATGGACAGGTTAGGTTTGTTCACATTGATCATATTTTACTGACAAACATGGAAGTATTGAGAGTGGAAGTGATTCAATTATTTCTGACTCATCAGATAGTTTTGATACACCAGTAGCATAAACTACATCCAATGTAGTGGAAACAAATCCTAGAGAAAGTCTGAATTTAAGTCTGAGTCCGAGTCAGGAAAACAAACAGTCTGAAGTTAGAGAAAGTTCAAATGGAAATTGTAGTATAAGTAGGCATCTTTAGTAATGACTCCACGAGGCAGGGTGTGATACTTAAACTGTGTAGACCTGTAGTCCGTTATTTGCAGCTCCTGAGTGAGGACAACAAGCTGCGAGTTCCTTTTTATACTGGGTTACCTGCGGTGTGCAGGTAACCCTTAGGTCTCCAGCAGCAGCACCCTCTGGTGTACAGGTAAGGTGTGTACAGTATAAGGGTACATTCAGTGTGGCATAGCAGTGTTACAGACATCACACAGTAAACAGGCATGCATACACAACAATACTCCTCCCTAAGCATTTTTCATATCCTTCTTGTCATGACCATGGGAGGTGATCAGTGGTGGGCTATGGGAGGTTGTGGTGAGGGTTGTGTGGTTGCCAGGTGTGACCCCTGTGCTTGAGGCTGGCCTCGTACGTTTCCCCTCCCTCACACACAGACCAAGTAGATGTCACTGTTGTGGGGTGGTGGGCAGGGCCACAAGACTGGGTGGGCTCCTTGTCCACCAATGGTGGCCAGGGGTTGTGGGGCTGGTCTGGTGCAGGTTGCCATTGGTGGTGGCTGGGCTGCCCATTGACCACTGTCCTTGTAGTGGGTCTGCTCCCATTGGCTGTGTGTGTGTCCTGCAAGGGGCATCACATTCGTTCCAAAGGTCCAGGCTACATGGTCAGGTAGCCTGCTGGATCTGGGGGGTATCCCACAGGAGGTTTCCATTGGCATCAGCATGGTCCCTGTAGGACCCAATGTCCTTTGGCAGTGTCCTACCAGTATACATGACACCTTGGCTCTGATCACACATAGTCGAGCCTGCATTGTACATTCTAGATTTGCATACTTTTGGATTCCTGGTTTCAACAGACATGGTTACATTAGGCATTTCACATTATCTATCATTATTGTTAAGCATAATAAACTTGTTCTTAACCTTACCGACACCTGCATTCATCTCATTAGTCACATTAGTTAAACCAGCATCATAATTCATTGTTACATTGCATACATTTTCATATTTGCACCTTTTAATCGCATCTTTAGCTTTAAAGTCCGTGTACTCAAATAGTTGAAACTTCCCCATTAAATTTCTTTGGTTACCGGTCTCCTTTAAGGGAGCCTTCAAATCTGATTGGCCGCTCGGTGTCACGTGATGCTCCTCCATGCTCACTGGTGGCATGGCGGTGGCCATTTTGATTACATGTTTTTCTCCTCGTGGTGCTGCAGCCATTTCCTGCAGGTGGGCTGTGGTGGTCTTGTCTTCCACAGGGCCACTTCGCCTGATGTGGACCCGGTTCATCCAATTCCTGCCCAGCAGCGTGGGACCGTCGCCGGCTACAATCCACAGGGGGAGTTTGTTCAACACGCCGCCCTGGGAGACCTGGATGTCTAAGCTGCCAACGATTTTGATTTTACCTTTGGTATAGGTGAGCAGCCTCGCCTGGACAAGAGACAGTTTTGGTCAATTGGCAGGATTTGTCCAAATTATTTCAAAGGTCATTTGGCTCATCACAGACTGGCTCGCCCCTGTGTCGCTCTCCATAAAACTGGGACCCCGTCGACGTCTACTTGCATCGTCCACGGAGAACTTTCGGTGGAGCAGGTATGAGTTCCGTCATCTTCTTCCAGGGGTTGAGCAACTTCACCTTCATCTGTGTCGGAGCCGCGGTGATCAGCCAACTCATCAGAGACGCAGTGAGTACAGCTTTTGCTGCACATCCTTTGAAGGTGCCTTTTCTCTTTGCATGCGTAGTCTTTGTAGTGGCACTGGTGGGCCCTGTGGTTTCCTCCACAGCGCCAGCACGGGGCTAGCCAGTTTGCCCCATGTGGCGGACTCAGGGTTGTGGGACTCGGGGCAGCGTTTCTGCCCTTAGAAGTATCAATGCGGTGTACTGCTCTCGTTGGTTTAGAGTACTTTAGTGATTCCTACTCTGACTAGCATGTGGCACTGGTAGCAATCCTGAGATTACTACTTTTGACGTCCTACTTTTTAATTTAGCTCCTAGCTCTCTAAATTCGTTTCGTAGGACCTCATCCCATTTTTTACCTATATCGTTGGTACCTATATGCACGACGACAACTGGCTGTTCACCCTCCCTTTTCAGAATGTCCTGCACCCGCTCCGAAACATCCTTGACCCTTGCACCAGAGAGGCAACATACCACCCTGGAGTCTCGGTTGCAGCCGCAGAAACGCCTATCTATTCCCCTTAAAATTGAATCCCCTATCACTATCGCTCTCCCACTCTTTTTCCTGCCCTCCTGTGCAGGAGAGCCACCCACGGTGCCATGAACTTGGCTGCTGCTGCCTTCCCCTGATGAGTCATCCCCCTCAACAGTACCCAAAGCGATGTATCTGTTTTGCAGGGGGATGACCGCAGGGGACCTCTGCACACCTTCCTTGCACTGCTCTTTCTGTTGCTCACCCATTCCCTATCTGGCTGTGTACCCTTTATCTGCGGTGTGACCAACTTGCTAAACATGCTATTCACGTCATTCTTAGCATTGTGGATGCTCCAGAGTGAATCAACCCGCAGCTCCAGTGCTGCAATGCGGTCTGTCAGGAGCTGCAGGAGGATACACTTCCCGCATATGTAGTCGTCGGGGACACCGGAAGCATCCCCGAGTCCCCACATAGTACAGGAGGAGCATAATCCATGTCAGAGCACTCCTGCCATGACTTAACCCTTGGATTAACTTAATTGGGCAACAACAATGTTAAAAGGTTACTTACTGATGTAGAAAAGAAAAAGAAAAACGGCTTACCAATCACCAGCCAATCACTTACCCCCTTGGCTGTGACGTCACCTTTCGATTTTTTTTCCATTTCTTTTTTGCCTTCTCCTTGTAGCTGCACCGGTAGACCTCAGCGACGCACCTCCCGAGCCTCTCCACGCACCTGGAACTCCCGAGCCTCTCCGACGTGTTGGGCTTTTTTATAGGCCTCAGCCACGCACCTCCCAAGCCTCTCCAAGCATCTGGAAATCCCGAGCCTCTCCGATGCGTTGGGCCTTTTTATAGGCCTCAGCGACGCACCCCCCGAGCCTCTCCTCGCTTACCTGGAACTCCTGAGTGCATGTATACCCACAATACGTCTACAATTGTACTACCCTACTGTGTGCAACAGACCAAAGGCACACATGCTAATCAGTCTGTCCCATCCCACCCTCTGATGTTACCTTTTAAGCCTCTCCCTGTTCTCCTGCTTGTTCCCTACGGTGCTGCTACTTGGATCCCGGCACTTGTGGCTCGGGCAGAAATCGGTAAAGGATGCTGGCTGGCAGAGACTGCTGCGAGTTGCAGAGAAAGCACGAGGAGCTGTGTGAGAGAAAGGGGCTGAGTAACTGAGAGAGAAGCACTGTGAGAAAGAAGGAAAGTAACAGAAAAAAGAGAGAGAAAAAAAAAAAGAGAACATCACCTACAGGGCTATGGACCAAGAGCTGGAAAGTGGGATTAGGCTGGATAGCTCTTTCTCGGACGGCGCGGAAACGATGGGCCGAAATGGCCTCCTTTTGTGCTCTAAATTTCTATGATTCTATGATTACCAGCATGGAGGACCCCACAGTAATGTTCTAAGTGGGCACAAAACCTACCGGTATGATAGTGCATACCAAGAGCTTCCAACAAAAGCAAAATACTGTGAATGCTGGAAATCTGAAATAAAACCAGAAAATATTGGACACACTCAACAGATCAGGCAGCCTCTCTTGAGAGAGGCCTTCATCAGAACTGGAAAATGCTAGAGATGAATAGCTTTTAAGCAGGTGAAACATAGAAACATAGAAACATAGAAAATAGGTGCAGCAGTAGGCCATTCGGCCCTTCATGGTTGAACATGCAAATTCAGTACCCCATTCTTGCTTTCTTGCCATACCCCTTGATCCCATAGTAGTAAGGACTACATCTAACTCCTTTTTGAATATATTTAGTGAATTGGCCTCAACAACTTTCTGTGGTAGAGAATTTCACAGGTTCACCACTCTCTGGGTGAAGAAGTTTCTCCTCATCTCGGTCCTAAATGGCTTACCCCTTATCCTTAGACTGTGACCCCTGGTTCTGGGCTTCCCCCACATTGGGAACATTCTTCCTGCATCTAACCTGTCCAAACCCGTCAGAATTTTAAACGTTTCTATGAGATCCCCTCTCATTCTTCTGAACTCCAGTGAATACAAGCCCAGTTGATCCAGTCTTTCTTGATATGTCAGTCCCGCCATCCCGGGAATCAGTCTGGTGAAC
This sequence comes from Pristiophorus japonicus, assembly GCF_044704955.1. Lineage (NCBI taxonomy): Eukaryota > Metazoa > Chordata > Chondrichthyes > Pristiophoridae > Pristiophorus > Pristiophorus japonicus. The sequence goes on from NC_091988.1 coordinate 200,519,815, forward strand.
CTTCGCTGCATTCCCTCAATAGCAAGAATGTCCTTCCTCAAGTTAGGAGACTAAAACTGTACACAATACTCCAAGTGTGGCCTCACCAAGGCCCTGTACAACTGTAGTAACACCTCCCTGCCCCTGTACTCAAATCTCCTCGCTATGAAGGCCATCATGCCATTTGCTTTCTTAACCGCCTGCTGTACCTGCATGCCAACCTTCAATGACTGATGTACCATGACACCCTGGTCTCGTTGCACCTCCCTTTTTCCTAATCTGTCACCATTCAGATAATAGTCTGTGTCTCTGTTTTTACCACCAAAGTGGATAACCTCACATTTATCCACATTATACTTCATCTGCCATGCATTTACCCACTCACCTAACCTATCTAAGCAACTCTGCAGCCTCATAGCATCCTCCTCGCAGCTCACATTGCCACCCAACTTAGTGTCATCCGCAAATTTGGAGATACTACATTTAATCCGCTCGTCTAAATCATTAATGTACAATGTAAACAGCTGGGGCCCCAGCACAGAACCTTGCAGTACCCCACTAGTTACTGCCTGCCATTCTGAAAAGTATCCATTTACTCCTACTCTTTGCTTCCTGTCTGCCAACCAGTTCGCAATCCACGTCAGCACACTATCCCCAATCCCATGTGCTTTAACTTTGCACATTAATCTCTTGTGTGGGACCTTGTCGAAAGCCCTCTGAAAGTCCAAATACACTACATCAACTGGTTCTCCCTTATCCACTCTACTGGAAACATCCTCAAAAAATTCCAGAAGATTTGTCAAGCATGATTTCCCTTTCATAAATCCATGCTGACTTGGACCTATCATGCCACCTCTTTCCAAATGCGCTGTTATGACAGCCTTAATAATTGATTCCATCATTTTACCCACTACCGATGTCAGGCTGGCCGGTCTATAATTCCCTGTTTTCTCACTCCCTCCTTTTTTAAAAAGTGGCGTTACATTGGCTACCCTCCACTCCATAGGAACTGATCCAGAGTCTATGGAATGTTGGAAAATGACTGTCAATGCATCCGCTATTTCCAAGGCCACCTCCTTAAGTACTCTGGGATGCAGACCATCAGGCCCTGGGGATTTATCTGCCTTCAATCCCATCAATTTCCCCAACACAATTTCCCGACTAATAAGGATTTCCCTCAGTTCCTCCTTCATGCTACACCCTCTGACCCCTTTTATATCCGGAAGGTTGTTTGTGTCCTCCTTAGTGAATACCGAACCAAAGTACTTGTTCAATTGGTCTGCCATTTCTTTGTTCCCCGGATTGACTTCCCCTGATTCTGACTGCAGGGGACCTATGTTTGTCTTTACTAACCTTTTTCTCTTTACATATCTATAGAAGAGCCAGGAACAGAGTGGGTGAGAAGGTGGAAAAGAACAAAAGGGAGAGGTGACAGGGTGGAGGGCAGGAGTGATTAAATGACAAAAGGGATGATGGTGTAAGGAATAATGATACAAGTACGGAAACAAAAGAAGCATGGGAAATCCAGCAAAGGGAAGGCTTCTGTGGCCTGGAAATGTGTTGAAAGATTGGCAGATAGACCCCATGGGGTGTGGACCACCCCGCTGGCCAGAACATGGATTCATGAATCAGTGATGGTGAATCCCCTCCAGCCCCAAACATTCAGCACCTAGGAAGCATAAAGGGACCACTGTGGAAACAGTCTAACCTCACAGGCGCAAACTCCTCCCCTGAGTATTACCAGTCCCCAAGTGTAGCCTGACAAACAAAGTACAACCAGAAAATGCTGGAAATACTCAGCAGGTCATACAGCATCTGTGGAGCGAGAAACAGAATTAATGTTTCAGGTCAATGACCCTTCGTCAGAACTGGAAAAAGTTAGAGATGTAAGAGATTTTTAAGAAAGTGTAGAGACAGGGAAAGTGACGGGGGGGTGGGGGCGCGGAGGGGTGGAGGAAACAACAAAAGTGAAGGTCTGTGATAGTATGAAAGGCAGGAGAGATTAAGAGACAAACAGGATGATGGTGCAAGGCAAAAAGATTTGGTAATGGGACAAATTAAGAAACAAAAGATGAGTCGAAATGAGGTGTAAATGGAAATGGCAGAATCATCAACAGCTGCCATGTAAGGAAAAATAATTGGGGCAGAGGTTATCATCTGAAATTATTGAACCCGATGTTGAGTCCAGAAGGCTGTAAAGTGCCCTAATTGAACGATAAGGTGCTGTTCCTCGAGCTTACATTGAGCTTCATTGGAACAGTGTAAGAGGCCGAGGACGGAGCGATCAGAATGGGAGCGGAGTGGAGAATTAAAGTGGCAGGCGACTGGAAGCTCGGAGAAGCTCAACATTGATGAAGGTTTATCGACATGAAACGTTAACTCTATATCTTTTTCCAAAGATGCTGCCTGACCTGTTTTTATTTCAGATTTCCAGCATCCGCAGTATTTTGCTTTTGTAAACAAAGTACAACACCTTGATCAGCAACAAAGCAGCAACCACAGCATAGTGAACACATACAGAATAACACGTCTAAATTATCTGCAAGCAAAGCCTCAGGTGATCGAAAGAAAAATCTGGCTCCCACTTTAGAGGAACAATTATACCATACGGCTAAAGGTGATTGAAGAAAGAAAACTCGAAGGCAAGAGATGTCAACATATTCGCATAGTTAGACTTCACAAAGAGCAATATTTGTTTGGCAAAAGGTAATTTAAATATATAACTGGATCACACCTGAAAGTATCAGAAAGAAGAAAGAATACTATTGACTTTTAAAAGTTTGCGGAAAGTAATATATGACTCCTGAGAGTATTAATTTGTCTGACTGTTTTACCATCTGTGTGCTTCTATTAAATGTATTTATTAGATCCATCAGCAGGACTGTATATCAAAGAAGACATTAAAAGTACTAATAAATCTCTTTGACAACTAGAGAGCATGGAGAATGTCAAGACCAAGTGGTACTGATTTTCTAAGTTTCTACTAAATTCCAGGATGTCTTGTGAATTTATGATCAAGCTAGATAAAAGCACAGCTATATTTTGCTCTGTGTGCATGTGTACGAGATCTGAGTGCACTGGGTTCACTGAGAAACCCAGGTGAAGGGACAGATTTCAGTGTAGAATAAAAGAGTAGGTAAATCCCTTGGGCTGGATTTTCAGCCCAGTTCTGTCTCAGTTTGTGCCCCGGAGGGGCGGTAAATGGTGTAAGCTTGAGTTTTGGATTAGGAATCACCAGTGGATGTTCAGTGTTTTGATCGCTGAAATCTAAAGTGTAAAATCAAATTCTTTAATTTACCAGATATGAGTACTCTGTCCTCACCATGGAGTAGTAAAAAGTTCCCAGTTGACAGACCCTCCTAAGCCAGTGACTGAAATGACCTCAGCACATCAATGAAATTATGACTACAATGTAATGGTTTCAAAAACCACAAAGCGCTGGATTTGATTGCTCATGTCCTATATCTTTTTCTTCCTGCTACATGAAAATTTAAACAAGCATCTAAAATAAAGAGCTTTGCTTAGTCTCTATTCCTTTAGAATGAGATGTGTGGGTAAAGTGATAGGGGAAAGTCTTTGAAAGCATTAAATGGGCCATCTTGGCTCAATGCCAAAAAAAATGAACTGTGTTCCCTATTAACCACACTGAATGCTGCATGTTTTCTTCAGTGCAATAAGAGGTACAGACTTCCAATAATTCATTTGACCCGTTGCACACCCGCATCCTCCCCATTCTCCTGCGATCCCATAAAACCTGAAGTCCAATCAAACCACAGACTTCCCTCAATCAGCCGAAATACAAATGCATAAACCATAGGCCAAACCCTTTTCCATCTGCAGAAATTTTGAATTTTGCCTGTGTCACTTTGATGCGCTTTAAAGAGGGAGCTTTCTCCACAAAAGCTGAGTACAATGCTGTAACATTGATTGGTGAGCAGGTGGCAGGTAAATTGTTGTCACAAATACAGCAACTATTCTGTACATGGCGTACAGGTTCACGCATTTCTTCTTCGTTCTCCTCAATGGCAAGCAGGAAACAGAGGCAACCTTCAGCCTCCTGCTGAGCTTAGCACCAGAAAGAGCGTGTTACACCACAAATTCTCCGCAATGCTGATGTTAATTAGCAGGCAGCACCAAAATACCGGTGTTGTCTGCGCTATCTCTGCAGGCGGCCGTTAGCGTTAGTTGAGCTGTTATCAGCAGGTTTCTGGCATACTGCAATTTCTAGACCCCAGTTTTGAGGTCCTGTGAAATATTCATTTGGAGAGGGACATGGTGCACAATCAGTGTTAATTTTGTTGTAATGGATACAGGAGGTGTTATAAAGAAAAAACTTACATTTATATCACATCTTTCATGATCTCAGTACATCCCAAAGCCCTTAACAACCAATTAAATACTTTTGAAGTGTGGTCACTGTTCTAATGTAGGGAAACACGGCAGCCAATTTGTGCATAGCAAGGTCTCACAAACAGCAACTAGATAATAACCAGATAATTTGTTTTAGTGATGTTGGCTGAGGCTCAGCCTTCGGCAACATGGACCATTTTCCATACCTTGAGAGCCTACTATCAGCAAGGGCAGATATCGATGACAAGGTTCAACACCGCCTCCAGTGTGCCAGCACAGCCTTCGGTCGCTGAGGAAGTGAATGTTTGAAGACCAGGACCTTAAATCTGGCACCAAACATATGGTCTACAGGGCAGTATTGATATCCGCCCTCCTATATGGCTCAGAGACATGGACTATATACAGCAGACACCTCAAAGCACTGGAGAAGTACCACCAGCGCTGCCTCTGCAAGATCCTGCAAATCCACTGGGAGGATAGACGCACCAACATCAGTGTCCTCGCCCACGCCAACATCCCCAGCATCGAAGCACTGACCACATTCGACCAGCTCCGTTGGGCGGGCCACATCATCCGCTTGCCCGACACACGACTCCCTAAGCAAGTACTCTACTCGGAACTCCTACATGGCAAGCAAGCCCCAAGTGGACAGAAGAAACACTTCAAGGACACCCTCAAAGCCTCCTTGATAAAGTGTAACATCTCCACCGGCACCTGGGAATCCCTGGCCCAAGATTGCCCAAAGTAGAGGAAGAGCATCTGGGAGGGCGCTGAGCACCTTGAGTCACGTCGTTGAGAGCATGCGGAAACCAAGCGCAGACAGCAGAAGAAGCGTGCACCAAACTAGTCTCCCCACCCACCCTTTCCTTCAACCACTGTCTGTCCACCTGTGACAGAGACTGTAATTCCCGCATTGGACTGTACAGCCACCTGAGAACTCACTTTTAGAGTGGAAACAAGTCTTCCTCAATTTTGAGGGACTGCCTATGATGATGAAATATTGGCCAGGACACTGGGGAGAACTGCCCTGCTCTTCTTAGAATAGTGCCATGGGATCTTTTACGTACATCTGAGAGGGCCGATAGGGCCTCTACTTAACGTCTCATCCAAAAGGCAGCATGGGTAACAGTGCAGCACTCCCTCGGTACAACACTGAAGCGTCAGTCTAGATTATGTGCTTGAGTCTTTTGAGTAGGACTTGAAACTGTAATGAATCTTATCGCGCAACATTTTAATCGCTCCACCACTGGTGGCCGTGCCTTCAGCCGGCTAGGCCCTAAACTCTGTAATACCCTCCCTAAACCTCTCCGCCTCTCTACCTCGCTCTCCTCTTTTAAGACACTCCTTAAAATCAACCTGTTTGACCAAGCTTTTAGTCATCTGTCCTAATACACACTTTGCAGGATCATACCCCATTTACTGAAGTCCAACAGCCAAGGTTAGGATCCCCAAGTATACAGTTTAACCAATAAACCAGATCACCCCCACCCCTCACCCTAACCACCACCTCCAGTCGAAAATTTATCAGTGAAACTCCAATTAATGGGCCAGGATGACTGGTTGCTCCTAAACAGTTCTTTGGAATATAGTGTATCTGCTTATCTGAGATATTGATCCGGTACATGCAGTCCTGATGACGGTGAACTGGCAGTGTTCGCCTTCATTTCGTCTTTGAAACTGACTGCAACTTCAGGATTTAGCACATGCGCAGCCTAATGCAGAAATCCTGAAGTTGCGGTCTGTCATTCACTGATCTTCCACAGGCTGCACTCTGGATTCCCCTCACACACTCCCACCACCCCCTAGAGCCGGCAATCAGTGTAATCTGTCAAATCATGGGAACTGATGAAAATTTCAGCTCTTCCCCGGTAATACCGCTGTTAAATACCCCATTAGCAATTAGACCCAAAGGGCCTTGCACAAGATAAAAGATCACGGGGTTGGGGGTAATATATAAGCATGGATAGATTTTTGGCTAACTAACAGACAACAGAGAGTCAGGATAAATGGGTCATTTTCCGGTTGGCAAACAGCAACTAGTGGGGTGCCGCAGGGATCGGTGCTGGGTCCTCAACTATTTCCAATCTATATTAATGACTTGGATGAAGGGACCGAGTGTAATGTAGTCAAGTTTGCTGATGATACAAAGATGGGTGGGAAAGAAAATTGTGAGGAGGACACAAAAAAATCTGCAAAGAGATATAGATAGGCTAAGTGAGTGGGCAAAAATTTGGCAGGTGGAGTATAATGTGGGGAAATGTGACGTTATCCACTTTGGCAGAAAAATAGAAAAGCAAAATATAATTTAAATGGAGAAGAAATTGCAAAGTGCTGCAGTACAGAGGGACCTGGGGGTCCTTGTGCATCAAACACAAAATTTAGTATGCAGGTACAGCAAGTAATCAGGAAAGCAAATGGAATGTTGGCCTTTATTGCAAGGGGGATGGAGTATAAAAACAGAGAAGTCCTGCTACAACTGTACAGGGTATTGGTGAGGCCACACCTGGAGTACTGCGTACAGTTTTGGTCTCCGTATTTAAGGAAGGATATACTTGCATTGGAGGCTGTTCAGAGAAGGTTCACTAGGTTGATTCCGGAGATGAGAGGGTTGACTTATGAAGATAGGTCGAGTAGGTTGGGCCTATACTCATTGGAGTTCAGAAGAACGATAGGTGATCTTATCAAAACATATAAGATAATGAGGGGGCTCGACAAGGTAGATGCAGAGAGGATATTTCCACTCATAGGTGAAACTAAAACTAGTGGATATAGTCTCAGAATAAGGGGCCACCCATTTAAAATGGAGATGAGGAGGAATTTCTTCTCTCAGAGGGTTGTAAATCTATGGAATTCTCTGCCTCAGAGAGCTGTGGAGGCTGGGTCATTGACTATATTAGAGACGGAGATGGACAGATTTTTGAACGATAAGGGAATAAAGGGTTACGGGGAGTAGGCAGGGAAGTGAAGCTGAGTCCATGATCAGATTAGCCATGATATTATTAAATGGCGGAGCAGGTTTGAGGGGGCCGTATGGCCTATTCCTGCTCATATTTATTATGTTATGTTCTTATCTTAGGTGTAACTTGGGTTTCAACAGCCTTTGACTGCTAAACAAAGGTTATGGCCCCGAAAAACTATATTTAGTCAAATTTATCCATTTTAATAAATATTAAAATTTTTACGACTTTTTTTAAAAAAGTTTGTTCATCTTTATTTCTGGCGAGAGCCCCAATTTGCTCTTCTAATATTTTTTTAAAGTTAGAATCAAAGGAGCTTATCCACTTCCTGGCTCGCTGTTTGTTAGAATTCTGCATTTTGAGTGGCGCTTAGACAGCTTGTTGACATTACAGTAGCTTGTGTTAGTGATTCTTCATTAACATGCGTTGATTTCAATCACGCGTCGGAAAAGCAAAATTTCTCACCACAGAGATCGCAAGTACCATGTTGTTGTTATATTAAGCCTCGAGTTTCCCATAAGTAGTAAGACAGACATATGTATTCAGCATGATTGAATGAACTAAGCAAGACAGCGTGAAATGTACCAGTCAACTTGATATTCTAAACCTCCATATTGAAAGCAGCATACTATGTTTACTCATCACCAACTGCTTAATTCAGGTCCTCATGTAGGGCACATTAGCAAAGCCTGCCATGAGGCTGTCTCTTCCTCCAGAGTACTGAGTAACAACTCAATGTAAGCTGGAATCCTCCCTTCCTGTAGCTGTTTCACCTTTTATTGGCACAAATATACCTCATGGATCTTGCTTCTGGCTCGGAGGAAGCCCTACTTTTCTAAGGCTGGAGTTCTGAACCACAAAGGAGAACTCTTCCAACACACATTTTATATGCCACAAACGTAACATGACTTGGCAGTCATTCAAAGAGGATGAGGAAGACCAAAGAGCCCTATCCAATGCCCTATGCAATATGCTATTTGCACCCACATTATGTTAATTATGTAATCACATATAATATAGCTTATGAACATAGGAACATTAGGAAAAGTAGGCTATTCAGCCCATTGGGCTTGCTCCACCCTTCAGCTGCATCATGGCTGATCTGCACCTCAAATCCATTTTCCTGCCTTTGCTCCATAATCCCTTGATACCCTTACCCAACAAAGATCTATCACTCTCAGTCTTGATCCAATTGTACTAGCAACCACAGCCTTTTGCGGGAAAGAGATTGCATAGTGATTACAGAAGATAATATTTAAAAATAACTTACCAAAATTGAAGCCTAGGAAAATGTGAGGCCATTTTCTCCTCTTCTGCAACCTGTAAATTCTTCAGCCTTCACACAGAGAGTGACCAACTTCCAGGGTAAGGTAGTGAAGGCTAAACAAAAACAGGAATCATTAAGAAATAGTTGAATAATGTGACTGAGAAACTGTAGGTTCATTGTAGGTGGACGAGTTACATTAGGCCAAATGACCTTGCATCATCAATATTTATCTCATGGCCGCCTGTTTCCCAGCAGTCAGAAGAGCAGGTAGGAAATCTGAGAGGAAAGTCTTACCTCAGTCCCTTGGCCATTTTGTATAGACTTTTATTACATGCCTCCTGTTGTGTATGGAGAAAGAGTCAGACTGAACACTGTGAGCTCAAAGTAAAATGTGACCTTAGTCTCCAGACTGCCTCTCCAACCTGTGAAACCTCCTTAAATACCTGTGCTCCCAAGGGATTATGGGATCCCTTGGGACTCCAGGGAATGAGCCCTCTGGTGGCGGTACAGAGTAAATACAAGTCCACTTATATAACACCTCCCTTTTGAAATCATAGAAGCATTTTCTGCATCTCTCAAAATTTTCCTTTGGATGAAACATGATTTGCTTTTTTAAAAATTAATCCTTTCAATAAAGTATAAAGTCCCGTTCCTTCAAATATGACTTTAGAGGTAACAAAAACAGAAAATGCGGGAAATACTCAACAGGTCTGTCAGTTTTTGTTGAGAGAACAGATAAGTTAATGTTGCAGGTGTTGACTCTTCATCAGGCCCATCTGAAACATTAACCTGTCTGTTCTCTCCACAGATACTGACCAACCTGCTGTGTGTTTCCAACATTTCTTGTCTTTCTTTCAGATATCCATCATCTGCAGATTTTTTAGGTTTTTTGTTTAGACGGCTCTATTTGTGTTGGAGCTTTGAAAACCACTTCCTTACACTAAGTCACAGTCTGGCATCAACTGGTTTTCATGCAGAATTAGCTGCTACTAACCCGATGACTCACACATAACATAAATCACAGATGACTAGGTATTAACTTGACATAAGTTGACATTTGCAACAAATTGCTGACTAAAACTTTAATCCAAATGCAAATTTTGTACCTTTGTAGCTACAATCTCACTTCTTGCATTGATATGTTTTGGGGATGTTTTTCTCGTGTTTTTCTGTGATTTATTCCCTTCTTCATCTGCCTGGGCTGACATCTCAACTTGACCCCTATCCGTGAACAGCTGACCACCAATGACCCCTAAAGCTGGCCCCCGTCAAGCACCGGGAACTGAGTTGTGACTTTTCTCTTTGATTTTACCTCCACCATCGCTACCTCAGAGAGACACTACAGCTTCCATTTGGTGCCTTTCTGCTTAAAGCAACTCATAATAAATAAAGTAATAGTTACAGTTATACAAGTGCTTTATCATATTGTCAAAATATCTCAAAGCATTTCTCACATTGAATTAATTTTGGAATGCAGTGACTTGGTATGTATCTGAGAATAGGAATTGAGAGGATGGGATTTGCCTGTGTCTGCCCCTGTTAATATTCAGTACCTTCCTGACACATGTTTACACTACTCTTGGAGTAGCATCAACCAAGGATACCAGTAGCAAGGCACTGTAATCCAAGTTATTGAAGATTATTGAGGGTGAAAGGTCATAAACCAGGCATACTGTGCTTTACATTGAGAGTGAAAGGTCATAAACCAAGCATACTGTGCTTTGGTTTACCTCATATCAGCCTGGCGAAGACTGTTTTATCACAATGGAATCAGGAGCAACATCTTGCATTAATCATATATTTATGATGGAAGTTAATGAAAAATAATTGCATTTCTGTCTACTCATACCTCAGAAGAAGTTGCAGTAAAAAGAGTGGGTGTTTTGGAACTTGAAGGACTCAAGAAAGTCATAAGCATGAAGACTGGTAGGATGCTGGAAGTTGACAAAATGACAGCAGACATTGTAAAGAATGGTTGAGATATAATGATAAAGGTGACAATGGGGGTCGAAATTGGACCTTGTTTCACCGATTTAGTGGCCACAAAATGGGAGTGGAAAGGTCCAATTTTTTGAGGCTATGTCCCACATCTCAAGGATGCCTGAAATACATCCAATGGTATATTGGCTCAGGCAATATCCACACGCTCTTAATGGCCACCTTAAAAAGCATTAGGCTCCTTGCATATGCTACAAAGGAGCCTAACGTCCGTTTAAGGACTGCTCTGAAATTAGTCAGACTTGGCGGAGCAAGTTCCGATTAATTTTTCGGGATCTACAATGGCCTAACCAGTGGTCCTTAAAGGGAGGCGGATGGAGAAGATATCATAGAATCATACAGCACAGAAGGAGACCATTCATCTATCATGCCTGTGCCGGCTCTGTGAAAGAGCGATCCAATTTGTCCCAATCCCCCTGCTCTTTCCCTATTGCTCTGCAATTTTTTCCCCTTCATCATCATCGTTGGCAGTCCCTCGGAATTAAGGAAGACTTGCTTCCACTCTTAGCATTAGTTCTTAGGTGGCTGTACAGTCCAATACGAGAACCACAGTCTCTGTCACAGGTGGGACTTACAGTCGTCGAGGGAAGGGGTGGGTGGGACTGGTTTGCCGCATGCCTCTTTCTGCTGCCAACACTTGATTTCTGCATGCTCTCGATGACGAGACTCAAGGTGCTAAGCGCCCTCCCTGATGCACTTCCTCCACTTAGGGCAGTCTTTGGCCAGAGACTTCAAGGTGTCAGTGGGGATGTTCCACTTTATCAAGGAGGCTTTGAGGGTGTCCTTGTAATGTTTCCACTGCCCTCCTTTGGCTTGTTTGCCGTGAAGGTGTTCCGTGTAGAGCGCTTGCTTTGGGAGTCTCGGGTCTGGCATGCAAACGATGTGGCCTACCCAGCGGAGCTGATCAAGTGTGGTCAGTGCTTCAATGCTGGGGATGTTGGCCTGGATGAGGACGCTAACATTGGTGCGTCTGACCTCCAAGGGGATTTGTAGGATCTTGCAGAAACATCGTTGGTGGTATTTCTCCAGTGACTTGAGACGTCTACTGTACATGGTCCATGTTTCTGAGCCATACAGAAGGGCGGGTATTACTACAGCCCTGTAGACCATGAGCTTGGTGGCAGTTTTGAGGGCCTGGTCTTCAAACACTCTTTTCCTCAGGCGGTCGAAGGCTGCACTGGCGTACTGGAGGCAGTGTTGGATCTCGTCGTCAATGCCTGCTCTTGTTGATAGGAGGCTCCCAAGAGAAGGGAAGTGGTCCATGTTGTCCAGGGCCACGCCGTGGATTTTGATGACTCCGGGGCAGTGATATGCGGCGAGGACAGGCTGGTGGAGGGCCTTTGTCTTACTGATGTTTAGCATAAGGCCCATGCTTTCGTACGCCTCAGTAAATACGTCGCCTATGTCCTGGAGTTCAGCCTCAGTATGTGCCCAGAGTCAGGCGTCGTCCGCATACTGTAGCTTGACGACAGAGGTTGAGGTGGTCTTGGACCTGGCCTGGAGACGGCGAAGGTTGAACAGGTTCCCACTAGTTCTGTAGTTTAGTTCCACTCCAGCGGGGAGCTTGTCGACTGTGAGGTGGAGCATGGCAGCGAGGAAGATTGAGAAGAAGGTTGGGGCGATGACAAAGCCCTGCTTGACCCTGGTCCGGACGTGGATTGGGTCTGTGATGGATTACTTAGTAAGGATCACGGCCTGCATGTCATCATGGAGCAGGCAGAGGATGGTGACGAACTTTTGGGGGCATCCGAAATGGAGGATGCTCCATAGACCCTCACAGTTGACAGTGTCAAAAGCCTTTGTAAGGTCGAAGAAGGCCATGTATAAGGGCTGGCGCTGTTCCCTACATTTTTCCTGCAGCTGTCGCGCTGCAAAAATCATGTCCATTGTGCCCAGTAGGGGACAAAATCCGCACTGCGACTCCGGGAGGAGCTCCTTGGCCACAGGGAGAAGACAGTTGAGGAGAACTCTAGCGACGACTTTCCCAGTGTCTGATAGCAGGGAGACTCCCCCCGTAGTTGCCGCAGTCAGACTTGTCCCCTTTTTTAAAGATGTCACGATCACTGCATCTTTGATATCTCCCGGCATGCTCTCCTCCCTCCAGATGAGAGAGATGTCATGTATTCGCGCCAACAGTGCCCCTCCATCATACTTCAGTGCCTCAGCAGGGATTCCATCCGCACCCGTAGCCTTGTTGTTTATAAGCTGTCTTATGGCTTTTTCTACCTTGTGCAGTGTTGGGGTCTCACTGAGTGGTGGCAGGTATCATGCTGAGGGATGGAGTCGAGAACACTCGGGTCAAAGGCAGAGTCTCGATTGAGGAGATCTTCGAAGTGCTCCTTCCAGCGGGCCCTGACTGCCTCGGTGTCCTTGATGAGTGTTTCCCCGTTCTTGGCCAGCAGTGGGGTGGGACCTTGGATGTTTGGACCGTAGGTGACCTTGACTGAGATGAAGAATCCTCGCACATCATGGCTGTCGGCCAGCTGCTGTATCTCCTGTGCTTTCTCCATCCACCACCTGTTCTTTAGGTCCCGGGTTTTTTGTTGGATCTTAGTCTTGAGCCGCCTGTAATGCTGCTTTGCTGCTCCCAGGTTGGGTTGTTGTTTAAGGCTCAGAAATGCCCTGCGCTTGCAATCTATTAGCTCTTGGATCTCCTGATCATTCTCATCAAACCAGTCCTGGTGTTTCCTGGTTGAGTGACCGAGCGTCTCTTTGCAGGCATTGATTATGGAGGCCTGGAAGGCAGACCAAGTGCTGTGGGCATTCTGCGTCTCTGAGTCATCAAGGCACGCCAAGTTAGCTGGCTTTCCCCTTCAAGTATGTATCCAATTCCCCTTTAAAAGTTACAATTAAATCTGCTTCCACCACCCTTTCAGGAAGTGCATTCCAGTTTATAACAACTCGCTGCATCTTTTTTCACTTGCCTTGTGCTCTTCCTGGATCCACAGCAATGTTGCAGGAAGCTACCAGCCTGCCCTCACCCACCCTCCTATTCACCTCCCTCCTCCCTCCCAGCACCTACCCGAGGGCGCTGCTGGCATCGCAGCTGGCCCTAATAGGTCTTTAGCAAAAGGGGAAGCTTCCTCTGGGTGCCCGATTGGTGTCCACAGCTCATTGTAATTATTCAGATGAGGCCCAAGGTCTAGTTTTGGATGAGCCTTGCACCTCAGGCCTCTGCCACATGCACCGAGCGCACCAATCATTTTGCGTCCAAAAAGCGGCCTTAATGAATTTCCCCCTCCCCGTTGTACCGATCAAACGTGATATGGCCAGAAAAAAATAATCCTCTCGAGTGGATGAAAGTTTTCTACCAAACAAAGGAGGCCCGTTAGACTGTAACAACTGATGTGGGTGGCTTTACTATCCGTTTGATGGAAAGGTATTTGCTGGAATTGGATTAGTAACCCGGTAGACAAGAGTGGTTAGAAACAGAGGACTATGCAACAATCAAACCTCTTTACTTGGCAATAACACATAAAAAGATATTAGTCAATTTTGAAAAGTCCTTTGAAAGCCCAACAGATTTACATTCCATTATGGATTTTTTCAGAAGTACTTAAACACCTTTAAAGAATTCTATAATGGTTTATGACCCACTGAAGTTGAAAGTTTGCCTATATAAAAATACAAACTGCATAACTTTAAAATAGGGACCAGATTACATCTTTGTGCAAGTTTATCTTGCTTCAATTTCTACCAACCACATCCTGTTATTCACACATTCTCTGTATCTCATAAATGTAATTAATTAATTTTATTTCTCTCATTATGCCTCCTGTCGAAGGATAACTTCCTGCCTTTTGTATTTCAGCCCACTTGAGATCAAGGCCAGCATTCCATTAGCCTTTTTGATTGCCTTTTGTATCTGTCTACTTTCAGTAATTTGTGCACATAGACACCCAAACCCCTTTGCTCCTCCACACTCCTCGTTGTTCAACATTTAGAAAATACTTCTGATTTGATTCACAGTGAATGACCTCACACTTCCTGACACTGAACTCCATTTGCCACAGTTTTGCCCACTCGCTTAATCTGTTTATGTCCCTTTGTAACTTCCTGTTCCCAGCTACATAACTTAATTGTGCTTCACAGCATAGTGTCGCCTACAAAGTTGGATATACAACTCTCAATTACTTCATCCAAGTCATTGATAAATATGCTGAAAATCTGAGGCCCCAGTACAAATCCTGGGACAACAGCACTTGTCACATTCTGCTAACCAGAGTATGTATCCTTTATCCTTACCCCCCAACAAATTTACAACCCATATCGCAAGGTTGCTTCCAATTCTGTGCGCTTTTGCTAATCGCTTGTGCGGAAACTTGGTAAATATCTTCTGGAAGTCCATATGGATAACATCCGTGAACAATCTCTTATCCACCCTGTTGTGACTGCCTTAAAAAACTCAACTAAATTAGTCAAAAAAGGCTTACTCTTCACAAATCCATGCTGACTTTTTCTGATCAGCACAGATTTGTCCAAGTGCTCAGTCACTCTTTCTCCAATGATAGATTTTAATTTTTAAAAAAGCAAAATACTGCACATGCTAAAAATCTGAAATAAAAACAGAAAATGCTGGAAATACTCAGAAGGTCAGGCAGCATCTGTGGAGAGAGAAATAGAGTTAACGATTCAGGTCGATGTGTCAGAACTGGAAGATGTTACACCTCTAACAAGTTTTAAGCCAAAGGTGGTGATAATGGGACAAGTAAAGAAACAAAATATGGGGCTGGAGAACAGTAAATGGCAACAGCAGAACCATTACCAGCAACTGCAGTTCGAAAAAATGGGAGCAGTGGTTATGAGCAGTGGTTAGCTTCTAGTAACTTTCCCACAACAGACATATAGGCTGGGATTTCATCTTCCAAAGGGGGCCCAGTGCGGACAAGGTAGGTTGTGGGTGTGACCACGCTCCCGGCTCCATCCCGCTTTATGAAAATAATTCTATGTTGACTGGGCTGTTGAACCCACCATGCGACGTTTCCGGCTAATTAAAAGGATGGGTCCGATGATGTCATTTGATGACACATCATCAGCCGGTTTCCTGAAAGGGAGCATGTCCACATTCATTTTGACAGTTGTGCTGTCAGTGTTCTGCAGCATTGAGGTGCTGCAAACACTGATAAGCACAGCACAAAGATGCACGGTTGTACCCAGGCTCTTCCTTGACTCCCTCCATATGCTTATGGAGGGAGTCCTAGCACGCAGGGAGATTCTCTTCCCTTCCAATGGGCGGAAGAGACCTCCCCAGGACACCAACTGTTTGCATATTGCACAGGAGGGCATAAGCAGAGATGTCGTCAGGAGGGCCTGGCTACAGTGGAGAAAACCTTTTAATGATCTCAATAGATCACACAACATTACTGCCACACTCAACCTCATCATGCTGTGCCACTCATCACATCCCCATCACTGTGCCTTTCCTACCCTACTCCTGCACATCCTTACTCACACCAACTTACCTTGCACCTCCACCCATTCCTCTCTCTATCTACATTATTACATCACCATAGAAACAGACAAACATAGAAAATAGGTGCAGGAATAGGCCATTCGGCCCTTCGAGCCTGCACAACCATTCAATAAGATCATGGCTGATCATTCTCTCAGTACCACTTTCCTGCTTTCTCTCCATACCCCTTGATCCCTTTAGCCGCAAGGGCCACATCTAACACCCTCTTTAATATATCCAACGAACTGGCATCAACAACTCTCTGTGGTAGGGAATTCCACAGGTTAACAACTCTGAGTGAAGAAGTTTCTCCTCATCTCAGTCCTAAATGGCTTACCCTTTATCCTTAGACTATGACCCCTGGTTCTGGACTTCCCCAACATTGGGAACATTCTTCCTGCATCTAATCTGTCCAGTCCCGTCAGAATTTTATATGTTTCTATGAGATCCCCTCTCATCCTTCTAAACTCCAATGAATAAAGGCCCAGTCGATCCAGTCTCTCCTCATATGTCAGTCCAGTCATCCCGGGAATCAGTCTGGTGAACCCTTGCTGCACTCGCTCAATAGCAAGAACGTCTTTCCTCAGATTAGGAGATCAAAACTGAACACCATATTCCAGGTGAGGCCTCACCAGGGCCCTGTAAAACTGCAGTAAGACCTCCCTGCTCCTATACTCAAAACTCCTAGCTATGAAGGCCAACATACCATTTGCCTTCTTCACCGCCGGCTGTACCTGCATGCCAACTTTCAATGACTAATGTACCATGACACCCAGGTCTCGTTGCACCTCCCCTTTTCCTAATCTGCTGCCAATCATATAACATTCTGCCTTCGTGTTTTTGCCCGCAAACTGGATAACCTCACATTTATCCACATTATACTGCATCTGCCATGAATTTCCCACTCACCTAACCTGTCCAAGTCACCCTGCAGCCTCTTAGCGTCCTCCTCACAGCTCACACCGCTACCCAGTTTAGTGTCATCTGCAAACTTGGAAATATTATACTCAATTCCTTCATCTAAGTCATTAATGTATATTGTAAATAGCTGGGGTCCCAGCACTGATCCTTGCGGCACCCCACTAGTCACTGCCTGCCATTCTGAAAAGAACCCGTTTATCCCGACTCTCTGCTTCCTGTCTGCCAACCAGTTCTCTATCCACGTCAGTATATTACCCCCAATACCATGTGCTTTAATTTTGCACAACAATCTCTTATGTGGGACCTTGTTAAAAGCCTTTTGAAAGTCCAAGTACACCACATCCACTCCCTTGTCCACTCTGCTAGTTACATCCTCAAAAAATTCCAGAAGATTTGTCAAGCATGATTTTCCTTTCATAAATCCATGCTGACTTAGACCGATCCGGTCACTGCTTTCCAAATGCGCTGTCATTTCATCTTTAATAATTGATTCCAACATTTTCCCCACTACTGATGTCAGGCTAACCGGTCTATAATTACCCATTTTCTCTCTCCCTCCTTTTTTAAAAAGTGGTGTTACATTAGCTAACCTCCAGTCCATAGGAACTAATCCAGAGTCAATAGACTGTTGGAAAATGATCACCAATGCATCCACTATTTCTAGGGCCACTTCCTTAAGTACTCTGGGATATAGACTATCAGGCCCTGGAGATTTATTGGCCTTCAATCCCATCAATTTCCCTAACACAATTTCCCGCCCAATAAGGATATTCTTCAGTTCCTCCTTCTCACTCAACCCTCGATCCCTTAGTACTTCCGGAAGGTTATTTGTGTCTTCCTTCGTGAAGACAGAACCAAAGTATTTGTTCAACTGGTTTGTCATTTCTTTGTTCCCCATTAAAAATTCACCTGATTCTGAGTGCAAGGGACCTACGTTTGTCTTCACTAAACTTTTTCTCTTCACATATCTATAGAAGCTTTTATGTTCCCAGCAAGCTTCCTCTCATACTCCATTTTCCCCCTCCTAATTAAACCCTTTGTCCTCCTCTGCTGAATTCTAAATTTCTCCCAGTCCTCAAGTTTGCTGCTTTTTCTGGCCAATGTATATGCCTCTTCCTTGGATTTAACACTATCCTTAATTTCCCTTGTTAGCCACGGTTGAGCCACCTTCCCCGTTTTATTTTTACTCCAGACAGGGCTGTACAATTGTTGAAGTTCATCCATGTGATCTTTAAATGTTTGCCATTGCCTAGCCACCTTCAACCCTCTAAGTATCATTTGCAACTCTATTCTAGCCAATTCACGTCTCATACCGTCTAAGTTACCTTTCCTTAAGTTCAGGACCCTAGTCTCTGAATTAACTGTGTCACTCTCCATCTTAATAAGGAATTCTACCATATTATGGTTATTCTTCCCAAGGGACCTTGCACAACAAGATTGTTAATTAGTCCTTTCTCATTACACATCACCCAGTCTAGGATGGCCAGCCCTTTAGTTGCTTCCTCGACATATTGGTCCAGAAAACCATCCCTAATACACTCCAGGAAATCCTCCTCCATCGTATTGCTACCAGTTTGGTTAGCCCAATCTATATGTAGATTCAAGTCGCCCATGATAACTGCTGTACCTTTATTGCACGCATCCCTAAGTTCTTGTTTGATGCTGGCCCCAACCTCACTAGTACTGTTTGGTGGTCTGTACACAACTCCCACTAGCATTTTCTGCCCTTTGGTATTCCGCAGCTCCACCCATACAGATTCCACATCATCCAAGCTAATGTCCTTCCTTACTATTGCGTTAATCTCCTCTTTAATTTCCTCTTTAACTAGCAATGCTACTCCACCTCCTTTTCCTTTCTGTCTATCCTTCCTGAATGTTGAATACCCCTGGATGTTGAGTTCCCAGCCTTGGTCACCCTGGAGCCATGTTTCCATGATGCCAATTATATCATATTCATTAATTGCTGCCTGTGCAGTTAATTCGTCCACCTTATTACGAATACTCCTCGCATTGAGGCACAGAGCCTTCAGGCTTGTCTTTTTAACACACTTTGTTGCCCTTTCAGAATTTTGCTGCAATGTGGCCCTTTTTGATTTTTGCCTTGGGTTTCTCTGCCCTCCACTTTTACTTTTCTTCTTTCTATCTTTTGCTTCTGCCCCTATTTTATTTCCCTCTGTCCCTCCCCAACAGCACTAGCAAACACTCCCCACCTAGGACATTGATTCCGGTCCTGCCCAGGTGCAGACCATCCAGTTTGTACTGGTCCCACCTCCCCCAGAACTGGTTCCAATGCCCCAGGAATTTGAATCCCTCCCTTCTGCACCACTCGTCAAGCATGTATTCACCTGAGCTATCCTGTGATTCCTACTTTGATTAGCACGTGGCACTGGTAGCAATCCTGAGATTACTACCTTTGAAGTCCTACTTTTTAATTTAACTCCTATCTCCCTAAATTCAGCTTGTAGGACCTCATCCCGTTTTTTACCTATATCGTTGGTACCTATATGCACCACGACAACTGGCTGTTCACCCTCCCCTTTCAAAATGTCCTGCACCCGCTCCGAGACATCCTTGTCCCTTGCACCAGGGAGGCAACATACCATCCTGGAGTCTCAATTGCGGCCGCATAAACGTCTATCTATTCCCCTTACAATAGAATCACCAACCACTATAGCTCTTTTCCCTGCCCTCATGTGCAGCAGAGCCATCCACGGTGCCATGAACTTGGCTGCTGCTGCTCTCCCCTGATGAGTCATCCCCCTCAACAGTACCCAAAGCGGTGTATCTGTTTTGCAGGGGGATGACCGCAGGAGACCACTGCACTACCTTCCTTCCACCGCTTTTCCTGTTGGTCACCCATCCCCTATCTGGCTGCGTACCCTTTACCTGCGGTGTGGCCAACTCACTAAATACGCTATTCACAACATCCTCAGCATCACGGATGCTCCAGAGTAAATCCACCCACAGCTCCAGTGCCGCAATGCGGTCTGTCAGGTGCTGCAGGCGGATACACTTCTCGCACATGTAGTTGTCCAGCATCCCTGAACTCCCACATAGCACAGGAGGAGCATAACACATGTCCGAGCTCTCCTGCCATGACTTACCCCCTAGATTAACTTAAGTTGGCAACAACAATGATAAAGGTTACCTACTGATAGGGAAAAGAAAAAGAAAAACTACTCACCAATCACTTACCCACTTGGCTGTGACGTCACCTTTCAATTTCTTTCTACTTCTTTGTTTACCTTCTGCCCCTGCACCAGCTGGCCTTTATAGGCCTCACAAACTCCCGCCTCCTGCTCGACGCTGCCGCCGATCCCCAGACTCCCGCTGGGCCTTTATAGGCCTCACAAACTCCTGCCTCCTGCTCGACGCTGCCGCCGATCCCCAGACTCCCGCTGGGCCTTTATAGGCCTCACAAACTCCTGCCTCCTGCTCGACGCTGCTGCCGATCCCTGGACTCCCGCTGGGCCTTCATAGGCCTCACAAACTCCCGCCTCCTGCTCGACGCTGCTGCCGATCCCCAGACTCCCGCTGGGCCTTCATAGGCCTCACAAACTCCCGCCTCCTGCTCGACGCTGCCGTCAGTTCTCGGACTCTCGCTGGGCCTTTATAGGCCTCATGAATTCCCGCTTCCTGCTCGACCCTGCCACCGATCCCCGAACTCCCGCTGGGCCTTTATAGGCCTTACGAACTCCCACCTCCTGCTCGACGCTGCCGTTGATCCCCGGACTCCCGCTGGGCCTTTATAGGGCTCACAAACTCCCGCTCCGCCTCGACGCTCCCCATCTCACTAACTACTCCTCATCCTTTTCCAATCATCCCAACTAACAACATACAAGGGTAGGCACTTAGGTCTTTTAGCAAATGTTCATGTAAAGTTTCTGTTAATGTTTTGCCAAACATTGACATTTTTATTTTCAACACATTTGTGTGCACCTTTAGAAGTGTTTTAGTGAGTTGTAATGAATGGTGATACATAACGGTACCCTCTGCAATGGTTAGGCAGTGCAGGGATGCTTTATGGTGCTGGTGTGGGGTGGAACCAACCTGGCGCATCATGCGGCAGCCAGGGTGTACAGCGTCGTGAAGTAAATCTGGCCAAGGTGAGGCCATCCCTGGCCTCCTCGGCAGCAATGTGGTCAGGTGCTAATGCCCCGTGTCCTGTGCAGCATCAGGTGATTGCGGAGAAGGTTGGTGTTGTGTTGGTGATGCTGGTGTTGGGGCTGATCAAGGTGAGATTCTGAGGACCAAGGTGATATTTTTTTCAAGGGCACCGATGTTGCTGGAATAGATGGCAGCTGAAGTTGAGATGAAAGGATCAATATGTCAATGGTGAGAGCATGCTCCAAGGAGGTGACAGTGACTAGAGAGTTTACTCCAAACACTTCCAAATAGCATAAAGCTGGAAAGTATATTCCAAATCTTGAAGGCACCAGTTTCTAAGATTGGAAAGTGAACAGCTGTGAAATGATAGCTTTTATACCACTTTTGCAGCTGACAACTATTCAGAGGAATGGAGAGTCATTGAAAACCTAACCTACTTACCTGATGTGATCCCCGAGCACCATGAACTTCGTTAAAAAGCTGGAAAAATGCTGTTTAAGTACCTTTTAATAAGCTCGTAACAATGTCAATTGGCTTCCCTGCTGCTTGGTGTTGGGTCTGTAAAGCACAGACAGACCAGGCACTTGGGAAACTGATGTGGAGGCGAGTTGACAGTGGGCTGTCGACCCACTATCAATGTTCATGTTTTGGCAGTGGACACGCCTCCAGAACTGCCATCTGAGCACCGGCAAAATTCCGGCCATACTGACAGATTTGTTGTTACATGGTTTCTCTCTCCCACCCTTCTTAAATAGTGGAGAGATATTTGCAATCCAAGTGCACAATTCCCAAAATCAAGACATCTTTGGAAGATTATCACTAACGCATTTGCAATTTTCTCACCTACTTCTTTTAATACCTTGCTGTGGAATCTATCATGTCATGGAGAGTTGTCTATCTTAAGTCTCATTATTTTCTCTATTATCATTTTTAACTTATATTCAATCCAATAAGTTCCACTCCATTTATTTTTAGGTTCCCTTGTATTTTGTCCTCTTCCTCTACTGTAAAGTACTCATTTAGTATGCCTACCATTTCGTTATTGTCGATTGCAGTATCTCCTGCATCTGCCTTTAATGGGTTGATAACCTGCATTCCAACTCAACGTCTGAGTCAGAGTGACTCAAGGCAGAGACATTACCCACATGTGTGGTCACTCGGGACAGACACGCAGTTCATAAATTCCAAAATTCTCCAGTCCTGACACGTTACTTGTGCTGCCACTTTCTATTCTGTATTTATTTATTGTTTATATAGCAGTTATTTATTTATCTCTAGTACGCTAAGTATGTTCCCTTAAATAAAGGGTGGGGTTAACAAATTTGGAGCCCCCTGGATGTCAAGTGACATACGGGGTAAGATGAAGAAAAAAAGGGAAGCTTATGACAGATACTGAGAACGCAATACTGCAGAAACTCTGGAGGAGTATAAGAAGTGCAGAGGTGCAATCAAAAAAGATATGAGGAAAGCAAAGAGAGAGCATGAAAGAATGTTGGCAAGTAAAATCAGGGAAAACCCAAAGATGTTTTATAAATACATTAAGAGCACGAGGATTAACTAGAGAAAGAGTGGGGCCTATTAGAGACCATAAAGGAAATCTGTGTGTGGAGGCAGAAGACGTGAGTATGATTCTTAATGAATACTTTGCATTTGTTTTACAAAAGAGAGGGGCGATACAAACTTTGCAATGAGGGAGGAGGAGTGTGAAATATTAGATAAGATAAACATAGCGAGAGAGGAAGTATTAAGGGGCTTAGTAGCTTTGAAAGTGGATAAATGCCCAGACCTGGATTAAATGTATCCCAGGCTGTTAAGAGAAGCAAAAGAGGAAATAGCAGAGGCTCTGACCATCATTTTCCAGTCCTCTAGAGGACTGGAGGACTGCTAATGTTGTATCTTTGTTTAAAAAAGGAGAAAGGGATAGACAGAGTCATTACAGGCCAGTCGGTGGTAGGAAAATTATTGGAAAAAATCCTGAGGGACAGGATAAATCTTCATTTGGAAAGACATGAATTAATCAAGGACAGTCAGCATGGTTTTGTTAAGGGAAGGTCATGCCTGACTAACTTTATTGAATTTTCTGAGGAGGTAACCAGGTTGGTCGGTGAGGGCAGTGCGTATGATGTAGTGTTTATGGATTTTAGCAAAGTTTTTGATAAGAGTCCACATGGCAGACAGGTCACGAAAGTAAAAGCCCATGGGATCCAGTACAAAGTGTCAAGTTGGATCCAAAATTAGCTCAGAGGTAGGAAGCAAAAGGTAATGGTTGATGGGTGTTTTTGTGACTGGAAGGTTATATCCAGTGGTGTTCCACAGAGCTCAGTGCTGGGTCCCTTGCTTTTTGTGGTATATATCAACGACTTGGACTTGAATGTTGGGGTAAGTTTAAGAAGTTTGCAGATGACACTAAAATAGGCCATGTGGTTGATAATGAAGAAGAAAGCTACAAACTGCAGGAAGATATCAATGTACTGGTCAGTGGCAAATGGATTTCAATCCGGATAAGTGTGAGGTAATGCATTTGGGGAGGTCTAGCAAGGCAAGGGAATACACATTAAATGATACGACACTGAAAAGTGTAAAGGAACAAAGGGACCTTGGAGTGCAGGTCCACAGATCCCCGAAGGTAGCAGGCCAGGTAGATAAGGCGGCTAAGAAGGCATATGGAATATTTGCCATTATTAGTTGAGGCATGGCATACAAGAGCAAGGAGGTTATGCTTGAACTGTATAAAACACTGGTTAGGCCACAGCTGGAGTACTGCGCGCAGTTCTGGTCATGACATTACAGATGTGATTGCACTAGAAATGGTGCCGAGGAGATTTAACATAAGAACATAAGAAATATGAGCAGGAGTAGGCCATACGGTCCCTCGAGCCTGCTCCGCCATTTAATATGATCATGGCTGATCCGATCATGGACTCAGGTCCACTTCCCTGCCCACTCCTCATAACCCCTTATTTCCTTATCCCTTACAAGAATGTTGCCTGCCTGGAGAATTTTAACTATGAGGAAATGCTGGGTCTTGTCTTTGGAACAGAGGAGGCTGAGGGGAGACCTGATTATGAGGGGCCTGGATAGAGTGGATAGGAAGGACCTGTTTCCCTTGCCAACAACCAGGGGGCATAAATTTTAAGTAATTGATAGGAGCTTTAGAGGGAATTTGAGGGGAAATGACTTCATCCAGAGGGTGATGGGGGTCTGGAACTCACTACTTGAAAGGGCGGTAGAGGTAGAAACCCTCACCACATTTAAAAAATATATGGATGTGCACTTAAAGTGCCGTAACCTACAGGGCTATGGACCAACAGCTGGAGATTAGGCTGGATAGCTCTTGGTCGGCCGGCGCAGATATGATGGGCCGAAATGGCCTCCTTCCGTGCTGTAAATTTCTCTGATTCTATAACTGAATTGCCTTTAATTTTAAATTAGTTTCTTCCAGCGCTGTTTAGTAAAAATTTTCAATTAGGTCTATTTACTTATTTAAAGTTGATAGTTTTTACCTTTGCCTCTTATATTTTATTTTGTCAACTAGCCCTTTAATCAACTATAATCAACTATATAGTTAAAATTAGAGTCTGTATAATAAATTAAACACTTAGCTTAAATTCCTCAGGGATTGTCATCTCCTGCTGTGTTGACTATGACACCCCTTTTCAAAAGCTTCCCTCCGTTTGTTTAACCTTGCCCACTGTGCTCCACTGCTTTAAATAAGGTCCGAGCACTTGTTTTCCCGTGACAGTGGCAGCATATTTTTTCACTTGTCAGCAAATGTAGTGCCCTGTGATTTGATTTTTGTCCTAATCCCACCTAATATTTATTGCAGGATTATTATATTACCATCATTCAAGGATCCCACCTATCAAAGAAGCAGTAAAACATTATCAAAGAACAGATCATGAAAACCACGACGATATATTGAAGCCAATGCTTCAGGAAACAATACATTAAAACATCCAAAACAAACCCTTCAGGAAACATAGGTGACCTTCTTTGAGGTGGATGGAGATTCTGCAACAAGCAAGGCCCCCCCAGAAACAGATGGAGGGCCAGGTCCTGGCATATTTGTGTCCCACCTAATTCTAAGTCTTTCCACCACAGTCTTGCCGGACTTATGGCAGGAGGACTGTGGATCTTTGGACCCCCATATTTAGAGAATCCCAACTGTCAGGTAGACCAAGTTTCAAGATATGTTTTTTTGAAGAGTTATTGGAAAGATTAGTTAGGGAGGGTTAAAGATGTAGGGAAATCTGCTAAGCACCAATGAGCAGACTTCCCCTATCTGAATACAGGCATGGCATGCTTCCTTATCCCTGCCTTCGCAAGGCTGTCTTGTTGTTTTTTGTTTCGTATCAGCTTGCGATGTGATCAACCACAATCTAGATTATCTGCTTCTAACACTATCTTCTTGTGCAAACTGTCTTGACAGTCTTTGCTTCTGTCCTGAACTAGTCTCTCCTGAACTATTAGGTATTGTCAGAAGTATATCCCTGATGATCTATATGGCTCTGCTAAATAGATTCCTAGTAGTCAGAGGTTTGGGGGAGGGGGGAGGGGTGGTGTGTGCTGACCTACGCATTTTCCCAAATTAGGCAAGTCTAGTGGAAGGAGTAAGCTATGTAAGGGTATATTGTTATGGATGTACATAAAGTCTGCCCACCAACAGGGGGCACTACCGTCGGAGGTCCTAGGGTCATAGGTACACTTGTACTGGGCCCGGTATGTAACCTAAACTTCACCTTTGTATCTTCACTTTTGGAAGCCATTAAAGACTGACCAGGTTACACCTAGTCATTGACTGACAATACGGAATTTATTGTATCATTTCATACATCACAACTGGTGATGAGGCAAATACGAACCCACACAAAAGTATAGCGAGCACAGCACGATTGATTACTATTGGAATTCTCGAGAGATTCAATGAGGGAGAGGATTGGGGAGATTTCACAGATTGTATTTCGTGGCAAACGATCTAAAGAAAGACAAGGATGCAGAGAAGCGCGGGGCAGTTCTTCTCACCGTCTGTGGCCCCACGATCTATGCACTCATCAAGAATCTGCTCTCACCCACTCTTCCTACAGAAAAGGATTACAAAGAACTGTGTGCTCTAGTTCAGGAACACCTTAAACCCACGGAAGGAATCCTCATATCCAGATACTGCTTCTATACAGACATTCGTCCAGAAGGCCAGGACGTAGCAGCATTTGTTGCCGACCCGAGACATTTTGCAGGGCCTTGCAAATTTGGGCCTGCGTTGGAAGATGTGCTGCGTGACTTTTTCGTGATCGGGGTCAACCACGAGGCGATCTTAAGTAAGTTGCTGGCTGCGGAGATGCCGGACCTCAGCAAGGTCATCACCATCGCTTAGGCTTGCATGTCCACGAAGAAAAGCACGAAGCAGATATCGCGACAGAACAGGAGCTCCACGGCAAGTATGGTGTACAAAATTGTATCGACGGCCGGCAGAGCTGCACATGGCAGGGCCTACTCGACTGCATCTGCAAGACCGGGAGCCGCTCAAAGTTCGCCATCGAGGGTCTACTCGACTCCTTATGCGAGAACAGGAGCCACTCAAAGCCCACCATTGGGCGCAAATCTGAGCTCAACGTGTTGGCATTGTGGGGGCAATCACCGACCCCTTCAGTGCCATCAGTTGTACAGGGCCTTGGTGAGGCCACACCTGGAATATTGTGTTCAGTTTTGGTCTCCTAATCTGAGGAAGGACATTCTTGCTAATGAGGGTGTGCAGCGAAGGTTCACCAGACTGATTCCCGGGATGGCAGGACTGACATATGAAGAAAGACTGGATCGACTAGGCTTATATTCACTGGAATTTAGAAGAATGAGAGGGAATCTCATAGAAACATATAAAATTCTGACGGGATTGGACAAGTTAGATGCAGGAAGAATGTTCCCGATGTTGGGGAAGTCCAGAACCAGGAGTCACAGTCTAAGGATAAGGGGTAAGCCATTTAGGACCGAGATGAGGAGAAACTTCTTCACTCAGAGAATTGTGAACCTGTGGAATTCTCTACCACAGAAAGTTGTTGAGGCCAGTTTGTTAGATATATTCAAAAGGGAGTTAAATGTGGCCCGTACAGCTAAAAGGATCAAGGGGTATGGAGAGAAAGCAGGAATGGGGTACCAAAGTTGCATGATCAGCCATGATCATATTGAATGGTGGTGCAGGCTCGAAGGGCTGAATGGCCTACTCCTGCACCTATTTTCTATGTTTCTATGTTTCAGGCAGTATGTATGCAGTGGGTGTGCGAAGACAGGGCATCTTCAGCGGACGTGTCCACAGCAGAGGAAGCGAGCTGCGACACACCACGTGGATGATGATCAATTCAATGATGCAGCCCGAGGTATTTGCGAGCTCCGAGGAGTAAGTGTATAGCGTATGTTCATTCCTAACAAAGAGCCAACAGATAATGATGGAGGTAAAATTACTAACAAAGAGCCAACCGATAATGATGGAGGTAAAATTAAACGGCGTGCCAGTATCCACGGAATTAGACACGGGTGCGAGTCAGTCGATAATGAGCCAGAGGACTTTCGAAAAGCTATGGGAGACCACAGCAGAGAGACCCAAGCTGAGTCCGATAAATGCAAAGTTGCCTACCTGCATCAAAGAGCTCATACCAGTGATCGGTAGTGCAGCAGTAAGAGTGTCGCACGAGGGAGCGGTTCATGATCTGCCGTTATGGGTTATCCTGGGCAACAGCCCATCGTTATTCGGCAGGAGTTGGCTTGAGAAAATAAAATGGAAATGGTACAATATCAAAGCTTTGTCATCAGCGGATGATGATTTGTGTGCTCAAGTGCTGAGCAAATTTCCCTCACTGTTTGAACTGGGAATTGGTAGCTTCAAGGGAGCCAAGGTGCAGATTCACCTAGGCTCAGACGCAAGGCCCACCCATCACAAAACCAGGGCGGTCCCGCACATGATGAGAGAAAAGGTCGAGCTCGAATTGGAAAGGCTACAACACGAGGGGGTCATCTCACCGGTTGAATTTAATGAATGGGCCAGCCCCATTGTTCCGGTGTTGAAGAGCGACGGCACGGTCAGGATTTGTGGATGACCAATTTGCAACGCTAGCCAGGGGAAACTTGTTCACCAAATTAGATCTAACATTGACCTACATGACACAGAAACTGGTTGAATCATCAAAGAAACATACGTGCATCAACATGCACAAAGGACTGTTTATGTACAAGTGCCCTTTTGGCATTCGTTCAGCAGCAGCCATATTTCAGAGAAACATGCAGTCTATTGAAATCTGTCCGCAGGACCATGGTATTCCAAGATGACATCCTAGTCACAGGTTGTGACACCAAAGAGCACCTGCACAATCTGGAAGAGGTTCTGTGTCGTCTGGACAAAGTGGGACTCGGGCTGAAATGTTCGAAGTGCAATTTCATGGCACCAGAGGTCGAATTCTTTGGACAAAAGATTGCTGCAGACGGAATCAGGCCTACAGATGTGAAAACAGAGGCCATCAAAAATGCACCCAGGCCCCAGAATATGACGAAGCTGCGTTCGTTCCTGGGTCTTCTCAACTACTTCGATAACTACTTATCCAAATTGAGCACAGTATTAGAGCCTTTGCACAAGCTGCTCAGGAAAGGAGACAACTGGATGTGGGGTGAACTTCAAGACAGAGCCTTTGAGAAGGCTAGAAATCTGTTGTGTTCCCACAAGCTACTGGTACTGTATGACCCATGCAAGCATCTAGTTTTGACCTGTGATGCGTCATCCTATGGGGTCGGCTGCGTACTCAAGCAAGCCAATGAGTCAGGCAAACTACAACCAGTTGCATACGCGACTCGAAGCCTGTCCAAGGCGGAAAGAGCCTACGGCATGGTAAAGAAAGAGGCTTTAGCATGTGTTTAAGGAGTTAAAAAATGCATGTTTGGGCTTCGCTTCGAGTTGGAAACCAATCAAAGCTAGGGGATTTGAGTATAGGAGCAGGGAGGTCTTACTGCAGTTGAACAGGGCCTTGGTGCGGCCTCACCTGGAATATTGTGTTCAGTTTTGGTCTCCTAATCTGAGAAAGGACGTTCTTGCTTTTGAGGGAGTGCAGCGAGGGTTCACCAGACTGATTCCCGGGATGGCTGGACTGACATATGAGGAGAGACTGGATCAACTGGGCCTTTATACATTGGAGTTTAGAAGGATGAGAGGGGATCTCATAGAAGCATACAAGATCCTGACGGGACGGGACAGGTTAGATGCGGGTAGATTGTTCCCAATGTTGGGGAAGTCCAGAACCAGGGGAACCAGTCTTAGGATAAGGGGTAGGCCATTTAAGACTGAGATGAGGAGAAACTTCTTCACTCAGAGAGTTGTTAACCAGTGGAATTCCCTGCCGCAGAGAGTTGTTGATGCGAGTTCATTGGATATATTCAAGAGGGAGTTAGATATGGCCCTTACGGCTAAGGGGATCAAGGGGTATGGAGAGAAATCAGGAAAGGGGTACTGAGGGAATGATCAGCTAATATCTTATCGAATGGTGGTGCAGGCTCGAAGGGCCGAATGGTCTACTCCTGCACCTATTTTTTCTATGTTTCTATGTTTTTTACGATCACAAGCCGCTTATATCGTTGTTCTCGGAACATAAAGGTATCAATACCAACGCGTCATCCTGCATCCAGAGGTGGGCACTGACATTATCTGCCTATGATTATGTCATTCGCCATAGATCAAGCACCGACAACTGCGCTGATGCATTGAGCCGGCTACCGTTGCCCACACCAGTGGAAACGCCAATGCCCGCAGAGCAATCATGGTCATGGATGCCTTTGAGAGTGAGGGGTCACTTGTCACTGCTCAACAAGTTAAGACCTGGACCAGCCAGGATCCGACCCTATCGGTTGTAAAATGTTCTGTTCTTAACGGGGACTGGTCGACCATCCCCAAAGAAATGGGTGATGAAACCAAACCGTATAGCCATCGCAAAGATGAGCTTTCCATCCAGTCCGACTGTTTACTGTGGAGTAATCATGTCCCAAGAAAGGCAGGGCGAGATTTGTACGGGAATTACATAGTGCGCATCCCGGTATTGTCATGATGAAGGCCATCGCCAGGTCCCATGTTTGGTGGCCTGGCATTGACTCGGACTTAGAGTCATGCGTGCATCAGTGCAGCACTTGCATGCAGTTAAGCAATGCCCCAAAGGAAGCTCCGCTCAGTCTGTGGTCATGGCCATCCAAACTGTGGTCAAGAATCCACATCGACTTTGCAGGCCCCTTCCTCGGTAAAATGTTTTTTGGTGGATGTATACTCCAAATGGATAGAATGTGTGATCATGTCATCCAGCACTTCCACTGCCACCATTGAGAACCATGTTTGCCACACATGGTCTGCCAGGCATCGTTGTAAGCGACAACGGACCGTATTTACAGGCCTGGAGTTTCAAGAGTTCATGATACGCAACGGCATAAAACACGTGAGGTCAGTCCTGTTCAAACCCACGTCCAATGGTCAAGTGGAGTGGGCAGTTCAAACCATCAAGCAGAGCCTGAAACATGTAACTCACGGTTCCTTGCAGACACGCCTGTCATGCATACTGGTCAGTTACAGGACAAGGCCACACAAGCTCACTGGGGTCCTGCCTATGGAACTACTGATGGAGAGGCCTCCAAACCAGGCTCTCTCTAGTCCATCCTGACCTTAACGATCATGTCGAAACCCAACGTCAACGCCAGCAGTGGTATCACAACCACGCCGCAGTGTCACGCGACATATCTGTAAATGACCCAGTGTATGTACTTAACCATGGTCAAGAGCCCAAGTGGCTCCCAGGCAATGTTATGGATAAGGAGGATAACCGGATGTATATGGTTAAGCTCAACAATGGGCAGATGTGCAAGAAACACGTCGATCAAATCAAGCTAAGACACGCTGACGAACCGGAACAGTTGGAAGAAGACACTGCGAGTTTAGACGATCAACCAACTCACATCCAGCCATCAGAAGAACCCACTGTGGTCAACGGCCAGCCCCAAGTCGTGAGAGACTCGGAAAGCACTGGGATTGTACTGAGACGGTCAATCAGGGAGCGAAGGGCTCCGGACTGTCTGAACTTGTAATATGGACTT
Source organism: Pristiophorus japonicus (assembly GCF_044704955.1). Lineage (NCBI taxonomy): Eukaryota > Metazoa > Chordata > Chondrichthyes > Pristiophoridae > Pristiophorus > Pristiophorus japonicus. Next base: position 200,550,950 of record NC_091988.1, read on the forward strand.
GTGCCAAGAAGGGCGGTGGGGGAATGATGTTATGTATGTACATAAGGTCTGTCCAACAACAGGGGGTACTACAGTCGGAGGTCCTAGGCTCATAGGTACACTCGTGCTGGGCCCGGTATATAACCTGAATTTCACCTTTGTATCTTCACTTCTGGAAGCCATTAAAGACTGACCAGGTTACACCTAGTCACTGGCTCACAGTACGGAGTTCATTGTGTCATTTCATACACCACATATATAAGGAGGAGGTTTGTTAGAAAAGTTAAGCACCTCAAAGTACCTGGAGTAGAGGTAAGAACCGGTGCTGACACGATGGGCCGAATGGCCTCCTTTTGTGCAGGAAAATTTCTATGATTCTATGAACTGAAGGGGCGGGTTATCCCAATGAGCTGTTTTCTTGTAGATGCATAGACATATGTATTGTCTGAATGCTTATTGTAATTAATATCTAAAGTAAAGAAAATAGAGTCTGATGATCATTTGAAATGTCAAGATGGTAGCTTACACAAATTAGATTTGTTAATGGTGAAAAAATTCAAAAACAAAACTGTGCTCTCCCTTTCTCCCGCTAATGGAAGAGGGCCCAAAACAATAAACCTTCTCTTCTTCAACTAGTGCCACGTGATCTTTACGTTCACCTGAGAAGGCAGACAGGGCCTCAGTTTAACATCTCATCCAAAAGATGGCACGTCCCACCGCGCAGCATTCCCTCGATACTGCACTGGAGTATCAACTCAGATTATGTGCTCAAGTCTCTGGAGTGGGACTTAAAACCACTGGTAATTGTAATGAGTTTAATTGCTCAACATAAAAGTTCTCCAATTATATACCATTGGCAGTTGTGCCTTCAGATGCCTAGGCCCTAAACACTCCCAGACCTCTCTGCCTATCCACCTCTCTCCTCCTTTAAGATGCTCCTTAAAATCTACTGTCCTAAAATCTCCTTATGTGCCATGGTGTCAAATTTTAGCTTGGTGACATTCTTGTGAAGCGCCTTAGGATATTTTATTACATTAAAAGTACTATATAATGCAAGTTGCTGTTGTTGTTCAGTTCTGAAAACCGATTTGTGCAGCGATGATGCTGTGTTACCAATTGTTTTTGCTACTATCTACTTCATTTAACAGGGCTGTACCATCTCCACCGTGCGAACCTTCCCTTACAGTAAGCTTGAGACAACAAACGCAAATAGGCCACAGCTGGCAAAACAAAACTGAATGGAAATTCTCATGAATTGTAAATAAACAGCATGTACAAAAATATTAAGCATCATTTTCTGAGCCAAGCATGCCAGAATCATCCTGAATTAAGAATAAAAATGGCCTTAGGCATGTAGATAGAGTTTTCAAATTCTGTTCCAACAAAGCTGACGTAAAACCACCTTCATTATTAGATTCAGAGAAAAGAAAATTTATCTCCAGGATGTGAGGAATTTTAGTCAAAACAAACCCTGACTAATTCATTAACATCCTGAACAATGGTAGTTTTCATAACAGAGGATGTCCCTCACATTCCCAGACAGGAAGCACAAAAAAGCATATTGCTTAAGAGGCAATTCTTCTCTCACCTCCATTCTCCAACCTCTCGCTTTCTGAAGAAACCTTTCTTTTTTCTCACTCTTCTATTGATACCATCCTTACACTATAAAATCCAGCTATTGTTCAATCTAAGCTCCAATATGCCATCCTCCATTCTGTATTCTCGCTCTGTTGAAATCAAAACTCATTGCAGCATATCCTGCTCAAATTACTTCTTTCTGAATGCCTCAAGACTGTTGATAATTCACTTTCCTCCATTTTCTCTTCTACTGACAGTATACAGATTTTTCAAACCCCAGTTTGATGTTAACCAGCCATTACTCTATGTTGGTGAAGCCAAAGGTATCCTCTTTAGCTCCTGACTGTATATACTGACCTCTAACTTTGTCTCCATCATATGAGAACATAAGATATAGGAGCAGGAGTAGGTCACTCAGCCCTTTGAGCCTATTCCACAATTCCATTAGATCATGGCTGATCTCCTACCCACCTTCCTGCACTATCCCCCTTCCCTTGATTCCCTTCATATCCAAAAATCTATCACCCTCTGTCTTGAATATACTTAACGACTGAGCATCCATGGCCCTCAGGGGATAGAGAATTTCAAAGATTCACAACTCTCTGAGTGAAGACATTTCTCATCTGAGTCTTAAATGGCTGACCACTTATTAGAAACATAGAAAATAGGTGCAGGAGTAGGCCATTCAGCCTGCACCACCATTTAATATGATCATGGCTGATCATGCAACTTCAGTATCCCATTCCTGCTTGATCTCTTTAGCCGTAAGGGTCACATCTAACTCCTTTTTGAATATATGTAACGAACTGGCCTTAACAACTTTCTGTGGTAGAGAATTCCACAGGTCCACAATTCTCTGAGTGAAGAAGTTTCCCCTCATCTCGGTCCTAAATGGCTTACCCCTTTTCCTTAGACTTTGACCCCTGGTTCTGGACTTCCCCAGCATCAGGAACATTCCTCCTGCATCTAACCTGTCCAATCCCATCAGAATTTTGTATGTTTCTATAAGATCCCCTCTCATTCTTCTAAATTCCAGTGAATAAAAGCCTAGTCGATCCAGTCTTTTTTCATAGGTCAGTCCAGCCATCCCGGGAATCAGTCTGGTGAACCTTCGCTACACTCCCTCAATAGCAAGAATGTCCTTCCTCAGATTAGGAGACCAAAACTGAACACAATATTCCAGGTGTGGCCTCACCAAGGCCCTGTACAACTGCAGTAAGACCTCCCCGCTCCGCTACTCAAATCCTCTCGCTATGAAGGCCAACATGCCATTTGCCTTCTTCACCGCCTGCTGTACCTGAATGCCAACTTTCAATGACTGATGTACCATGACACCCAGGTCTCGTTGCACCTCCCCTTTTCCTAATCTGTCACCATTGAGATAATATTCCACCTCCCTGTTTTTGCCACCAAAGTGGATAACCTCACATTTATCTACATTATACTGCATTTGCCCACTCATCGAACCTGTCCAAGTCAGCCTGCAGCCTCACAACTCACACTGCCACCCAGCTTAGTGTCATCTGCAAACTTGGAGATATTACATTCAATTCCTTCGTCTAAATCATTAATGTATATTGTAAATAGCTGGGGGTCCAGCACCCAACTAGTCACTGCCTGCCATTCTGAAAAGGACCCGTTTCTTCCTACTCTTTGCTTCCTGTCTGTCAACCAGTTCTCTATCCACATCAATACATTACCCGCAATACCATGTGCTTTAATTTTGTACACTAATCTCTTGTCAAAAGCCTTTTGAAAGTCCAAATACACCACATCCACCGGTTCCCCCTTGTCAACTCCTCTAGTTACATCCTCAAAAAATTCTAGATTTGTCAAGCATGATTTTCCTTTCATAAATCCATGCTGACTTGGATCGATCCTATCACCGCTTTCCAAATGCGCTGCTATTACGTCTCTGATGATTAATTCCAACATTTTCCCCACTACCGATGTCAGGCTAACTGGTCTATAATTCCCTGTTTTCTCTCTCCCTCCTTTTTTAAAAAGTGGGGTTACATTAACTACCCTCCAATCCATAGGAACTGATCCAGAGTCTATCAAATGTTGGAAAACGACCACCAATACGTCCACTATTTCTAGGGCCACTTCCTTAAGTACTCTGAGATGCAGAATAGCAGGCCCTGGAGATATATCGGCCTTTAATCCCATCAATTTCCCGAACACAATTTCCTGACTAATAAGGATATCCTTCAGTTCCTCCTTCTTGCTAGACCCTCGGTCCCCTAGTATTTCCGCAAGGTTATTTGTGTCTTCCTTCGTGAAGACAGAACCAAAGTATTTGTTCAACATTTCTTTGCTCCCCATTATAAATTCACCTGATTCTGACTGCAAGGGACCTACATTTGACTTCACTAATCGTTTTCTCTTCACATATCTATAGAAGCTTTTGCAGTCAGTTTTTTGTTCCCTGCAAGCTTACTCTCATACTCTATTTTCCCCATCCTAGTTAAACCCTTTGTCCTCCTCTGCTAAATTCTAAATTTCTCCCAGTCCTCAGGTTTGCTGCTTTTTCTGGCCAATTTATATGCCTTTTCCTTGGATTTAACACTATCCCTAATTTCCCTTGTTAGCCACGCTTGAGCCACCTTCCCCATTTTATTTTTACGCCAGACAGGGATGTACAATTGTTGAAGTTCATCCATGTGATCTTTAAATGTCTGCCATTGCCTATCCACTGTCAACCTTTTAAGTATCGTTCTCCAGTCTATCCTAGCCAATTCTCGTCTCATACCATCGAAGTTACCTTTCTTTAAGTTCAGGACCCTAGTCTCTGAATTAACTGTGTCACTCTCCATCTTAATGAAGTATTCTACCATATTATGGTCACTCTTCTCCAAGGGGCCTCGCACAACAAGATTCCCAATTAATCCTCTCTCATTTCACAAGACCCAGTTTAGGATGGCCTGCTCTCTAATTGGTTCCTCGACATATTGGTCTACACTCAGGAAATCCTCCTCCACTGTATTGCTACCAGTTTGGTTAACCTAATCTATATGTAGATTAAAGTCACCCATGATAACTGCTGTACCTTTATTGCAAACATTCCTAATTTCCTGTTTGATGCCATCCCCAACCTCACTACCACTGTTTGATGGTCTGTTCACAATTCCCACTAGCGTTTTCTGCCCTTTGGTGTTCCACAGCTCTACCCATACAGATTTCACATCATCCAAGCTAATGTCCTTCCTTACTATTGCGTTAATCTCCTCTTTAACCAGCAACGCTACCCCACCTCCTATTCATTTCTGTCTATCCTTCCTGAATATTGAATACTCCTGGATGTTGAGTTCCCAGCCTTGGTCACCCTGGAGCCATGATTCCGTAATCCCAATTATATCATATCCGTTAACAGCTATCTGCGCAGTTAATTCATCCACCTTATTACAAATGCTTCTCACATTGAGACACAGAGTCTTCAGGCTTGTTTTTTTAACACTTCTGAAACTATGACCCCTCGTTCTAGATTCCCCAGCCAGAGGAAACATCCTTCCAGCATTTACCCTGTAAACCCCTGTAAGAATTTTATGCCTCGAAATTCTGGGTTTAGCGTTGGCTGTTAAGGTCTATTTTGGATGAAAAAATGGCAATTGCCTCATGTCAGGGAAGTGGAACTGAGTCCATGATCAAATCAACCATGATCTTATTAAATGGCGGAGCAGGTTCGAGGGGTCAAATGGCCTACTCCTGCTCCTATTTCTTGTGTTCTTGTCAGCCTGCTTCCTGCAGGTCCTGCAGCGGTTGCCATTTTGGGGAAGTCAGCAGTGCTGCCATTGCCAGCGCTCGCTCCACACATTTAAATCAGGCAGATCATGATGTCAATGAGTGTGCGATGCTGATTTAACGCACGATCTGCCATTTTGGAAATCGCCGCTCCATTTAACGGCCTCTCTTAATCACGACCAGCTGACTGAGCACTCAGCAGCAGGAAGGAGCCTCCAGCAATGCTACTTAAAGGAATCATCAACTACTTGCAGCTGACTTGCTTTTTCAGCATACTGGCTTTGTCTAAGTTTGTACCACAGTTTGGAGCTTATTAAAGTTGTTTAAAGTTGCTGAGGTTACAGGGAGTGTTGATGCAAGTTGACAACGCCTTGCTTCTCATTTTAAAAACTTCAGCACAGACCACTTGCTCACAGTCATGGGTGCTCTACTTTCATGCTCCCCTGCATTTGAGTATGCTAGGGAGATGGATCGGAGGCAGCAAAGAAGAGGCTAAGATACTCACAGAGGTGGGGAATGAGCAACAGGGCTCTCAGCAGGAGGCCTTAGCCACCTAGAGTCTTCCTAGAGTCTAGAGCAGTGTATTAAAGAGATTGTCAAAGAATTCTGCCACCTCCTGCAACCTCAGAGGAGGACAATGATAGCTCTCCCAGTGACCCTCAAGATCACCGGATCCTTCCAGTGTGCAGCAGGAGGCATAGCTAAAATCTTCCAGTTCGCCGTCCATCATTGTATCCAGGTGGTCACAGAGGCTCTGTACTCCAGGAAAAAGGTCTTTAATATCTTTTCTTTGAACAGAAAGAAGGAGAATGAGCACGCATGTGGCTTTGGCACGATATCGGGCTTCCCCATGGTGCAGGGCACCATCAACTGCACACAAGTGGCTTTGCAGGCACCGCTTACCAATCCTGAGATGTTCTGTAACCGCAAAGGCTACCACTCACTTAATGTAGAGTTGCTCTGCCACCACGCCCAGCAAATCATGATGGCGAATGCCCAGTATTCTGGCAGCAGTCATGATGTCTTCATCCTACATCAGTCCAGTGTGCCAGAAATCTTCCAGCTACCATGTCAAACCTGAGTGTGGCTGCTCAGAGACAAGGGCTATCCGCTCTACAACTGGTTGATGACTCTCCTCCGCAACCCCAGCACTCATGGCCAGCACTCATATAATGACAGCCATACTGCCACGAGGAACATTATCGAGCAGATCATTGGCCTGCTAAAGCAATGGTTCCGCTGCCTTGACTGCTCGGAACGAGCCCTCCAGTATATGCCAGAGCGGGTGTCCCATGTCATGGTGGTCTGCTACATGCTCCAAAACTTGGCCATCATGATGAACCTCAGGAAGAGGAGGAGGAGAAGGAAGAGCAAGAGGAATAGGAGGAGAAGGATGGGAGGAGGCAGGCAGCAGATATCTGTTCCGGACAGGCTGTCCATGAGCGCCTCATCAGTCTCTGATTCCAGTGAATGAAACCCCAGATCCCTGTTGCTCACCACTTCCTCACCTTACCACGCTTCTGTCACAGAACACCACCGTGTCCTCCTCGGCACAAAACTGAAATGAGAGCCACCACAAAACACATATCCCAAACAAAATTCATAAATGTATTAAATTCAAATGATGAAAACAAAGTCAACTAATCATCCTTGTGCATTCCTTTAATGTTTGTCTTTTATGTGCTTTTTCCTACTCTAGTGCTCCTACGAAGTGCTCCCTAGTGGCTGCAGCATGGCTGATGGAAGCCTGCTGACTTTCAATGAGACTAGATGGCCTTGCAGGACGACCTCGAGCAGCTCTGGACCTAGAAGACCCAGCTGTAGACTGCATCACCTCAGCATGGATGGCAGCAATCTGGGCTGGCTTCCTGACAGGCAGCAGCAAGGCCACTAGTGGAATGGCAATGGTGGGTGTAGGAATGTAGTCACCCTGAGAGAGGAAAGCAGGTTCTTGCTCTACGGAGCCATTGCCACTCCCTCGGGGCGACACCTCACAATTCTAGTAATCTGTCAGACACAGGTTGCTGGTCTGCTGAGACACCCTGCAAGCTCCTTTTGACACTTGCAAACCCAGCGATGAAGGCAGCAGTCTGAGCTTCCACTGCAGCAGTGAGACATTGGGTTGCTTCCGCCTGTGCTGCAATGGAAGCAGTGTGATCGGCCATCACACCTACCATCATATTTGGATCCACAAAGTTTCTCCTGGAATTGCCCATCATTTCAATCCTAGAATTCCTGGGAACCTCTATACTACCCTCTAAGGTCCGCAGAGTGCAATATTCTGAGTGGGTGTTTGCAAGTGTCAGATGCAGTGCTAGTGTCCCTTTTTCTTCTCTGCATCAGTGTGTTCCTCATGTTCAGGGACAGGCTGGGCTGTTGGCAGTTACATAAGAGCATAAGAAATAAGATCAGGAGTAAGCCATTTGGCCCCTTGAGCCTGCTCTGCCATTCAATAAGATCATGGCTGATCTAATCTTGGCCTCAACTCCACTTCCCTGCCCGCTCCCCATAACCCTCGACTCCCTTGGATATCTGAAAGCAGAAAGGCACAAGGGTAGGGTTATGGTGAGGGGAGCGGGCGAAAGCAAGTTATCAATGCATACACCATCAGCAGCTTGTAAGTGAGAAAAGATTGGAGGATGAGGGGGAAGTGGGATGTGAGACGAACGATTGTGTATGCCCAAACCGTCATCATCGGCAATGCTTTCAACTTCTCCGCTTACCACAGATTCTGTTAAAGACCTTCCAATTATTTGCAACACTAATTCCTCCTGGTCGGTTAAGTTCTGAATTCTCACTTGGCCGCCTCCCATCTGCAGTTGCTCACAGCGGTTGTGCACCACCTTGCAAGAGAAAGGGAAGTGTGTTGATGAGTGTAGTGCATTGTGGTTAGGTGATGTTCCTGCCATGGTTGAATAGCTGGCAGTGTGTGCAAGGTGTGAGATGTAGGAGCAAGTGTTGCAGCAGTAGTAAGTGTGTGAGGGTGGAGTGAAACTATGATTGTAATGTATAAGCGGTGATAGCTAGAGATTGTTGGTAGGTGAGTGTTGGAGGTGTGGTGGATTGAGCAGTGTGTAAGACTTGTTGTGCACATGGTGAGATATAGCATTTTCTGCAGCCTTCACTCACCTTGACAAGCCGTGTGAGGTCATTAAACTCTTTACGGCACTGGATCCAGGTCCTGGGGACAACACTCGTCGCCGTGACGGATTGCACGATCTACTCCCAGATTCCTCTGCTGATTATCTTTGAAGGCCTCGCCCCCATGCGGATATAGGACATCTCGTCAATCCCCCTGGACCAAGGTCTCCAGTGCGGCATCTGAAAAACATCTTGCCTTTTCTCTAGCATGTTGAGCCATGGCTTCTTCTCACCTGACAATGATGTGCTTCTGCAACAAATCACCTCCCCTTTAAGTAGTGCAGAGAGCCTAGGTTAAACATTATTGGCCAGTAGACTGCATCCGATTTTGTCCCCCACCGCCCCGCCACCGCCTTGTGCGCTAAGCCAATCAGTAGTGTGTTTAGCATGGAGATCAGGGCTACAATCATGTAAATGAGCAGGCAGCACAGATTTTGTGTGCTGCCTGCACCACTAAGAATGGGCATTGCCAAAGAGCGCCGGACTGTGTCCCCCATCCATTTTCAGACCTTATCCAATTTCTAGGCCTTTATGCTTCAATGAAATCACCTCTCATTCTTCTGAATTCTAGGGCATATAGGCCAAGTCTCCTCAACCTCACCTCATAGGACAATCCACCCATCCGAGGAATCAGTCTGGTGAATCGTCGTCGTACTCCGTCTAAGGCAAGTATATCCTTCCTTAGGTAAAGAGACTAAAACTATACAGAGTACTCCAGGTGTGGTCTCACCTAGGCCCTATATAAATATAGTAATACTTCATTATACATAGTCCAATCCTTTTGTTATAAAGGCCAACATACTATTTACTTTCCTAATTGTTTGCTGTGCCTGCATGTTAACTTTCAGTGATTCGTGTACAAGGGCACCCAGGTCTCTCTGAATACCAACATTTCCAAATCTCTCACTGTTTAAAAATATTCTGCTTTTCTCTTTTTCCTACTAAAGTGGATAACTTCACATTTCTCCACATTATATTCCATCTGCCATGTTCCTGCCCACTCACTTAGCCTGTCAATATCCCTTTGTAGCCTCTTGACATCCTCCTCACATCTTACTTCCCCACCTAGCTTAGTATTGTCAGCAAACTTGGATACATCCCTCATCTGTCTCATTGATATAGATTGTAAATAGCTGAGGCCCAAGCACCGATCCTTATGTTACCTGTGTTATGTATTGAATAAAGAGTCTGACCAGATACTCTGAGCTCAAAGTAAGGTGCGACTTGCAATCCTTTATTACCGGTCTCCAGAGTGACTCTCCAGCCTGTGAGGCCTCCTTATGTACAGGTACTCCTAAGGGATTGTGGGATCCCTTGGGACTCCAGGAGATGAACCCTCTGGTGGTTAAATAAGGTATTTACAGGTTTACATATATAAAACACTCTCCCACCCCCCCCCCCCCCCCAACCACCGCCCCCAAAGTCAATAGTGTAACTATTTACAATGTGAGTCGATCTGGGGCCTTTCTTTCCCTGGTTGATCGTCTCGGTGCAAATGCTGGTTTTGGTGAGTTGTTTGTTGGGCCCTCGCTGGGCTGCTGTACAGCTGGCCTTGTTGGGCTGCCTGGCGTGGTGAGTCCTGCTGGGCTGCTGCGGGTGATGGGTTCTGCTTCCGCTGGGTCGGTCACCACTGGCGTGTGTGTTGGGGGGGTCAAAAAAGGTAGAGTCTATTGTGGGTTGCTCTGGATAGTCCGTGAATCTGAGTTTGGTTTGGTCCAAGTGTTTCCTGTAGGCGAGTCCATTTGAAAGTTTGACCAGAAACACCCTACTCTCCTCTTTGGCCACGACAGTGCCGGGAAGCCACTTGGGACCTTGTCCAACTCAAATACAGGATCATTAATCTCAATTTCGGGTAACACATTTGCGCGATCATATGTATTCTGTTGAAGCCACCTGTTCGTGTAGATCAGGGTAGACTAATGAGAGCCTTGTCTTAAGTGCCCTTTTCATGAGCAGTTCAGCGGGGGACACCCCAGTGAGCAAGTGGGGTTTTGTGCGGTAATTAAGCAGGACTCGGGATAGGCGAGTCTGCAGTGAGCCTTTAGTTACCCTCTTCAAGCTCTGCTTGATTGTTTGCACTGCTCTCTCTGCCTGGCCATTGGATGCTAGTTTAAACGGGGCAGATGTGACATGTTTGATCCCGGGTCATAAACTCTTGGAACTCGGCACTGATGAAGCACGGCCCATTGTCACTCACAAGGACATCAGGCAGGCCGTGCGTGGCAAACATGGCCCGCAGGATTTCAATGGTGGCAGCGGACGTGCTTGCTGACATTATCTCACATTCAATCCATTTGGTGTATGCATCTACAACCACTAGGAACATTTTTCCCAAGAACGGGCCTGCATAGTCGACATGGACCCTAGACCACGGTTTGGAGGGCCAAGACCATAAACTTGGTGATGCCTCCCTGGGTGTATTGCTTAAGTGAGAACATGTGTTACATTTGTGCACGCAGGACTCTAAGTCTGCATCGATACCGGGCCACTACATGTGGGATCTGGCTATTGCTTTCATCATTACAATGCCTGGGTGGGTACTGTGGAGATCACTAATGAAAGTGTCTCTGCCCTTTTTTGGTACCACTACCCGATTACCCCATAGAAGGCAGTCTGCCGGTATAGACATTTCATCTTTGCGCCGCTGGTATGGCTTTATTTCTTCCTGCATTTCTAACGGGGCACGAGACCAACTTCCGTGGAGCACACAGTTTTTTACTAAGGACAGTAAGGGGTCTTGGCTCATCCAAGTTCTAATCTGTCGGGCGGTAACAGGTGATTGCTCACTCTCGAATGCTTCCATTACCATAACTAAGTCTGCGGGCTGTGCCATCTCCACCCCTGTGGTGGGCAATGGCAGCCTACTGAGAACATCGGCACAGTTTTCTGTGCCTGGCCTGTGGCGGATGGCGTAGTTGTATGCAGACAACGTGAGCACCCACCTCTGGATGCGGGCCGATGCATTCGTGTTTATCCTCTTACTTTCAGAAAAGAGGGATATCAATGGCTTATGGTCGGTTTCTAATTAAAATTTGAGCCCAAACAGATATTGATGCATTTTCCTTATTTCATAAACACACGCCAACACTTCTTTTTTGATCATGCTGTAGGCCCTCAGGCTTAGACAGACTTCTGGATGCATAAGCAACTGGTTGCAATTTCCCAGATTCATTAGCTTGTTGCAATACACACCTGACACCGTATGACGAGGCATCAGATGCTAGTACCAAACGCTTACATGGATCATTCAAAACAAGCAATTTGTTTGAGCATAACAGTTTTCTCGCTTTTACAAAGGCATTTTCTTGGCTTTTACCCCATACCCATTCATCTCCTTTACACAGTAAAGAGTGCAGTGGTTCTAACAGTGTGCTAAGACCCGGTAAGAAGTTACCAAAGTAGTTCAGGAGTCCCAGTTCAGGAGACCGCAGCTCCGTCACGTTCTGTGGTCTCTGTGCATTCTTGATTGCCTCCATCTTCGAATCGTTGGGCCTGATGACATCTGCCGCGATTCTTCTCCCCAGGAACTCCACTTCAGGCACTGGGAAAATGCACTTCGAGCGTTTTAACCTGAGCCCCATGCGATTAAGCCGACTAAGAACCTCCTCCAGGTTCTGCAGATGCTCAACGGTGTCCCGACCTGTAACCAAGATGTCGCCGTGGAAGACCACGGTGCACAGGACCGACTTCAGTAAGTTTTCCATGTTCCTCTGGAATATCGCCGCGGCTGATCGAATCTCAAATGGGCATCTGTTGTAAATAAAGAGACCTTTGTGTGTGTTGATGCAGGCGAGGCCCTTCGTGCATTCCTCTAGCTCCTGCATCATGTAGGCCAAGGTCAAGTCCAGCTTCGTGAACGTTTTTCCTCCCGCCAGTGTCACAAATAGGTCATCTGCCTTTGGTAGCGGGTATTGATCCTGCAGGGAGAAACGATTGATAGTTACTTTGTAATCACCACAGATTCTGATGGTGCTGTCTTCCTTGAGGACTGGAACAATCTGACTCATTGAATCCGATCGGCAAAATGATGCCCTCTCGTTGCAGCCGGTCCAGCTCAATCTCCACCCTCTCTCATCATGTACGGTACCCCTCTCGCCTTGTGATGGATGGGTCGCGCCTCCGAAATCAGGTGGATCTGCACTTTTGCTCCTTGGAACTTTCTGATGCCTGATTCGAACAGCGAGGGGAACTTGTTTAGGACCTGGGCACATGAAGTGTCGTCGATGGACGAGAGCGCTTGCATGTTGTCCCAGTTCCAGCATATCTTCCCCAGCCACCTCCTGCCGAGTAGCATGGGGCCATCGCCAGGTACCACCCAGAGTGGTAACTTGTGCACCGCTCCATCATAGGAGACTTTTACAGTAGCACTGCCGATTACAGGAATCAGTTCCTTTGTGTACGTTCTCAGTTTAGTACGAATGGGAGTCAGGACTGGCCTTGAGGCCTTGCTGCACCACAATTTGTCGAAAGTCTTTTTACTCATTATGTACTGGCTCGCGCCCGTGTCCAACTCCAATGACACCGGGAGTCGATTTAATTCAACCTTCAGCATTTATCGGGGGACACTTTGTGGTAAATGTATGCACCCCATATACCTCTGCCTCCTCGGTCTGAGGCTCTGGTTCGTCGTGATCCACCGTGGATCTGTCCTCCTCTGCAGGATTAGTAGGGTTTGCAGCTCGCCTGCACATACATTGGAGGTGTCCCATTGTTCCACAGCCCTTGCAAATGTATCCTTTGAAGCGGCATGAATGGAAACGATGATCATCCCTGCAGCGCTAACAAGATATTAATGGCCTTGCATTCACCACCCTTGATGGTGGACTCAGATCTGCGGACGTGCAGCTGCAGGCATGTGAGGCCTGCCCTGTACATTACGATTCGAAAACAACATTACTTTGTTCACAGTACTTGCTGCAGCGCTTGTGTGGTATTGTCATTGGTGGCGATGAATGCCTGGGCTATCGTTATGGCTTTACTTAAGGTTGGGGTCTCTACAGTCAAAAGTTTGTGAAGTATTACTTCATGGCCAATGCCAAGTACAAAGAAGTCCCTGAGCATGTGCTCCAAGTGTCCTTCAAATTCACAATGTCCTGCAAGGCGTATTAGCTCGATGACGTAGCTCGCCACTTCCTGGCCTTCAGACCTCTTGTACGTGTATAACCGGTACTTCGCCATCAGAATGCTTTCCTTCGGGTTTAGATGCTCCCGGACCAGTGTGCACAAATCATCATATGACTTGTCTGTGGGTTTCGCTGGAGCAAGCAGATTTTTTATGAGGTGCCCCGCAAACGGTGAGGAGGATCACCCTTCGTTTGGCAGTGTTCGCTTCTCCTTCCAGCTCGTTGGCCACGAAGTATTGGTTGGGTCGCTACACGAAGGTTTCCCAATCACCTCCCTCCAAAAGTTTCTCCAGGATGCCCACTGTTCTCTGCATCGTTGCGGTGGGGTTCGTCATCTGTATCTCATCACCATTTGTTATGTATTGAATAAAGAGTCTGACCAGATACTGTGAGCTCAAAGTAAGGTGTGACCGCAGTCCTTTATTACCGGTCTCCAGAATGACTCTCCAGCCTGTGAGGCCTCCTTATGTACAGGTGCTCCCAAAGGATTGTGGGATCCTTTGGGACTCCAGCGGATGAACCCTCTGGTGGTTAATAAGGTATTTACAGGTTTACATATATAATAACCTGACTAGTTATAACCAGCCAACCTGAAAATGACTCATTTATTCCTACTCTCTGTTTTCTGTTCATTAACCAAATATTCAAACCATGCTAATATATTACCGTCAATCCCATGAGCCTAATTTGCAGTAATAGCCCCTTGTGTGGCACCTTATCGAATGCTTTCTGAAAATCCAAATACACGACATCTACTGGTTTCCGCTTATTTACCCTGCTAGTTACAACCTCAAAAACCTTTAACAGATCTGTCAAACAAACTGTCTATCTCTGTCACAAATTTATTCAATGACCCAGCTACCACAGCTCTCTGAGGCAGCGAATTCCACAGATTTACAACGCTCTGAGAGAAGAAATTCCTCCTCATCTCAGTTTCTAATGGGCGGCCCCTTATTCTAAGATTATGCCCCCTAGTTCTACTCTCCTCTATCATCCTCTCTATATCTACCTTGCAAGCCCCCTCATAATCATATGTGTTTTGATAAGTTCACCTCTCATTCTTCTGAATTCTAATGAGTAGAGGCCCAACCTACCCAACCTTTCCTCATAAGTCAACACCTTCATCTCCAAAATCAATCTCGGGATTGCGAGCAGTGCCACGTGCTAGTCAGAGTAGGAATCGCAGGATAGCTCAGATGAATACGTGCCTTGAGCAGTAGTGCAGCAGGGAGGGATTCAAATTCCTGGGGTATTGGAACCGGTTCTGGGGGAGGTGGGACCAGTACAAACCGGATGGTCTGCACCTAGACAGGACCAGAACCAATGTCCTAGGGGGAGTATTTGCTAGTGCTGTTGGGGAGGAGTTAAACTAATATGGCAGGGGGATGGGAACCAATGCAGGGAGACAGAGGGAAACAAAATGGAGACAGAAGCAAAAGACAGAAAGGAGATGAGTAAAAGTGGAGGGCAGAGAAACCCAAGGCAAAAAACAAAAAAGGCCACTGTACAGCAAAATTCTAAAGGGTTAAAGTGTAATAAAAAGGCAAGCCTGAAAGCTCGGTGTCTCAATGCGAGGAGTATTCGGAACCCTGGAGAGGGCTCTGAGCTAGTTAGAGTGGGTGAGAGCCCAAATGAACAGGACCCCAAGAAAGAATGCAAAAAGCAGGAGGCAACAGAGCAGAGTCGTACTGCGGTAAGTGTAAACCACAAGGTGATAGGAAGGGACAATATGTATGAATATAAAGGGGCTGCAGAAGGGGTCAAAACTAAAAATCATGGTTTAAAAACTAGTATTAAAACACTCTACTTAAACGCACGCAGCATTCGAAATAAAGTAAATGAGTTGACGGCACAAATCATTACAAATGGGTATGATTTGGTGGCCATTACAGAAACGTGGTTGCAGGGTGGCCAAGACTGGGAATTAAATATACAGGGGTGTCTGACAATTTGGAAGGATAGACAAGAAGGGAAAGGAGATGGGGTAGCTTTGTTAATAAAGGATGCTATCAGGGCAGTTGAGAGAGACGATATTGGCTCTAATGAACAAAATGTTGAATCATTGTGGGTGGAGATTAGGGATAGTAAGGGGAAAAAGTCACTGGTGGACGTAGTTTATAGGCCCCCAAATAATAACTTCACGGTGGGGCGGACAATAATCAAGGGAATAATGGAGGCATGTGAAAAAGGAACGGCAGTAATCATGGGGGATTTTAACCTACATATCCATTCGACAAATCAAATCGCACGGGGTAGCCTGGAGGAGGAATTCATAGAATGCATACGGGATTGTTTCTTCGAACAGTATGTTACAGAACCTACAAGGGAGCAAGCTATCTTAGATCTGGTCCTGTGTAATGAGTCAGGAATAATAAATGATCTCCAAGTAAAAGATCCTCTTGGAATGAGTGATCACAGTATGTTTGAATTTGTAATGCAGATTGAGGGTGAGGAAGTAGTGTCTCAAACGAGCGTACTATGCTTAAACAAAGGGGACTACAGTGGGATGAGGGCAGAGTTGGCTGAAGTAGACTGGGAACACAGACTAAACGGTGGCACAATTGAGGAACAGTGGAGAACTTTTAAGGAGCTCTTTCATAGTGCTCAACAAAAATATATTCCAGTGAAAAAGAAGGGCGGTAAGAGAAGGGATAACCAAGGAAATAAAGGAGAGTATCAAATTAAAAACCAATGCGTATAAGGTGGCCAAGGTTAGTGGGAAACTAGAAGACTGGGAAAATTTTAAACGACAGCAAAGAATGACTAAGAAAGCAATAAAGAAAGGAAAGATAGATTACGAAAGTAAACTTGCGCAAAACATAGAGATAGTAAAAGCTTTTACCGATATATAAAACGGAAGAGAGTGACTAAAGTAAATGTTGGTCCCTTAGAAGATGAGAAGTGGGATTTAATAATGGGAAATGTGGAAATGGCTGAGACCTTAAACAATTATTTTGCTTCGGTCTTCACAGTGAAAGACACAAAAACCATGCCAAAAATTGCTGGTCACGGGAATGTGGGAAGGGAGGACCTTGAGACAATCACTATCACTAGGGGGGTAGTGCTGGACAGGCTAATGGGACTCAAGGTAGACAAGTCCCCTGGTCCTGATGAAATGCATGCCAGGGTATTAAAAGAGATGGCGGAAGTTATAGCAGATGCATTCGTTATAATCTCCCAAAATTCTCTGGACTCTGGGGAGGTACCATCGGATTGGAAAGCAGTTAATGTAACGCCTCTGTTTAAAACAGGGGGCAGACAAAAGGCAGGTAACTATAGGCTGGTTAGTTTAACATCTGTAGTGGGGAAAATGCTTGAAGCTATCATTAAGGAAGAAATAGCAGGACATCTAGATAGGAATAGTGCAATCAAGCAGACGCAACATGGATTCATGAAGGGGAAATCATGTTTAACTAATTTACTGGAATTCTTTGAGGATATAACGAGCATGGTGGATAGAGGTGTACCGATGGATGTAGTGTATTTAGATTTCCAAAAGGCATTCAATAAGGTGCCACACAAAAGGTTATTGCAGAAGATAAAGGTATGCGGAGTCAGAGGAAATGTATTAGCATGGATAGAGAATTGGCTGGCTAACAGAAAGCAGAGAGTCGGGATAAATGGGTCCTTTTCGGGTTGGAAATCGGTGGTTAGTGGTGTGCCACAAGGATCGGTGCTGGGACCACAACTGTTTACAATATACATAGATGACTTGGAAGAGGGGACAGAGTGTAGTGTAACAAAATTTGCAGATGACACAAAGATTAGTGGGAAAGCGGGTTGTGTCGAGGACACAGAGAGGCTGCAAAGAGATTTAGATAGGTTAAACGAATGGGCTAAGGTTTGGCAGATGGAATACAATGTCGGAAAATGTGAGGCCATCCACGTTGGGAAAAAAAAGCACAGTAAAAGGGAATATTATTTGAATGGGGAGAAATTACAACATGCTGCGGTGCAGAGGGACCTGGGGGTCCTTGTGCATGAATTTCTTTTAGAGTCTACCTGCGAAAACATAAAACATTAAAGAGTGCCACCCGACCTGGGTGACACTCCAGACATTTCCAAGGCCCTTTTTTTCCCCCCTTTTTTTTTTTTGTGTTTTTCTTTTTTTTTTTTTTTTTTTGGTTTTTTTTTTTGGGCACTAAAATCACAATTTTTCCCCAGTGCCCCCTATAAAAGGGAAGGGGACACTAAAAGCACCGGCAATTAAAACAAATTAACTTTAAAACGTAAAATCAAATTAAAATTTGGTTGCCGGGCGTGATGATGCACTCCAGTCCCTCCGGTGCCCACCTCTCGCGGAAGGCCGCGAGCGTACCGGTGGACACCGCGTGCTCCATCTCCAAGGACACCCTGGACCGGATGTAAGAGCGGAAGAGAGGCAGGCAGTCAGGTTGAACGACCCCCTCGACCGCCCGCTGCCTGGACCGGCTGATGGCACCCTTGGCCGTGCCCAGGAGCAGTCCTACGAGGAGGCCCTCGGACCTACCCGCTCCCCTCCGCACAGGGTGCCCAAAGATCAGGAGAGTGGGACTGAAGTGCAGCCAGAATTTCAGGAGCAGCCCCTTCAAATAGTGGAACAGGGGCTGCAACCTTGTGCATTCAATAAAAACATGGAACACGGACTCCTCCAGACCGCAGAAATTGCAGGCGGCCTGGGAGTCCGTGAACCGGCTTAAAAATTTGTTGCACGGCACTGCTCCGTGCACCACCCTCCAGGCCAAGTCCCCGATGAATAGTGGGAGGACCCCTGCGTAGAGTGCCCTCCATCGGGGACCCCCGCCTCCTCCGGACGGCAAGATGGTGCGCCATGGCGTGTCCGGACGGCCGGTGAGGATGGCAAAGTTGAGGGTGTGCAGGAGCAGCCCGTACAGGAAACCCCTCCGCGCGGAACTGAAAGGCACGGAGGGGATTTCCCCGAGGCGGCTCAAGTTGTGAGGCGCCGGCCCCCGAGGGAGGTTCCGGGGTTTGGCGCCGATGAGGAATTCCGTCCGGACGGGGGTCAGTTCGGACGGGATCTCCCCACGTGCTTGAGCCTCCTCGATACACCTAACGGAGTCAGGGCCCAGAGCTGTTTTTAGCGACTCGATGGCATCGGCCGCGCGGCGGACGTTGGCAGAATTTAGGCGCCGCGCCAGCGTGACTGGCGCCATCCAGCCCGCTCCTCCGCCATCGAGCAGGTCCCTGACCCTGGTCACCTCACCAGCCACAGCCCTCTCTTCCGACCGCCACATGAAGCCTCGGCCGTGGAGGTACGGATTCCCGAGCAGCGGCTCCTGCAGGACGGCCGCCACTCCAGCCGGCGGAGAGCTGCGCTTGGTGGAGACTTTGTTCCAGACCCTGATGAGTTCCCTGTAAAAGACAGGCAGCTCCCGGAGGGCGGTCCTGGCACCCCCCAAGTTCACAAACAGGAGCTGCGTGTCATAATTGAGGTCGAGCTGCTGGCGGAAGAAATACCTCGCCAGAGCACACCACCTAGGAGGGGGCTCGACGTAAAGGTATCTCTGCAGGGTCTGAAGACGGAAAGTCGCGAGCTGGGCGCTGACGCACACCAACGACTGACCGCCCTCCTCAAGCGGGAGACTCAAGACCGCGACAGAGACCCAGTGCTTCCTGTTGTTCCAGAAGAAGTCCACCAGCTTCTTCTGTATCTTGGCGACAAACGCAGGGGGAGGGGTCAAAGTGACCAGCCGGTACCACAGCATTGCGGCCACCAGCTGGTTTATGACTAGCGCTCGACCCCTGTAGGACAGCACTCGGAGCAGTCCTGTCCAGCGCCCTAGGCGAGCGGCGACCTTGGCCTCCAGCTCCTGCCAGTTCGCCGGCCAGGCTTCCTCGTCGGGGCTAAGGTAGACTCCCAGATAGAGGAGATGGGTCGTGCTCCAGGCAAAAGGCCTGAGCTCCTCCGGCAGGGAGTCCACCCGCCACTGACCCACCAGGAGTCCGGAACATTTCTCCCAGTTGATCCTGGCGGAGGACGCGGCCGAGTAAATCTCCTGGCACTCACGCATCCTCCGCAGGTCAGCGGGATCCTCTACCGCGAGGAGCACGTCATCGGCGTAAGCCGAGAGGACGACCTCCACGCCCGGCCCTTGCAGAGCCAGTCCCGTCAACCTCGTCCGCAAGAGGCGCAGGAAAGGCTCCACGCAAACGGCGTATAACTGGCCGGACATGGGGCATCCCTGGCGCACCCCTCTCCTAAAGCGAAGGGGCGCCGTCAAGGACCCGTTAACCTTAATCAGACACTCCGCGGCGGCGTACAAAAGTCGGATCCGGGCGACAAAATGCGTCCCGAACCCGAAAGCGCGCAGAGTTCCGAGCAGATAGTCGTGATCCACCCTGTCGAACGCCTTCTCTTGGTCGAGGGATAGGAAGGCGACCGACAGACCAGCCTCCTGGGAACAATGGATGAGGTCCCGGACCAGATGGATGTTGTCGTGGATTGTCCGGCCCGGGACCGTGTATGACTGGTCGGGGTGGATCATGTGGTCCAGCACGGCACCAAGGCGAGCAGACATCGCCCTGGCGAAGATTTTGTAGTCCGTGCTGAGGAGGGAGACCGGGCGCCAGTTCTTAAGGAGGCGGAGATCGCCCTTCTTAGGCAGCAGGACGATGACTGCCCTGCGCCAAGAGAGGGGCATCTCCCCGGTCGCCAGACTTTCCCCCAGGACCCGCGCGTAGTCGCTCCCCAGGACGTCCCAGAACGCCCTGTGGAACTCCACGGTCAGCCCGTCCAGCCCCGGGGATTTTCCCCTCGAGAGCCGGGCGAGGGCACCGGTCAGCTCCGCCAGGCTTAGCGGAGCTTCCAGATTTTCGGCGCCCTCCGGGCCGACCTTCGGCAGGTCCTCCCACAAAACTCTACGCGCTTCCTCGCTGGACGGATCCGGAGAGAACAGAGCCCCGTAATATTCACGGACCCTGTTGTTGACGCCCTCCGGATCCGAGACGAGAGAGCCGTCGTCGGCCAGCAGCGTCAAGAGCTGCTTACGGACACTCTGCCTTTTTTCCAGCGAGTAGAAGAAGGGGGAGCCGCGGTCCAGATCCCGCAGGAACCGGATCCGCGACCTCACGAACGCGCCTCGGGACCCGACGAGCTGCAGGTCCTTCAGCGCGGCCTTCTTCGCTTCGTACACCGTCCGCAGGGCCGGGTCCTGGACGACTTGACCGAGACGGGCTTCCAGGTCGAGCACCTCTTTTTCTAGGCGCCCGACTCTGGCCGCCCGCCTCTTGGTCGACCCCCTCGCGTACTCTTGACAGAAGACGCGGACGTGAGCCTTGCCCACGTCCCACCATAGCCTCAAGGAGGGGAAGCCCCCCTGCTTCCTTCTCCAGTCGGACCAGAATCGACGGAACGAGTCCTGGAACCGCACGTCCTCCAGCAGCCGGTTGTTAAAGTGCCAGTACGCGGACCCCGTCCTCGCGCGGAGCGAAGCGAGCTCCGCCCACACCAGGTGGTGGTCCGAACACGGCACCGGCCGCATGGAGGCCGCCGGGACGCAGGAAACGTACGCCCGAGACACGTAAAGGCGGTCGACTCTAGACCATCCAACTCCAGGCCTCACCCAAGTAAAGGCGCTGGAGTCGGGGTGGAGATTTCGCCAGACGTCCACCAAGTCGAAGGACCCGACCAGGTCCCTCAACTTCTCCATCGCCGTCATGCACTGCGGGGCACCGGAGCGGTCCCTCGCCTCGAGGGTGCAGTTAAAATCCCCCCCGAGGACAATGCAGTCGCCGACGTCGACGGAGCCAAGAAGAGCGGACACCTCTTCAAAGAAGCGCGTTTGCTGCGGGCCGGGATGAGGGGCGTACACGTTCACGAGATGGAGCGGCACGTCCCCCAGGCGAACCGTTACGTGCAGCAAGCGGCCTGGCACGGGCTCCTCGACCCCCAAGATCTCCGGCTGAAAATGCGGGCCCAGCAAGATGGCCACCCCACTAGAAATGGCGGTGAGGTGGCTCATGCGGACCTCTCCTTGCCATTCCAGGAGCCACGTGGCTTCGTCTCCCGGAACGGTGTGGGTTTCTTGCAGGAAGCACACCGCATATTTCCCCTCCCGCAGGAGCGAAAAATTGTCAAATCTACGGCGTGCCCCTCTGCCGCCGTTGATGTTGAGGCTGGCTATGGTTATCTTCATGGCAAAAGCATAGTGCAACCTCTACCTTAACCTATTGTGGGGGAGGGAGCGGAGTCTTTTGTTGAACTCCGCTCCCTCCGCAGCCCAGCGAGGAGTCCCTCGAGCTCACGCAGCTCAAGGTGCTGCTCCTTTGTCAAGGGCCCGCCCGCGGCCAAGGTTTTAACGGCGGCGCGGACGGACCCCTTGATCAGCTCCGGCTCGGACCATTTTTCCAGGGCCAGTCGGGCTTGGTCGCGGCGACCCCGGCTCTGGGCCAAAAAGTCCCGGAGTTCCTTTGCAGGAACGAGGAGGGCCTCAGCGGCGGCCGCGAGCAGATCCACCGCCTCACTGGCGGTGGTCTCTAGGTCTTCACCCGCGTCCCCCACCGAGTCCCCGTCCTCCTCCGGGAGGTGGCCGCCAGCAGCCGGCCCATCGACCGCACAAGGTACGGCAAATGAACCGGCCGCTCCAACCGGCCCTGGCACTGCCCCGATCCCACCCCCAGGATCGTCGGCAGAGGAGTCCCCACTGGGCTCTTTTAAAAATGGTGCTGGGGCGGGAAATGACAGCGGAAGGGGTTCCCCCTCCGCCCCAGGAACCGGAGAACAAGGAGAGACCCGGCCATAGGAAATCCCCAGGCCCTCCAAGTGCTCCAGCTCCAAAGTAAGGGGCGAGGGTGGGTGTTCCTCCCCCTCCCCGCTGCCACCCCCCGGCCCAGCATCTACAGTACCATTAAAATCAATTGTTTCATTCTCTGCCGGGTCGAGCAAATCCCGGGGGAAGTTGGGTAATAGCTGGGCGGGCTCAGGTTCGGCCTTTTCGGCCTCGCCCGCCTCAGTCCCCGGGACGCCCGGCCCGGCGGCTACGCATTCCTCCGCGGTCCCCACGCCCCCCACGACAGGCAGATCTTCCACTCCATCCCCGGGAGGCAGAGGCTGGGCAGCCTCAACTGTCTCACCCTCCCCGGGGAAAGACTCCTCGCGCCTGCAGCGCAATTTGGGGGCGCTGGTGGGGGACGCGGGACACGCGGCGGGCACCGCCTCCTCCGCGGAGGGATGTTGTTCCCCCTCCGCCTCATTGGGGCGGTGCCTCTTTTTGTTCCTGGGGGCGCGCGGAGTCAGGGAGACCTCCATGTCTGCCGAGGCCTCCCGCTCCGCCCCCCCCTTTTCCTTTTCTTGCCCGCGCCTGGGCCCCTCTGTGGTGGTATTCAAGGGCCCGGGCACGGGCTCGGGGCACCCCGCGCTCGCCGGTGACTGGGTTGGGCTGAGCGCGGTCAGACTTTCCGGCGCACCGAGGGGACCCGCCTCTAGATGTTTCTCCTTCTTCCGCGCCTTCTTTCCGCTCGGACGCTCTCCCTCCCCCCCGCCGGAGGCCCTGAAAACAAAGGCCTCCGACGATGCCCGCGCACCCATGGCTCCCGGTACGCGGACGCAACTAGGGGGAGGGGTGGCGGCAGCGCCAGCCTTGGCCGCCTTCGGTGGTTTGGCGGCCTTGGAGGCGGGGCAGTTCTTACGAACATGCCCCACCTCCCTGCAGGCATGGCACCGCACGCCGTCCGACGTCCAGAAGACGCGGTAGGCAGTCCCCTCGTGCACCACATTAAAGTGCCCTTCTGTCACGTCCTCCCGCGCCAGCCGGACAAAGAGCTGGCGGCGGAAGGAGAACACGTGGCGCAGGCTGTTCTCCCTGAGGCCGAGCGGTACGGGGTTGATCCCTGACCTTACCTCCCCCAGTTGTTGTAGGTGAGGGAGGAGGAGCTCAGCGGGAACAAAGGGCGGGACGTTCGACACGATGACCCCCTGCGCGGTGGCCTCGAGAGGATCCACCGGCAGGAACGTCCCGCCCACCGTGAGCCCCTTTTCGAGGGCCAGGGACACCGCCCGCTCCGACCCCAGGAAGAAAACAGCCTTCCCAGACATCTTGGAGGCTGCGACAATGGCCGAGGGGCCGACTACCCCAGCCATCGCCCGCACGCACTCCTCAATGCTCATTGTGGGGTGAGTGTAGCTCTTGACCCCGTGTTTTCTAGTAATTAATCTAAATGGTGGCAGGGCAGCGGGTGGCGCAGGAGGTGCTGTGGAAGCGGTTGCCACCTGCGCATACGTCCTTGCTGGCCCTGCCACCGGCGTGGATGGGGTCGCCATCACGGGGTCCCTTTAAGGGCTACACCCACCCCAAAGTCACAGGCCTTAATGGTCTTTAATGGCCTCTTATGTTCACTGAGCAGAGGAGCCCTTAACGAGGCACCTCTCCCCTCGTTGACAATTGGGGAGAGGCCTTGCTCCCTCTGCTCAGTTGTCTTAATTGGTTTTTTTTAAAAATTTGGAAGGAAAGGGTTCTCAGAGAGAGAGGGGAGAAACAGAGTAGCAGAGAAAAGAGAGAGGGGGGTGGGAAGGGGGGGGGGACTGCGAGGGCAGGTCTCCCCTCGCAGCTGTGGGTGGGTGCACTCCCCAGATGGCAAAAACACAAAAGTCCTTGGGGTGGTCTTCAGGTGGGGGGAGAAGATGTCTTCACCTGGGGTAGCTGGAGCCACCAGGCACTCCTAACGATCTTTAATTGGGTAATTAATAACAATCTTCAGCCTGGTAGCTCCAGCTATCCCAGGCTAGGCAAATGTGGGGGGGTGGGGGGGGGGCCTAGTTGTAAGCACGGCCCCCACGCACACTTCCACACACACACACACACCCCCCGCGATGTTCCGGCCCTCAGTGGTCTTCTTTCCTCCCCCCACCGATACAACAAAGTCTTTTTGGGAAATGCACCCACACCCACCTGTAGAATGTAGAGTCTCCCTCCTTCCACACTGGTTGGTTGTTGTGGTTTTTCCCCCTCTCTCCAACTCCTTGCAGAAATGGTAAAGATGTTGTAAAGTTTTCTGTTCTCCTCCTCTCCCTCTGGATAAAGGTTGAAGGTGAAGCCCCTTCCTTCCTTCTGTTCCTGGGCTGGTCTCAGGGCTCTCCAGACAGGAGCTCAAGTTGCTAGCTGCTTCCCTCACTGCTCACAGCTCCAACTGAGCAGGACACGCCTCTACTGCTCTCCAATTGGTCCTTGGGCATGAAACTCTTTTAGGAGTCCACCTGCAAAACATAAACAACATTAAACTGTGCCACCCGACCTGGGTGACACAGCAGACATTTTCAAGCCCCTTTTTTTTTTGTTTTTTGGTTTTTTTTTTTTGGGGCGCTAAAATCAAATTTTTCCAGTGCCCCCTATAAAAGGAGAGGGGGACACTAAAAACACCGGCAATTAAAACAAATTAAACTTTAAAACGTAAAATCAAATTAAAATTTGGTTGCCGGGCGTGATGATGCACTCCAGTCCCTCCGGTGCCCACCTCTCGCGGAAGGCCGCGAGCGTACCGGTGGACACCGCGTGCTCCATCTCCAAGGACACCCTGGATCGGATGTAAGAGCGGAAGAGAGGCAGGCAGTCAGGTTGAACGACCCCCTCGACCGCCCGCTGCCTGGACCGGCTGATGGCACCCTTGGCCGTGCCCAGGAGCAGTCCTACGAGGAGGCCCTCGGACCTACCCGCTCCCCTCCGCACAGGGTGCCCAAAGATCAGGAGAGTGGGACTGAAGTGCAGCCAGAATTTCAGGAGCAGCCCCTTCAAATAGTGGAACAGGGGCTGCAACCTTGTGCATTCAATAAAAACATGGAACACGGACTCCTCCAGACCGCAGAAATTGCAGGCGGCTTGGGAGTCCGTGAACCGGCTTAAAAATTTGTTGCACGGCACTGCTCCGTGCACCACCCTCCAGGCCAAGTCCCCGATGAATAGTGGGAGGACCCCTGCGTAGAGTGCCCTCCATCGGGGACCCCCGCCTCCTCCGGACGGCAAGATGGTACGCCATGGCGTGTCCGGATGGCCGGCGAGGATGGCAAAGTTGAGGGTGTGCAGGAGCAGCCCGTACAGGAAACCCCTCCGCGCGGAACTGAAAGGCACGGAGGGGATTTCCCCGAGGCGGCTCAAGTTGTGAGGCGCCGGCCCCCGAGGGAGGTTCCGGGGTTTGGCGCCGATGAGGAATTCCGTCCGGACGGGGGTCAGTTCGGACGGGATCTCCCCACGTGCTTGAGCATCCTCGATACACCTAACGGAGTCAGGGCCCAGAGCTGTTTTTAGCGACTCGATGGCATCGGCCGCGCGGCGGACGTTGGCAGAATTTAGGCGCCGCGCCAGCGTGACTGGCGCCATCCAGCCCGCTCCTCCGCCATCGAGCAGGTCCCTGACCCTGGTCACCTCACCAGCCACAGCCCTCTCTTCCGACCGCCACATGAAGCCTCGGCCGTGGAGGTACGGATTCCCGAGCAGCGGTTCCT
Organism: Pristiophorus japonicus; assembly: GCF_044704955.1. Lineage (NCBI taxonomy): Eukaryota > Metazoa > Chordata > Chondrichthyes > Pristiophoridae > Pristiophorus > Pristiophorus japonicus. Next base: position 200,576,945 of record NC_091988.1, read on the forward strand.
GCAGGACGGCCGCCACTCCAGCCGGCGGAGAGCTGCGCTTGGTGGAGACTTTGTTCCAGACCCTGATGAGTTCCCTGTAAAAGACAGGCAGCTCCCGGAGGGCGGTCCTGGCACCCCCCAAGTTCACAAACAGGAGCTGCGTGTCATAATTGAGGTCGAGCTGCTGGCGGAAGAAATACCTCGCCAGAGCACACCACCTAGGAGGGGGCTCGACGTAAAGGTATCTCTGCAGGGTCTGAAGACGGAAAGTCGCGAGCTGGGCGCTGACGCACACCAACGACTGACCGCCCTCCTCAAGCGGGAGACTCAAGACCGCGACAGAGACCCAGTGCTTCCTGTTGTTCCAGAAGAAGTCCACCAGCTTCTTCTGTATCTTGGCGACAAACGCAGGGGGAGGGGTCAAAGTGACCAGCCGGTACCACAGCATTGCGGCCACCAGCTGGTTTATGACTAGCGCTCGACCCCTGTAGGACAGCACTCGGAGCAGTCCTGTCCAGCGCCCTAGGCGAGCGGCGACCTTGGCCTCCAGCTCCTGCCAGTTCGCCGGCCAGGCTTCCTCGTCGGGGCTAAGGTAGACTCCCAGATAGAGGAGATGGGTCGTGCTCCAGGCAAAAGGCCTGAGCTCCTCCGGCAGGGAGTCCACCCGCCACTGACCCACCAGGAGTCCGGAACATTTCTCCCAGTTGATCCTGGCGGAGGACGCGGCCGAGTAAATCTCCTGGCACTCACGCATCCTCCGCAGGTCAGCGGGATCCTCTACCGCGAGGAGCACGTCATCGGCGTAAGCCGAGAGGACGACCTCCACGCCCGGCCCTTGCAGAGCCAGTCCCGTCAACCTCGTCCGCAAGAGGCGCAGGAAAGGCTCCACGCAAACGGCGTATAACTGGCCGGACATGGGGCATCCCTGGCGCACCCCTCTCCTAAAGCGAAGGGGCGCCGTCAAGGACCCGTTAACCTTAATCAGACACTCCGCGGCGGCGTACAAAAGTCGGATCCGGGCGACGAAATGCGTCCCGAACCCGAAAGCGCGCAGAGTTCCGAGCAGATAGTCGTGATCCACCCTGTCGAACGCCTTCTCTTGGTCGAGGGATAGGAAGGCGACCGACAGACCAGCCTCCTGGGAGCAATGGATGAGGTCCCGGACCAGATGGATGTTGTCGTGGATCGTCCGGCCCGGGACCGTGTATGACTGGTCGGGGTGAATCATGTGGTCCAGCACGGCACCAAGGCGAGCAGACATCGCCCTGGCGAAGATTTTGTAGTCCGTGCTGAGGAGGGAGACCGGGCGCCAGTTCTTAAGGAGGCGGAGATCGCCCTTCTTAGGCAGCAGGACGATGACTGCCCTGCGCCAAGAGAGGGGCATCTCCCCGGTCGCCAGACTTTCCCCCAGGACCCGCGCGTAGTCGCTCCCCAGGACGTCCCAGAACGCCCTGTGGAACTCCACGGTCAGCCCGTCCAGCCCCGGGGATTTTCCCCTCGAGAGCCGGGCGAGGGCACCGGTCAGCTCCGCCAGGCTTAGCGGAGCTTCCAGATTTTCGGCGCCCTCCGGGCTGACCTTCGGCAGGTCCTCCCACAAAACTCTACGCGCTTCCTCGCTGGACGGATCCGGAGAGAACAGAGCCCCGTAATATTCACGGACCCTGTTGTTGACGCCCTCCGGATCCGAGACGAGAGAGCCGTCGTCGGCCAGCAGCGTCAAGAGCTGCTTACGGACACTCTGCCTTTTTTCCAGCGAGTAGAAGAAGGGGGAGCCGCGGTCCAGATCCCGCAGGAACCGGATCCGCGACCTCACGAACGCGCCTCGGGACCCGACGAGCTGCAGGTCCTTCAGCGCGGCCTTCTTCGCTTCGTACACCGTCCGCAGGGCCGGGTCCTGGACGACTTGACCGAGACGGCCTTCCAGGTCGAGCACCTCTTTTTCTAGGCGCCCGACTCTGGCCGCCCGCCTCTTGGTCGACCCCCTCGCGTACTCTTGACAGAAGACGCGGACGTGAGCCTTGCCCACGTCCCACCATAGCCTCAAGGAGGGGAAGCCCCCCTGCTTCCTTCTCCAGTCGGACCAGAATCGACGGAACGAGTCCTGGAACCGCACGTCCTCCAGCAGCCGGTTGTTAAAGTGCCAGTACGCGGACCCCGTCCTCGCGCGGAGCGAAGCGAGCTCCGCCCACACCAGGTGGTGGTCCGAGCACGGCACCGGCCGCATGGAGGCCGCCGGGACGCAGGAAACGTACGCCCGAGACACGTAAAGGCGGTCGACTCTAGACCATCCAACTCCAGGCCTCACCCAAGTAAAGGCGCTGGAGTCGGGGTGGAGATTTCGCCAGACGTCCACCAAGTCGAAGGACCCGACCAGGTCCCTCAACTTCTCCATCGCCGTCATGCACTGCGGGGCACCGGAGCGGTCCCTCGCCTCGAGGGTGCAGTTAAAATCCCCCCCGAGGACAATGCAGTCGCCGACGTCGACGGAGCCAAGAAGAGCGGACACCTCTTCAAAGAAGCGCGTCTGCTGCGGGCCGGGATGAGGGGCGTACACGTTCACGAGATGGAGCGGCACGTCCCCCAGGCGAACCGTTACGTGCAGCAAGCGGCCTGGCACGGGCTCCTCGACCCCCAAGATCTCCGGCTGAAAATGCGGGCCCAGCAAGATGGCCACCCCACTAGAAATGGCGGTGAGGTGGCTCATGCGGACCTCTCCTTGCCATTCCAGGAGCCACGTGGCTTCGTCTCCCGGAACGGTGTGGGTTTCTTGCAGGAAGCACACCGCATATTTCCCCTCCCGCAGGAGCGAAAAATTGTCAAATCTACGGCGTGCCCCTCTGCCGCCGTTGATGTTGAGGCTGGCTATGGTTATCTTCATGGCAAAAGCATAGTGCAACCTCTACCTTAACCTATTGTGGGGGAGGGAGCGAAGTCTTTTGTTGAACTCCGCTCCCTCCGCAGCCCAGCGAGGAGTCCCTCGAGCTCGCGCAGCTCAAGGTGCTGCTCCTTTGTCAAGGGCCCGCCCGCGGCCAAGGTTTTAACGGCGGCGCGGACGGACCCCTTGATCAGCTCCGGCTCGGACCATTTTTCCAGGGCCAGTCGGGCTTGGTCGCGGCGACCCCGGCTCTGGGCCAAAAAGTCCCGGAGTTCCTTTGCAGGAACGAGGAGGGCCTCAGCGGCGGCCGCGAGCAGATCCACCGCCTCCCTGGCGGTGGTCTCTAGGTCTTCACCCGCGTCCCCCACCGAGTCCCCGTCCTCCTCCGGGAGGTGGCCGCCAGCAGCCGGCCCATCGACCGCACAAGGTACGGCAAATGAACCGGCCGCTCCAACCGGCCCTGGCACTGCCCCGATCCCACCCCCAGGATCGTCGGCAGAGGAGTCCCCACTGGGCTCTTTTAAAAATGGTGCCGGGTCGGGAAATGACAGCGGAAGGGGTTCCCCCTCCGCCCCAGGAACCGGAGAACAAGGAGAGACCCGGCCATAGGAAATCTCCAGGCCCTCCAAGTGCTCCAGCTCCAAAGTAAGGGGCGAGGGTGGGTGTTCCTCCCCCTCCCCGCTGCCACCCCCCGGCCCAGCATCTACAGTATCATTAAAATCAATTGTTTCATTCTCTGCCGGGTCGAGCAAATCCCGGGGTAAGTTGTGTATTGGCTGGGCGGGCTCAGGTTCGGCCTTTTCGGCCTCGCCCGCCTCGGTCCCCGGGACGCTCGACCCGGCGGCTACGCATTCTTCCACTGGCCCCACGCCCCCCACGACAGGCAGATCTTCCACGCCCTCCCCAGGAGGCAGCGGCTGGGCAGCCTCGACTGCCTCACCCTCCCCGGGGAAAGACTCCTCGCGCCTGCAGCGCAATTTGGGGGCGCTGGTGGGGGACGCGGGACACGCGGCGGGCACCGCCTCCTCCGCGGAGGGATGTTGTTCCCCCTCCGCCTCATTGGGGCGGTGCCTCTTTTTGTTCCTGGGGGCGCGCGGAGTCAGGGAGACCTCCATGTCTGCCGAGGCCTCCCGCTCCGCCCCCCCCTTTTCCTTTTCTTGCCCGCGCCTGGGCCCCTCTGTGGTGGTATTCAAGGGCCCGGGCACGGGCTCGGGGCACCCCGCGCTCGCCGGTGACTGGGTTGGGCTGAGCGCGGTGGTCAGACTTTCCGGCGCACCGAGGGGACCCGCCTCTAGATGTTTCTCCTTCTTCCGCGCCTTCTTTCCGCTCGGACGCTCTCCCTCCCCCCCGCCGGAGGCCCTGAAAACAAAGGCCTCCGACGATGCCCGCGCACCTATGGCTCCCGGCACGCGGACGCAACTAGGGGGAGGGGTGGCGGCAGCGCCAGCCTTGGCCGCCTTCGGTGGTTTGGCGGCCTTGGAGGCGGGGCAGTTCTTGCGAACATGCCCCACCTCCCTGCAGGCATGGCACCGCACGCCGTCCGACGTCCAGAAGACGCGGTAGGCAGTCCCCTCGTGCACCACGTTAAAATCTCCCTCCGTCGTGTCCTCCCGCGCCAGCCGGACAAAGAGCTGGCGGCGGAAGGAGAACACGTGGCGCAGGCTGCTCTCCCTGAGGCCGAGCGGTATGGGGTTGATCCCTGACCTTACCTCCCCCAGTTGTTGTAGGTGAGGGAGGAGGAGCTCAGCGGAAACAAAGGGCGGGACGTTTGAAATGATGACCCTCTGCGCGGTGGCCTCGAGAGGGTCCACCGGCAGGAACGTCCCGCCCACCGTGAGCCCCTTTTCAAGGGCCAGGGACACCGCCCGCTCCGACCCCAGGAAGAACACGGCCTTCCCAGACATCTTGGAGGCTGCGACAATGGCCGAGGGGCCGACTACCCCAGCCATCGCCCGCACGCACTCCTCGATGCTCATTGTGGGGTGAGTGTAGCTCTTGACCCCGTGTTTCTTGGTTACTAGTCTGAATGGTGGCAGGGCAGCAGGTGGCGCAGGAGGTGCCGTGGATGTAGACACCGCCTGCGCATACGTCCTTGCTGGCCCTGCCACCGGCGTGGATGGGGTCGCCATCACGGGGTCCCTTTAAGGGCTACACCCACCCCAAAGTCACAGGCCTTAATGGTCTTAATTAGGCCTCTTATCTAAAAGACTGAAGCAGAGGAGCTCTTAACGAGGTACCTCTCCCCTCGTTGACAATTGGGGAGAGGCCTTGCTCCCTCTGCTCAGTTGTCTTAAATGGTTTTGTTTTTTTGTTTTTTTTTGTAAATTTGGAAGGAAGAGGCCTCAGAGAGAGAGGGGAGAAACAGAGTAGCAGAGAAAGAGAGAGGGGGGTGGGAAGGGGGGGGGACTGCGAGGGCAGGTCTCCCCTCGCAGCTGTGGGTGGGTGCACTCCCCAGATGGCAAAACACAAAAGTCTTTGGGGTGGTCTTCAGGTGGGGGGAGAAGATGTCTTCACCTGGGGTAGCTGGAGCCACCAGGCACTCCTAACGATCTTTAATTGGGTGTTTAAGAAAAACAACAATCTTCAGCCTGGTAGCTCCAGCTATCCCAGGCTAGGCAAATGTGGGGGGTGGGGGGGGTTCCAATTGTGGGGGGGGGCCTAGTTGTAAGCAAGGCCCCCACACACACTACCACACACACACACACCCCCCGCGATGTTCCGGCCCTCAGTGGTCTTCTTTCCTCCCCCCACCGATACAACAAAGTCTTTTTTGGGAAATGCACCCACACCCACCTGTAGAATTGTTGAGTCTCCCTCCTTCCACACTGGATGTTGGTTGTTGTGGTTTTTCCCCCTCTCTCCAACTCCTTGCAGGATGGTAAAGATGTTGCAAAGTTCTCTGCTTTCTCCTCCTCTCCCTCTGGATAAAAGTTGGTGTTGAAGCCCCTTCCTTCCTTCTCCTCCTGGGCTGGTCTCAGGGCTCTGCAGGCAGGAGCTCAAGTTGCTTGCTGCTTCCCTCACTGCTCACAGCTCCAATTGAGCAGGACACGCCTCCACAGCTCCCCAATTGGTCCTTGCGCATGAAACTCTTTTTGGAGTTCACCTGCAAAAACATAAAACATGTATCCGTGCCACCCGACCTGGATGACACACACAAGACATTTACAAGGCCCCTTTTTTATTTATTTTTTTGTGTTTTTTTTTTTTTGGGGCACTAAAATCAAATTTTTCCTTTTTCCAGTGCCCCCTATAAAAGAAGAGGGGGACACTAAAAGCACCGGCAATTAAAACAAATTAAACTTTAAAACGTAAAATCAAATTAAAATTTGGTTGCCGGGCGTGATGATGCACTCCAGTCCCTCCGGTGCCCACCTCTCGCGGAAGGCCGCGAGCGTACCGGTGGACACCGCGTGCTCCATCTCCAAGGACACCCTGGACCGGATGTAAGAGCGGAAGAGAGGCAGGCAGTCAGGTTGAACGACCCCCTCGACCGCCCGCTGCCTGGACCGGCTGATGGCACCCTTGGCCGTGCCCAGGAGCAGTCCTACGAGGAGGCCTTCGGACCTACCCGCTCCCCTCCGCACAGGGTGCCCAAAGATCAGGAGAGTGGGACTGAAGTGCAGCCAGAATTTCAGGAGCAGCCCCTTCAAATAATAAAACAGGGGCTGCAACCTCGTGCATTCCATAAAAACATGGAACACGGACTCCTCCAGACCGCAGAAATTGCAGGCGGCCTGGGAGTCCGTGAACCGGCTTAAAAATTTGTTGCACGGCACTGCTCCGTGCACCACCCTCCAGGCCAAGTCCCCGATGAATAGTGGGAGGACCCCTGCGTAGAGGGCCCTCCATCGGGGACCCCCGCCTCCTCCGGACGGCAAGATGGTACGCCATGGCGTGTCCGGACGGCCGGCGAGGATGGCAAAGTTGAGGGTGTGCAGGAGCAGCCCGTACAGGAAACCCCTCCGCGCGGAACTGAAAGGCACGGAGGGGATTTCCCCGAGGCGGCTCAAGTTGTGAGGCGCCGGCCCCCGAGGGAGGTTCCGGGGTTTGGCGCCGATGAGGAATTCCGTCCGGACGGGGGTCAGTTCGGACGGGATCTCCCCACGTGCTTGAGCCTCCTCGATACACCTAACGGAGTCAGGGCCCAGAGCTGTTTTTAGCGACTCGATGGCATCGGCCGCGCGGCGGACGTTGGCAGAATTTAGGCGCCGCGCCAGCGTGACTGGCGCCATCCAGCCCGCTCCTCCGCCATCGAGCAGGTCCCTGACCCTGGTCACCTCACCAGCCACAGCCCTCTCTTCCGACCGCCACATGAAGCCTCGGCCGTGGAGGTACGGATTCCCGAGCAGCGGTTCCTGCAGGACGGCCGCCACTCCAGCCGGCGGAGAGCTGCGCTTGGTGGAGACTTTGTTCCAGACCCTGATGAGTTCCCTGTAAAAGACAGGCAGCTCCCGGAGGGCGGTCCTGGCACCCCCCAAGTTCACAAACAGGAGCTGCGTGTCATAATTGAGGTCGAGCTGCTGGCGGAAGAAATACCTCGCCAGAGCACACCACCTAGGAGGGGGCTCGACGTAAAGGTATCTCTGCAGGGTCTGAAGACGGAAAGTCGCGAGCTGGGCGCTGACGCACACCAACGACTGACCGCCCTCCTCAAGCGGGAGACTCAAGACCGCGACAGAGACCCAGTGCTTCCTGTTGTTCCAGAAGAAGTCCACCAGCTTCTTCTGTATCTTGGCGACAAACGCAGGGGGAGGGGTCAAAGTGACCAGCCGGTACCACAGCATTGCGGCCACCAGCTGGTTTATGACTAGCGCTCGACCCCTGTAGGACAGCACTCGGAGCAGTCCTGTCCAGCGCCCTAGGCGAGCGGCGACCTTGGCCTCCAGCTCCTGCCAGTTCGCCGGCCAGGCTTCCTCGTCGGGGCTAAGGTAGACTCCCAGATAGAGGAGATGGGTCGTGCTCCAGGCAAAAGGCCTGAGCTCCTCCGGCAGGGAGTCCACCCGCCACTGACCCACCAGGAGTCCGGAACATTTCTCCCAGTTGATCCTGGCGGAGGACGCGGCCGAGTAAATCTCCTGGCACTCACGCATCCTCCGCAGGTCAGCGGGATCCTCTACCGCGAGGAGCACGTCATCGGCGTAAGCCGAGAGGACGACCTCCACGCCCGGCCCTTGCAGAGCCAGTCCCGTCAACCTCGTCCGCAAGAGGCGCAGGAAAGGCTCCACGCAAACGGCGTATAACTGGCCGGACATGGGGCATCCCTGGCGCACCCCTCTCCTAAAGCGAAGGGGCGCCGTCAAGGACCCGTTAACCTTAATCAGACACTCCGCGGCGGCGTACAAAAGTCGGATCCGGGCGACGAAATGCGTCCCGAACCCGAAAGCGCGCAGAGTTCCGAGCAGATAGTCGTGATCCACCCTGTCGAACGCCTTCTCTTGGTCGAGGGATAGGAAGGCGACCGACAGACCAGCCTCCTGGGAGCAATGGATGAGGTCCCGGACCAGATGGATGTTGTCGTGGATTGTCCGGCCCGGGACCGTGTATGACTGGTCGGGGTGGATCATGTGGTCCAGCACGGCACCAAGGCGAGCAGACATCGCCCTGGCGAAGATTTTGTAGTCCGTGCTGAGGAGGGAGACCGGGCGCCAGTTCTTAAGGAGGCGGAGATCGCCCTTCTTAGGCAGCAGGACGATGACTGCCCTGCGCCAAGAGAGGGGCATCTCCCCGGTCGCCAGACTTTCCCCCAGGACCCGCGCGTAGTCGCCCCCCAGGACGTCCCAGAACGCCCTGTGGAACTCCACGGTCAGCCCGTCCAGCCCCGGGGATTTTCCCCTCGAGAGCCGGGCGAGGGCACCGGTCAGCTCCGCCAGGCTTAGCGGAGCTTCCAGATTTTCGGCGCCCTCCGGGCCGACCTTCGGCAGGTCCTCCCACAAAACTCTACGCGCTTCCTCGCTGGACGGATCCGGAGAGAACAGAGCCCCGTAATATTCACGGACCCTGTTGTTGACGCCCTCCGGATCCGAGACGAGAGAGCCGTCGTCGGCCAGCAGCGTCAAGAGCTGCTTACGGACACTCTGCCTTTTTTCCAGCGAGTAGAAGAAGGGGGAGCCGCGGTCCAGATCCCGCAGGAACCGGATCCGCGACCTCACGAACGCGCCTCGGGACCCGACGAGCTGCAGGTCCTTCAGCGCGGCCTTCTTCGCTTCGTACACCGTCCGCAGGGCCGGGTCCTGGACGACTTGACCGAGACGGGCTTCCAGGTCGAGCACCTCTTTTTCTAGGCGCCCGACTCTGGCCGCCCGCCTCTTGGTCGACCCCCTCGCGTACTCTTGACAGAAGACGCGGACGTGAGCCTTGCCCACGTCCCACCATAGCCTCAAGGAGGGGAAGCCCCCCTGCTTCCTTCTCCAGTCGGACCAGAATCGACGGAACGAGTCCTGGAACCGCACGTCCTCCAGCAGCCGGTTGTTAAAGTGCCAGTACGCGGACCCCGTCCTCGCGCGGAGCGAAGCGAGCTCCGCCCACACCAGGTGGTGGTCCGAGCACGGCACCGGCCGCATGGAGGCCGCCGGGACGCAGGAAACGTACGCCCGAGACACGTAAAGGCGGTCGACCCTAGACCATCCAACTCCAGGCCTCACCCAAGTAAAGGCGCTGGAGTCGGGGTGGAGATTTCGCCAGACGTCCACCAAGTCGAAGGACCCGACCAGGTCCCTCAACTTCTCCATCGCCGTCATGCACTGCGGGGCACCGGAGCGGTCCCTCGCCTCGAGGGTGCAGTTAAAATCCCCCCCGAGGACAATGCAGTTGCCGACGTCGACGGAGCCAAGAAGAGCGGACACCTCTTCAAAGAAGCGCGTTTGCTGCGGGCCGGGATGAGGGGCGTACACGTTCACGAGATGGAGCGGCACGTCCCCCAGGCGAACCGTTACGTGCAGCAAGCGGCCTGGCACGGGCTCCTCGACCCCCAAGATCTCCGGCTGAAAATGCGGGCCCAGCAAGATGGCCACCCCACTAGAAATGGCGGTGAGGTGGCTCATGCGGACCTCTCCTTGCCATTCCAGGAGCCACGTGGCTTCGTCTCCCGGAACGGTGTGGGTTTCTTGCAGGAAGCACACCGCATATTTCCCCTCCCGCAGGAGCGAAAAATTGTCAAATCTACGGCGTGCCCCTCTGCCGCCGTTGATGTTGAGGCTGGCTATGGTTATCTTCATGGCAAAAGCATAGTGCAACCTCTACCTTAACCTATTGTGGGGGAGGGAGCGGAGTCTTTTGTTGAACTCCGCTCCTTCAGCAGCCCAGCGAGGAACTTTTTGAGCCGGCGCAGCTCAAGGCCCTGAGCCTTTGATAAGGGCCCGCCCGCGGCCATGGTTTTAGTGGCGGCGCGGACGGATGCGACGAGCAGCCCCGGCTCGGACCATCTTTCCAGGGCCAGACGGGCTTGGTCGCGGCGACCCCGGCACTGGACCAAAAAGTCCCGGAGTTCCTCTGCGGGAATGAGGAGGGTCTCAGTGGCGGCCGCGAGCAGATCCACCGCCTCACTGGCGATGGACTCGAGATCTTCACCCACGTCCTCCACCGAGTCCCCGTCCCCCTCCGGGAGGTCGCCGCTAGCAGCCGGCCCGTCGACCGCACGAGGTACGGCAAACGGCCCGGCCGCTCCATCTGGCCCTGGCTCTGCCCCGATCCCACCCCCAGGATCGTCGGCAGAGGAGTCCCCACTGGGCTCTTTTAAAATTGGTGCTGGGTCGGGAAGCGACAGCGGAAGGGGTTCCTCCTCCGCCCCAGGAACCGGGGAACACGGAGAGACCCGGTTTAGGAAGTTCTCCAGGTCCACCAAGTCCCCCAGCTCCAAAGTAGGGGGCGAGGGTTGTTGTTCTTCCCCCTCCCCGCCGCCTCCCCCCAGCCCAGCGTGTACGGATTCATTAAAATTGTTCATATTCTCAGTTTCTACCGGGTCGAGCAAATCCCGGGGGAAGTTGGGTATTGGCTGGGCGGGCTCAGGTTCGGCCTTTTCGGCCCCGCCCGCCTCGGTCCCCGGGACGCTCGACCCGGCGGCTACGCATTCTTCCACTGGCCCCACGCCCCCCACGACAGGCAGATCTGCCACGCCCTCCCCAGGAGGCAGCGGCTGGGCAGCCTCGACTGCCTCATCCTCCCCGGGGACAGACTCCTCGCGCCTGCAGCGCAATTTGGGGGCGCTGGTGGGGGACGCGGGACACGCGGCGGGCACCGCCTCCTCCGCGGAGGGATGTTGTTCCCCCTCCGCCTCATTGGGGCGGTGCCTCTTTTTGTTCCTGGGGGTGCGCGAAGGCAGGGAGACCTCTGTGTCTGCCGAGGCCTCCCGCTCCGCCCCCCCCTGTTCCTTTTCTTGCCCGCGCCCGGGCCCCTCCGCGGTATTGGTCAAGGGCTCGGGCACGGGCTCAGGGCACCCCGCGCTCGCCGGTGACGGGGTTGGGCTGAGCGCGGTGGTCAAATTTTCCGGCGCACTGAGGGGACCCGCCTCGAGATGTTTCGCCTTCTTCCGCGCCTTCTTTCCGGTCGAACGCTCTCCCTCCCCCCCGCCGGAGGCCCTGAAAACAAAGGCCTCCGACGATGCCCGCGCACCCATGGCTCCCGGCACGCGGACGCAACTAGGGGGAGGGGTGGCGGCGGTGCCAGCCTTGGCCGCCTTCGGTGGTTTGGCGGCCTTGGAGGCGGGGCAGTTCTTACGAACATGCCCCACCTCCCTGCAGGCATGGCACCGCACGCCGTCCGACGTCCAGAAGACGCGGTAGGCAGTCCCCTCGTGCACCACATTAAAGTTCCCCTCCGTCGTCTCCTCCCGCGCCAGCCGGACAAAGAGCTGGCGGCGGAAGGAGAACACGTGGCGCAGGCTGCTCTCCCTGAGGCCGAGCGGTATGGGGTTGATCCCCGACCTTACCTCCCCCAGTTGGTGTAGGTGAGGGAGGAGGAGCTCAGCGGGAACAAAGGGCGGGACGTTTGAAATGATGACCCTCTGCGCGGTGGCCTCGAGAGGGTCCACCGGCAGGAACGTCCCGCCCACCGTGAGCCCCTTTTCAAGGGCCAGGGACACCGCCCGCTCCGACCCCAGGAAGAACACGGCCTTCCCAGACATCTTGGAGGCTGCGACAATGGCCGAGGGGCCGACTACCCCAGCCATCGCCCGCACGCACTCCTCGATGCTCATTGTGGGGTGAGTGTAGCTCTTGACCCCGTGTTTTTTAGTTATAAGTCTGAAAGGTGGCAGGGCAGCGGCTGGCGCAGGAGGTGCCGTGGATGTGGACACCGCCTGCGCATACGACCTTGCTGGCCCTGCCACCGGCGTGGATGGGGTCGCCATCACGGGGTCCCTTTAAGGGCTACACCCACCCCAAAGTCACAGGCCTTAATGGTCTTTATTAGGCCTCTTGTAGATTGACTGAGCAGAGGAGCCCTTAATGAGGTACCTCTCCCCTAGTTGGCAATTGGGGAGGGGCCTTGCTCCCTCTGCTCAGTTGTCTTAAATGTTTTTTAAAATTAAATTTGGAAGAAAGAGGCTCTCAGAGAGAGAGGGGAGAAACAGAGTAACAGAGAAAGAGAGAGGGGGGGGGGGGTGGGAAGGGGGGGACTGCGAGGGCAGGTCTCCCCTCGCAGCTGTGGGTGGGTGCACTCCCCAGATGGCAAAAACACAAAAGTCCTTGGGGTGGTCTTCAGGTGGGGGGAGAAGATGTCTTCACCTGGGGTAGCTGGAGCCACCAGGCACTCCTAACGATCTTTAATTGGGTGATTAATAACAATCTTCAGCCTGGTAGCTCCAGCTATCCCAGGCTAGGCAAATGTGGGGGGTGGGGGGGGTTCCAATTGTGGGGGGGGCCTAGTTGTAAGCACGGCCCCCACGCACACTACCACACACACACACACACCCCCCGCGATGTTGCGGCCCTCAGTGGTCTTCTTTCCTCCCCCCACCGAAACAACAAAGTCTTTTTGGGAAATGCACCCACACCCACCTGTAGAATGTTGAGTCTCCCTCCTTCCACACTGGATGTTGTTGTGGTTTTTCCCCCTCTCTCCAACTCCTTGCAGAATGGTAAAGTTGTTTAAAAGTTTTCTGTTCTCCTCCTCTCCCTCTGGATGAAAGTTGTAGTGAAGCCCCTTCCTTCCTTCTCCTCCTGGGCTGGTCTCAGGGCTCTCCAGGCAGGAGCTCAAGTTGCTTGCTGCTTCCCTCACTGCTCACAGCTCCAACTGAGCAGGACACGCCTCCACTGCTTCACGATTGGTTCCTTGTGCTTGAAACTCTTTTAGAGTCTACCTGCGAAAACATAAACATTAAACTGTGCCACCCGACCTGGGTGACACTCCAGACATTTACAAGGCCCATTTTTTTTTCCCCCCTTTTTTGTGTTTTTTTTTGTTTTTTCTTTTTTTTTTTTTGTTTTTTTTTTTGGGCACTAAAATCACAATTTTTCCCCAGTGCCCCCTATAAAAGGGAAGGGGACACTAAAAGCACCGGCAATTAAAACAAATTAACTTTAAAACGTAAAATCAAATTAAAATTTGGTTGCCGGGCGTGATGATGCACTCCAGTCCCTCCGGTGCCCACCTCTCGCGGAAGGCCGCGAGCGTACCGGTGGACACCGCGTGCTCCATCTCCAAGGACACCCTGGACCGGATGTAAGAGCGGAAGAGAGGCAGGCAGTCAGGTTGAACGACCCCCTCGACCGCCCGCTGCCTGGACCGGCTGATGGCACCCTTGGCCGTGCCCAGGAGCAGTCCTACGAGGAGGCCCTCGGACCTACCCGCTCCCCTCCGCACAGGGTGCCCAAAGATCAGGAGAGTGGGACTGAAGTGCAGCCAGAATTTCAGGAGCAGCCCCTTCAAATAGTGGAACAGGGGCTGCAACCTTGTGCATTCAATAAAAACATGGAACACGGACTCCTCCAGACCGCAGAAATTGCAGGCGGCCTGGGAGTCCGTGAACCGGCTTAAAAATTTGTTGCACGGCACTGCTCCGTGCACCACCCTCCAGGCCAAGTCCCCGATGAATAGTGGGAGGACCCCTGCGTAGAGTGCCCTCCATCGGGGACCCCCGCCTCCTCCGGACGGCAAGATGGTGCGCCATGGCGTGTCCGGACGGCCGGCGAGGATGGCAAAGTTGAGGGTGTGCAGGAGCAGCCCGTACAGGAAACCCCTCCGCGCGGAACTGAAAGGCACGGAGGGGATTTCCCCGAGGCGGCTCAAGTTGTGAGGCGCCGGCCCCCGAGGGAGGTTCCGGGGTTTGGCGCCGATGAGGAATTCCGTCCGGACGGGGGTCAGTTCGGACGGGATCTCCCCACGTGCTTGAGCCTCCTCGATACACCTAACGGAGTCAGGGCCCAGAGCTGTTTTTAGCGACTCGATGGCATCGGCCGCGCGGCGGACGTTGGCAGAATTTAGGCGCCGCGCCAGCGTGACTGGCGCCATCCAGCCCGCTCCTCCGCCATCGAGCAGGTCCCTGACCCTGGTCACCTCACCAGCCACAGCCCTCTCTTCCGACCGCCACATGAAGCCTCGGCCGTGGAGGTACGGATTCCCGAGCAGCGGCTCCTGCAGGACGGCCGCCACTCCAGCCGGCGGAGAGCTGCGCTTGGTGGAGACTTTGTTCCAGACCCTGATGAGTTCCCTGTAAAAGACAGGCAGCTCCCGGAGGGCGGTCCTGGCACCCCCCAAGTTCACAAACAGGAGCTGCGTGTCATAATTGAGGTCGAGCTGCTGGCGGAAGAAATACCTCGCCAGAGCACACCACCTAGGAGGGGGCTCGACGTAAAGGTATCTCTGCAGGGTCTGAAGACGGAAAGTCGCGAGCTGGGCGCTGACGCACACCAACGACTGACCGCCCTCCTCAAGCGGGAGACTCAAGACCGCGACAGAGACCCAGTGCTTCCTGTTGTTCCAGAAGAAGTCCACCAGCTTCTTCTGTATCTTGGCGACAAACGCAGGGGGAGGGGTCAAAGTGACCAGCCGGTACCACAGCATTGCGGCCACCAGCTGGTTTATGACTAGCGCTCGACCCCTGTAGGACAGCACTCGGAGCAGTCCTGTCCAGCGCCCTAGGCGAGCGGCGACCTTGGCCTCCAGCTCCTGCCAGTTCGCCGGCCAGGCTTCCTCGTCGGGGCTAAGGTAGACTCCCAGATAGAGGAGATGGGTCGTGCTCCAGGCAAAAGGCCTGAGCTCCTCCGGCAGGGAGTCCACCCGCCACTGACCCACCAGGAGTCCGGAACATTTCTCCCAGTTGATCCTGGCGGAGGACGCGGCCGAGTAAATCTCCTGGCACTCACGCATCCTCCGCAGGTCAGCGGGATCCTCTACCGCGAGGAGCACGTCATCGGCGTAAGCCGAGAGGACGACCTCCACGCCCGGCCCTTGCAGAGCCAGTCCCGTCAACCTCGTCCGCAAGAGGCGCAGGAAAGGCTCCACGCAAACGGCGTATAACTGGCCGGACATGGGGCATCCCTGGCGCACCCCTCTCCTAAAGCGAAGGGGCGCCGTCAAGGACCCGTTAACCTTAATCAGACACTCCGCGGCGGCGTACAAAAGTCGGATCCGGGCGACAAAATGCGTCCCGAACCCGAAAGCGCGCAGAGTTCCGAGCAGATAGTCGTGATCCACCCTGTCGAACGCCTTCTCTTGGTCGAGGGATAGGAAGGCGACCGACAGACCAGCCTCCTGGGAACAATGGATGAGGTCCCGGACCAGATGGATGTTGTCGTGGATTGTCCGGCCCGGGACCGTGTATGACTGGTCGGGGTGGATCATGTGGTCCAGCACGGCACCAAGGCGAGCAGACATCGCCCTGGCGAAGATTTTGTAGTCCGTGCTGAGGAGGGAGACCGGGCGCCAGTTCTTAAGGAGGCGGAGATCGCCCTTCTTAGGCAGCAGGACGATGACTGCCCTGCGCCAAGAGAGGGGCATCTCCCCGGTCGCCAGACTTTCCCCCAGGACCCGCGCGTAGTCGCTCCCCAGGACGTCCCAGAACGCCCTGTGGAACTCCACGGTCAGCCCGTCCAGCCCCGGGGATTTTCCCCTCGAGAGCCGGGCGAGGGCACCGGTCAGCTCCGCCAGGCTTAGCGGAGCTTCCAGATTTTCGGCGCCCTCCGGGCCGACCTTCGGCAGGTCCTCCCACAAAACTCTACGCGCTTCCTCGCTGGACGGATCCGGAGAGAACAGAGCCCCGTAATATTCACGGACCCTGTTGTTGACGCCCTCCGGATCCGAGACGAGAGAGCCGTCGTCGGCCAGCAGCGTCAAGAGCTGCTTACGGACACTCTGCCTTTTTTCCAGCGAGTAGAAGAAGGGGGAGCCGCGGTCCAGATCCCGCAGGAACCGGATCCGCGACCTCACGAACGCGCCTCGGGACCCGACGAGCTGCAGGTCCTTCAGCGCGGCCTTCTTCGCTTCGTACACCGTCCGCAGGGCCGGGTCCTGGACGACTTGACCGAGACGGGCTTCCAGGTCGAGCACCTCTTTTTCTAGGCGCCCGACTCTGGCCGCCCGCCTCTTGGTCGACCCCCTCGCGTACTCTTGACAGAAGACGCGGACGTGAGCCTTGCCCACGTCCCACCATAGCCTCAAGGAGGGGAAGCCCCCCTGCTTCCTTCTCCAGTCGGACCAGAATCGACGGAACGAGTCCTGGAACCGCACGTCCTCCAGCAGCCGGTTGTTAAAGTGCCAGTACGCGGACCCCGTCCTCGCGCGGAGCGAAGCGAGCTCCGCCCACACCAGGTGGTGGTCCGAACACGGCACCGGCCGCATGGAGGCCGCCGGGACGCAGGAAACGTACGCCCGAGACACGTAAAGGCGGTCGACTCTAGACCATCCAACTCCAGGCCTCACCCAAGTAAAGGCGCTGGAGTCGGGGTGGAGATTTCGCCAGACGTCCACCAAGTCGAAGGACCCGACCAGGTCCCTCAACTTCTCCATCGCCGTCATGCACTGCGGGGCACCGGAGCGGTCCCTCGCCTCGAGGGTGCAGTTAAAATCCCCCCCGAGGACAATGCAGTCGCCGACGTCGACGGAGCCAAGAAGAGCGGACACCTCTTCAAAGAAGCGCGTTTGCTGCGGGCCGGGATGAGGGGCGTACACGTTCACGAGATGGAGCGGCACGTCCCCCAGGCGAACCGTTACGTGCAGCAAGCGGCCTGGCACGGGCTCCTCGACCCCCAAGATCTCCGGCTGAAAATGCGGGCCCAGCAAGATGGCCACCCCACTAGAAATGGCGGTGAGGTGGCTCATGCGGACCTCTCCTTGCCATTCCAGGAGCCACGTGGCTTCGTCTCCCGGAACGGTGTGGGTTTCTTGCAGGAAGCACACCGCATATTTCCCCTCCCGCAGGAGCGAAAAATTGTCAAATCTACGGCGTGCCCCTCTGCCGCCGTTGATGTTGAGGCTGGCTATGGTTATCTTCATGGCAAAAGCATAGTGCAACCTCTACCTTAACCTATTGTGGGGGAGGGAGCGGAGTCTTTTGTTGAACTCCGCTCCCTCCGCAGCCCAGCGAGGAGTCCCTCGAGCTCACGCAGCTCAAGGTGCTGCTCCTTTGTCAAGGGCCCGCCCGCGGCCAAGGTTTTAACGGCGGCGCGGACGGACCCCTTGATCAGCTCCGGCTCGGACCATTTTTCCAGGGCCAGTCGGGCTTGGTCGCGGCGACCCCGGCTCTGGGCCAAAAAGTCCCGGAGTTCCTTTGCAGGAACGAGGAGGGCCTCAGCGGCGGCCGCGAGCAGATCCACCGCCTCACTGGCGGTGGTCTCTAGGTCTTCACCCGCGTCCCCCACCGAGTCCCCGTCCTCCTCCGGGAGGTGGCCGCCAGCAGCCGGCCCATCGACCGCACAAGGTACGGCAAATGAACCGGCCGCTCCAACCGGCCCTGGCACTGCCCCGATCCCACCCCCAGGATCGTCGGCAGAGGAGTCCCCACTGGGCTCTTTTAAAAATGGTGCTGGGGCGGGAAATGACAGCGGAAGGGGTTCCCCCTCCGCCCCAGGAACCGGAGAACAAGGAGAGACCCGGCCATAGGAAATCCCCAGGCCCTCCAAGTGCTCCAGCTCCAAAGTAAGGGGCGAGGGTGGGTGTTCCTCCCCCTCCCCGCTGCCACCCCCCGGCCCAGCATCTACAGTACCATTAAAATCAATTGTTTCATTCTCTGCCGGGTCGAGCAAATCCCGGGGGAAGTTGGGTAATAGCTGGGCGGGCTCAGGTTCGGCCTTTTCGGCCTCGCCCGCCTCAGTCCCCGGGACGCCCGGCCCGGCGGCTACGCATTCCTCCGCGGTCCCCACGCCCCCCACGACAGGCAGATCTTCCACTCCATCCCCGGGAGGCAGAGGCTGGGCAGCCTCAACTGTCTCACCCTCCCCGGGGAAAGACTCCTCGCGCCTGCAGCGCAATTTGGGGGCGCTGGTGGGGGACGCGGGACACGCGGCGGGCACCGCCTCCTCCGCGGAGGGATGTTGTTCCCCCTCCGCCTCATTGGGGCGGTGCCTCTTTTTGTTCCTGGGGGCGCGCGGAGTCAGGGAGACCTCCATGTCTGCCGAGGCCTCCCGCTCCGCCCCCCCCTTTTCCTTTTCTTGCCCGCGCCTGGGCCCCTCTGTGGTGGTATTCAAGGGCCCGGGCACGGGCTCGGGGCACCCCGCGCTCGCCGGTGACTGGGTTGGGCTGAGCGCGGTGGTCAGACTTTCCGGCGCACCGAGGGGACCCGCCTCTAGATGTTTCTCCTTCTTCCGCGCCTTCTTTCCGCTCGGACGCTCTCCCTCCCCCCCGCCGGAGGCCCTGAAAACAAAGGCCTCCGACGATGCCCGCGCACCCATGGCTCCCGGTACGCGGACGCAACTAGGGGGAGGGGTGGCGGCAGCGCCAGCCTTGGCCGCCTTCGGTGGTTTGGCGGCCTTGGAGGCGGGGCAGTTCTTACGAACATGCCCCACCTCCCTGCAGGCATGGCACCGCACGCCGTCCGACGTCCAGAAGACGCGGTAGGCAGTCCCCTCGTGCACCACATTAAAGTGCCCTTCTGTCACGTCCTCCCGCGCCAGCCGGACAAAGAGCTGGCGGCGGAAGGAGAACACGTGGCGCAGGCTGTTCTCCCTGAGGCCGAGCGGTACGGGGTTGATCCCTGACCTTACCTCCCCCAGTTGTTGTAGGTGAGGGAGGAGGAGCTCAGCGGGAACAAAGGGCGGGACGTTCGACACGATGACCCCCTGCGCGGTGGCCTCGAGAGGATCCACCGGCAGGAACGTCCCGCCCACCGTGAGCCCCTTTTCGAGGGCCAGGGACACCGCCCGCTCCGACCCCAGGAAGAAAACAGCCTTCCCAGACATCTTGGAGGCTGCGACAATGGCCGAGGGGCCGACTACCCCAGCCATCGCCCGCACGCACTCCTCAATGCTCATTGTGGGGTGAGTGTAGCTCTTGACCCCGTGTTTTCTAGTAATTAATCTAAATGGTGGCAGGGCAGCGGGTGGCGCAGGAGGTGCTGTGGAAGCGGTTGCCACCTGCGCATACGTCCTTGCTGGCCCTGCCACCGGCGTGGATGGGGTCGCCATCACGGGGTCCCTTTAAGGGCTACACCCACCCCAAAGTCACAGGCCTTAATGGTCTTTAATGGCCTCTTATGTTCACTGAGCAGAGGAGCCCTTAACGAGGCACCTCTCCCCTCGTTGACAATTGGGGAGAGGCCTTGCTCCCTCTGCTCAGTTGTCTTAATTGGTTTTTTTTAAAAATTTGGAAGGAAAGGGTTCTCAGAGAGAGAGGGGAGAAACAGAGTAGCAGAGAAAAGAGAGAGGGGGGTGGGAAGGGGGGGGGGACTGCGAGGGCAGGTCTCCCCTCGCAGCTGTGGGTGGGTGCACTCCCCAGATGGCAAAAACACAAAAGTCCTTGGGGTGGTCTTCAGGTGGGGGGAGAAGATGTCTTCACCTGGGGTAGCTGGAGCCACCAGGCACTCCTAACGATCTTTAATTGGGTAATTAATAACAATCTTCAGCCTGGTAGCTCCAGCTATCCCAGGCTAGGCAAATGTGGGGGGGTGGGGGGGGGGCCTAGTTGTAAGCACGGCCCCCACGCACACTTCCACACACACACACACACACCCCCCGCGATGTTCCGGCCCTCAGTGGTCTTCTTTCCTCCCCCCACCGATACAACAAAGTCTTTTTGGGAAATGCACCCACACCCACCTGTAGAATGTAGAGTCTCCCTCCTTCCACACTGGTTGGTTGTTGTGGTTTTTCCCCCTCTCTCCAACTCCTTGCAGAAATGGTAAAGATGTTGTAAAGTTTTCTGTTCTCCTCCTCTCCCTCTGGATAAAGGTTGAAGGTGAAGCCCCTTCCTTCCTTCTGTTCCTGGGCTGGTCTCAGGGCTCTCCAGACAGGAGCTCAAGTTGCTAGCTGCTTCCCTCACTGCTCACAGCTCCAACTGAGCAGGACACGCCTCTACTGCTCTCCAATTGGTCCTTGGGCATGAAACTCTTTTAGAGTCTACCTGCGAAAACATAAACATTAAACTGTGCCACCCGACCTGGGTGACACTCCAGACATTTACAAGGCCCATTTTTTTTTTCCCCCCTTTTTTATGTTTTTTTTTTGTTTTTTTCTTTTTTTTTGTTTTTTTTTTTGGGCACTAAAATCACAATTTTTCCCCAGTGCCCCCTATAAAAGGGAAGGGGACACTAAAAGCACCGGCAATTAAAACAAATTAACTTTAAAACGTAAAATCAAATTAAAATTTGGTTGCCGGGCGTGATGATGCACTCCAGTCCCTCCGGTGCCCACCTCTCGCGGAAGGCCGCGAGCGTACCGGTGGACACCGCGTGCTCCATCTCCAAGGACACCCTGGACCGGATGTAAGAGCGGAAGAGAGGCAGGCAGTCAGGTTGAACGACCCCCTCGACCGCCCGCTGCCTGGACCGGCTGATGGCACCCTTGGCCGTGCCCAGGAGCAGTCCTACGAGGAGGCCTTCGGACCTACCCGCTCCCCTCCGCACAGGGTGCCCAAAGATCAGGAGAGTGGGACTGAAGTGCAGCCAGAATTTCAGGAGCAGCCCCTTCAAATAATGGAACAGGGGCTGCAACCTTGTGCACTCAATAAAAACATGGAACACGGACTCCTCCAGACCGCAGAAATTGCAGGCGGCCTGGGAGTCCGTGAACCGGCTTAAAAATTTGTTGCACGGCACTGCTCCGTGCACCACCCTCCAGGCCAAGTCCCCGATGAATAGTGGGAGGACCCCTGCGTAGAGTGCCCTCCATCGGGGACCCCCGCCTCCTCCGGACGGCAAGATGGTACGCCATGGCGTGTCCGGACGGCCGGCGAGGATGGCAAAGTTGAGGGTGTGCAGGAGCAGCCCGTACAGGAAACCCCTCCGCGCGGAACTGAAAGGCACGGAGGGGATTTCCCCGAGGCGGCTCAAGTTGTGAGGCGCCGGCCCCCGAGGGAGGTTCCGGGGTTTGGCGCCGATGAGGAATTCCGTCCGGACGGGGGTCAGTTCGGACGGGATCTCCCCACGTGCTTGAGCCTCCTCGATACACCTAACCGGAGTCAGGGCCCAGAGCTGTTTTTAGCGACTCGATGGCATCGGCCGCGCGGCGGACGTTGGCAGAATTTAGGCGCCGCGCCAGCGTGACTGGCGCCATCCAGCCCGCTCCTCCGCCATCGAGCAGGTCCCTGACCCTGGTCACCTCACCAGCCACAGCCCTCTCTTCCGACCGCCACATGAAGCCTCGGCCGTGGAGGTACGGATTCCCGAGCAGCGGCTCCTGCAGGACGGCCGCCACTCCAGCCGGCGGAGAGCTGCGCTTGGTGGAGACTTTGTTCCAGACCCTGATGAGTTCCCTGTAAAAGACAGGCAGCTCCCGGAGGGCGGTCCTGGCACCCCCCAAGTTCACAAACAGGAGCTGCGTGTCATAATTGAGGTCGAGCTGCTGGCGGAAGAAATACCTCGCCAGAGCACACCACCTAGGAGGGGGCTCGACGTAAAGGTATCTCTGCAGGGTCTGAAGACGGAAAGTCGCGAGCTGGGCGCTGACGCACACCAACGACTGACCGCCCTCCTCAAGCGGGAGACTCAAGACCGCGACAGAGACCCAGTGCTTCCTGTTGTTCCAGAAGAAGTCCACCAGCTTCTTCTGTATCTTGGCGACAAACGCAGGGGGAGGGGTCAAAGTGACCAGCCGGTACCACAGCATTGCGGCCACCAGCTGGTTTATGACTAGCGCTCGACCCCTGTAGGACAGCACTCGGAGCAGTCCTGTCCAGCGCCCTAGGCGAGCGGCGACCTTGGCCTCCAGCTCCTGCCAGTTCGCCGGCCAGGCTTCCTCGTCGGGGCTAAGGTAGACTCCCAGATAGAGGAGATGGGTCGTGCTCCAGGCAAAAGGCCTGAGCTCCTCCGGCAGGGAGTCCACCCGCCACTGACCCACCAGGAGTCCGGAACATTTCTCCCAGTTGATCCTGGCGGAGGACGCGGCCGAGTAAATCTCCTGGCACTCACGCATCCTCCGCAGGTCAGCGGGATCCTCTACCGCGAGGAGCACGTCATCGGCGTAAGCCGAGAGGACGACCTCCACGCCCGGCCCTTGCAGAGCCAGTCCCGTCAACCTCGTCCGCAAGAGGCGCAGGAAAGGCTCCACGCAAACGGCGTATAACTGGCCGGACATGGGGCATCCCTGGCGCACCCCTCTCCTAAAGCGAAGGGGCGCCGTCAAGGACCCGTTAACCTTAATCAGACACTCCGCGGCGGCGTACAAAAGTCGGATCCGGGCGACGAAATGCGTCCCGAACCCGAAAGCGCGCAGAGTTCCGAGCAGATAGTCGTGATCCACCCTGTCGAACGCCTTCTCTTGGTCGAGGGATAGGAAGGCGACCGACAGACCAGCCTCCTGGGAACAATGGATGAGGTCCCGGACCAGATGGATGTTGTCGTGGATTGTCCGGCCCGGGACCGTGTATGACTGGTCGGGGTGGATCATGTGGTCCAGCACGGCACCAAGGCGAGCAGACATCGCCCTGGCGAAGATTTTGTAGTCTGTGCTGAGGAGGGAGACCGGGCGCCAGTTCTTAAGGAGGCGGAGATCGCCCTTCTTAGGCAGCAGGACGATGACTGCCCTGCGCCAAGAGAGGGGCATCTCCCCGGTCGCCAGACTTTCCCCCAGGACCCGCGCGTAGTCGCTCCCCAGGACGTCCCAGAACGCCCTGTGGAACTCCACGGTCAGCCCGTCCAGCCCCGGGGATTTTCCCCTCGAGAGCCGGGCGAGGGCACCGGTCAGCTCCGCCAGGCTTAGCGGAGCTTCCAGATTTTCGGCGCCCTCCGGGCCGACCTTCGGCAGGTCCTCCCACAAAACTCTACGCGCTTCCTCGCTGGACGGATCCGGAGAGAACAGAGCCCCGTAATATTCACGGACCCTGTTGTTGACGCCCTCCGGATCCGAGACGAGAGAGCCGTCGTCGGCCAGCAGCGTCAAGAGCTGCTTACGGACACTCTGCCTTTTTTCCAGCGAGTAGAAGAAGGGGGAGCCGCGGTCCAGATCCCGCAGGAACCGGATCCGCGACCTCACGAACGCGCCTCGGGACCCGACGAGCTGCAGGTCCTTCAGCGCGGCCTTCTTCGCTTCGTACACCGTCCGCAGGGCCGGGTCCTGGACGACTTGACCGAGACGGCCTTCCAGGTCGAGCACCTCTTTTTCTAGGCGCCCGACTCTGGCCGCCCGCCTCTTGGTCGACCCCCTCGCGTACTCTTGACAGAAGACGCGGACGTGAGCCTTGCCCACGTCCCACCATAGCCTCAAGGAGGGGAAGCCCCCCTGCTTCCTTCTCCAGTCGGACCAGAATCGACGGAACGAGTCCTGGAACCGCACGTCCTCCAGCAGCCGGTTGTTAAAGTGCCAGTACGCGGACCCCGTCCTCGCGCGGAGCGAAGCGAGCTCCGCCCACACCAGGTGGTGGTCCGAACACGGCACCGGCCGCATGGAGGCCGCCGGGACGCAGGAAACGTACGCCCGAGACACGTAAAGGCGGTCGACTCTAGACCATCCAACTCCAGGCCTCACCCAAGTAAAGGCGCTGGAGTCGGGGTGGAGATTTCGCCAGACGTCCACCAAGTCGAAGGACCCGACCAGGTCCCTCAACTTCTCCATCGCCGTCATGCACTGCGGGGCACCGGAGCGGTCCCTCGCCTCGAGGGTGCAGTTAAAATCCCCCCCGAGGACAATGCAGTCGCCGACGTCGACGGAGCCAAGAAGAGCGGACACCTCTTCAAAGAAGCGCGTCTGCTGCGGGCCGGGATGAGGGGCGTACACGTTCACGAGATGGAGCGGCACGTCCCCCAGGCGAACCGTTACGTGCAGCAAGCGGCCTGGCACGGGCTCCTCGACCCCCAAGATCTCCGGCTGAAAATGCGGGCCCAGCAAGATGGCCACCCCACTAGAAATGGCGGTGAGGTGGCTCATGCGGACCTCTCCTTGCCATTCCAGGAGCCACGTGGCTTCGTCTCCCGGAACGGTGTGGGTTTCTTGCAGGAAGCACACCGCATATTTCCCCTCCCGCAGGAGCGAAAAATTGTCAAATCTACGGCGTGCCCCTCTGCCGCCGTTGATGTTGAGGCTGGCTATGGTTATCTTCATGACAAAAGCATAGTGCAACCTCTACCTTAACCTATTGTGGGGGAGGGAGCGGAGTCTTTTGTTGAACTCCGCTCCCTCCGCAGCCCAGCGAGGAGTCCCTCGAGCTCGCGCAGCTCAAGGTGCTGCTCCTTTGTCAAGGGCCCGCCCGCGGCCAAGGTTTTAACGGCGGCGCGGACGGACCCCTTGATCAGCTCCGGCTCGGACCATTTTTCCAGGGCCAGTCGGGCTTGGTCGCGGCGACCCCGGCTCTGGGCCAAAAAGTCCCGGAGTTCCTTTGCAGGAACGAGGAGGGCCTCAGCGGCGGCCGCGAGCAGATCCACCGCCTCACTGGCGGTGGTCTCTAGGTCTTCACCCGCGTCCCCCACCGAGTCCCCGTCCTCCTCCGGGAGGTGGCCGCCAGCAGCCGGCCCATCGACCGCACAAGGTACGGCAAATGAACCGGCCGCTCCAACCGGCCCTGGCACTGCCCCGATCCCACCCCCAGGATCGTCGGCAGAGGAGTCCCCACTGGGCTCTTTTAAAAATGGTGCTGGGTCGGGAAATGACAGCGGAAGGGGTTCCCCCTCCGCCCCAGGAACCGGAGAACAAGGAGAGACCCGGCCATAGGAAATCCCCAGGCCCTCCAAGTGCTCCAGCTCCAAAGTAAGGGGCGAGGGTGGGTGTTCCTCCCCCTCCCCGCTGCCACCCCCCGGCCCAGCATCTACAGTTTGATTAAAATCAATATATTTTGTTTCTGCCGGGTCGAGCAACTCCCGGGGGAAGTTGGGTAATAGCTGGGCGGGCTCAGGTTCGGCCTTTTCGGCCTCGCCCGCCTCAGTCCCCGGGACGCCCGGCCCGGCGGCTACGCATTCCTCCGCGGTCCCCACGCCCCCCACGACAGGCAGATCTTCCACTCCATCCCCGGGAGGCAGAGGCTGGGCAGCCTCAACTGTCTCACCCTCCCCGGGGAAAGACTCCTCGCGCCTGCAGCGCAATTTGGGGGCGCTGGTGGGGGACGCGGGACACGCGGCGGGCACCGACTCCTCCGCGGAGGGATGTTGTTCCCCCTCCGCGTCATTGGGGCGGTGCCTCTTTTTGTTCCTGGGGGCGCGCGGAGTCAGGGAGACCTCCATGTCTGCCGAGGCCTCCCGCTCCGCCCCCCCCTTTTCCTTTTCTTGCCCGCGCCCGGGCCCCTCTGTGGTGTTGTTCAAGGGCTCGGGCACGGGCTCGGGGCACCCCGCGCTCGCCGGTGACGGGGTTGGGCTGAGCGCGGTGGTCAAATTATCCGGCGCACTGAGGGGACCCGCCTCTTGATGTTTTGTCTTCTTCCGCGCCTTCTTTCCGGTCGGACGCTCTCCCTCCCCCCCGACGGAGGCCCTGAAAACAAAGGCCTCCGACGATGCCCGCGCACCTACGGCTCCCGGCACGCGGACGCAACTAGGGGGAGGGGTGGCGGCGGCACCAGCCTTGGCCGCCTTCGGTGGTTTGGCGGCCTTGGAGGCGGGGCAGTTCTTACGAACATGCCCCACCTCCCTGCAGGCATGGCACCGCACGCCGTCCGACGTCCAGAAGACGCGGTAGGCAGTCCCCTCGTGCACCACATTAAAATTCCCCTCCGTCGTGTCCTCCCGCGCCAGCCGGACAAAGAGCTGGCGGCGGAAGGAGAACACGTGGCGCAGGCTGTTCTCCCTGAGGCCGAGCGGTATGGGGTTGATCCCCGACCTTACCTCCCCCAGTTGGTGTAGGTGAGGGAGGAGGAGCTCAGCGGGAACAAAGGGCGGGACGTTTGAAATGATGACCCTCTGCGCGGTGGCCTCGAGAGGGTCCACCGGCAGGAACGTCCCGCCCACCGTGAGCCCCTTTTCAAGGGCCAGGGACACCGCCCGCTCCGACCCCAGGAAGAACACGGCCTTCCCAGACATCTTGGAGGCTGCGACAATGGCCGAGGGGCCGACTACCCCAGCCATCGCCCGCACGCACTCCTCGATGGTCATTGTGGGGTGAGTGTAGCTCTTGACCCCGTGTTTTTTGGTAATGAGTCTGAAAGGTGGCAGGGCAGCGGGTGGCGCAGGAGGGGCCGTGGAAGCGGTTGCCACCTGCGCATACGTCCTTGCTGGCCCTGCCACCGGCGTGGATGGGGTCGCCATCACGGGGTCCCTTTAAGGGCTACACCCACCCCAAAGTCACAGGCCTTAATGGTCTTTTAATGGCCTCGTATGTTAACTGAGCAGAGGAGCCCTTAACGAGGCACCTCTCCCCTCGTTGACAATTGGGGAGAGGCCTTGCTCCCTCTGCTCAGTTGTCTTAATTGTTTTTTTTTAAATTTGGAAGGAAGAGGCCTCAGAGAGAGAGGGGAGAAACAGAGTAGCAGAGAAAGAGAGAGGGGGGTGGGAAGGGGGGGGGGACTGCGAGGGCAGGTCTCCCCTCGCAGCTGTGGGTGGGTGCACTCCCCAGATGGCAAAAACACAAAAGTCCTTGGGGTGGTCTTCAGGTGGGGGGAGAAGATGTCTTCACCTGGGGTAGCTGGAGCCACCAGGCACTCCTAACGATCTTTAATTGGGTGATTAATAACAATCTTCAGCCTGGTAGCTCCAGCTATCCCAGGCTAGGCAAATGTGGGGGGTGGGGGGGGTTCCAATTGTGGGGGGGGCCCAGTTGTAAGCACGGCCCCCACGCACACTACCACACACACACACACACACCCCCCGCGATGTTCCGGCCCTCAGTGGTCTTCTTTCCTCCCCCCACCGAAACAACAAAGTCTTTTTGGGGAAATGCACCCACACCCACCTGTAGAATGTTGAGTCTCCCTCCTTCCACACTGGATGTTGTTGGTCTTTTCCCCCTCTCTCCAACTCCTTGCAGAATGATGAAGTTGTTGCAAAGTTTTCTGTTCTCCTCCTCTCCCTCTGGATAAAAGTGGTGGTGAAGCCCCTTCCTTCCTTCTCCTCCTGGGCTGGTCTCAGGGCTCTACAGGCAGGAGCTCAAGTTGCTAGCTGCTCCTCTCACTGCTCACAGTTCCTACTGTGCAGGACACGCCTCTACTGCTCTCCAATTGGTCCTTGGGCATGAAACTCTTTTAGGAGTCTACCTGCAAAACATAAACAACATTAAACTGTGCCACCCGACCTGGGTGACACAGCAGACATTTTCAAGCCCCTTTTTTTTTTTGGTTTTTGGTTTTTTTTTGGGGCGCTAAAATCAAATTTTTCCAGTGCCCCCTATAAAAGGAGAGGGGGACACTAAAAACACCGGCAATTAAAACAAATTAAACTTTAAAACGTAAAATCAAATTAAAATTTGGTTGCCGGGCGTGATGATGCACTCCAGTCCCTCCGGTGCCCACCTCTCGCGGAAGGCCGCGAGCGTACCGGTGGACACCGCGTGCTCCATCTCCAAGGACACCCTGGACCGGATGTAAGAGCGGAAGAGAGGCAGGCAGTCAGGTTGAACGACCCCCTCGACCGCCCGCTGCCTGGACCGGCTGATGGCACCCTTGGCCGTGCCCAGGAGCAGTCCTACGAGGAGGCCTTCGGACCTACCCGCTCCCCTCCGCACAGGGTGCCCAAAGATCAGGAGAGTGGGACTGAAGTGCAGCCAGAATTTCAGGAGCAGCCCCTTCAAATAGTGGAACAGGGGCTGCAACCTTGTGCACTCCATAAAAACATGGAACACGGACTCCTCCAGACCGCAGAAATTGCAGGCGGCCTGGGAGTCCGTGAACCGGCTTAAAAATTTGTTGCACGGCACTGCTCCGTGCACCACCCTCCAGGCCAAGTCCCCGATGAATAGTGGGAGGACCCCTGCGTAGAGTGCCCTCCATCGGGGACCCCCGCCTCCTCCGGACGGCAAGATGGTACGCCATGGCGTGTCCGGACGGCCGGCGAGGATGGCAAAGTTGAGGGTGTGCAGGAGCAGCCCGTACAGGAAACCCCTCCGCGCGGAACTGAAAGGCACGGAGGGGATTTCCCCGAGGCGGCTCAAGTTGTGAGGCGCCGGCCCCCGAGGGAGGTTCCGGGGTTTGGCGCCGATGAGGAATTCCGTCCGGACGGGGGTCAGTTCGGACGGGATCTCCCCACGTGCCTGAGCCTCCTCGATACACCTAACGGAGTCAGGGCCCAGAGCTGTTTTTAGCGACTCGATGGCATCGGCCGCGTGGCGGACGTTGGCAGAATTTAGGCGCCGCGCCAGCGTGATTGGCGCCATCCAGCCCGCTCCTCCGCCATCGAGCAGGTCCCTGACCCTGGTCACCTCACCAGCCACAGCCCTCTCTTCCGACCGCCACATAAAGCCTCGGCCGTGGAGGTACGGATTCCCGAGCAGCGGCTCCTGCAGGACGGCCGCCACTCCAGCCGGTGGAGAGCTGCGCTTGGTGGAGACTTTGTTCCAGACCCTGATGAGTTCCCTGTAAAAGACAGGCAGCTCCCGGAGGGCGGTCCTGGCACCCCCCAAGTTCACAAACAGGAGCTGCGTGTCATAATTGAGGTCGAGCTGCTGGCGGAAGAAATACCTCGCCAGAGCACACCACCTAGGAGGGGGCTCGACGTAAAGGTATCTCTGCAGGGTCTGAAGACGGAAAGTCGCGAGCTGGGCGCTGACGCACACCAACGACTGACCGCCCTCCTCAAGCGGGAGACTCAAGACCGCGGCAGAGACCCAGTGCTTCCTGTTGTTCCAGAAGAAGTCCACCAGCTTCTTCTGTATCTTGGCGACAAACGCAGGGGGAGGGGTCAAAGTGACCAGCCGGTACCACAGCATTGCGGCCACCAGCTGGTTTATGACTAGCGCTCGACCCCTGTAGGACAGCACTCGGAGCAGTCCTGTCCAGCGCCCTAGGCGAGCGGCGACCTTGGCCTCCAGCTCCTGCCAGTTCGCCGGCCAGGCTTCCTCGTCGGGGCTAAGGTAGACTCCCAGATAGAGGAGATGGGTCGTGCTCCAGGCAAAAGGCCTGAGCTCCTCCGGCAGGGAGTCCACCCGCCACTGACCCACCAGGAGTCCGGAACATTTCTCCCAGTTGATCCTGGCGGAGGACGCGGCCGAGTAAATCTCCTGGCACTCACGCATCCTCCGCAGGTCAGCGGGATCCTCTACCGCGAGGAGCACGTCATCGGCGTAAGCCGAGAGGACGACCTCCACGCCCGGCCCTTGCAGAGCCAGTCCCGTCAACCTCGTCCGCAAGAGGCGCAGGAAAGGCTCCACGCAAACGGCGTATAACTGGCCGGACATGGGGCATCCCTGGCGCACCCCTCTCCTAAAGCGAAGGGGCGCCGTCAAGGACCCGTTAACCTTAATCAGACACTCCGCGGCGGCGTACAAAAGTCGGATCCGGGCGACGAAATGCGTCCCGAACCCGAAAGCGCGCAGAGTTCCGAGCAGATAGTCGTGATCCACCCTGTCGAACGCCTTCTCTTGGTCGAGGGATAGGAAGGCGACCGACAGACCAGCCTCCTGGGAGCAATGGATGAGGTCCCGGACCAGATGGATGTTGTCGTGGATCGTCCGGCCCGGGACCGTGTATGACTGGTCGGGGTGAATCATGTGGTCCAGCACGGCACCAAGGCGAGCAGACATCGCCCTGGCGAAGATTTTGTAGTCCGTGCTGAGGAGGGAGACCGGGCGCCAGTTCTTAAGGAGGCGGAGATCGCCCTTCTTAGGCAGCAGGACGATGACTGCCCTGCGCCAAGAGAGGGGCATCTCCCCGGTCGCCAGACTTTCCCCCAGGACCCGCGCGTAGTCGCTCCCCAGGACGTCCCAGAACGCCCTGTGGAACTCCACGGTCAGCCCGTCCAGCCCCGGGGATTTTCCCCTCGAGAGCCGGGCGAGGGCACCGGTCAGCTCCGCCAGGCTTAGCGGAGCTTCCAGATTTTCGGCGCCCTCCGGGCTGACCTTCGGCAGGTCCTCCCACAAAACTCTACGCGCTTCCTCGCTGGACGGATCCGGAGAGAACAGAGCCCCGTAATATTCACGGACCCTGTTGTTGACGCCCTCCGGATCCGAGACGAGAGAGCCGTCGTCGGCCAGCAGCGTCAAGAGCTGCTTACGGACACTCTGCCTTTTTTCCAGCGAGTAGAAGAAGGGGGAGCCGCGGTCCAGATCCCGCAGGAACCGGATCCGCGACCTCACGAACGCGCCTCGGGACCCGACGAGCTGCAGGTCCTTCAGCGCGGCCTTCTTCGCTTCGTACACCGTCCGCAGGGCCGGGTCCTGGACGACTTGACCGAGACGGGCTTCCAGGTCGAGCACCTCTTTTTCTAGGCGCCCGACTCTGGCCGCCCGCCTCTTGGTCGACCCCCTCGCGTACTCTTGACAGAAGACGCGGACGTGAGCCTTGCCCACGTCCCACCATAGCCTCAAGGAGGGGAAGCCCCCCTGCTTCCTTCTCCAGTCGGACCAGAATCGACGGAACGAGTCCTGGAACCGCACGTCCTCCAGCAGCCGGTTGTTAAAGTGCCAGTACGCGGACCCCGTCCTCGCGCGGAGCGAAGCGAGCTCCGCCCACACCAGGTGGTGGTCCGAACACGGCACCGGCCGCATGGAGGCCGCCGGGACGCAGGAAACGTACGCCCGAGACACGTAAAGGCGGTCGACTCTAGACCATCCAACTCCAGGCCTCACCCAAGTAAAGGCGCTGGAGTCGGGGTGGAGATTTCGCCAGACGTCCACCAAGTCGAAGGACCCGACCAGGTCCCTCAACTTCTCCATCGCCGTCATGCACTGCGGGGCACCGGAGCGGTCCCTCGCCTCGAGGGTGCAGTTAAAATCCCCCCCGAGGACAATGCAGTCGCCGACGTCGACGGAGCCAAGAAGAGCGGACACCTCTTCAAAGAAGCGCGTTTGCTGCGGGCCGGGATGAGGGGCGTACACGTTCACGAGATGGAGCGGCACGTCCCCCAGGCGAACCGTTACGTGCAGCAAGCGGCCTGGCACGGGCTCCTCGACCCCCAAGATCTCCGGCTGAAAATGCGGGCCCAGCAAGATGGCCACCCCACTAGAAATGGCGGTGAGGTGGCTCATGCGGACCTCTCCTTGCCATTCCAGGAGCCACGTGGCTTCGTCTCCCGGAACGGTGTGGGTTTCTTGCAGGAAGCACACCGCATATTTCCCCTCCCGCAGGAGCGAAAAATTGTCAAATCTACGGCGTGCCCCTCTGCCGCCGTTGATGTTGAGGCTGGCTATGGTTATCTTCATGACAAAAGCATAGTGCAACCTCTACCTTAACCTATTGTGGGGGAGGGAGCGGAGTCTTTTGTTGAACTCCGCTCCCTCCGTAGCCCAGCGAGGAGTCCCTCGAGCTCGCGCAGCTCAAGGTGCTGCTCCTTTGTCAAGGGCCCGCCCGCGGCCAAGGTTTTAACGGCGGCGCGGACGGACCCCTTGATCAGCTCCGGCTCGGACCATTTTTCCAGGGCCAGTCGGGCTTGGTCGCGGCGACCCCGGCTCTGGGCCAAAAAGTCCCGGAGTTCCTTTGCAGGAACGAGGAGGGCCTCAGCGGCGGCCGCGAGCAGATCCACCGCCTCCCTGGCGGTGGTCTCTAGGTCTTCACCCGCGTCCCCCACCGAGTCCCCGTCCTCCTCCGGGAGGTGGCCGCCAGCAGCCGGCCCATCGACCGCACAAGGTACGGCAAATGAACCGGCCGCTCCAACCGGCCCTGGCACTGCCCCGATCCCACCCCCAGGATCGTCGGCAGAGGAGTCCCCACTGGGCTCTTTTAAAAATGGTGCTGGGTCGGGAAATGACAGCGGAAGGGGTTCCCCCTCCGCCCCAGGAACCGGAGAACAAGGAGAGACCCGGCCATAGGAAATCCCCAGGCCCTCCAAGTGCTCCAGCTCCAAAGTAAGGGGCGAGGGTGGGTGGTCCTCCCCCTCCCCGCTGCCACCCCCCGGCCCAGCATCTACAGTGTCATAATTATTTAATTGTTTTTCTGCCGGGTCGAGCAACTCCCGGGGGAAGTTGGATAATAGCTGGGCGGGCTCAGGTTCGGCCTTTTCGGCCCCGCCCGCCTCGGTCCCCGGGACGCTCGGCCCGGCGGCTACGCATTCTTCCACTGGCCCCACGCCCCCCACGACAGGCAGATCTTCCACGCCCTCCCCAGGAGGCAGCGGCTGGGCAGCCTCGACTGCCTCACCCTCCCCGGGGAAAGACTCCTCGCGCCTGCAGCGCAATTTGGGGGCGCTGGTGGGGGACGCGGGACACGCGGCGGGCACCGCCTCCTCCGCGGAGGGATGTTGTTCCCCCTCCGCCTCATTGGGGCGGTGCCTCTTTTTGTTCCTGGGGGCGCGCGGAGTCAGGGAGACCTCCATGTCTGCCGAGGCCTCCCGCTCCGCCCCCCCCTTTTCCTTTTCTTGCCCGCGCCTGGGCCCCTCTGTGGTGGTATTCAAGGGCCCGGGCACGGGCTCGGGGCACCCCGCGCTCGCCGGTGACGGGGTTGGGCTGAGCGCGGTGGTCAGACTTTCCGGCGCACCGAGGGGACCCGCCTCTAGATGTTTCTCCTTCTTCCGCGCCTTCTTTCCGCTCGGACGCTCTCCCTCCCCCCCGCCGGAGGCCCTGAAAACAAAGGCCTCCGACGATGCCCGCGCACCCATGGCTCCCGGCACGCGGACGCAACTAGGGGGAGGGGTGGCGGCAGCGCCAGCCTTGGCCGCCTTCTGTGGTTTGGCGGCCTTGGAGGCGGGGCAGTTCTTACGAACATGCCCCACCTCCCTGCAGGCATGGCACCGCACGCCGTCCGACGTCCAGAAGACGCGGTAGGCAGTCCCCTCGTGCACCACATTAAAGTGCCCTTCTGTCACGTCCTCCCGCGCCAGCCGGACAAAGAGCTGGCGGCGGAAGGAGAACACGTGGCGCAGGCTGTTCTCCCTGAGGCCGAGCGGTATGGGGTTGATCCCTGACCTTACCTCCCCCAGTTGTTGTAGGTGAGGGAGGAGGAGCTCAGCGGGAACAAAGGGCGGGACGTTCGACACGATGACCCTCTGCGCGGTGGCCTCGAGAGGATCCACCGGCAGGAACGTCCCGCCCACCGTGAGCCCCTTTTCGAGGGCCAGGGACACCGCCCGCTCCGACCCCAGGAAGAAAACAGCCTTCCCAGACATCTTGGAGGCTGCGACAATGGCCGAGGGGCCGACTACCCCAGCCATCGCCCGCACGCACTCCTCAATGCTCATTGTGGGGTGAGTGTAGCTCTTGACCCCGTGTTTTCTAGTAATTAATCTAAATGGTGGCAGGGCAGCGGGTGGCGCAGGAGGTGCTGTGGAAGCGGTTGCCACCTGCGCATACGTCCTTGCTGGCCCTGCCACCGGCGTGGATGGGGTCGCCATCACGGGGTCCCTTTAAGGGCTACACCCACCCCAAAGTCACAGGCCTTAATGGTCTTTAATGGCCTCTTATGTTCACTGAGCAGAGGAGCCCTTAACGAGGCACCTCTCCCCTCGTTGACAATTGGGGAGAGGCCTTGCTCCCTCTGCTCAGTTGTCTTAATTGGTTTTTTTTTTTTTAAATTTGGAAGGAAAGGGTTCTCAGAGAGAGAGGGGAGAAACAGAGTAGCAGAGAAAAGAGAGAGGGGGGTGGGAAGGGGGGGGGGGGGCTGCGAGGGCAGGTCTCTCCTCGCAGCTGTGGGTGGGTGCACTCCCCAGATGGCAAAACACAAAAGTCTTTGAGGTGGTCTTCAGGTGGGGGGAGAAGATGTCTTCACCTGGGGTAGCTGGAGCCACCAGGCACTCCTAACGATCCTCAATAGGGTGATTAATGACTCTTCAGCCTGGTAGCTCCAGCTATCCCAGGCTAGGCAAATGTGGGGGGTGGGGGGGGTTCCAATTGTGGGGGGGGCCCAGTTGTAAGCACGGCCCCCACGCACACTACCACACACACACACACACACCCCCCGCGATGTTCCGGCCCTCAGTGGTCTTCTTTCCTCCCCCCACCGAAACAACAAAGTCTTTTTGGGGAAATGCACCCACACCCACCTGTAGAATGTTGAGTCTCCCTCCTTCCACACTGGATGTTGTTGGTCTTTTCCCCCTCTCTCCAACTCCTTGCAGAATGATGAAGTTGTTGCAAAGTTTTCTGTTCTCCTCCTCTCCCTCTGGATAAAAGTGGTGGTGAAGCCCCTTCCTTCCTTCTCCTCCTGGGCTGGTCTCAGGGCTCTACAGGCAGGAGCTCAAGTTGCTAGCTGCTCCTCTCACTGCTCACAGTTCCTACTGTGCAGGACACGCCTCTACTGCTCTCCAATTGGTCCTTGGGCATGAATGACAGAAGGATAGTTTGCAGGTGAAGCAGGCAATTGGGAAGGCAAATGGAATGTTGGCCTTCATTGCGAGAGGGATGGAATACAAAAGCAGGGAGGTCCTGCTGTAACTGTACAGGGTATTGGTGAGGCCGCACCTGGAGTACTGCGTGCAGTTTTGGTCACCTTACTTAAGGAAGGATATACTAGCCTTGGAGGGGGTAAAGAGATGATTCACTAGGCTGATTCCGGAGATGAGGGGGTTACCTTATGATGATAAATTGAGTAGACTAGGTCTTTACTCGTTGGAGTTCAGAAGGATGAGGGGTGATCTTATAGAAACATTTAAAATAATGAAAGTGATAGACAAGATAGAGGCAGAGAGGTTGTTTCCACTGGTCAGGGAGACTGGAACTAGGGGGCACAGCCTCAAAATACGGGGGAGCCAATTTAAAACCGAGTTGAGAAGGAATTTCTTCTCCCAGAGGGTTGTGAATCTGTGGAATTCTCTGCCCAAGGAAGCAGTTGAGTCTAGCTCATTGAATGTATTCAAATCACAGATAGATAGATTTTTAACCAATAAGGGAATTAAGGGTTACGGGGAGCGGGCGGGTAAGTGGAGCTGAGTCCACGGCCAGATCAGCCATGATCTTTTTGAATGGCAGAGCAGTCTCGAGGGGCTAGATGGCCTACTCCTGTTCCTAATTCTTATGTTCTTATTATGTTGAACCTTCTCTGAACTGCCTCCAAAGCAAGTATATCCTTTCTTAAATATGGAAACCAAAACTGTACGCAGTATTCCAGGTGTGGCCTCACCAATACACTGTATAACTGTAGCACGAATTCCTTGCTTTTATACTCCATCCCCTTTGCAATAAAGACCAAGATTCCATTGGCCTTCCTGATCACTTGCTGTACCTGCATACTAACCTCTTGTGTTTCATGCACAAGTACCCCGAGTTCCCGCTGTATTGCAGCACTTTGAAATTTTTCTCCAGTTAAATAATAACTTGCTCTTTGATTCTTTCTGCCAAAGTGCATAACCTCACACTTTCCAACATTATACTCCATCTGCCAAAGTTTTGCCCACTCACTTAGCCTGTCTATGTCCTTTTGCTGATTCTTTGTATCTTCCTCACACATTGCTTTTCCTCCATCTTTGTATCGTCTGCAAACTTGGCTATGTTACACTCAGTCCCTTCTTCCAAGTAATTAATATAGATTGTAAATAGTTGGGGTCCCAGCACTGATCCATAGAAACATAGAAAATAGGTGCAGGAGTAGGCCATTCGGCCCTTCTAGCCTGCACCGCCATTCAATGAGTTCATGGCTGAACATGCAACTTCAGTACCCCATTCCTGCTTTTGCGCCATACCCCTTGATCCCCCTAGTACTAAGGACTTCATCTAACTCCTTTTTGAATATATTTAGAGAATTGGCCTCAACAACTTTCTGTGGTAGAGAATTCCACAGGTTCACCACTCTCTGGGTGAAGAAGTTTCTCCTCATCTCGGTCCTAAATGGCTTACCCCTTATCCTTAGACTGTGACCCCTGGTTCTGGACTTCCCCAACATTGGGAACCTTCTTCCTGCATCTAACCTGTCTAAACCCATCAGAATTTTAAACGTTTCTATAAGGTCCCCTCTCATTCTTCTGAACTCCAGTGAATACAAGCCCAGTTGATTTAGTCTTTCTTGATATGTCAGTCCCGCCATCCCGGGAATCAGTCTGGTGAACCTTTGCTGCACTCCCTCAATAACAAGAATGTCCTTCCTCAGGTTAGGAGACCAAAACTGTACACAATACTCCAGGTGTGGCCTCACCAAGGCCCTGTACAACTGTAGCAACACCTCCCTGCCCCTGTACTCAAATCCCCTCGCTATGAAGGCCAACATGCCATTTGCTTTCTTAACCGCCTGCTGTACCTGCATGCCAACCTTCAATGACTGATGTACCATGACACTCAGGTCTCGTTGCACCTCCCCTTTTCCTAATCTGTCACCATTCAGATAATAGTCTGTCTCTCTGTTTTTACCACCAAAGTGGACAACCTCACATTTATCCACATTATACTTCATCTGCCATGCATTTGCCCACTCACCTAACCTATCCAAGTCGCTCTGCAGCCTCATAGCATCCTCCTCGCAGCTCACACTGCCACCTAACTTAGTGTCATCCGCAAATTTGGAGATACTACATTTAATCCCCTCGTCTAAATCATTAATATACAGTGTAAACAGCTGGGGCCCAGCACAGAACCTTGCGGTACCCCACTAATCACTGCCTGCCATTCTGAAAAGTACCCATTTACTCCTACTCTTTGCTTCCTGTCTGACAACCAGTTCTCAATCCCTGTGGCATCCCACTAGTTACTGATTGCCAACCTGAGAATGAACCATTTATCCCGACTCTGTTTTCTGTTAGTTAACCAATTCTGTATCCATGCTAATATATTACCCCCAATCCCATGAACTTTTATCTTGTGCAGTGACCTTTTATGTGGCATCTTGTCAAATGCCTTCTGGAAGTCCAAATCCATCAGGTCCACTGGTTCCCTTTTATCCATCCTGTTCATTACATCCTCAAGGAATTCGAGCAAATTTGTCAAACATGACATCCCTTTCATAAATCCATGCTAACTCTGCCTGACTGAATTTTGTTTTTCCAATTGCCCTGCTATTACTTCTTTAATGGACTCCAACATTTTCCCAACCACAGATGTTAGGCTAAATGGTCTATAGTTTCCTGCTTTTTGTCTGCCACCTTTTTTTAAATAGGGGTGTTACATTTGCAGTTTTCCAATCTGCCAGGTCCTCCCCAGAATCCAGGGAATTTTGGTAAATTACAACCAATGCATCCACTATCTCTGCCGCTACTGCTCTTGAGACCCTAGGATGCAAGTCATCAGGTCCAGGGGATTTATCCGCCTTTAGTCCCATTATCTTACTGAGTACCACCTCCTTAGTGATTGTGATTGTGTTAAGTGTTAAGTTCCTCCCCCCTTATAGCCCCTTGACTAGCTACAGTTGGGATATTGTTAGTTTCCGCTCCCGTAAAGACGGATACAAAATATTTGTTAAGAGTTTCTGCCATCTCCATGTTCCCCATTACTAATTCCCCGGATTCATCCGCTAAGGGACCAACATTTACTTTAATCATTCTTTTCCTTTTTATATACCTATAGAAACTCTTGCTATTTGTTTTTATATTTTGTGCTAGTTTACTTTCAAAGTCTATCTTCCCTTTCTTAATCATTGTTTTAGTCATTTTTTGCTGGCTTTTAAAAGCTTCCCAAACTTCTGTACTCCCACTAGTTTTGGCCACTTTGTATGCCCTTGTTTTTAAATTGGATGCCGTTCTTTATTTCTTAATTAGCCACTGATGGCTATCTTTTCTTTTAAACGCTTTCCTCCTCACTGGAATATATTTTTCTTGAGAGTTGTGAAATATCTCCTTAAATGTACGCCACTGTTCATCAACCGTCCTGCACTTTAATCTATTTTCCCGTCCACTTAGGCAACTCTGCCCTCATACCTTTGTAGTCTCCTTTATTTAAGATTGGTCCGCTGATTTGAGATCCAACTTTCTCACCCTTCATCTGAATTTGAAATTCAACCATGCTATGATCACTCATTCCAAGGGGATCCTTTAAGAGATTGTTTATTAATCCTGTCTTATTATTCATGACCAGATCTAAGATAGCCTTCCCCCTGGTTGGTTCCTTCACATACTGCTCAAGGAACCCATCCCTTATGCACTCTATGAACTCCTCAAGGCTACCCAGACCAATTTGATTTGTCCAATCAATGTGGAGGTTAAAATCACCCATGATTATTGCTGTTCCCTTTTTACAAGCCCCCACTATTTCCTGGTTTATACTCCGACCAACAGAGTTGCTACTGTTAGGGGGCCTATATACTATGCCCACCAGTGACTTTTTCCCCTCATTATTCCTTATCTCCACCCAAACTGTTTCAACATCCTGATCATTTGAGCCAGTATCATTTCTCATTATTGCAGTGATTCCATCCTTTATCAACAGAGCTACCCCACCTCCTTTTCCTTTCTGTCCGTCCTTCCAGATTGTCAAGTACCCCTGAATATTTAGTTCCCAGTCCTGGTCACCTTGCAACCAGGTCTCTGTAATGGCTATCAAATCATACCCATTTGTATCTATTTGTGCCGTCAACTGATCTATTTTGTTTCGAATGCTATGTGCATTTAGACAAAGATCCTTTAAATTTGTTTTTTTACCCTTTTCTCGTGCTTGTTTCTGTCATGTATGTACTTTTGGGATCACTAGCCACTAGATGGCATCACTGTTGGAGGCCATTGGGCTGCACGCACGTGTGTGAAGCCCAAGTATAAAAGGCCAGCCATTTTGTATATTAGCCACTTTGGGCCTTAATAAAGCAGAGCCAAGGTCATACCTCTTGGAGTTAAACAGCACTCAGTCTAACAGTTATTGTACACACAACATTTGGGGACGAGGCAACAAGAACCTTTGCATGCAAAAATGAGCACAATTGGATTGTTGGAGCGATTTGTGGAAAGAGAAGATTGGGCAGACTTTGTGAACCGTTTGATCCAGTTCTTCGTGGCCAACAAAATGGAGGAGGTCGGTGATGCAGATCGGCGCTGGGCGGTGTTCCTCACGGTTTGTGGTCCAAAAATTTATGATCTGAAAGAATCTAATCCTGCTTGAGTCCAACAGAGAAGATGTATGAAGAATTGTGTACACTGGTACAGGACCACCTTAAGCTAGACGAAGGCATCATCATCTCGAGATACAGATTTTACATGCACGTTCGCTCAGAGGGCCAGAATGCGGCGGAATTCGTTGCCGACCTGAAATGTCTAGCGGGACCATGTAAGTTCGGGCTGTGTCGGCAGACCTGCTGCGGGACTTTTGTAATCGGCATCAACCAAGAGGTGATCCTGCGTAAATTACTGGCAGTGGAGACGTTGGACTTCAACAGGGCAATCATGATCGCTCAGTCATGCATGATGACAGATAGAAGTCTAAAGCAGATATCAGTGAAAAATCGAAACTCGGCAAGTACTGTAAATATAATTAATTCGGCGTTCAGCAGAGCGGCACATGGCAAGGCCTACCCGACTGCATACGCAAAACCTGTGGCTGCCCAAAGTCTGCCAGTGGGAATGCATCCGATTTCTCTGTGTTGGCATTGTGGGGGAAATCACCGGCACCAGCAGTGCTGATTTAAGCAATACAGTTGCAAAGGTTATCTGAGAGTGGGGCATCTCCAGCGCAAGTGTCCGCAGATGAGCAAGCGTGCTACGATACACCACGTGCGCGGATCCGGATACGCAATCTGAGATACCAGAGGAGGAAGTGTATAGACTGTACTCATTCCTAACTAAGAGAAAACCGATAATGAACAACATGAAATTTAATGGAGTGCCGGTATCGATGGAACTGGACACAGGGGCGAGTCAATCGATAATGAGCCAGAGGGCATTCGACAAGCTGTTGGATACTAAGGCTGTGAGGCCCAGGCTGAGTCCAGTCAATGCCAAGTTGCGCACGCACACCAAAGAACTCATAACGGTGATTGGCAGTGCCACAATTAAAGTGTCGTATCACGGTGCAGTTCACGAGTTATTGCTATGGACTGTCTCAGGCAATGGCCCAACACTGTTCGGCAAGAGCTGGCTTGAAAGAAAATCAGATGTGATTGGAACGACATCAAAGCGTTGTTGTCGGAGAAAGATACATATGCCCAAGTACTGAGTAAGTTCCCCACGCTGTTCAAACCAGGCATCGGCAACTTCACGGAAGTCAAGGTACAGATCCACGTGGACTCGGATGCAAGACCTGTCCATCATAAAGCTTAGGCAGTTTCGTATATGATGAGGGAGAAGGTCGAAATCAAACTAGACAGACTCCAGCGTGAAGGGATCATATCACTGGTTGAATTTAATGAATGGGCCAGCCCCATTGTTCCTGTGCTGAAAAGTGATGGCACAGTCAGAATCTGTGGCGACTACAAGGCTACGATCAACAGGGTTTCGAAACAGGATCAGTACCCGTTACCGAAGGCTGATGACTTGTTTGCAATGCTAGCCGGGGGAAAGTCATTCACAAAACTGGACTTGACATCGGCCTACATGACACAGGAGCTGGTCAAGACGTTGAAGAGACTTACATGCATTAACACGCATAAAGGACTGTTTATTTATCACAGGTGCCCTTTTGGAATTCGCTCGGCCGCAGCAATATTTCAGAGGAACATAGAGAGTCTACTGAAGTCCGTTCACAGAACCGTCGTGTTCCAAGATGACATCCTGATCACAGGTCGTGACTCCAAGGAACATCTGAACAACCTGGAAAAGGTTCTACATCATCTGGACAAAGTGAGACTCAGACTGAAAAGCTCGAAGTGCGTCTTCATGGCACCAGAGGTCGAATTCCTGGGGAGGAAAATTGCTGTTGACAGCATCAGGCCATGGATGTGAAAACAAAGGCCATCAAGAATGCACCCAAGCTGCAGAATGTGACAGAGCTGCATTCGTTCCTGGGTCTGCTCAACTACTTCAGTAACTTACTACCTAAATTGAGCACCTTATTAGAACCACTGCACATGCTGCTAAGAAAAGGCGACAACTGGGTGTGGGGTGCGTCTCAAGACAGAGCTTTTGAGAAAGCCACTAATCTGCTTTGCTCTAACAAGCTGCTGGTACATTATGACCCATGTAAACGTTTAGTATTGGCCTGTGATGCTTTGTCATATGGAATTGGTTGCGTACTCCAACCAGCTAATGAGTCGGGTAAACTTCAACCAGTCGCGTATGCTTCAAAAAGTTTGTCTGAAGCAGAAAGAGCCTACAGCATGGTAGAGAAAGAAGCACTCGCCTGTGTGTATGGGGTAAAAAAAATGCATCAGTACCTGTTTGGTCTTCAGTTTGAA
Source organism: Pristiophorus japonicus (assembly GCF_044704955.1). Taxonomy (NCBI): domain Eukaryota; kingdom Metazoa; phylum Chordata; class Chondrichthyes; family Pristiophoridae; genus Pristiophorus; species Pristiophorus japonicus. The sequence goes on from NC_091988.1 coordinate 200,618,550, forward strand.
CTGAAGACAGATCACAAGCCGCTCATTTCAATGTTCTCTGAAAACAAAGGTATCAATACCAATGCTTCATCCCGCATCCAGAGGTGGGCGCTGACATTATCCGCTTATGATAATGTTATTCGCCATAGACCTGGCACCGAGAATTGCGCCAATGCTTTGAGCCCACAATGGAGGTGGAAACGCCACAACCGGCGGACCTATTGTTAGTTATGGATGCTTTTGAGAGTGAAGGAATCCCTGTCCAGCCAGGACCCGATTTTATCGATGGTAAAGAGTTGCATCCTCAAAGATGATTGGCCATATCCAAGCAAATGTGCAAGGAGACCAAACCTTACATTTGTCGCAAAGACGAACTGTCTATCCAGTCGGATTGTATACTGTGGGACAATTGTGTTGTTATGCCCAAGAAAGGGAGAGAGAAATTTGTACGTGAGCTACATAACACACATCCTGGCATTGTAATGATGAAAGCCATCGCCAAGTCTCATGTATGGTGACCGGGAATTGACTCTGAGCTGGAATCATAAGTGCATCAGTGCAACACTTGCATGCAGCTCAGCAAAGCACCAGCGGAATCGCCGCTGAATCTGTGGTCATGGCCGTCCAAACCATGGTCCAGGGTCCACATAGACTTTGCAGCTCCCTTCCTGGGAAAGATGTTTTTAGTTGTGGTGAATGCATATTCGAAGTGGATAGTGTGTATAATCATGTCATCCAGCACATCCACAACTACCATTGAGAATCTCAGTGTCATGTTTGCGACACATGGTCTGCCTGACATTGTTGTTAGCAACAATGGATCGTGCTTCACCAGTCAGGAGCTTCAAGAGTTCATGAAACTCAATGGTATCAAACATGTAAGGTCATCACCATTCAAAGCTGCATCCAATGGGCAAGCAGAATGTACTGTCCAAATCATAAAGCAGAGTATGAAGCGAGTAACCCAAGGGTCACTGCAGACCTGCCTGTCATGCATACTGCTTAGTTACAGGACAAGACCACACACGCTTACCGAGGTCTCACCTGCTGAACTAATGGAGAAGTCTTAAGACCAAGCTATCTCTTGTACACCCTGACTTGAATAATCATGTTGAATATAGAAGACAAAGTCAGCAAGGGAATCACGATCGCGCAGCTGTGTCACGTGATATTTCTATATATGTTCTGAATTAGGGTCAGGGTCCCAAGTGGAGGGCAACAGAGTATTTATTGTCAAGCTCAAAAATGGGCAAATATGCAGGAAACATATGGATCAGACAAAACTGCGGCACACAGACGAACCGGAACAGTCGGAGGAAGAGACAATCGACGACCAACCAATCTACCCCCAGTCTTCAGAGGACTCAGTGGTCATCAGTGAATCGGGACTTTCAATCACTGATATGTTCAATGAAAATGGACTTTCAATCCCCGACATGGTCATTGCCACTCCCACCAGGTCAGCCACCCAGCCACCAGTCACAACAGACTCTGAAAACTCATCCAAGGCTGGAGTTGAAATGAGATGGTCAACCCAGGAGCGTAAAAGACTGTGTTAATATCTCAGAGGGGTGTATAGTCATGTATGTACTTTTGGAATCACTAGCCACTAGATGGCATCACTGTTGGAGGCCATTGGGCATGAATGTGTGTGCAGCCCAAGTATAAAAGGCCAGCCATTTTGTATATTATTCACTTTGGGCCTTAATAAAGCAGAGCCAAGGTCATACCTCTTGGAGTTAAACAGTACTCAGTCTATCAGTTATTGCATACACAACAGTTTCTTCTCTCCTTCAAACGCACTTTTATTTTTGCTTTCCAATTCCAGCTTTACTCCCCTCCCTACTGAATCTATTTTCAGGTTCCCATCCCCCTGCCGAGCTGGTTTAAACCCTCTCCAACAGCACTAGCAAACCGCCCCCTCCACCGCCGTGAGGATATTGGTCCCGGCTGTTGAGGTGCAACCCGTCCGGCTTGTACACATCCCACCTCCGCCAGAAGTGGTCCTAATGCCTCAGGAAACTAAAGCCCTCCTGCCTGCATCATCTCTCCAGCCACGCATCCATCTGCTCTATCCTCCTGTTTCTGTACTCACTAGCTTGTGGCACCGGGAGTAATCCGGAGATTGCTACCTTTGAGGTCTTGCTTTTTGATTTCTCTCCTAGCTCCCTAAACTCTGCCTGTAGGACCTCCTCCCACTTTCTACTTATGTCATTGGTCCCGATATGGACCATGACCTCTGGCTGTTCACCCTTTCCCCCCAGAATGCCCTGTAGCCACTCGGTGACATCCTTGGCCCAGGCACCAGGGAGGCAACGTTCCATCCTGGAGTCACGTCTGCGGCCGCAGAAACGCCTGTCTGCTCCCCTGACTAGTGAATCTCCTACCACTATAGCTCTTCCATTCTTCTTCCTCCCCCCTGTACAGCTGAGCCACCCATGGTGCCATGGATTTGGCTCTGGCTGCAGTCCCCAGAGCCACCATCGCTCTCACCTGCACTCAGAACAGAGTACCGTTTGGAGAGAGAGATGGACTCAGGGGACTCCTGCACTACCTGTCTCGTCCTCCTCTTCTGTCCGGCGGTCACCCGATCCCTCTCTGCCTGTACACTCTTAAGCTGCGGGGTGACCACCTCTAGAAACGTGCTATCCACATAGCTCTCAGTCTCGCGGATGCACCGCGGTGACTCCAGCCTCCGCTCAAGCTCCAAAACGCGGAGCTCGAGTCGGTGCAGCTGAAGACACCTCCTGCACATGTGGTCATCCCAGCTGCGCGAAGCATCCAGGATTTCCCACATGTCACAGGATGTGAAATCCACGGGACTGAGTTGCACTGCCATCCCTCTAGTTACACTCGGAACTATCAAATAGAACTAAACTCTAAACCTTAGCAAAACACACCCAGCTGCTACTCAGCAAACATTAATTCGTTTTCCTTAGATAATAAAGATCACTTATCTATTTAATTGAAGTTCCTAACTTACACCAATGCCCAAGATTTATTAAAGAAAAGAAAAATACTCACCAATCACTTAACTGCTTGGCTGTGACATCACACTTCGATTTCGATTTCTTTTTGTCCCTTACTCTGCTGGCTCCTCCTGAACTGCTGCTCCTCCGACTGCCGCCACCCTTTACCCCTATTCTCTGCTTTCTGTCTTGAAGCCAGCTAGCTATCCAATCAGCTACTTGTCCCCTGACTCTGCATTCTTTGGCCTTATTCATTAGTCTATTATGTGGTACCTTATCGAAGGTCTTTTGAAATTCTAGATACATTACATCTACTGCACTACTCTTGTCTACTCTCTCTGTTACCTCGTCAAAAAATTTAATGAGGACGGTCATGCAAGACTTTCCCTTTTGAAATCCATACGGACTATTCATTATTCATTTCATAATTCTCAAGAAAAATATATTCCAGTGAAGAGGAAAGGGTGTAAGAGAAAAGATTGCCATCTGTGGCTAAATAAAGAAATAAAGTATAGTATCCAATTAAAAACAAGGGCATACAAAGTGGCCAAAACTACTGGGAGGACAGAAGATTGGGATGCTTTTAAAAGCCAGCAAAGAATGACTAAAAAAATGATTAATAAACAGAAGATGGATTATGAAAGTAAACTAGCATGAAATATAAAAACAGACAGCAAGAGTTTTTATAGGTATATAAAAAGGAAAAAAAAAAAAGTGGCTAAAGTAAATGTTGGTCCCTTAGAGGAGGAAACGGGGAATTACTGATGGGGAACATGGAGATGGCTGAAACTCTGAACAAATATTTTATATGAATCTTTATGGTAGAAGACACTAAAAAAATCCCAACAGTGGATAGTCAAGGGGCTACGGGGGGGGGAGGAACTTACCACAATCACAATCACTAAGTAGGATAATGGGACTAAAGGTGGATAAATCCCCTGGACCGGATGGTATGCATCCTCGGGTCTTAAGAGAAGTAGCGGCAGGGATAGTGGATGCATTGGTTGTAATTTACCAAAATTTCCCAGATTCTGGAGAGGTCCCAGCAGATTGGAAAACACCAAATGTAACGCCACCTATTTAAAAAAGGAGGCAGACAAAAAGCAGGAAACTATAGACCAGTTAGCCTAATATCTGTGGTTGGGAAAATGTTGGGAGTCCATTATTAAAAAAGCAATAGCAGGACATTTGGAAAAGCATAATTCAATCAGGCAGAGTCAGCATGGATTTATGAAAGGGAATTCATGTTTGACAAATTTGCTGGAATTCCTTGAGGATGCAACAGGGTGGATAAAGGGGAACCAGTGGATGTGGTGTATTTGGACTTCCAGAAGGCATTTGACAAGGTGCCACATAAAAGGTCACTGCACAAGATAAAAGTTCACGGGGTTGGGGGTAATATATTAGCATGGATAGAGGATTGATTAACTAACAGAAAACAGAGAGTCGGGATAAATGGTTCATTCTCTGGTTGGCAATCAGTAACTAGTGGGGTGCCGCAGGGATCAGTGCTGGGACCCCAACTATTTACAATCTATATTAACGACTTGGATGAAGGGACCACATGTAACGTAGCCAAGTTTGCTGACGATAAAAAGATGGGAAGAAAAGCAATGTGTGAGGAGGACACAAAAAACCTGCAAAATGACACAGACTAAGCGAATGGGCAGAAATTTGGCAGATGGAGTATAATGTTGGAAAGTGTGAGGTTATGCACATTGGCAGAAAAAAATCAAAGAGCAAGTTATTATTTAAATGGAGAAAAATTGCATAGTGCTGCAGTACAGCAGGACCTGGAGTCCTGGTGCATGAAACACAAAAGGTTAATATGCAGTTACAGCAAATGATCAGGAAAGCCAATGGCATCTTGGTCTTTATTGCAAAGGGGATGGAATATAAAAGCAGGGAAGTCTAGCTATAGTTGTACAGAGTATTTGTGAGGCCATACCTGGAATACTGCGTACAGTCTTGGTTTCTATATTTAAGAAAGGATATACTTGCTTTGGAGGTCGTTCAGAGGTTCACTAGGTTGATTCCGGCGATGAGGGGGTTGACTTATGAGGAAAGGTTAAGTATGTTGGGCCTCTACTCATTGGAATTCAGAAGAATGAGAGGTGATCTTATTGAAACATGTAAGATTTTGAGGGGGCTTGACAAGGTGGATGGAGAGAGGATGTTTCCACTGATGGGGGAGACTTGAACTAGAACTAGAGGGCATAATCCTAGAAGAAGGGCTGCCCATTTAAAACAGAGATGAGGAGAAATTTCTTCAGAGGATTGTTAATCTGTGGAATTTGCTGCCTCAGAGAGCTGTGGAAGCTGGGACATTGAATAAATTTAAGACAGAAATAGACAGTTTCTTAGACGATAAGGGGATAAGGGGTTATGGAAAGTGGAGCTGAGTCCATGATCAGATCAGCCATGATCTCATTACATGGCAGAGCAGGCTCGAGGGACCATATGGCCTACTCCTGCTCCTATTTCTTATGTTCTTATGAATGTTTCCTGGATTGCAGGTTCAGGATGTGGTCACCCCACAACCAGATAAAGTTCAAAATAGCAAGTGGGTGGCCACCCAGAAGGGTAGGAAGTGGCAAGCAGCGTAGGAATCCCCCCTGCCCCCGTGAGTGTGGCACTCTCAAACTGATATTCAGCACTGAATACTGATGAGGGTGACGACACCTCTAAGGAATGCAGTCTTGAGTCTGGGCTTGAGACTGCTACAGCTACAGCAAAGTATAAGAATGCAGTCATAATTGGAGATTTGATAGTCGGGGGACAGACAGGCAGTTCTGCTACCATTTACTTGAGAGCCGTATGGTATGTTGCCTCACTGGTGCCGGGGTAAGGGACATAACTGAGAGGGTGCAGAACATTCTGCGGGGAGATGGGAAACAGCCAGAAATTGTGGTCTATGTCGGAAACAATGATGTAGGAGGAAGAGGGTTGAGGTCCTGCAGTCAGAGTTTAAGGAGCTAGTGAGAGTATGGCAGGTTAATGTATGGCTAGAGACATGGTGCAGGAGGGAGGGCTTCAGATTCAAAGGACATAGGGATCAGTATTATGGCAGGAGACACCTGTTCAAAACGGGATGCACCTGAACAGAATTGGGACCAACATCCTTGCAGGTAGGTTAACTGGTGCTGTGGGGGTGGATTTAAACTAATTTGGCAAGGGATTGGGCACCAGGATGTAGTATTAAAAAGTAGAAACAAGGTGCACAAAGGACTTAGAGAGACAGTTAGAGTTAGAAATAATATAGAATTAGGTGGAAATCATAGAAAATACAAACGCTGGATTTTTGGCTTTGATGTTTTTGAGTGATAATGGCGGCGGGGTGGTAAAGTTTGCATCTGGGAACAGTTTGCGCCACAGTAAGTAAGTTTGGGCAGCTGGGCCCTGCGTCAGCAGGTGCAGCGCTAAGCGAGTTAGGATGGGAAACTCTCGAGCTAAAGAGCTGGCCCAGGAGTGCTCCGAGAGATGCCTGGGGAGAAAACCTAAAAAAAAACCCACAAAACAATTCCAAAACATTGCACGCACCACACAAATCACAAAAAAAATTTAAAGAAAAAACAATCACACTTACCTCAGGAGTCCATTACTCACCTCTCCGCTGTCAGCATTGTTGGACCACCTGATTTCCCAGGTGGTCATTGCGAGGCGCGCTTTGCGGTGTATGGGTCGGGCAATAATCCAAACTCGTGCCGGTGTCGCAACCAGGGACATTGCACACCAGGCGCAGCTTTTCCAGGCGGTGCTGCTCAGCTCTGCCGCTAAAACAGACCTGAGGATCACTGAGGGGCGCTGGAGACTGACTGCCGCTATTGCCGCCGCTCTGAGTTGAAAAACGGAGCGGAGAGGGGTTTGGAGTGCATGGTTGGAATTTTCCCAGTCCTGCGAATGCGGGTTTGGAGGTAGGCCGCTGTCAAAATGGTTGGCACCCAACTCTAAAGCTGCCTCTGACCTGTCAGGGCTGCATGTGGATCACAGACCCGACAGCAAGCGGTGGTCCAGTTAATTAAGATAGTTGACAATTGTTAAATGCTACTTATGAGAATTAAAAGCAGGCACTTACAATTTTACCAACCTTTTGACGGGTTTGCCGTGCCTCGGGGAACACGCCAGGAATGTGGAGTCGAGTTCTCAGTGACTCTCCATTACTTTGGCTAGTTGAAAGCTGCAGAAGTGGTAGAACAGCTACTATTTCACAGCTGATCACTTTCCAATGTCAGAAGCTCAAGCCTTCATGATTTGGAAGAAACTTTTGACCTGTATGCAGTTTGGAAGTGTCTGCAGTGAACCCTCTATTCACTGTCACCTCCTTGGAGCAACCTCTCTCACCATTGACAGATCGCTTCTGTCGTCTCAACCTTACCTGCCATCTATTCCAGCAGCTTTGGTGCCCTTGAAAAAATATCACCTTGGTCTTCAGAATCCCACCATAATCAGCCCCAACACCACCAGCACCAGGCACACCAGCAGCACCAACAACACTACCAACCTTCTCTGCAATCACCTGATGCTGCACAGGACATCAGCACCCAACCACATTGCTGCCCGGGAGGCTAGGGATGGCCTCACCATGGCCACATTTACTTCACTTGATGCTGTACACCCTGGCTGCCACATGATGGCCCAGGTTGGCAGCACCCCACACCAGCTCCATAAAGCATCCCTACAATGTCCAAGTCGTTCCTTTCACACTCATCACCATTGTGGGGGGTGCCCTTATGTCTCACCATTCACTGCAACTCACTAAACCACTTCCAAAGGTGCCCACAAACCTGTCCATGTTGTGCTGAAAATAAAGGTTTCAATGTTTGACAACACATCAACATAAACTTTACATGAACATTGGCTAAAGGACCCAAGTGCCTACCCTTGAGTGTTGTCAGTGGAATGATTGGACAAGGATGAGGGTGAGTGTGAGGGGTGGCTGGTGAGTTGGGGAAATAATAATGTAGATAAAGAGGGATGTGTGGAGGTGCAAGGTAAGTTGGTGTGAGTAAGGATGTACAGGGGTAGAGTAGGGAAGGCAGTGTGATGGGGATGTGATGAGTGTCACAGCAGGATAAGGTTCAGTGTGGCTTTGCAGTAACATTTCGTGATCTACTGAGATCATTGAAAGGTTTGCGCAACTGCAGCCAGGTCCTCCTGACGACATCCCTGCTTATGCCCTCCTATGCAATGTGCAACCGGGCTGTGAAGGTGTCCTGGGGAGGTCTCTTCTGCACATTGGAAGGGAAGAGGACTTCTCTGCGTGGAGTGATGGAAGAGCCTGGGTGCAGCCGTGCACCTCGGTGCAGTGCTTGTCAGTGTTTGCAGCAGCTCAATGCTGCAGAACACAGAAGAACTGTCAAAAGCAATGTGCACATGGTCCCTTTAAGGAAATCGGCTGATGACGCATCATCAGATGACATCATCAGACTGTCTTCCTGTTAATTGGACGGGAACCCCATAGGACAAGCCCAGTCATCGGAAGATTGCGTACAGAAGGCGTAATGGAGTCGGGAGCGGCTTTCGCAGACGACATCAATGCCCGCCGCACCCAACTTGCCATGGGTGGCAAAATCGCGGCCCATGTGTGTAAATGTACCAAGTGTGGTTAATAAGGTTTTGGAGAAGGTACAGAATAGATTTACTAGTATGGTTCCAGAGATGAGAGATTACAATTATGTGAATAGACTAGAAAAGCTGGGATAAAAACAGAAAATGCTGGAAATACTCAGCAGGTGAGGCAGCATCTGTGGAGAGAAAAAAAGTGTTAACGTTTCAGGTCAATGACCTTTCATCAGAACTGGAAAAAGTTAGAGATGTAACAGATTTTAAGCAAGTGCAGGGGCAGGAAAAGGGGAATGTCTGTGATAGGGTGGAAGGCAGAAGTGATTAAATGGCAAAAGGTATGATTGTACAAAGCTAAAGGAGATGAGTGATGATGAAGTGTCATCGTCCTGAAACGTTAACTCTGTTTCTCTCCATAGAAGCTGCCTGACCCGCTGAGATTTCCAGCATTTTCTGTTTTTATTTCAGATTCCAACATCCATAGTATTTTGCTTTTGTAAAGGAGATGGTAATAGGTCAGATAAAGAAACAAAAGATGCCACCTGAAAAAATAAAGAGGTTATGGTCTGAAATTAATGAACTCGATGCTAAGTCCAAAAGGCTGTAAAGTGCCTAATCGAAAGATGAGGTGTTGTTCCTCGAGCTTCATTGGAACAGTGCAAGAGGCCAAAGACCGAGAGGTCAGAGTGGGAGTAGAGAATTAAAGTGACAGGTGACCGGAAGCTCGGGGTTACACTTACGGACTGAACAGAGGTGTTCTACAAAACAGTCGCCCAATCTGCATTTGGTCTCCCCAATGTAGAGGAGACGGCATTATGAGCAATGAATACAGTATACTAAATCGCTGTTTCACCTGGAAAAAATGTTTGGGGCCCTGGACAGTGGGAGGGGAGGAGATAAAAGGGCAGGCGTTGCATCTCCTGCGCTTGCAAATGAAGGTGTCATGGGAAGAGTGGACCAAAGTGTCATGGAGGGAGCTGAAAGAGGAGGAGAGGGGAAGATGTGTTTGGTGGTGGGATCATGCTGAATGTGGTGGAAATGTTGGAGAATGATCCATTGAATGTGGAAGCTGGGGTGAAAGGTGAGGACAAGGGAAACCCTATCGTGGTTCTGGGAGGGAGGGGAAGAGGTGAGAGCAGAAGTGCAGGAAATGGAACGGACACAGTCGAGGTAGAAGGGGATCCTCGGTCGAGGGAAAAGGAAGACATATCGCAAGCACTGGTATGGAAGGTGGTGTCGTCAGAACAGATGTGACGGAGACGGAGAAACTAAGAGAATGGGATACAGTCCTTACAGGGAGCGGGTGGGAGGGAAGTGTAGTCCAGGTAGCTGAGGGAATCAGTGGACTTATAGTGAATGTTTGTCGATAGCCTATCCCCAGAAATGGTGACAGAGAAGTCGAAGGGAAGGGAAGAGTCGGAGATGGACCCTGTGAAGGTGAGGGAAGGGTGGAAATTGGAAGCAAACATATACATTAGAGAAGCTGTGGTTGTTCTCCTGAGAGCAGAAAAGGCTAAGAGGAGATTTGATAGAGGTATTTAAAATCATGAAGATTTTGATGGAATAAATAAAGAGAAAATGTTTACAATGGCTAAAGGGTTGATAACGAGAGGGCACATCTTTAAGGTGATTGGCAAAAAAAACAGAGGCAATGCGAAGAAAAATATTTTACACAACGAGTGGTTAGAATTTGGAATGCACTGCCTGATAGGATGGTGGATTCAGATTCAATAGTAGCCTTGAAAAGGGAATTGGATAAATACTTGAAGTAGAAAAAAAACTGAGATATGGGGAAAGAGCAGGGGAGTGGGACTAACTGGAATGCTTGTTGGAAGAGCCGGCGCAGACTCGATGGGCAAATGGCCTCCTTTTGCGCCGTACTATTCTATGATTACATTGAGTACAATAATTATCACATTACATATTACAATTAATGCAATAAATGCTACATTACATATTACAATGAGTGCAATAAGTACTGCAATAAATTGAATAGTATTACATAGTATTAACATCCCAGAAACAGACCATTCGGCCCAACAGGTCCACGTCTGTGTTTATGCTCTACAGGCGCCTCCTCCCACCCCTACTTCATCTAATCTCATCAACATATCCTATTCTTTTCTCCTTCATGTGTTTATCTAGCTATCCCTTAAATAGTACATTATGCTAAGTACAATAAATACTGCATTACACTGAGTGCAATAAATACCCACATTGCATATTATACATTACGCTAATTACAACGAATACTAGATTACAATTAATACTAACACTACAGTTAGCAATCTTTACCTTGTTACCATTTCATGTTTTTTACGAGTTCCTTGACCTAAACATAAGAACCTCGTATCAATATACTTCACTGGATAAATGTAAATTGCGCTACGAGATGAAGCGTTTAAATATTATTTTTGAATAAATTCGGTTAATGTACTTTTCTTCTTTCAGAAGTTTTTGTGTTAATGTTTTAACCTGACCATCCCACTCTACTTATTTTTATTTTTCCCTTCCTTTCAGTGTTTAACGAATCTGCAAATAGTGGCTGGATTTAAAATATCTCCTCGATCTTCAACTCCTCAAATAAATTCAGTCTTTCCCCCAATTCTTAAATATTAACACTCATATTCTTAGTGTACCCGATACTGAACATTTTTTCTTACAAAGTTGTCTGATTAAATGTTTTCCGAACAAATGTAGTTACAAATAAAAACAAGGTACGAAAATGATCAACTACACCCAAATTTTGAATGTTGGTAAAGGTGATTTCAAAATGAATCTAATGCATTTTTCTAGCCCATTTTTCTAAATATAAAAACCGTTTTATCAATGTGAATATCTTTAGATTTAAATCCCCGCGTAGTTTTCGTTTGTAAGGACTTCAATCGTGAGTTTATTTAGTAATTCTTAATACAGAAAAACAATAGAGACAGAAATAAACAATGTCTGTGGTTTACAGGGCTGTTTAACGATATGTGACGGAGTTCAAATTCAGCACGGTTCTCATACCGTCTCGGAAACGGCCACCCTGGTACTAAACTTGGGGAAATTAATTTAAAACAAAATTAAACCTAAAACGCATATATGTTGTTTCTAAAATACTACACGGGAAGTTTATTGATACAGTAAAATCCATAAAGAGAATTACTATTTTACTCCATAAACTTCCCATTTAGTGAAACATAAAAATAATAAAATACAGACAAAAAATAAAAATGTTTCCCAGCAAGTGAAAAAATAAATATTTTGTTTAATTGAAAGAAATGCAGGAGAACAGGCTGAGGCGCAAGACAGCGAGAAATAGAACAGCTGTATTAAAAGAGATGAAACTCGTATTTATTTTTTTTAATTTTACTAATTTTTAAAATGTATTTTTCAAATTTTACTCATTCTTGCGAAAGGGTATTTATTTGCAAACGGGTTGCTGCAGTAACTGGTAACATTTCCATCATATATATATTAAAAGCTTGTAAAACAAATAACAAATAAATGCACTCATCAAAATACAAATTAACTTCATATTTACAAACGACAGTTTTTTAGTTGACTAGTAATAGCTACAAGCGGTATTCGCAAACTTTGAAACTGTTTCTGCACGAGAAAAGAAACAATTATTTGCATTTTTCTCGTTGCTGTCCAATATAAAATTCCAAATTATTGAATTCAAAGCATTTTAATTTATTTATTCAAATACTCTAGTTACAAAATTACTACACTTTGCGTTGTATTCGATAAAGATCAGCTGCATTTAAATTTATTTTGCACGGCACGAGGTGTGTTTAAGCGCCAAATTGCAGAACTGGAATCCAACATTACACATCGGAATTACAAGAGCGTTCTTTGAACGATGGACCGACCGCCTTTAACTATTAGTGCAGATGGGCGAAAGTTAATGGCAACGCGGTTCACGGTGCGTAGCCGTGCACTGGTACACGAATCCAGTTTAGTGAGTTATCCAGGTCAGTTAAAATTTGTTTTACATTGAGAGGTAAAGCGCCAAGGTTCGTTTTGTAAAGTAGGAGAGAAGGGCATCAACCAGGAGATCGTGAACAAGCCCCGAGCGATTGGTGTCTCCAGGGCTGTTTCTAAAATAAACAGTGCTCGCCGAAGGGTAAATGTATGCTGCACAAGTTTGATAACAACAATCCCTGCCCCTTTTTATTAAGAAAAAAGCTACAATAGTTAATTTGATAGCACTTTAGTATAACTGTCGGGTCTGTGCAATTATATTGATTGTGCATCCTTTCCAAAAATGTATCTCGAAAAAACCCCGGTTAAGTCAGAAGCTCAGTTGCCCTTCTCTCTGTCAGTCATTCACTTTTCTAAAAAGTCTCGATCTTCCCCTATCGTTGTTCACATTTAAAAAATGAAATCGAATTATCTTTGAACTCCAGTCAAACTTTTAAAACTCTGTGGAGTTATGAATTCTTTAAACACACAGACCCCTTTTCTCTTTTCAGTGAATAGCTTTTTTTTAAATTCTATTATTGAATCTAGAGCTCCAATCAGCCAATTCCCAAATGTTTGCCTCTTGTTGGCAAGGAATGTTCCATCTTTCCCCTTCCATCACCACCACCAGGACCTGAGAGAGGGTGGGAGAAAGCAGAGGAAACAATATACAGCCTCCAGGTTATTTTGAGAAGGGGAGGGAGGGACAAAATGTGTTTATTTAAGTCGTTCCCGGATGGCTGGGTTGTACATTTCCAGAACTCAGAGCGAGCTTACACTAAGCAGCGAAGCAATCTAGACTGGTAGGTGAACCTCTTCAAACAGTCCATAATCAATTCGAATCTTTATGTATGAGCAACAAATTCAGCCAAGGTTTTACACAAATTGTATACACATTTCTGATTTTTTTTAATACTGAAATATGCTATTGGGGAGACTACGAGAATGTGAATTCGACAAAACATTTTTCTTAAAAAATCAACAACTTCCATGCACAAATAAAATGTTGATAGATATAATATATAAATATATATAGTATTGGTGGTATAGAAGAATGTTTTAATTCCTATCTGAAGAGCTAGTTGTGATTTGCCTTTCCGAATTCAATTACTAATTTAAAAAGTTTCTTTCCGGTGTTTTTTGCAAGACTTTCCAGCTTCTGGTTTAATGCAAAATTCATGAGGCGAGAATAATAATTATCATAAGTTTTATTTTTGGGGAGCGGGTGCTGATTGTCGTTTTAAGTCAAGAAGTGTTAGTTCGGAGAATCCGAACACATTTTAAATAATTTTTTGATAGTGGAGATCGGATTTACCTGGGCCTTACAAAGTGTTTTCACCCAGAATTCGTTTTGTTCGTATTGGAAAGAATGCGACTGCAGTGAAATAATAGTTTTGTTTATCATATTTAATCATGTTATATAAACGTGTTTCATTCTGAGGTTTTACAAGACAAAACACTTCTGCGGTATTCTCCAGTAACAAAACTTAAAAAAAACAAATGCAGAAAAAAAGCGATGAGAATTCGCAGGCATCGGGAAAAACCCGATCAGCAAGACTGTTGCGTACGTTTATCGGGCTGTAAAATATTGTGTGATTTCCCTTTAATACAACGGGCATTTCTCACTGGCCTTTGTGTCTGCTCTCTAATTACTCTGGTCGATCAAAACCTTTCAGCCCTATCCCATCAATGTTCCTTGCAACTGTCCAGATATATTAATTTCTTTACAAAACTTTGCGTTCCATCTCATTTAAGTAAACGTCTCTTAAATGTTGCTTGTCACGATCCTCTCGATTAAAACAATGTGTCAAAGTACATATATAAATTGCCAACAATATGTAGTCAGTAAAGGGTTTTGGCGATCCAAATATACAACAGAATACAATGGACTTTAAAAAAATAAGCAATGATTTTGAGTGCAATACTGAAAAAACTGCATTATTGAACATGTTCTGGACTAAATGGGGCATTAGATGGTCCAGGCACATGAAAGATTCAATGGCACTATTCAAAGAATATAGTTGTCCCCTTGCCTGGCAAGCATTACACCTCAAACAGCGCCGCCAAAAACAAATTAATTAACCATTGCTATTTGTGAGATCTGGCTGTACACAAAATGGCTGCTACTCTTACCTAAGTAACAACAGTTACTGCACGCCAAATATAAACAACAACTTGTATTTATATAGCGATTTTAGTAATTAAAATTCCCAAGGCACTTCACAGAAGCATTATCAAACAAAATTTGACAACCACATAAGGAGATATTAGGACTATTACCAAAGCTTGGTCAAAGAGGTAATTTTAAAGGAGCATCTTAAAGGAGGAGAGAGAGGTAGAGAGGCGGAGAGGTTTCGGAAGGGAGTTCCAGAGTTTAGGGCCTTGGCAACTGAAAGCACCGCGGCAAATAGTGGAGCAATTACAATCTGGAATGCACAAGAGGGCAGAATTAGAGGAGCGCAGAGGTCTAGGAGGGTTGTGGGATTGGAGAAGGTTACAATTGAAGGGATCCGAGACATTTTGAAGAGATTATATGATACACGTTTCTTTTAATGGATAATGCGCAGCTCTGGGGCTACCTCAACCATGTATTGCAGCTGCCATCCAATTCCCACACCCGAGTCCACTGGAGAACGAGAGCAAAGTAAAAACTAGGGCGATTCTCGCCTATTGTGAAAATAATCTGAGATCCATTTGTTAAAATTCAATGTGGGTGAAATTCCATTTTTAAAATGAAAAACAGGCTAACGATAGCGGGTGTTCAGAAATTGGATGGTTTATATTGCAAGGCATGCCTGCGATTTGTTAGCGGGTCATTAATTACAGACAAAGAATTAAACTGGTATTTTTGTTGAGAAGGTAGTAACGTCGCCCATATTTAATGATGGGAAATTCCCCAAATTGTGCAATCGACATCTTAAGTTGCAATGCGAAATCAAATGATTCCGCCCTCATTAAATGAGTAATTGCCGTCTCGATAGCCATGGTTAAAGAGACTAAAAATGCAATTGATTTTCAGCGACCGTGGGCCCAACCTTTCCACTATTTTAGGCTGTAGTTATATCGTAACTAACTCTCCGAGACCGATGGGTGCGATGCGCAATCAGTGGGCCCTTGTTAAGGTGCATAAGGACCGTCGTTTCACTGGCAGGGAAGTGCAGCAACAACTAGTCTCTGTACATGCAGTCAATGTATATGCAGAGCTCTAGCCCCAGCAACATTTTAATGTTCAGATAGCGCCGGAATCATTGTCCTCCCTTTTTAGACATTTAAATCATTGTTTGAGAAGTTTGCAGGACATTCAACTTTTGAAACGCGTTTTGCAACGGACGACAGTTATACCGCAGACGATGCAAACCAACAGTTTCTAAAGAAGTGTTGCTAGATTCAGGCCGCTTGGCTGCAGTGAGTTTCGATCAGGGCCTGGCAACTTTGCTTAAACTGTTATTTTGCACATCGATGAGCGCCGAAAGAGGCAGCATAACCAAACCCGTAGATCATTACGCTAATGGAAAATTTGTCTCTTGTTCAGTTAATTTTCACACAACTTCTGTTGAAGAATTTGTGGGTTTACTTTTTAGAAACTGAGCTTCAAACTTTGCAACAATTAAGCAAAAATTAAACACCTTCAACATTTAAATACCCCATTGTATTTTTGGCAGTCCCATGGAAATTTTTCTAATTATAAATGTATTCATAAAGAAATAGTTACATGAGAATATGAAGCTTCTGCTACTTGTATGTGCTACTTCCTTTATTATATATACATACTGGCATATAGTCTAGAAATTGATGTCCCTATTCGGGGCAAAAGGTAGGAATGGGATGTTAAAGATACAGGTCATATCTTCCCTTAGGTTTCTCGAAAGAAAATGGACAGTGATGAGCTTTTTGACAAAAGGTCATCAACTTAAAACGTTAACTGTCTTTCTCTCTCCACAGATGCTGCCTGACCTGCTGATTATTTCCAGCATTTTCTATTTTTATTTCCAACCACATATCTGCGTCACATCTAAGACCGCCTATTTCTACCTCCATAACATCGCCTGCCTCCGCTTCTGCCTCAGCTCATCTGCTGCTAAACCCTTATCCATGCCTTGACTATTCCAACACACTTCTTGCTGGCGTCCCACGTTCTACCCTAGATAAACTTGAGGTCATCCAAAACCCACCTGCCCATGTCCTAACTCACACCAAGTCCTGTTCACCCATCACCCCCTGTGCTCGCTGCCCTGTGCCCTAACTCACACCAAGTCCTGTTCACCCGTCACCCCTGTGCTCGCTGCCCTGTGCCCTAACTCGCACCAAGTCCCGCTCACCCATCACCCCCTGTGCTCGCTGCCCTGTGCCCTAACTCGCACCAAGTCCCGCTCACCCATCACCCCCTGTGCTCGCTGCCCTGTGCCCTAACTCACACCAAGTCCCGTTCACCCGTCACCCCCTGTGCTCGCTGCCCTGTGCCCTAACTCACACCAAGTCCCGCTCACCCATCACCCCCTGTGCTTGCTGACCTACATTGGCTCGCGATTAAGCAATGCCTCGATTTCAAAATTCTCATCCTTGTTTTCAAATCTCTCCATGGTCTTGTTCCTATCTCTGTAACCTCCTCCAGCCCCACAACCACCACCCCCTCAAGATAACTGCGCTCTTCTAATTCAGGCCTCTTGAGCATCTTTGATTTTAATCGCTCCACCATTGGTGGTCGTGCTTCAGCTGCTTAGGCCCTAAGCTCTGGAATTCTCTACCTAAACCTTTGTCTCTAACTGTCTTTCCTCCTTCAAGATGCTCCTTAAAACCTACCTCTTTGATGAAGCTTTTGGTCATCTGCGCTAATTTCTCCTTCTGTGGCTCGGTGTCAAATTTTGTTTCATAACAATCATGTGAAACACATTGGGACATTTTATTACTTTAAAGGCGCTGTATAAATACAAGTTATTGTTGTTTAAAAGGGAACTTTCCTTCCCAGCTTCAGTCCAACAACCATTGCTAATTTAAAATCAGAAAAAGCCCTAAAGGTTAGATACAGAAGAATGAAATTAAAAATCAACGGTGGTATGCAGGATTGAAGTTGTTAGGGAAAAGCAGCATTTGAATATCATGCATGCTGAGAAAGAGAGCAACAAGTAGTAGGAACGCAGTGTTGGAATAAGAAAAATCAAAGACAAATGTATCAGTGATTGCTAGCCAAAAGGGGTGGAGAGAATTTTGATGGATAGAAATTGGCTCTTCCCTTATAGGAAGATCATGGTTTTATTTAAGGGTGTGTCTGGGTTGAATTTGGGTGGTGTTGGAATCGCCTTTACTCAAGAATATACAATACTCAGCTCACAGCGCTCTTGTATCGGTGATTTATTCAGCCTCTTGACACCAATGCAGGAACCAATATGCCAGCGCTCCGGGACGCAAAAGCTTTTCAAGAAAAAAAGTGCTTCCCTATTGCTGCTCAATAATTCACTTTGCTTTTTCTTCCAGTTTCCTTGCCTCCCTTACAAAAACTGACTCACACTGGGCTTTGTTTCCACTGGTGCCCGCTCCTCATCAATGTACCTATTCTCCAAGCCTGAATCTAGATAATGTGCACTGAGTCAGTTATTTGGCCATGGGGGACAATAACATTCAAGACCCAATATGAGGTCATTGGAAAGCGAGCAGCAGTAGGAATCCTTCCCTAGTTGTAGTGCTCCAAATACCCTAGCTGAGATCAGATAACTCATCACAAATCGGGGACCCTCCAGGTCTGTGTGCCTCACTTCTGCACCAAGCAGCACACTTACCATTTAAGCCATCCGGGGGATTAATTAACTGTGGTGCCTGTTGTATGGTTAACTACTGAAGTTTGGGAATGATAATTATGTTCAGAAATTTATGGGAGAGTGTGAGTGGCTAGAAATATTTTTCCCTTTCTTTCTCCCCCTCTGCTTAAGAAAGTTCAAGTTTGAGCCGCAATTATACATTACCAACTTCGAAGAGATGACACTGCTTACTAAAGATTTAAACACTGTTGAAAGCATTGTGTCCTACATATGCTAGTAATACTTTAACTGTAAACTCTTAACTGCTTATGAAGTACAAGTCATTCCATTACTTGAATGCTGCTCCTATATCCTGGGATGATTCTCCTAGCACCTCTGCCTCACTCCCGGATGTGCAAGAAAAATCTTGTTAACTACTAGGTAATCGCTTTCTAGTCTCCAATTTCTCTCTCTCCATCATAGCTTTTCTTATCCTTCCCCATTCTATCACAGCTAGATTGGGTAATACTCCTATAAATGTTTCTCTGTTATTCCTCCGAAGCTTTGAATATATTGTGCTACATGCTCTTGCTGCTCCCTGCATCCTTACTATGCTGAAATCAAGACTACTCTAACTCATTCTCTCCCAGGACTGGAATTCATTGCCTCCCTCAGGCTTCTCTCCTCCCTTAGGTCTTAACCTTGATCAGTTGGTAGAACCCTTGTCTCCAACACAGATTGCAGGTTCCTCCAGTAATTAAATACATAATCATAGCTGGTACTTCAGTGCAGTACAGAAGCAATGCTACACTTCTGGAGGTCCTGTCTTTTGGATGAGATGTTACACTCAAGCACTTTTTTGAGGAAGATTGGAGAGTTTTCCAGGTGTCCTGGCAAAAATTCATCCCTCAATCAACACCACTGAAACAGATTAATTAGTCATTCATCTCAGTTAGTGCAATCTTGCTGTGCACTAGCTGACTGCTCTATTGGCCTCCAAAATAGCAGTGACTACATTTCAAAAGTAAATCACTGACTGTGAAGTACTTTAGAACTTCCTGAGGACAAGGCACTATATAAATGCAAGTTCCTTCTTGCTGATGATCTACAGGTTTTGAAATGTTAAGCTTGCCGCCATCTCATCTATCATATTCTCTTTCAACCTTAATCATGCACTACCAGCCTTGGGCCTTCACCCGGGCTTCTCAATAAAAATATCTAAGAGGCTAGAGTTCTTTTAATTAAAATTAAAAATGTCATTTGCATTCTGCTAATAAAATGAAAAGGGAAAATATCGAAAAGACCAGGGAAGCCCTAGCTGAGCATCAGGTGAATAGTTTCTAATCTGCAACTTTCTAAATTTACAGTCATGTGTAAAATTAAGTTCAAAATGATAAGTAGACTAAATGTTAATCTGATATTGGTTTAAACAAATGTAAAATAAGTTCCTGAGATCAGCTTGAAAATTGAGTTCAAATTATTTTGGTGCCCAATTTTACATACATCATTGCTTAGCATATTTACTGAATGTAGAAATTGTCCGCTACTTAACTCAGTGATGTATCATGGCTGTAAATAATCTTGTGTGGAGAAAAGTCGCACAGTGGGGACATTGAGCATACAGACAGTCAATGTCACTGCTGACAGAGAGAGACTCAGAACTAAGAATGTCATTCACATAACGTCAAACTAGTCACAAGATCGTTACATAGTTACAGATGAAGGCGGCCATTCGGCCTATCTTGTTTCATCTATTCATAAAGATTCCTACCGTTTCCTATTTCAGTATCCAATTACCTCTAAACTGAATTTAGGATTTTCCCTCTGATGCTCTGCCTAGAGATCTGTGACATATGCTGGTCACTCTTTGTGTGAAGAAGGATATTCTAATATTAGTTCGAATGACATCTTCTACTTTCTTGGATCTATATTCCCTTGTCCTACTCTTGCAACTTAATTTAAAGTAAAATTTACTTTTCCATTCTGTTAACTATCTTAAATCTCTCTATAAGTTCACATCCGAGACGCCTCCTTGCAGGCTGAAAAGCCCAAGATTCTCCAATCTCTTCTCATCGCTCAAGTTAGATATTGGGGGCAATTTTAACCTAACTGGTCTGAAGGGAAATTGGATTGTCCAATTGTTTTATGCTCAGTCCTGATTTTATTTTTCATTGATGGCAGCCTATCTGATCCCGTCAGTTTTACACCAGAAGGGTTTGGTTAAACAGCAGAATAATTTCAAGGCTGGATTGAAGGCAAGTAAATAGAGTTGAGATACAGATCAGCCGTAATCTAATTAAATGGCAGAACAGGCTTGAGGAGTTGAATGGCCTCCTTCAGTTCATATCTCAAGACTGCAATGCCAGATATAAAGTACTGAAGTTTTATTCTGTGTAACTATCAGAAACTTTGCGTTGGATTGCCATCTTCTGATCACTTCTAAGAACCCATTATTCACAAGCCATTCCAAAAATGTTCTCCCTCCTCTCTTGAAAATGCAGACTCTTGTTGAGTATGCTAACTGAATGCCCACCTGTGCACCCTTGCATCTCGCTTGAGTGCCATTATTCACACATAAGCCAAGGCATTGAATGTTGGCTGGCTATTTAATCATGCGGGGTATCTTCTTAGGCGATGCCTCGTATCGAGGATGACTTGCTTCCACACCAAAAAAGCATGAGTTCACATGTGTTACGATGATGGACCTGATATTCCAGGTCCCAAACTACATATTGAAGGGTGGAAGATGCCTGTGCGTGGAATTTTTTAACGTGTGGTGACCGTTGCATGCCAGCCACCACACGGGCTTGACAGAGCTAGGTCTTGATCCAGTGGTAAGGATTAACCAAGACAACTGGAGACCAGCTCTGCTGCATGGACCTAGTGCGCACACATATCGCAGAGTGGGCTGGCCCGAGCTGCCCCTGGGCCCTCGCCTCTCCTGGGCCCCGCTCACGTCGCTCTCTGCAATTTCATGCCGCTCCTTCGCCCCGACATGTATGTATGTGCATGCATTATCTAGCAGGGGTCACTGCATAGTGATCGGGGTGGGAATCTTGGCTAATAACCCACCCTCTGCATAGCAAAGGAGTGTCAGTCCCAATTTTAGTGGTTGAGATCAGCTATCCCAGCACTGACCAAAGAACAAAACTGGAACTTTTCTGGTATTTATAGCTCAGTAGTACACCAGCCAGTATATGCATCAACTGAGCGATTGGCGAACTTGGAAGGGCCTGGTCTCAGCAGCCAGGAGCACAGCTGCAGGTATCTTAAGGTGGCTGTAGTGTGAGGTGAGCCAGGATCAGGTGGGAATTGGGACAGAACTGGGTGCAAGGCTCCAGTGTTAGGATACAGAAGTGGGAAGAGATTGTGAGTCGCATGCTTCAAACCTCTTCCTATACATGTGGAATTTCAAAATTGCAAACTCAGAGGCTCTGTAATAAATAAGGCAAGTTGGCATACCTAACTAAGTGACAGAATGTTATATATCTAGGAATCAGCTTTGGGATTGCCAAGGCAATTGCGGGCCTATTAGGAGGCAATGATGAGCCCCGCCAGGTCATGGTGGGCCCAGTCAGATCATGGTGGGCCCAGTCAGGAGGACATGGTCCGCCCTGTTAGGAGGCCACTCATCTCTTGGTTATTTCATATTCTCTGGTATAGTACTGCTTAACATGTAAAATTCTGTTGTCTGCTTTTTTAAACTCAGTCATTAACCCATTTATCTTAAACAGTTTCTCTGCATTAAAATAGTGCACAACTTACACAAACACGGTAATTATTGTGCTGCCAGAAGAAATTAAAACCCATGGTGAGCTAAATTTTCTGTGACAGATTACCCCCCACCCCCCCAAAAAAAGTGCATGAACAGCTGTATTTTTTTCAGTCACAATCTCCAGGATAAGGCCTTTGTACGGAGGGGGGCTTTAAATTGCAGGATTCCTTCAAGGGGAAATTAACGCTTTAATAATAACTTTTAAGCAACCGAAACTATGTGCTATGTTTTGGGTCTGTGCCACTAATTGTACAGCAAACTGAAGAGGTTCTTCAATTACAAACTGAAAATCATAATTGCAGACCTGCAACATTTCAAATAAAAGCAAAATCTTTCCAAAATAATTTGGATACTTGAAATTTATGCACCGTTTTCAAAAAACAGGGCTGATTTGATTTATTTTGGCATCTTTTATTTCCTCAGGATGTCTCAAAGCACTTCACAGCCAATGAATTATTTTTGAAGTGTAGTCACTTTTATGTAGGTAAACATGGCAGTGGGGGGGAATTGCGGTCCAGGGGAGGCTGCGACCAAGATTATTTTTGTGGAGTGCTTCTCCGGGGCCCACCAAAATAATTTAAGTCTTATTTTTGGCTTGGTCTCTTTGGTTGCAGCGCCCATGGAACTAGTCATAGTGAACACGGCATAGGCTACATCAAGTTCCGACCTAAAATGGCAATCAGAGTCCTATTTACATCATAGGATCACGATTTCCATATTAAAGGAACCTATCACCTGAAACAGGCGGGCATTTCAGACACTCAGCGGGAGGCTTTCAAAAAGGAGCCAGTCGCATCGCCGGCGTTAATGGGGTGGTATGGTTACCGGGCCCACCTTGAGGCTGTTACCATCCCATCACCTTTTGACATGGTGCCAATACTGCTAACAATTGAGCCTAGGCTGACATCTAAAACAGGTTATTGTTATGTATGTAACTATGCAATACTTGCCACCAGAGGGCGTGACTGTTGGAGTCCTAATGGTCACCTGCACACATGTGCAGGGCCAATATAAAAGGTTGGCTGCCATGTTGTTTAGGCACACTAGAGTTGTAATAAAGAAGACTAAGGTCACACTAAGTTTAGCTCACAGTACTCAGCCTCGTGGAGTTCTTATATACACTACAATTGGCGACGAGTAACAGAATACGAACCTTCATGCAACCACGGCTGCCGTTGGAATATTAGAGAGATTCATAGAGGGTGATGATTGGGAAGCCATCGTCGAGCGTCTCGACCAGTACTGCATGGCCAACGAGCTGGAAGGAAACACTAACGCGGCCAAGCGCCGGGCGGTTCTCCTCACCATCTGTGGGCCTAAAATATACGGCCTCATCAAGCATCTGTTCGCACCGACAAAACCAACGAAGATGGAATATAAAGAGTTGTGCATGCAGGTCCGGGACCAGCTCTCGCCGAAGGAGAGTATCCTCATGGCCAGATATCGTTTTTACACCACCATCGCTCCAGGGGCTAGGACTTGGCGGAATATGTTGCCGACCTGAGACGCCTCATGGGGCCTTGCGATTTTGGAGCTGCATTAGGGCAAATGCTGCGGGACTTTTTCGTGCTGGGCATCAGCCACGAAGTCATTCTTCGAAAGCTGCTGGCTGCTGAAACCCTAGACCTGAGCAGGGCCATCGCGATCGCCCAGGCATGCATGGCCACGGACGATAACACCAAACAGATATCTTAACATCGAAGCTCACCGGCAAGTACTGTGCATAAAATGACTTCGCTAGCAGGCCAAACAACATATGGCAGGGCCTATACATCTGCGGCTGCAGGACCTGTGATGACTCAGAGTCCGCCATCGGAGGTGAATGTGAATCCATTAGCACCATGTTGGCACTGCGGGGGTAATCATCGGGCCCACCAATGTTGATTCAAGCACTACATGTGCAAAGGCTACGCAACGATGGGGCACCTCCAGCAAATGTGCAAACGTGCTGCGACATATCACGTGGCAGAGGATGATCGATCCGGCGCGAATCACGCAGCACAGGCAACTCAACCCGAGGAAGAAGTGTATGTGGTACACATCTTCACCACCAAGAGCCCTCCTATAATGCTGAAAGTCAAATTAAATGGAGTTCCAGTATCCATGGAGTTGGACACGGGTGCGAGTCAGTCAATAATGAGCCAGAAGGCTTTCGAAAAACTGTGGGGAAATAAAGTACAAAGGCCCAAACTGAGCCCGATTAATGCAAAGCTGCAAACCTACACCAAAGCGCTCATACCAGTCATTGGAAGTGCAGCAGTGAAGGTATCATGTGATAGAGCCGTGCATGATCTATCGTTGTGGATTGTTCCAGGCAATGGCCCAACGCTGTTCAGCAGAAGTTGGCTAGAAAAGATTAGATGGAATTGGAACGACACAGCCTTTGAGAAGGCAAGGAACCTGCTATGTTCAAATAATTTACTGGTACACCATGACCCATATAAATGTTTAGTACTAGCTTGTGACATAGAAACATAGAAAATAGGTGCAGGAGTAGGCCATTCGGCCCTTCAGGTATGCACCACCATTCAATAAGATCATGGCTGATCATTCCCTCAGTACCCCTTTCCTGCTTTCTTTCCATACCCCTTGATTCCTTTAGCCGTAAGAGCCATATCTAACTCCCTTTTGAATATATCCAATCAACTGGCATCAACAACTCTCTGCGGTAGGGAATTCCACAGGTTAACAACTCTCTGATTGAAGAAGTTTCTCCTCATCTCAGTCCTAAATGACCTGCCCCTTATCCCAAGACTGTGTCCCCTGGTTCTGGACTTCCCCGTCAGGAACATTCTTCCCACATCTAACCTGTCCAGTCCAGTCAGAATCTTGTAAGTTTCTATGAGATCCCTCTCATCCTTCTAAACTCCAGTGTATAAAGGCCCAGTTGATCCAGTCTCTCCTCATATGTCAGTCCCGCCATCCCTGGAATCAGTCCGGTGAACCTTCGCTGTACTCCCTCAATAGCAAGACCATCCTTCCTCAGATTAGGAGACCAAAACTGAACACAACATTCCAGGTGAGGCCTCACCAAGGCCCTGTACAACTGCAGTAAGACCTCCCTGCTCCTATACTCAAATCCCCGAGCTATGAAGGCCAACATACCATTTGCCTTCTTCACCGCCTGCTGTACCTGCATGCCAACTTTCAATGACTGATGAACTATGACACCCAGGCCTCGTTGCACCTCCCCCTTTCCTAATCGGCCACCATTCAGATAATATTCTGCCTTCGTGATTTTGCCCCCAAAGTGGATAACCTCACATTTATCCACATTATACTGCATCTGCCATGCATTTGCCCACTCACCTAACCTGTCCAAGTCACCCTGCAGCTTCTCAACAACCCCCTCACAGCTCACCACCACCCAGTTTAGTGTCATCTGCAAACTTGGAGATATTACACTCAATTCCTTCATCTAAATCATGAATGTATATTGTAAAGAGCTGGGATCCCAGCACTGAGCCCTGTGGCACTCCACTAGTCACTGCCTGCCATTCTGAAAAGGACCCGTTTATCCCCACTCTCTGCTTCCTGTCTGCCAACCAGTTCTCTATCCACGTCAGTACATTACCCCCAATACCATGTGCTTTGATTTTGCACAACAATCTCTTGTGTGGGACCTTATCAAAAGTCTTTTGAAAGTCCAAATACACCACATCCACTGGTTCTCCCTTATCCACTCTACTAGTTACATCATCAAAAAATTCCATAAGATTTGTCAAACATGATTTCCCTTTCATAAATCCATGCTGACTTGGACCAATCCTGTCACTGCTTTCCAAATGCAATGCTATTTCATCTTTAATAATCGATTCCAACATTTTCCCCACTACTGATGTCAGGCTAACCAGTCTATAATTACCCGTTTTCGCTCTCCCTCCTTTTTTAAAAAGTGTTGCTACATTAGCTACCCTCCAGTCCATAGGAACTGATCCAGAGTCGATAGACTGTTGGAAAATGATCACCAATGCATCCACTATTTCTAGGGCCACTTCCTTAAGTACTCTGGGATGCAGTCTATCAGGCCCCGGGGATTTATCAGTCTTCAATCCCATCAATTTCCCTAACACAATTTCCTGCTTTAAAAGGATATCCTTCAGTTCCTCCTTCTCATTAGACCCTCGGTCCCCTAGTATTTCCAGAAGGTTATTTGTGTCTTCCTTCGTGAAAACAGAACCAAAGTATTTGTTTAACTGGTCCACCATTTATTTGTTCCCCATTATAAATTCCCCGAATCTGACTGCAAGGGAACTGCGTTTGTTTTCACTAATCTTTTTCTCTTCACATATCTATAGAAGCTTTTGCAGTCAGTTTTTATGTTCCCAGCAAGCTTCCTCTCATATCTATTTTTCCCCTCCTAATTAAACCCTTTGTCCTCCTCTGCTGTATTACAAAATTCTCCCAGTCTTCAGGTTCACTGCTTTTTCTAGCCAATTTATATGCCTCTTCCTTGAATTTAACACTATCCTTAATTTCCCTTGCTAGCCACTGTTGAGCCACCTGCCCCGTTTTATTTTTACTCCAGACAGGGATGTACAATTGTTAAAGTTCATCCATGTAATCTTTAAATGTTTGCCATTGCCTGTCCACTATCAACTCGTTAAGTTACACTCGCCAGTCTATTCTAGCCATTTCATGTCTCATACCATCGAAGTTACCTTTCCCCAAGTTCAGGACCCGAGTCTCTGAATTAACTGTGTCACTCTCCATCTTAATAAAGAATTCTACCATATTAGGTCACTCTTCCGCAAGGGGCCTCGCACAACCAGATTGTTAATTAGTCCTTTCTCATTACACATCACCCAGTCTACGATGGCCAGCCCTTTAGTTGGTTCCTCGACATATTGGTCTAGAAAACCATATCCAATACACTCCAGGAAATCCTCCTCCACCGCATTGCTACCAGTTTGGTTAGCCCAGTCAATATGCAGATTAAAGTCGCCCATGATAACTGCTGTATCTTTATTGCACGTATCCCTAATTTCTTGTTTGATGCTATCCCCATTCCCATTACTACTGTTTGGTGGTCTGTACATAACTCCCACTAACGTTTTCTGCCCTTTGGTATTCCGTAGCTCCACCCATACAGATTCCACATCATCCAAGCTAATATCCTTCCATATTATTGCATTAATTTCCTCTTTAACCAACAATGCCACCCCATCTCCTTTTCCTTTCTGTCTATCCTTCCTAAATGTTGAATACCCCTGGCTGTTGAGTTCCCAGCCTTGGTCACCCTGGAGCCATGTCTCCGTGATGCCAATTACATCATATCCGTTAACTGCTATCTGCGCAGTTAATTCGTCCACCTTATTCCGAATACTCCTCGCATTGAGGCACAGAGCCTTCAGGCTTGTCTTTTTAACACCCTTTGCCCCTTTAGGAAGTTGCTGTAATGTGGTCCTTTTTGCTTTTTGCCTTGGGTTTCTCTGCCCTCCACTTTTACTTTTCCTCTTTCTATCTTTTGCTTCTGCCCCCATTCTACTTCCCTTTGTCTCCTTGCATAGGTTCCCATCCCCCTGCCATATTAGTTTAATCCCTCTCCAACAGCACTAGCAAACATTCACCCTAGTACATTGGTTCCGGTCCTGCCCAGGTGCAGACCATCCGGTTTGTACTGGTCCCACCACCCCCAGAACCAACTCCAATGTCCCAGGAATTTGAATCCCTCCCTTCTGCACCACTCCTCAAGCCCCGTATTCATCCGAGCTATCCTGTGATTCCTACTCTGACTAGCACATGGCACTGTTAGCAATCCTGAGATTACTGCTTTTGAGGTCCTACTTTTTAAATTTAACTCCTAGCTCCCTAAATTCATCTTGTAAGACCTCATCCCGTTTTTTTACTTATATCGTTGGTACCTATATGCACCACAGCAACTGACTGTTTACCCTCCCCCTTCAAAATGTCCTGCACCCACTCCAAGACATCCTTGACCCTTGCACCAGGGAGGCAACATACCATCCTGGAGTCTCGGTTGCAGCCGCAGAAATGTCTATCTATTCCCCTTACAATAGAATCCCCTATCACTATAGCTCTCCCACTCTTTCCTGCCGTCCTGTGCAGCAGAGCCATCCACAGTGCCATGGACTTTGCTGCTGCTGCCCTCCCCTGATGAGTCATCCCCCTCAACAGTACCCAAAGTGGTGTATCTGTTTTGCAGGGGGATGACTGCAGGGGACCCCTGCACTACCTTCCTTCCACTGCTCTTCCTGTTGGTCACCCATCCCCTATCTGGCTGTGTAACCGTTACCTGCGGTAAGACTAACTCACTAAACGTGCTATTCACGTCATTCTCAGCATCATGGATGCTCCACAGTGAATCCACCCGCAGCTCCAGTGCCGCAATGCGGTCTGTCAGGAGCTGCCGCCGGATACACTTCTCGCATATGTAGTCGTCAGGGACACTGGAAACGTCCCTGACTTCCCACATAGTCGAGGAGGAGCATAACACATGTCCGAGCTCTCCTGCCATGACTTAACCCCTGGATTAACTTAATTTGGCAACAATAATGCTAAAGGTTACTTACTGATAAAGAAAAAGAAAAAACTATTCACCAATCACCAGCCAATCACTTACCCCCTTGGCTGTGACATCATCTTTCGATTTCTTTCTACTTCTTTATTGCCTTCTCTCCCTGCTGCAGCTGCACCAGCTGGCCTTTATAGGCCGCTCCGGCGTCCCCAAACCTCTTGCTATGACGTTATACTTTGTTTTCTTTTCCTCGCAGGTCGGGGAGTCAGCGCTGGTGGGGAAAACAAGACAAAGCAACACCTCCTGCTCCCACTTGCCCGAATTCTCCCACTTACCAAACTCTTATCTTTGCACTCTGACCTGCCGCTGCACTACGAGCAAGACTGCATCTCTTTTTATACTGTTCCTGGCTGACTCACCACTGGCCTGTTTAGGGAACGAGTTTTTACTAGCTGTCCAATTAACTAAGCTAGCTTGCTTGTTTGTCTCTGCTTAAACCTACAAGAATTCTCTTTGTTTAATATTGCAGTTTTACTTAAACTTGTAATCTTATTTTACCTTTAGAAACTACTAGAAATTGTCACTAGTAATTTACACCAACCTTGAAATGGTTTAAAAGGGATTAACCCTTAAAGTTCTCCCACTTACCAAACTCTTACCTTTGCACTCTGACTTGCCGCGGCACTCCTCATCGTACGGGTCGGCTGTGTGTTACAGCAAGCCAATGTATCGGGCAACCGCCAACCGCTTGTATACGCATCTAGAAGTCTGTCTAAGGCTGAGAGAGCCTATAGTATGGTCGAGAAAGAGGCGTTAGCATGTGTATATGGGGTTAAGAAAATGCACCAACACCTATTTGGAATTCGGTTTGAGCTTGAAACTGACCACAAGCCGCTTATTTCGCTGTTTTCAGAGAGCAAAGGTATAAATACTAATGCTTTGTCCCGCATCCAAAGATGGGCACTAATATTATCCGCTTATGACTATGTTATCCGCCACAGACCAGGCACTGAAAACTGTGCCGATGCTCTCAGCCGGCTACCATTACCCACCACTGGGGTTTAAATGGTGCAACTCGCAGACTTGCTACTGGTCATGGATGCTTTTGAGAGTGAGGGGTCACCCGTCACGGCTTGCCAGGACCAGCCAGGATCCAGTACCATCATTAGTAAAGAGTTGT
Organism: Pristiophorus japonicus; assembly: GCF_044704955.1. Taxonomy (NCBI): domain Eukaryota; kingdom Metazoa; phylum Chordata; class Chondrichthyes; family Pristiophoridae; genus Pristiophorus; species Pristiophorus japonicus. The sequence continues at coordinate 200,648,173 of NC_091988.1, forward strand.
GTCCTAAATGGGAACAGGTCGGCCGTTCCCGGGAAAATGCAATATGAAATTAAGCCGTTTCACCGACGCAAAGATAAAATGTCCATCCAGTTGGATTGTCTCTTATGGGGTAATTGTGTGGTTTTGTCAAAAAAAAGGCAGGAAAATGTTTATACGTGACCTACACAGTACCCACCTAGGCATTGCCATGATGAAGGCTATTGCCAGGTCGCATGTTTGGTGGCCTGGCATTGACTCGGACTTGGAGTCATGCGTGCATCAGCGCAACACTTGCTCGCAACTAGCATAGAAACATAGAAAATAGGTGCAGGAGTAGGCCATTCAGCCCTTCAAGCTTGCACCACCATTCAATAAGATCATGGCTGATCATTCCCTCAGTACCCCTTTCCTGCTTTCTCTCCATATCCCTTTAGCCGTAAGGGCCATATCTAACTCCCTCTTGAATATATCCAATCAACTGGCATCAACAACTCTCTGCAGTCGGGAATTCCACAGGTTAACAACTCTGAGTGAAGAGGTTTCTCCTCATCTCAGTCCTAAATGGCCTACCCCTTATCCTAAGACTGTGACCCTTGGTTCTGGACTTCCCCAACATCAGGAACATTCTTCCCACATCTAACCTGTCCAGTCCCATCAGAATCTTGTAAATTTCTATGAGATCCCCTCTCATCCTTCTAAACTCCAGTGTATAAAGGCCCAGTTGATCCAGTCTCTCCTCATATGTCAGTCCCGCCATCCCTGGAATCAGTCTGGTGAACCTTCGCTGCACTCCCTCAATAGCAAGACCATCCTTCCTCAGATTAGGAGACCAAAACTGAACACAATATTCCAGGTGAGGCCTCCCTAATGCCCTGCACAACTGCAGTAAGACCTCCCTGCTCCTATATTCAAATCTCCTAGCTATGAAGACCAACACACCATTTGCCTTCTTCACCGCCTGCTGTACCTGCATGCCAACTTTCAATGACTGATGTACCATGACACCCAGGTCTCATTGCACCCCCCTTTTCCTAATCTGCTGCCATTCAGATAATATTCTGCCCGCATTTTTGTCACCAAAGTGGATAACCTCACATTTATCCACATTATACTGCATCTGCCACGCGTTTGCTCACTCACCTAACCTGTCCAAGTCACTCTGCAGCCTTTTAGCATCCTCCTCACAGCTCACACCGCCACCCAGTTTAGTGTCATCTGCAAACTTGGAGATATTACACTCAATTCCTTCATCTAAATTGTTAATATATATTGTAAAGAGCTGGGGTCCCAGCACTGAGCCCTGCGGCACTCCACTAGTCACTGCCTGCATTTGTGAAAAGGACCCGTTTATCCCGGCTCTCTGCTTCCTGTCTGCCAACCAGTTCTCTATCTACATCAGTACATTACCCCCAATACCATGTGCTTTGATTTTGCACAACAATCTCTTGTGTGAGACCTTGTCAAAAGCCTTTTGAAAGTCCAAATACACCACATCCACTGGTTCTCCCTTGTCCACTCTACTAGTTACATCCTGTCACTGCTTTCCAAATGCGCTGTTATTTCATCTTTAATAATTGATTCCAACATTTTCCCCACTACTGATGTCAGGCTAACCGGTCTATAATTACCTGTTTTCTCTCTCCCTCCTTTTTTAAACAGTGGTGTTACATTAGCTACCCTCCAGTCCATAGGAACTGATCCAGACTGTTGGAAAATGATCACCAATGCATCCACTATTTCTAGGGGCACTTCCTTAAGTACTCTGGGATGCAGACTATCAGGCCCCGGGGATTTATCGGTCTTCAATCCCTTCAATTTCCCTAACACAATTTCCCGCTTTATAAGGATATCCTTAATTCCTCCTTCTCACTAGACCCTCGGTCCCCTAGTATTTCCGGAAGGTTATTTGTGTCTTCCTTTGTGAAAACAGAACCAATGTATTTGTTTAACTGGTCCGCATTTCTTTGTTCCCCATTATAAATTCACCTGAATCTGACTGCAAGGGACCTACATTTGTTTTCACTAATCTTTTTCTCTTCACATATCTATAGAAGCTATTGCAGTCAATTTTTATGTTCCCAGCAAGCTTCTTGTCATACTCTATTATCCCCCTCCTAATTAAACCCTTTGTCCTCCTCTGCTGTATTACAAAACTCTCCCAGTCCTCAGGTTTGCTGCTTTTTCTGGCCAATTTATATGCCTCTTCCTTGGATTTAACACTATCCTTAAATTCCCTTGTTAGCCACGGTTGAGCCACCTTCCCCGTTTTATTTTTACTCCAGACAGATGTACAGTTGTTGAAGTTCATCCATGTAATCTTTAAATGTTTGCCATTGCCTATCCACCGTCAACCCTTTATATCACTCACCAGTCTATTCTAGCCAATTCAAGACACCAAGGGAGGCTCCACTGAGCCTGTGGTCATGGCCTTCCAAATTGTATTCCAGGATCCACGTAGATTTTGCCGGCCCCTTTCTAGGAAAGATGTTTTTAGTAGTTGTGGACACTTATTCCAAATGGATTGAATGCGTAATCATGTCATCCAACACATCCACAGCCACCATTGAAAGCCTCCGGGCCATGTTCGCCACTCATGGCTTGCCTAATATCCTTGTCAGCGACAATGGACCATGTTTCACCAGCTTGGAATTCAACGAGTTTATGACCCGCAATGGCATTAAGCATGTCAGGTCTGCTCCGTTTAAGCCCGCGTCTAAAGGTCAAGCGGAGTGGGGCAGTCCAATCAAGCAGAGCATGAAACGTGTGATGGACGGCTCCCTGCAGACCCGCTTGTCTCGCATTCTGCTCAGTTACCGGACGCGACCCCACTTGCACACCGGGGTTCCTCCGGCAGAATTGTTATTGAAGTCAGCCCTCAAAACCAGGCTCTCCATAGTCCACCCGGAACTTAATGATCATGTGGAAACCCGGCGACACCGGCAGAACATGTACCATGATCACGCAGCTGTTTCACGTGACATTGATGTTAACGACCCTGTGTTTGTCCTGAATTGCAGTCATGGTCCCAAGTGGGTTGCTGTCACTATTTTGCCAAGAAAGGGAATAGGGTGATTATAAATCAAACTGTTAAATGGCCAAACGTGCAGAAAGCATTTAGATCAGACCAAATTGCGATTTACTGACAACCAGGAACGACTTGAAGAGGACATCACCATCGACGATCCACCAACACACACCCAACCAATAATCGACCTCACTATCAATCACGAGGATGAACCCACCGTTCCTGACAGTCTGGTCAGACCAGCCATGGTGCAGTGCAGCAATGGTCCATCCAACTCACACACGCCAGGGTTTGAACTTAAGACGATCAACCAGGGCGCGAAGGGCTCCGGATCGCCTCAACTTGCAAATAACTTGTACCAAAGACTTTGCGGGGGGGGGGGGGGGGGGGGCGGGGAGGATGCGGCCGGGGGGGGGGGGAATGATGTTATGTATGTAACTATGTAATACTTGCCACCAGAGGGCACGACTGTTGGAATCCTAATGGTCACCTGCACACACATGCAGGGCCAGTATAAAAGGTTGGTTGCCATGTTGTTTAGGCACTCTGGGGTTGTAATAAAGAAGACTAAGGTCACACAAAATTTCGGTCACAGTACTCAGCCTCGTGGAGTTCTTCTATACACAACAGTTATCACTGAGTTTCTTTGAACAATAGTGTTAATTCATGCAGAGCCTGTAACCCAAACTCAAAGATGATTTTTTTTTTGCAAGCTGATAACAGTAGTTTTGCAATCTTCAATTGCATGTGTTTCATTTAGATTATTGCAGTAGGGTGATGGATGGACTAGCAAGCATGTAGTTAGAAACACATAATTAAAACAATGCATTTGGGCTAGGAAGAGGGTGCCTGCTCCTAATTTCTATTCAGTGACCCTTGCTGAAAAGGGAATATGTTTGTACATTGGGCAAGGACAAATTGTGCTCAATCTGTGTTTCATGTACAGGGAAAAATAATGCTCTGTAGAGGCACTGGGGCTAAATAGCCATGCTGATGAAATATTAAAAGAGTGGGGTGGGGCCAATTTGGGACCAAAAAGGAGATCTTCTTGTGGAGGTGGAGGCCATAGTGGAGGTACTAAATTGATACCTTGCATCTGCCTTCACAAGAGAAGATGATGCTGCCAATGTATCAGTAAAGGACAAAGCAGTAGCGATATTGGATAGAATAAAAATAGATAAAAAGGAGGTACTTAAAAGATTGGAAGTCATCAAAGTAGAAAAGTCACCCAGTCCAGATGGGTTCATCCTAGTTTATTGAGGGAAGGGTGGAAATTGCGGAGGCGCTGGCCTCAATCTTCCAATCCTTCTTGGACATAGGGGTAGTGCCAAAGGTCTGGAAGATTGCACCTCTGTTTAAAAAATGGGGAATGGGATAAACCCAGCAACTACAGGCCAGTCAGACTAACGGCGGAGGTGGGGGACCTTTTAGAGACAACAATCCAGGACAAAATTAATTGGCATTTGGAAAAGTATTGGCTAATAAATAAAAGTCAGCATGGATTTGTTAAAGGCAAATTGTATTTGACTAACTTGATCAAGTTCTTTGATGAAGTAACAGAGGGTAGTGTGGTTGATGTGTATATGGGGCTAGACTTTCCATTAGTTTTGCATAGATACCGCCCAATTAACATCCATTTTAACACTGAGATGAGGTATACCGCCCAGATATCGCCCATTTCACTAAAAAATGGATACTAATGCCCATTTATCGCCCAGCATTACTTTTGGCATTTAGTTAACGCCGAGAATTATAATACCGCCCATCCATTTTTTCCTGCCGTAAACGTCAGAAAAATGAAAAATAACAGCCATAATATCGCCAAGCGTTACTTTCGGCATCTCGACCACATATCGCCAAAAATATCGCTCGCCAAAACAAACGCTGAGAGAAAGTTGCTCTCACTTGAACTAAACCCAGCGGTATAGATGCCATTTTGTAAATTGGAGGTCGATTCATGTAAAAGGCTGCTTCAACTTCTGGGGAGTTTTGATGTACTCTGGAGTTCTTTTAAGGTGATTTGTACATCTGAACAAACATCTTATCATACTGTGAATGATTTGAATTTATTTTAGGTGTTTTAGTAGGTAAATTTATTGTTTGTGAACAATAGGTCTAGTACGGATTGTTATTGTAATGGGACCTGTAATTTCTCAGCCTGTCTTGATGACTACACACATGTTGCAGACTAGAGATGACAGAAGGTATATTCAAGAGCATTATAGAAAAATAGAAACATAGAAAATAGGTGCAGGAGTAGGCCATTCGTGTGCCCAATCAAGGTGGCAGACTGAGGAGGAGGACGCGAACTTACACCCCACGCACTTACAGAAGCAGTCTTACCTGAACTTGTCCGATAACACGTGCTTTAGGAGACTGCGCTTCCAGAAAGAGGTTATCAGTGAGATCTGCCAGCTCATCAGGAGAGATCTGCAGCCTGCCAGCACCATCAGGACCATACTGTCCATTAAGGTCAAGGTCACTGCGGCACTTTCCTTCTATGCATCAGGTTCCTTTCAGGCCCCAGCTGGCGACATTTGCGCTAGATCTCAGCATGACACACATTGCTGCATGCGACAGGTGACTGAAGCCCTTTACGCACACAGGATGGACTTTATCAGCTTCCCTATGACCAGGGAGGCACCGACTGAGAGAACATAAGAACATAAGAATTAGGAACAGGAGTAGGCCATCTAGCCCCTCGAGCCTGCTCCGCCATTCAATAAGATCATGGCTGATCTGGCCATGGACTCAGCTCCACTTACCCGCCCTCTCCTCGTAACCCTTAATTCCCTTATTGGTTAAAAATCTATCTATCTGTGACTTGAACACATTCAATGAGCTAGCCTCAACTGCTTCTTTGGGCGGAGAATTCCACAGATTCACAACCCTCTGGGAGAAGAAATTCCTTCTCAACTCGGTTTTAAATTGGCTCCTCCGTATTGGCCCCCTAGTTCTAGTCTCCCCTACTAGTGGAAACAACCTCCCTGCCTCTATCTTGTCTATCCCTTTCATGATTTTAAATGTTTCTATAAGATCACCATTCATCCTTCTGAACTCCAATGAGTAAAGACCCATGTCTACTCAATCTATCATCATAAGGTAACCCCCTCATTTCCGGAATCAGCCTAGTGAATCGTCTCTGTACCCCCTCCAAAGCTAGTATATCCTTCCTTAAGTAAGGTGACCAAAACTGCACGCATTACTCCAGGTGCGGCCTTACCAATACCCTATACAGTTGCAGCAGGACCTCCCTGCTTTTGTATTCCATCCCTCTCGCAATGAAGGCCAACATTCCATTCGCCTTCCTGATTACCTGCTGCACCTGCAAACTAACTTTTTGGGATTCATGCACAAGGACCCCCAGGTCCCTCTGCACCTCAGCATGTTGTAATTTCTTCCCATTCAAATAATATTCCCTTTTACTGTTTTTTTTCCCCAAGGTGGATGACCTCACACTTTCCAACATTGTATTCCATCTGCCAAACCTTAGCCCATTCGCTTAACCTATCCAAATCTCCTTGCAGCCTCTCGGAGTCCTCTAAACAACCCGCTTTCCCACTAATCTTTGTGTCATCTGCAAATTTTGTTGCACTACACTCTGTCCCTTCTTCCAGGTCACCTATGTATATTGTAAACAGTTGTGGTCCCAGCACCGATCCCTGTGGCACACCATTAACCACCGATTTCCAACCCGAAAAGGACCCATTTATCCCGACTCTCTGCTTTCTGTTCGCCAGCCAATTCTCTATCCATGCTAATACATTTCCTCTGATGCCGCGTACCTCTATCTTCTGCAGTAACCTTTTGTGTGGCACCTTATCGAATACCTTTTGGAAATCTAAATACACCACATCCATCAGTACACCTCTATCCACCATGCTCGTTATATCCTCAAAGAATTCCAGTAAATTAGTTAAACATGATTTCCCCTTCATGAATCCATGCTGCGTCTGCTTGATTGCACTATTCCTATCTAGATGTCCCGCTATTTCTTCCTTAATGATAGTTTCAAGCATTTTCCCCACTACAGATGTTAAACTAACCGGCCTATAGTTATCTGCCTTTTGCCTGCCCCCTTTTTTTTTTTAAAAAAACAGAGGCGTTACATTAGCTGCTTTCCAATCCGCTGGTACCTCCCCAGAGTCCAGAGAATTTTGGTAGATTATAACGAATGCATCTGCTATAACTTCTGCCATCTGCTATAACTTCTGTCCCCTGGTCCTGATGCCATTTCATCAGGACCAGGGGACTTGTCTACCTTGAGTCCCATTAGCCTGTCCAGCACTACCCCCCTAGTGATAGTGATTGTCTCAAGGTCCTCCCTTCCCACATTCCTATGACCAGCAATTTTTGGCATGGTTTTTGTGTCTTCCACTGTGAAGACCGAAGCAAAATAATTGTTTAAGGTCTCAGCCATTTCCACATTTCCCATTATTAAATCCCCCTTCTCATCTTCTAAGGGACCAACATTTACTTTAGTCACTCTTTTCCGTTTTATATATCTGTAAAAGCTTTTACTATCTGTTTTTATGTTTTGCGCAAGTTTACCTTCGTAATCTATCTTCCCTTTCTTTATTGCTTTTTTAGTCATTCTTTGCTGTTGCTTAAAATTTTCCCAATCCTCTAGTTTCCCACTAACCTTGGCCACCTTATACGCATTGGTCTTTGATTTGATACTCTCCTTTATTTCCTTGGTTATCCACGGTTGGTTATCCCTTCTCTTACCGCCCTTCTTTTTCACTGGAATATATTTTTGTTGAGCACTATGAAAGAGCTCCTTAAAAGTCCTCCACTGTTCCTCAATTGTGCCACCGTTTAGTCTTTGTTTCCAGTCTACTTTAGCCAACTCTGCCCTCATCCCACTGTAGTCCCCTTTGTTTAAGCATAGTACGCTCGTTTCTGACACAACTTCCTCACCCTCAATCTGTATTACAAATTCAACCATGCTGTGATCACTCATTCCGAGAGGATCTTTTACTAGGAGATCGTTTATTTTTCCTGTCTCATTACACAGGACCAGATCTAAGATGGCTTGCTCCCTTGTAGGTTCTGTTACATACTGTTCTAAGAAACAATCCCGTATGCATTCTATGAATTCCTCTTCCAGGCTACCCCGTGCGATTTGATCTGACCAATCAACATGTAGGTTAAAATCCCCCATGACTACTGCCGTTCCTTTTTCACATGCCTCCATTATTCCCTTGATTATTGCCCGCCCCACCGTGAAGTTATTATTTGGGGGCCTATAAACTACGCCTGACTTTTTCCCCTTACTATCTCTAATCTCCACCCACAATGATTCAACATTTTGTTCATTGGAGCCAATATCATCCCTCACAACTGCCCTGATATCATCCTTTATTAACAGAGCTACCCCACCTCCTTTCCCTTCTTGTCTATCTTTCTGAATCGTCAGATACCCCTGTATGTTTAATTCCCAGTCTTGGCCACCCTGCAACCATGTTTCTGTAATGGCCACCAAATCATACCCATTTGTAATGATTTGTGCCGTCAACTCATTTACTTTATTTCGAATGCTGCGTGCGTTTAGGTAGTGTTTTAATACTAGTTTTTAAACCATGATTTTTAGTTTTGACCCCTCCTGCAGCCCCTTTATATTCAGTGGCCCTTTTTGTTTCTTGCCTTGGGTTTCTCTGCCCTCCACTTTTGCTCATCTCCTTTCTGTCTTTTGTTTTTGTCTCCTTTTTGTTTCCCTCTGTCTCCCTGCATTGGTTCCCATCCTCCTGCCATATTAGTTTAACTCCTCCCCAACAGCACGAGCAAACACTCCCCCTAGGACATTGGTTCCGGTCCTGCCCAGGTGCAGACCGTCCGGTTTGTACTGGTCCCACCTCCCCCAGAACCTGTTCCAATGCCCCAGGAATTTGAATCCCTCCCTGCTGCACCACTGCTCAAGCCACGTATTCATCTGTGCTATCCTGCGATTCCTACTCTGACTAGCACGTGGCACTGGTAGCAATCCCGAGATTACTACTTGAGGTCCTACTTTTTAAATTTAGCTCCAGCTCCTTAAATTCGTCTCATAGGACCTCATCCCTTTTTTTACCTATGTCGTTCGTACCAATGTGCACCACGACAACTGGCTGTTCTCCCTCCCTTTTTAGAATGTCCTGCACCCGCTCGGAGACATCCTTGACCCTTGCACCAGGGAGGCAACATACCATCCTTAAGTCTCGGTTGCGGCGACAGAAACGCCTATCTATTCCCCTTATGATTGAATCCCCTATCACTATCGCTCTCCCACTCTTTTTCCTGCCCTCCTGTGCAACAGAGCCAGCCACGGTGCCATGAACTTGGCTGTTGCGGCCCTCCCCTGATGAGTCATCCCCCTCAACAGAATTCAAAGCAGTGTAGCTGTTTTGCACGGGGATGACCACAGGGGACCCTTGCACTACTCTTTCTGCTGGTCTTCCATTCACTAGCTGGCCGTGGATCCTTCTCCTGCGGTACGACCAACTCGCTACACGTGCTACTCACGTCATTCTCAGCATCGTGGATGCTCCAGAGTGAATCCACCCTCAGCTCCAATTCCGCAACGCGGTCCGTCAGGAGCTGGAGGCGGATACACTTCTCACACACGTAGTCGTCAGGGACACCGGAAGTGTCCCTGAGTTCCCACATGGTACAGGAGGAGCATAACACGTGACCGAGCTCTCCTGCCATGTCTTAACCCTTAGATACACTTAAATCAGCACAACAATGTTACAGTTTACTTACTGATATAAAAAAGAAAAAGAAAAGCTACTCACCAATCACCAGCCAATCACTTACCCCCTTTGGCTGTGACGTCACCTTTTCATTCCTTTCTACTTCTTTTTTGCCTTCTCTCCCCGCTGTAGCTGCACCGGTACGCCTTTTATAGGCCGCTCCGATGCTGCTCCCGCCTCTCGCCAACTGCCACTGCCTGTGGAACACCCGCTGGGCCTTTTATAGACCGCTCCGACGCTGCTCCCGCCTCTCGCCAACTGCCTCTCACCAAAAAGCTCTACGATTCTCCAGAATTGCAAACTTCCCCAGGGTGCAGGGAGCAATAAACTGTATACACATCGCCATGCGGGCACCTTTTCAGGATGCAGAGGTTTTTCGGAACCAAAAGGGATTCCACTCCCTGAATGTGCAACTCGTTGTCGACCACAAGCAACGTTGTCGACCACAAGCAAATTAGAATGGCAGTAAGTGCAAAATTTCCAGGTAGCATCCATGATGCTCACATCCTGCGTGAGAGCGCTGTATCTGACATGTTTACCAGTCAGCCACAAGGTCAATGCTGGATGCTTGATGACAAAGGATATGGCCTCACCACCTGGCTGATGACCCCCCTGCATAACACCCAGACAGAAACCGAGAAGCGATACAACGAGAGCCACATAGCCACACGCAATATTGTCGAGAATACCATTGGAGTGCTTAAGCAGTGCTTTAGATGCCTGGACCACTCAAGAGGCGAGTTACAATACCACCCTGAGCAGGTAGCTCAATTTGTGGTGGTGTGCTGCATGCTACACAACTTGGCTAACAGGAGGGGACAAGAGTTGTCAGAAGGGAGTGCCAGTCCACCTCAGGAGAGAAAGGAAGAGGAGAACGAGAAGGTGGACACTGACATCAGGGCAGACAATCAGGCTGATGATGAAACCATGCCCCGTCTCCCTGTAGACTACAGGAAAGGGTGCGTGGTGGCTACATAGCTGCAAGACTGTTATGTCAGCAGCTCACAAATGAGCGCTTTGCTTGAAATAACATTGGTGGTATTTACAAAGCTGCAAGACTGCTGTGTCTGCAGCTCATACATGAATGATGTGCAGTACCTTGATGACAGTTAAAGTTTAAGTTGATTCAAGTGATGTTGAATTATCCTCTTTCATGTTAAGGAATCACCAGTGTGTAACGGTGGAGCAATCTGAAACAATGCGCAACAGTGTTATATGAAATAAAAAACATTTACATAAGAACATAAGAAATAGGAGCAGGTGTAGGCCAGACGGCCCCTCGAGCCTGCTCCGCCATTCAATACGATCATGGCTGATCCGATCGTGGACTCAGGTCCACTTCCCTGCCCACTCCCCATAATCCCTTATTGGTTAAGAAACTGTCTATCTCTGTCTTAAATTTATTCAATGTCCCAGCTTCCACAGCTCGCTGAGGCAGCGAATTCCACAGATTTAAAACCTTCTGAGAAAATAAATTTCTCCTCATCTCAGTTTTAAATGGGTGGCCCCTTATTCTAAGATTATGCCCCCTAATTCCAGTCTCCCCGATCAGTGGACACATTATCTCTGCATCCATTTAATGAGAACATTTATATAAAATCATAATTATAATTGTAAAAAACACCCCACCCTAGAACAAATTTATAACATTTATATGATTCATTACATTTTTAACATTTCCAACAAAACTTCATAAACATAGAACACAAATGCAAAAAAACAGGATACCCCCTCCCCCCTTACCTCCCAAGAAAATCGCACAAACAACATAAAAATACTGTAACCAATATAACTCCTGTGGCCATGCACCTTACTTTCCTTTCTCCTTCTCCCCGCTTCTCCTCCCCACCTCTACCCCTTCCCCTCCCGACTCCAAGCCGCCTTGCCGAAGTGCTCCTCAGACGCTGCTTCATTGGGGGGAATGACGGCAGATCCGCTGGTTGGCCGGATACTGGAGAGGACAATCCCGAGGAGGGAACGGCCTCCGAGCCAGAAGCAAGAGCTTCCTCCTGGCTCGCATGTGTCGTTGGCAATGTGGGTGCAGCACTTTGGGATTCAGTGCCGTGCTCCGGGACCACTGGTAGCCCTCTGGTACCAGTGTTCCTGGCTATCATCTCCAGGACCTCCGCCATCCACGGCACTTATTCGGTCATAGTGGTGGACATGCTGGCCAGCTGTTGGAAGATTCTCTGGAGGATCTGCTGACCTATTTCAATACTCCTCCTGGACAAGTGTACCATGTCCCCGCTCAGATCTGCCGCTCATGGAGCAGTCCTGCTGCATCGAACAACCTCCGCAGGGTCGGCACCGGCATGGAGACACTTGAGGTGCCCTGCAGCAAACTGCTTGGGCCCGCTACCTCCCTGGTGGAGGAGGACATGTCCGCAGGAGCACTAGATTTCATCAGGGTTGCATAGATGATGGAGCTTGTCGATGCAGGCTCCTCAAAGTCAGCACTGTCATCAGTGGAGAAGGCACCTTCAGTTCCACGGGCGAGATTCAGGGCTCCTCAGCACCAGATTGACAATCCCCCGCCGAGGTCGCCACCGGATCTGCACCTTCTTGGCTCCGTGCTGTTGCATGGAGCCGTGCTGCTGGCTGAGCTATAAAACATAAATGAGGTTATTAGAGGAGAGGGGGGGTGGGTACTAGAGTCACAGGGTGATTCAAACGCTACACACAGCATATGCACGATAAAAGCACTACCGCTTTCAAAATCACCACATTTCATGAACATGACCAAATTCTGCATTACAAAGATTTTCATGAGGCCATCATTATTTAGATAACACTTTCATCGATCATCTATCATATATTATTGTTCGGATATGAGTGGGTGTGGCATCTATTGACTTTACATCACACAATGGTGTATACGTTACTCACGTGGCATCACATCAGGTTCTGCTGCTGTTTGTGTGGCCGACCGGGGGTGACTCCCCACTAGTGCCAGCACCTGCTCCTCGATGTCTGTCAGCTCGCTGATGACTGGTGGCCCGCCACCCATGAGCCGCTGCTCGGCCCTATTCCTTGAAAGCTTCTTCTGCAAAAGGTAACAGCACGACATGGCATGAGATCATTGCATGATATCATTGCTAGGTACTGTCACAGAGACTGATACAACACATAACCGACAGATATAATCATTATTATTATGATAATTATCATTCTTTACCTAAAGACATACACCTCAAATGCAGACTTTGAGTAAAACATTCCCGGTATAAGTGAAAGACATCACATCTGATTTTAATCACTCATTACACTTACAATTCAAATTATATAAATATATAAGTAAATATCAATAAATGTAATTATTACTCTGGCACATCTGACAAGGTCGTTCTAGCGCTTGCGGCACTGGTCACCCTCACGCACCTCGTGCATCGCCGACAAGACTACCTCGACTATGTTGGCCCAAATCTTCTGGTGAACCTTTGGGATGGGCTACCCATGCCCACCCCGGGTCAATTGACCCCAACGTGACTCCACCTCCTGCAGGAGGGAGGCATTTGCCTCGTCGGAGAATCTCCGAGCTTGTTTTCGTCCTCCCACTTCTCGTTCCTCTCCTACCTCACTGGTCTCACCAGCGTCCTCACCCTCCAAATCATGCAGTCTCTCCTCCATTTTAATTATATATTTTCCCCCAAAATCTCCATGCAAACGAAGTTATTTGTGCTCTCGATTCTTTTTACTGGAGCTAAATCTCTTTCCTCTCTCTCTCTCTCTCTCTCTCTCTTAACGCCCACACATCGTTCCCGCTAACGCCCATTTCATAAAGTGGAAACTAGGGGGTTTGAAAATGGGCAATAATCCAGCAATCTCAAAACCCATAATAAACACCAATGCTGGAAATAACACCCATTTTTGGGCAGTCTGCACAATAATGGAAAGTCTAGCCCATGGACTTTAAAAAGGCGTTTGTCAAAGTACCACAGAATAGACTACTACATTCAACAAAGGCCCAGTCACATGGGCTTGGACTGCCCTCTTCAGCTCAGCAAGACCTTCACCTCTCATTGACCCAGAGGAGATCCGATGTTACTTCCCAAAGTTATTAATGGAATACTGGATCAGCACACCCAACCCGGCAGCAGATATGCCATTTCTCCCTTTTGCCTTGCTCGATTCGGGCCAATGCAGCCAAATAGCACGTAGTGGAGCCACAGATATCTCAGAGGGTTGTAAGTCTAAAGGAGATTACAGAGATAGGGAGGGACGAGGCCATGGAGGGATTTGAAAACAAGAATGAGAATTTTAAAATCGAGGCATTGCTTAATCAGGAGCCAATGTAGGTTCTCAAAAACAGGGATGTTGGGCAAACGGGACTTGGTGCAAGTTAGAACTTGGGCAGTAGAGTTTTGGATGACCTCAAGAGGGTAGAATTTGGGAGGCCAGTCAGGAGTGCATTGAAATAGTCAAGTCTAAAGGTAACAAAGGCATGGATGAGGGTTTCAACAGCAGATAAACTGAGGTGGGAGCAGTGTTGCAACACCAAGTTCAACATTCTTCCATTCCCGATACTAACCAGGCCTGTTCTGAATGAGATTAACAGATTTGTGCCAATTAAAATTTAAATTAAGGGGCATGTGGATTCGCAGTCACTAGCAATTTGAGACAACCCCATTACAAGCAAGTCAATGTTTCAGACTGCATGAAGAGTCCACACCTGAAACATCAACTAGTCTGTTCTCCACTGATGTTTATATCTTGAGTTGTTCAATAAGGGTAATCAGTGGGTCATATTATTTGACTTAAACAAGATGGTTTTGAACTGTCCTTCAGCATTTCTAACCTCTTCACTTTGGCGAAAGCCCTCTCAGCTTTCCTTTTAACAAAACCTCACTGCACTCGCAGCTTTCCTGTTTTTAAAAAGAGCCTCTCTGGTTCTTAGCTTGTGTCACAGCTTTTTTTTAAATCTCTCACCGCACAGACAGACAGAGATCAATGAATTTACCAACTCAATGAATGCAAGATGTTTTTCAGTTACCAATTCAAGCTAATGAATAACTTATCGTTTAGTCTCCAGGGAAATTACCTTCTCTTTATCTCATTGAAACATAAACATTTTAAGGGGCTTGACAGGGTAGATGCTGGGAGGCTGTTTTCTTTGGCTGGGGAGTCCAAAACTAGGTGGCATTGTCTAAGAATTAGGGGTTGATTATTTAGCATTGAGATGAGGAGAAATGTCTTCAATCAAAGGGTTATGAATCTTTGGAATTCTCTATTCCAGAGAGCTGTGGATGCTCAGCCGTTGAATATATTCAAGACAGAGATCAATAGATTTTTAGATACTAAGGAAATCAAGGTATAATGGGATAGTGCAGAAAGGTGTAGTTGAGATAGATCAGCCATGATCTTATTGAATGGCGGAGCAGGCTCGAAGAGCAGCCTACTGTTCCTATTTCTTATTTTCTAATGTATGTTTAGCATATTAACCACATTTCATTAAGTTATGAGCTCATAAACAGTACACTATCTTCATCATCATCATAGTCAGTCCCTCATGTCGAGGATGACTTGCTTCCACACCAAAAAGGGATGAGTTCACAAGTGTTTCAAAGAAGGACCTAATATTCCAGGTCCCGAACTACATCCTGAAGGGTGGAAGATGCCTATACGTGGATTTTTTTAATGTGTGGTGGCCATTGCATACCAGCCACCACACAGGCTTGACAGAGCTAGGTCTTGGTCCAGTGGCAAGGATTAACCAGGACGACTGGAGACCAGCTCTGCTGCACGGACCTAGTGCGCACACATATCACAGTGTGGACTGGCCCGTGCTACCCATGGGCCCTCGCCTATTCTGGACCCTGAACTCTCGCCTCCCCTGGGCCCTGATCACATCGCTCCACAATCTCTCTTCACTCCTGCGCCCCAACCTCACCACTCCTGCTGTACCTGCCCATGCACCAATTACCAACCTGGATCTTGATGACGTCCAATCCAGTCGCCCTTTTCACTGCCGTCGCCCTCCTGCACCAGCTCGCGCTGTACCTGCAGTGGTATGCTCCTTTTATGGCCCCAATCTGCCGCAGATGGTCTCTCGCAGGTCAGGGCTGCCACACTGCTCCCATAAAAGGAGTGGCGAGCGGCCCTGGGAGCAGCATGGCAGCCCCGACCTGCGAGACATCATCAGCGGCAGGTCAGGGCCATAAAAGGAGTGGCGAGCAGCCCTGGGAGCACACTATCTTACTCTTTGGGTGATAGGTTATGGTTGTGAATCACTACTTTATTCCGGTTATGGGTTTCAAAGAGCAGCAACAGTACAATTTAAATCAAATTATTCCTTCTCCTGATTACCATCCAGTGGTCACTGCTAGAAATGTGCTTGTGTGGATTTCGAATGAGAACAGGATCAGACTTGGCCATGAGGCCTCCCACAGTTGAATATTCACTGTTTAGGCACATACATGTAAAACAGCCACCTGGATGGCAGCCAGCATCTGTGTACCCCAGTAAGTGTCCGTGCTTTCAGGAGAGATGAGGAGAAAACTGGGGAGCAAAAAAATAAAAAATAATCTAATCCAGCCCCGCTCTTTGCATGGGTAAAATTGTTTTTCCATCTATCACAATCCATCTGTGCTATAGTTCTGCCACGTTATAGTCAGTTGAAAATAGAGCGAACAAGGATGAAGATGACACATTTACCACATGGATTGCCAGCTGCATAAGTCACAAGGGGCATGGGTGAAAGATTTTTAACAGCAGTTGTGACCTGAGTGGTTGTATGCTGCTTGTCACTAATCTCCAGTGGGTATTCAGTTCATACAGCAGGAAGGTCGATAACCAGAAGACACAAATTTTAGATAATTGGCAAAAAATCCAGGGGGGGGTGGAAAATGAGGAGAATTTTTTTTTTTTGCGCAGCGAATTGTTATGATCTGGAATTCACTGCCTGAAAGGGTAGTGGAAGTAACTTTCAAAAGGGAATTGGATACTTACTTGAATAGGAGAAATTTGCAGGGCTACGGGGAAAGAGCAGATAGAAACATAGAAATTTACTGCGCCGAAGGAGGCCATTTCGGCCCATCGTGTCCACGCCGGCTGACAAAGAGCCGCACGGCCCTCGGTCAGCAGCCCTGAAGGTTACATATAAACCTATGAACAATGACGGAAAGGCAAAGAGCATCCAGCCCAACCAATCCACCTCACCACAACTGCGACACCCCTTAGACTAAAACATTCTACACTCCACCCCAACCATGTGATCTCCTGGGAGGGGCAAAAATCAGATAAAAACCTAGGCCAACTTAGGGAGAAAAAATCTGGGAAAAAATTCTTCTCCAACCCATCCAGGCGATCGACACTAGTCCAGGAGATCACCCTGGCCATATTTGATTCCCTGCAGTACTTACCATTATATCTGCTCCGTCCAACAAAAGGTCATCCAGTCTAATCCCAATTACCACCACTAGGTCTGTAACCCTGCAGGTTACTGCACTTTAAGTGCCCATTGAACCATCTCTTAAAAGTGGTAAGGGTTCCTGCATCCATCACTCTTCCAGGCAGCGAGTTCCAGATCCCCACAACCCTCTGCGTAAAGAAGCCCCCCTCAAATCCCCTCTAAACCTTCCCAGATGAGTGGATAGCTCTTTCAAAGAGTCGGCACAGACCAATGGCCGAATGGTATCCTTTTGTTCTGTATGATTCTATAATATATCATCCATTTTACACTATTGTCCAAAGTCAAAATTTCCTTCCATGAATCTGTGGACACTCTGCAATTCTGCTCTTCATTTTGCATACACTTTTACACTAGAGGAGTGTAACTGAAGGCGAACATACGATAATGCGACTGCACAGTTTTGTCGTGTGATTTAGTCAACTGCTCTATCAATGTAAATTCTGGAGCTGGTTCTGCATATTTAATTTTTAAATCTCCATATTGTATGGTGGAGCCCGGCGTGTCTACAGAGATCGGACCCTGGTGCCGAGTGTCAAAGAGGGAGAGTAGCAGATCGAGGTCACTCTCCCAAAACAGAATCCTAAACCTGATCAAACCTGCGTGAGCTCAGTTTTCAGCTTCAGGTGTGATATCACCACGACAATGTACAATGTTCCAGTGGGGCGTCACCTTGGCTGCAGTATAAGAAAGAAATCATTTACATTTATGATCTCACGATGTCCCAAATGCACTTTACAGCCAATAAAGTACTTTTAAAGATAGTCACTGTTGCAGTGTAGGAAACACGGCAGACAATGTGCGCACAGCAAGATCTCACAAACAGCAATGTGATAATGACCAGATAATCTGTTATTAGTGATATTGAGGGATAAATATTAGTCCAGGACACTGGCAAAACTCCCCTGCTCTTCTTCGAAGTAGTGCCATGGAATCTTTTACATCCACCTGAGAGCAGATGGGGCTTCAGTTTAATGACTTAATCAAAAGTCCGCACCTTCGACAGTGCAGTACTCCCTCAGTACTGTACTGATGTGTCAGCCTAAATATTGTGCTCAAATCTCTGGAGTGGGGCTTGAACCCACAACTGTAACACAAATATTTTTACTTTGAAACTTAAGGTTAAATGCTCCCATTAAAATGTTTTAATGTTAATAGTTGTCAGCTCTTTTTCTAACATTAAAAATGGCACCATCATTTGGACTGAAGTCAGCAGAGCTACTGTATTTTGGGGTACATGCATTTTCTCTATCCTCTCAAGTTGGGAGTGGTGCAAAGCTGTCAGTATGACTAGGGCTTCAGGTATATACTGGTGAAAAAACATGCACTGTTTTGATACAATATCTGAGTTGGCTCCAAGATGACCTGCCTGTCAATGGCAGATTAGAAGTGAGTGGATGGACCTGTGCCAGGCTGAGCTAGACAGGTCTGCTGTAGATGACTGACCATTGCTCACTAATGGTACTTGAAGGGTTAGGTCTGTCACTGGGGACTGGGATTTTCCCCATTCAGCTCCAGAAAACCCTGCAACCCGAACAGCTAAGGTGGTCCCAGCGAGCCAAGCAACAGGAAGCTGACCAGTGTTTTGTACTGATAAATGGCACTACTTTAGCTGAATAAGCTCCAGCAGGCCCTAAACCTTGGGTCTTGCCATCCTGCATCCAGGCTCCTTGAGCATAAGCTAATGGAGTGTGTCCCCATGGGGAAGGAGTGTGCACCCATTTCAGGAAAACAGAAACTCTACCTGTATGAATTTATCAGCACTTTGGTTTGGAGAGTCTTAAACACGGTGAAAAGTTTCTGCCGGTTTCAGACATCTGGTTGACCTCAAGGTAAAATGCACCTGCAATATTAACGGCAGCATTAATAAACTTTAACTTGGATAATATTTACAGAAAACAAATATACAACTTTCACAAAAACAAAAGAATCGTACGAGCTTGCCCTAACCTCACAGCAAAGTGATCCACTTTGGTCCTAAGAAAGATAGATCAAAGTATTTTCTAAATGGTGAGAAGCCAGGAACTGTGGAGGAGCAGAGAGATTTAGGGGTCCATGTACAGAAATCACATTAAAGCTAGTGGACAGGTACAAAAAATAATTGAAAAGGGTAATGGAATTTTGGACTTTTACTCAAGGGGGCTGAAATGCAAAGGGATGGAAGTTATGTTTCAGTTATATAAAGCTCTGGTCAGACCACATCTGGAGTACTGCATTCAGTTCTGGGCACCACAACACAGGAAGGATATACTGGCCTTGGAGGGGCCAATAGCTCAGATTCACCAGAATGGTACAGGGGCTACAAAGTTTAAATTATGAGGACAGTTTACATAGTATTTTCTCTGGTGGAGGAGTCCAGAACAAAGCTTTAAAATTAGAGCTAGGCTGTTCAGGGTGATGTCAGGATGCACGTCTTTACACAAAGGGTATTGGAAATCTGGAACTCTCTCCCTCCAAAAATCTGTTGAGGCTGGGGGTCAACTGAAAATTCAAAACAGATTGATAGGCTTTTGCTAGCCAAGGGTGTTAAGGGTTACAGAACCAAGGCAGATAGATGAAGTTAAGATACAAATCGACTATCATCTAATTGAATGGCATACTCCTGTTCCAGGCTCAAGGGGCTGAATGGCCTACTCAAGTTTCTATATTCCTATTTTCCCACAATTGAAGAAAAAGATTTCCCACAATGGCAGTGACAGATTTCAATCAGTAGATGGGGCTGTTTCTCTGTCCAAATCATCCTCAGAAAAGGATTTTCCTGCAGCACCTTCCACAATCTCAGGACATCTCAATGCCTTTCACAGACCAGTAAATAATTTTTGAGCAGCAGTGTTATCTTGTAGTCAAACGCAGCAACCAATCTGTGGACAGGAAGATCCATGAATAAAATTAGTGGCCAATTAATCTGTTTTGGTTAAGGAATTCACATTTGCTAGGATACCTTCCTCTTTCAAATATTTATCATGGGATATGTCTACTTGTGACCTCAGTTTAACAGTTCATCTGAAAGTCAGCAGCTCTCCGTTACCATAACACTGAAGTGTCAGTTTATATTGCGTACTTACGCCCTGGAGGAATGCTTTAAACCACAACCTTCTAGCTACTGAGTACTAATAACTGAGTCAATTGGATCCTTTAGCAGTACCGTACTAACTGACATGTTTAATAAAGAATAAGCTCTATTCGCAACTAACCTTGACCCTTAAGTGTCCTCCAGTTAAATCACTTGTCCTGCCAGCACACAATGTGCCGGTATTTCTTGATTTCACAATCCAGCTTTTTGTCTTTGAATGGTCGGCTGTTCCAGTAATTCAGGCTAGAGATTGTGCGGCACGCTTCCAAGAAGAGCAGGGAGGTCTCCCAGTACCCCAGCTGACTTGCCTCCTTCAGACTATAACAAAAACAGATGACCTCATCAATCATCTCATTGCAATTTCTGAGATCATGCTGTGCACAAAAAGGTGACCTGGCACTGCAAAGGAAATTAACTGCCTGTGAAGCATTGTATGATGTTTCTGCCAGATTTTATAAGATGCTCTATAAATGCAAGAGTTTGTTTTTGGAGAACACAAAGGGATCGAAATTGGGTACCACCTGGCATTAGGCACAGCATCAAAGTCCTGAAATTCAATTTTTATGCCCAAAGATGAGAGAGCAGCGCTAAAAAGTAACGTTGCACCCTCATCCTTGGGTAGGAGCTCAGGAGGCCTACTGAATTTCCTGACAGGAGATTAAACATAAGAACATAAGAAATAGAAGCAGGAGTAGACCATTTAGTCCCTCGAGCCTGCTCCATCATTTAATAAGATCATGCTGATCTGATCATGGACTCAGCTCAACTTCCCTGTCCGCTCCTCATAACCCTTTATTCTCTTATCGCTCAAAAAACTGTCTATATCGACCTTAAATATATTCAATGACCCAGCCTCCACAGTTCTCCAGATTTACAACCCTCTGAGAGAAGAAATTCCTCCTCATGGGCAGCCCCTTATTCTGTGACTATGCCCCCTAGTTTTAATTTCCCCTACGAGTGGAAATATCCTCTCTGCATCCACCTTGTTGACCTCCCTCATTATCTTATATGTTTCGATAAGATCACCTCTCATTCTTCTGAACTCCAATGAGTATAGGCCCCCCAACCTACCTTCATAAGTCAACCCCCTCATCTCCGGAATCAATCTAGTGAACCTTCTCTGAACAGCCTCCAATGTAAGTATACCCTTCCTTAAATATGAAGACCAAAACGGTATGCAGTACTCTAGGTGTGGCTTCATCAATGCCCTGTATAGTTGTAGCAGGACTTCTCTGCTTTTAAACTCCATCTCCCTTGCAATAAAGGCCAACATTCCATTTGCCTTCCTGATTACTTGCTGTACCTGCATATTCACTTTGTGTTTCATGCACAAGGATCCCCAGGTTCCTCTGTACTGCAGTGCTTTGCAATTTTTCTCCATTTAAATTATAATTTGCATTTCTTTTTCTTCTGCCAAAGTGGATAACCTCATATTTTCCCACATTATACTCCATCTGCCAAATTTTTGTCCACTCACATAGCCTGTCTATATTCCTTTGCAGATTTCTTGTGTCCACCTCACAATTTGCTCTCCCACCCATCTTTGTATCATCAGCAAACTTGGCTACGTTACACTCGGTCCCTTCATCCTAGTCATTAATACAGATTGTAAATAATTGAGGCCCCAGCACCAATCCCTGTGACATCTCACTAGTCAATGTTTGCCAACTGGAAAATGACCCATTTATCCCAACTCTCTGTTTTTTGTTAGTTAGTCAATCCTCTATCCATGCTAATATATTACCCCCAACCTCGTGAACTTTTATCTTGTGCAGTAACCTTTTATGTGGCAACTTATCAAATGCCTTCTGGAAATCCAAATACACCACATCCACTGGTTCCCCCTTATCCTGCCTGCTCGTTACATCCTCAAAGAGCTCCAGCAAATTTGTCAAACATGATTTCCCTTTTATAAAACCATGTTGGCTGTGCTTGAGTGAATCATGCTTTTCCAAATGTCCTACTAATATGTTTCCTTAATAATGGACTCCAGCATTTTCCCAATGACAGATGTTAGGCTAACTGGTCTATAGATTCCTGCTTTCTGTCTGCCACCTTTTTTTTTAAATAGGGGCATTATATTTGCGGTTTTCCAATCTGCTGGGACCTCCCCAGAATCCAGAGAATTTTGGTAGATTACAACTAATGCATCCACTATCTCTGCAGCAACTTCTTTTAAGCCATCAGGTCCAGGGGACTTGTCCACCTTTAGTCCCATTATTTTACTGTTGGCTGCCGCCATGCTAGAAAAAAAACTGGAAAAAAAAAAGAATTAAGGGGTCGAAATTCGGTTGCTAACACCTGCTGATAATGCCGATGTTAGGTGTTAAGTGGGCGTAAGGCGGTTCGGATTGGCGCTGGGTGCTGTTGACGCCTGCCGCAAAAAGTCAGTGGTCATTTTTTAAGGGTGTTAAAACGTATCGTACCACCGAATAACGCCATGGAAATCTTGATGTCAGTATGCGTACAATGTCTCCTTGGCGCCCTTCTTGCCACATTCACTTTTGCCGTCTCACTTAACAGCTGGCGTTGATGACGCCTGAAAAAGTTGGACTGCATAAGGTGGAGAAACGAATCCGGGGCATTATTTAAAGGAAGTTGCAGCCAGGGCTCAAAGGTCTCGATCAGTGCTGCATCTGCTGCTCGCAGACAGTAAGTTGTTGGTGCCGTACTGCTGTTAACTCGTCTGATTGAGTACTAGTATCTTGGACACATTGTTGGGTTCCATATCGGAAAAATTTGAAAGTTGCATTTCGCTATGACCTCTGCAAAGTTATGGAGGCAGTGATCGCACACCATGTCATCCTCCAGCGACGTCTTGAAAGGCGGTGGCTGCAGAGACAGCTTAAGACAAGTGTGGATCCAGCCCAGAGGAGACACCCCAGACGGCAGGGCAGGAGGCCGTACAGACGCAGGGTTTACATTGCGCATTACTCTTATCTTGAGATGCACCAGAAGCATTGCTTAAGGCTGAAGTTCTGCAAGGAGGTGGTCACGGAGCTTTGCAACCTTCTGCAGACATACCTGGCAGCTGACATTGGCACCAGGATCTCGCTGTCAGAATGAGCGCACCCATGGCTTTGCCAGGTTAACGGGCTTCTCCAAAATTCAGGGAGCCATCGATTGTACTCATCTAGCATTGCGGGCCCCGCCTCACCTGACCAGTTTCTTCACCTGGCCATCTGCTGAAGACATCGCACCCCACCCTCCAAGCCTCTGTGCATACAAATGGCAACATAAGATTGTGACAAATTAAACAAATTTTTATTTACAGAAAACAGCATAGCGTGCATTAAAGAATCACTAAAGGACACCATCATCCACAGCAAACAATAATTGAAATCAGTCCCCTTGAAACATTATCACCCACATTACTTCATCATGGAACAAGGACAGCATCACTGGCCAGCATCTCACAATTCTTTATTAGCTCATCCAACTGCAACTATTTACATTAGTTCACATCCGATTAAGGTCACCATTTCTGGCCATTAGCACAGACATCTTTACTGCCTCTTTCACAGTGCTTTCCCACCCCTTCCCTTCTCCTCCCTCCCAGATCAACCGCTCCTCCTCAATGGGGTCTCAGTGCCTGCAGCAAGGTTGGTAGAAGGTCACTGTGCTGGCACTGCTGCCACAGCTGATGGCCTAGCAGGACATTTTGCAACACTTCAGGCCCTGGACTGCATCACCTCAGTATGGGCGGCAGCACTCTGTGGTGGATGGGTTGCAGAGAGCGGCGGGGCAAGGGCTGAATGATGTCGTCCTGAGAGAGGACATCATATTCCAACAGGCCAGACACACTGCTACTTCCCCCAGGGCAGAGCCTCAGCACCTGTAGCTAACTGGCTGAGCACAGATTGTTGCCATGCTTCGCCAACATTAGTTCCCCGTGCAACTGATGGGGACTCAGACATGATGGCAGCGGTCAGTGCCTACGTGGATTCAGGTTGGTTCTGCAGCAGGGCAGACTGCGAATACAGCACACCCCACAGAGTTGATTGATGCCACCACGCATTGACAACATGACAGTCTGCAGGCCTATCATAGCGTTGACCTGGTGCTCAATGGCTACTGCCACGTCTGCCATAGACCATGCCACCATGTCTGGGACCCCATGGTCACTTGAAGCATCCAACATCCGTTGATAGCTACCAAGGATGGGCTCGATGGGCTGCTGAGATACAAATGCAATCGTTGAGGTGGCCTCCACCACACTCAAAACAAGGGCATTGACACTCTCGGCACCCTTGACAAAACACCCAGCAGATCGCTGTGCATCTGCAATGACTGTCTTGTGAGATCCTCCAAGTCGGCCTCATCATCAGAGTGCTGTTGAGCATCACTCAGGCACGCACTCACCCTCCGGGGAGCTGGCCCCCTTATCTCCCCTCCCCCATGTCATTGCTGCAGGCCTGGTGCATCATCCACCTCCATCTCCCTGACCACGCCTTCCGACAAAATGCTGCTGGCCCCAATCTATGAGGACGCTGGATCCTCTGTCACGTCCAGAGAAGTGTCCTCCGCTTCCTTGTCCTCTCCACCGTCACCCGCAGTGGAAGGCTGACGAGCAGGGCCCTAGCTGTCTGAGTCATCATCTGAAATCACAAAGCCAGAGAAGAGTGGTTGCCTGGGATGAGGCCAGGAGCGACAAACACATTCGAGGATGCCAGTCTCATGGAAAGGGCTGAAGGATTGTGGTGTCAGGCCCACGTTTCCTGTTGGATGCTGCAAAGGAACTCAACTGTCACCCACTGACATGGCACCAACTTGAACGCCCATCAGAGGTGAGACGCATTCCTCGAATGGAGTCAGGTCCTGGAGTTCAGACTCACCTCCTGCAGTCCACATCAGCACCCTGTAGTTGTGGACGAGCTTATCCTGTGAGATTAAAGAGAACGTCTGAGTTAGAGCTCTTCTATCAATGTGTCCCAAGTGCCTTACATAGTTTAGTAGATGTAATTGTGTGAGAGTCTTCACAGGTTCAATGTAACCTCCATTCACTGCGTGAACTTGCTGTGGCAATACTTGAATTAGTGGTCCAGGACCTAACAGTAAAGGGGAGACTACCATCTTCGAGATGCCTATGAAGACTGAGGAGTTAACAACATCAGGAGTGGGTCTGCAGAACCAAGTAGCAAGGTTAACAGCATATGCAGGCCCTTGCAGTGGGCGAGGCTTCAAATGTGAACCTTGCATCTGGCCACACCCACGCAGAGCATGCCAAAACACTACATTGAGCAGAGAGTGCACATTGAGCTCAGAGCTTAGCATGATGACAGTTCGAATTTAAAATACTCTCCCTCACCAGCCGCATCATCTTGTTCCACTTTTGTAGGCATTCAGTGACTGCCCTGGCCACCATGTCAGAAACTTGTTCGTAGAAACTTATGAGATTTCCCTCAATTGGCCTGTGAGTTGATACCCACCACCTCTCCAAGGAGTGCATCCAAGGCGGCATCTGAGAACCGATGAGCACACTGATGAGCTGCTGCTGCTAGGCCTGCCATGCTCACCTTCTGAGTGAGTGGGAAACGAATATACCCACTAGGCATTGAGGCACCCAATCAACAGCTCAATGGAATCCAGGTGGTGCCACTATGTCTATGGCACAGCTCCAAATAATGCCCAACGCCCAGAAGTTGAGCCCTGCTTAATGGCCCATTAGCACTGTATAGCGCCTCCAGGTAAGTGTGCAACGCCATGAATTAACACTGCTATCCACTCTTTAGGCAACAAAACTTTATTTCGCGTTTGGGGTCCGCACCCAACGCCTGGCATTAAAATATTCTCTCAGCTGGTGACACTGCCTCAAAATGGCAATACTGAATTTTGACCCCTAAAACTTCTCTGATCCACACACACACTTCCTCACTCTTAAAACTAATGAAAATAAAGAGAAAAACTTACCTTCCTTTCTGGGAGATTCCGCCCGAGATCCGCTCTTTAACGACGACTTTTTCCTGGTTGTACGGCACCTGCCGGTACGGCAGCCATACAAAGCAAATATCGCGACAGAGGCGCCAAAGTGGCGTTGTACACTGGCGCAGTCTCGCCTTTTGGCGCCTGTGCCAAAGAGCCGAATCAATTTAAGTCGCGGCGTCGACACCATTTACTGATAACCTTAAGTCTTTGCCACCCGTTTACCACCGGCAGTAACGAGCAGCATACAAAATCCAATTTTGACCCCTAAGGTAGGAGGTAGGGCTAGTCCAGTAGCTGAAAGGGCTCCAATAAACACTACCTTCTATAGCTTTCATAGCACTAGCCTTGGTTTATTGGCAGCACTTCAGGCCGGGATTTTGCTAACCTCGGCGGGTCCGTGGCGGGCGACGTCGGTGCAGGGTCCCGCTCTCGCTGCTGGCTCCATCCCGCTCTGTGAAATGATTTTACCTTGATGGGCTTGTTAAGCCCGCCCAGCGCGTTTCCCAGCCAATTAGAGGAAGCGGATCGGGTGACATTCGGCCGGTTTTCTTAAAGGGACCGTGGCCAAATTTATTTTGACATTTGTGCTATCAGTGTCCTACAGCATTGAGGTGCTACAAACAATGAAAATGACTGCATCCAGGCTCTTCCATGACTCCCTCCATATACTTATGGAGGGAGTCACAGCATTCAGGGAGGTCCTTTTCCCTTCTCATGGGTGGACGAGACCTCCCCAGATCAACACAATTTGGTTGCACATTGCAGAGGAGGACACAAGCAGGGATGTGGTCAGGAGTGTAGTGTCCTTACACACTACTATAAATTCACACGAGGCACATTCTGCAGACAAGGTCACTCTGTGACCCGAATCTTTATTCACAGGACCAAGAAGTGATGACCCTGCGTGGGACCTCCCTTTATATACCTGGATGGACAGGTGAGGTGCGTCTCCCACAAGTTCACCCCTGTGGTCAAGGTGTGCATTTCTTAGGTGTATACAGTATGCAGTGTTGTTACATGAAGGTTACATACATGACAAGGAGGACCTGGCTGCAGTGCCGCAAACGTTTCAATGATCTCAGTAGATCACGAAATGTTAGTACAAAGCCATACTCAACCTGATCCTGCTGTGCCTCTCATCATATCCCCAGCACTCTGCCTTCCCTACCCTACACATCCTTACTCACACCAATTTACACAAGAACACAAGAAATAGGAGCTGGACTAGGCCATTTGGCCCTTCGAGCCAGCTCTGCCATTCAACAAGATCATGGCTGATCTTCTACCTCAACCCTACCTTCCAGCACTATCCCCATATCCCATAATTCCCAAAATTTTAACGACCTCTGTCTTGAATGCACTCAACAACTGAGCATCCACAGCTCTCTATGGATAGAGAATTCCAAAGATTCACAACCTTTTTAGTGAAAATATTTCTCCTCATCTCAGTCCTAAACGACTGACCCTTTATTCTGAGTTCTAGATTCCCCAGCCAAGGGAAACATTTTGTCAGTATTAACTCAGTCAAGCCCCTTTAAAATTTTATGTGTATCAATCACCTCTCATTCTTCTAAACTCTAGGGAATATAGGCCTCGTTTACTCAATCTCTCCTCATAGGGCAATCTCGTTATCCCAGCAACAAGTCTAGTGAAACTCTTTTTGGAGTTTATCTGCAAAACAAAAAAACATTAAACCATGCCACCCGACCTGGGTGATACACCAGACATTTACAAGGCCCGTTTTTTCCTTTTTTTGTTTTTTTTGTGTTTTTCTTTTTTTTTGGTTTTTTATTTTGGGCACTAAAATCACAATTTTTCCCCAGTGCCCCCTATAAAAGGGAAGGGGACACTAAAAGCACCGGCAATTAAAACAAATTAAACTTTAAAACGTAAAATCAAATTAAAATTTGGTTGCCGGGCGTGATGATGTACTCCAGTCCCACCGGTGCCCACCTCTCGCGGAAGGCCGCGAGCGTACCGGTGGACACCGCGTGCTCCATCTCCAAGGACACCCTGGACCGGATGTAAGAGCGGAAGAGAGGCAGGCAGTCAGGTTGAACGACCCCCTCGACCGCCCGCTGCCTGGACCGGCTGATGGCACCCTTGGCCGTGCCCAGGAGCAGTCCTACGAGGAGGCCCTCGGACCTACCCGCTCCCCTCCGCACAGGGTGCCCAAAGATCAGGAGAGTGGGACTGAAGTGCAGCCAGAATTTCAGGAGCAGCCCCTTCAAATAATGGAACAGGGGCTGCAACCTCGTGCACTCAATAAAAACATGGAACACGGACTCCTCCAGACCGCAGAAATTGCAGGCGGCCTGGGAGTCCGTGAACCGGCTTAAAAATTTGTTGCACGGCACTGCTCCGTGCACCACCCTCCAGGCCAAGTCCCCGACGAATAGTGGGAGGACCCCTGCGTAGAGTGCCCTCCATCGGGGACCCCCGCCTCCTCCGGACGGCAAGATGGTACGCCATGGCGTGTCCGGACGGCAGGCGAGGATGGCAAAGTTGAGAGTGTGCAGGAGCAGCCCGTACAAGAAACCCCTCCGCGCGGAACTGAAAGGCACGGAGGGGATTTCCCCGAGGCGGCTACAAGTCTAGTGAACCTTTGTTGCACTCCCCCATTAAACTTCGGCATTGCTGTAAATTAAGAGCCAGGGTTAATGTTATGTATGCAATAAAGGGTTCAAACTGAGTACTGTTTAACTAAGCAAGGTACGACCTTGCCTGTGGTTTATTTAGTCCCAAAGTGCCTGACTCACAAAATGGCTGGCCTTTTATACCCGAGCAGCACCATGTGCATGCTGCTCAGTGGCCTCCAACAATGACACCATCTGGTGGCTACAAATAGTATGTACGTACATGACAGTTAAAAACTAAACATAGATCATTGATAGTTCCAAACTTGAAAACTTAATTAATTAAATAAAGTATAATAGAGATGGCAGGGGAGGCGATGTGTTTCAGCTGCAGCTTCTGGGAGCTGCTGGACACCAGTTTAATCCACAGCGACTATATCCACAGTACGTGTTGGCTGCTCAAGGAACTTCAGCTCTGAGTTGATGAGCTCGAGTCCAAACTTCAGACACTGTGACACATCAGGGTGGGGGAGAGTTACCTGGATACTGTGTTCCAGCAGAGAGTCACACCCCATAAGTTAAATCATTCAAATTTTGTCCATGGTCAGGGACAGACTGGTGTGACTATGAGTGAGGCAGGTATGGGGATCTAGAATGTAGTGATGGAGGAGCTCAGCCTTTGCAATTGTCCAAGGTACGAGGCTCTTACTCCCGGTTAGACAAGAGCAGGGACTGCAGGG
Organism: Pristiophorus japonicus; assembly: GCF_044704955.1. Lineage (NCBI taxonomy): Eukaryota > Metazoa > Chordata > Chondrichthyes > Pristiophoridae > Pristiophorus > Pristiophorus japonicus. Next base: position 200,677,627 of record NC_091988.1, read on the forward strand.
AGGATGAGCAAACTGACCACAGCTCCATGGTACAGGGAACCATTCAAGTGGGGGGAGTAAAAAGAAATGTAGTAATGGTAGAGACAGTATAGTTAGGGGGATAGATACTGTATCGGCAGCCGAGAGCGTGACTCCCAAAGGCTGTGTTGCCTGCCCGGTGCCATGGTTAAGGACATCTCCTCTGGGCTGGAGAGGAACTTAGAGTGGGAGGGGAAAGATCCAATTGTCATGGTCCAAGTAGGTTCCAACGACACAGGTAGGAAAAAGAAAGAGGTTCTGAGGAAGTATGAGCAGCTAGGGGCTAAATTAAAAAGCAGAACCACAAAGGCAATAATCTCTGGCTGGTCTGAGTGCCTTGTTGAACCACCGTTTCTCAAACATCTTTTTACTCATGATGGATTGGCTAGCGCCAGTGTCCAGTTCCATGGCTACGGGTAAATCATTCAATTTTACGTTAGCATTATAGGTGGAAATTTCGTTGAAAATGTGTGCACCCAGTGTACTTCTGCATCTGCCTTCTCTTTCTGAGGCTCGAAATTGCTCTGATCCACCATGATCTGATCTTCCTCTGCCACGTGGTGGTTAGCAGGTTTTGCAGAGCTTGCAGCTTGTCTGCAATCTCGTTAGAGGTGCCCCATTGTTCCACAGCTCTTGCAAACATACCCTTTGAAGCAGCATGAATAGGCTGAATGGAAGCCTCCACAACGCCAACAAGGTGGGAATTGCCTTGCATTCATCCTTTGTTGGGGACTCTGAGTCATCTGGGTCACCTGAGGCCTGCTGGCAGTTGCAGACTCGTGGTTTCTGCCCTGTACATTTCTGCTCACAAACACAGTTCCAGTTCATTTATGAACATTACTAGCATGTGTGTGCTGAGAGATTTGTTTGGTGTTATCACTGGTGGACATAAACGCCTGTGCTATCGCAATGGCCTTACTGAGGGTCGGTGTCTCTACAGTCAAAAGTTTTCGTAGGATGGTCTCGTGGCCATTGCCCAGTACAAAAAAGCCTCTGAGCATTTGCTCCAGGTAGCCATCAAACTCACATTGTCCTGCAAGTCGCCTTAGCTCGGCGACGTAGCTCACCACTTCCTGACCTTCAGATCGCTGGCACGTGTAGAGCCGATACCTCACCACAGCACGCTCTCCCTCGGGTTGAGATGCTCCCGAACCAGTGTACACAGCTCCTCATACAACTTATCTGTGGGTTTCACCGGAGCCAGAAGATTCTTCATGCGGCTGTAGGTCGGTGCCCCGCAGACCGTGACGAGGGACGCTCTCCTTTTTGCAGCGCTTCCTTCTCCGTCCAGCTCGTTGGCTACAAGGTACTTGTCTAACTCGTCGACATAGGCTTCCCAGTCCTCACCCTCCGAGAACTTCTCTAGGATGCCCACAGTTTGCTGCATCTTTGCATTGGATTCATGTACTCGTTGCCAGTTGTTGTGTTCCTAACACAGATGAGACTGCATACAGGGAGGTTAAAGTAACAGTGACCTCAGTTGTTATTAAGACACTCCTGAGTGAGGAACAGGCCTTAGGGGCCAGCTTATATACAGTGCTCCCAAGGGATGCTGGGATCTCTTCGGACTTCAGGGGATGCGCTCCCTGGTGGCGGAACATGGGAGTACATGCTTTACCGATACACAACAAAGATCATGGCTGATCTGATCTTGGCCTCAACTCCACTTCCCTGCCCACTCCCCATAATCCTTGACTCCCTTATTATTCAAAAATCTGACTATCTCCGCCTTAAATATATTCAATGACCCAGCCTCCACAGCTCTCTGCGGAAGAGAATTCCAAAGATTCACGACACTCAGTGAGAAGAAATTCCTCCTCATTTCCGTTTTTAATGGGCGACCCCTTATTCTGAAATTATGCACCCTAGTTCTAGATTCCCCCACGAGGGGAAACATCCTCTCTGCAGCTACCCTGTCTAGCCCCTTCAGAATCTTACTTGTTTCAATAAGATCCCCTCTCATTCTTCTAAACTCCAATGAGTATAGACCCAACCTGCTCAACCTTTTCTTCACAGGGCAACCCCTTCATCTCAGGAATCAACCTTGTGAACCTTCTCTGAACTGTCTCCAATGCTAGTATATCCATCCTTAAATAAGACCAAAACTGTATACAGTACTGCAGGTGTAGTCTCACCAACAGGTACAGTTGTAGCAGGACTTCCCTACTTTTATACTCCATCCCCCTTGCAATAAAGGCCAACATTCCATTTGTTTTCCTAATTACTTGCTGTACCTGTATGCTAACTTTTTGTTTTTCATGTACAAAGACCCCCAGATCCCTCTGTACCTCAGCATTTTATAATCTCTCCCCATTTAAATAATAATTTGCTTTTTTATTTCTCGTACCAAAGTGGATAACCTCACATTTTCCCACATTATACTCCATCTGCCTGATTTTTGCCCACTCACTTAGCCTATCTATATCCCTTTGCAGATTGTTTGCGTCCTCCACACAATTTGCTTTCCCACCTATCTTTATATCATCAGCAAATTTGGCTACATTATACTCGGTCCCTTCATCCAAGTCATTAATATAGATTGTAAATAGTTGAGGCCCAGCACTGATCCCTGTGGCACCCCACTAGTTACAGTTTGCCAACCTGAAAATTACCCATTTATTCCAACTCTCTGTTTTCTGTTAATTAGCCAATCCTCTATCCATGCAAATATATTACCCCAACCCCATGAGCTCTTATCTTGTGCAATAACCTTTTATGTGGCACCTTATGTAATGCCTTCTGGAAATCCAAATACACTGGTTTTCCTTTATCCACCCTGTTTGTTACATCCTCAAAGAACTCCAGCAAATTTGTCAAACATGATTTCACTTTCATAAAACCATGCTGACTTGGAACTCCTTCACGACAAACAAGGCAAAGGTGGGCATAGGAAACGTTACAAGGACACCCTGAAAGCCTCCCTAATAAAGTGTGACATCCCCACTGACACGTGGGAGTCCCTGGCCAAAGACCGCCCTAAGTGGAGGAAGTACATCCGGGAGGGCGCTGAGCACCTCGAGTCTCATCGCCGAGAGCATGCAGAAATCAAGCGCAGGCAGCGGAAAGAGCGGCAAATCTGTCCCACCCTTCCTTACCCTCAATGACTATCTGTCCCAACTGTGACAGGGACCGTGGCTCTCGTATTGGACTGTTCAGCCACCTAAGGACTCATTTTAAGAATGGAAGCAAATCTTCCTCGAATCCGAGTGACTGCCTATGATAATGATTGTTATGTATTTAATCCCTTGTAACCTGTATTACACGACCACCAGAGGGCCTACCTGTCGAGTCCCAAGCGATCCCAGCATCCCTTGGGAGCACAGTATATAAGCAGGCCACCCATGAGTACCTGCACTCTGGAGTCTTGTTAAAGGAGCTAAGGTCACACTTGCTCATTGTACACAGTATTCAGATTCATCCTTTATTATGAGTGTACCAATTGGTGACGAGGTAACGAACAACCACGCAAAAATGCAAAGAACAGTTGGTATCCTGGAGAAGTTCTCAGAAGGGGACGATTGGGAGGCCTTCATGGAGAGACTCAACCAATACTTTGTGGCCAATGAGTTGGAAGGGGACAAGAACGCTGCCAAACGAAGGGTGATCCTCCTAACTGTCTGTGGGGCAACAACCTATGGCCTCATGAAGAATCTCCTAGCTCCGGCAGAACCAACAGAGAAATCCAATGAAGAATTGTGTACGCTGGTCCGGGAGCATCTAAATCCTAAGGAAAAAGTTTTGATGGCGAGATATCGGTTCTACACGTGTCAACAATCGGAGGGCCAGGAAGTGGCGAGCTATGTCGCCGAACTAAGGTGTCTCGCAGGACATTGTGAATTTGAGGGATTCCTGGAACAAATGCTGAGAGACTTTTTGTACTGGGCATTGGCCATGAGGCAATCCTTCGCAAACTGTTGACTGTAGGAACTCCGAATCTATGTAAAGCCATAACGATAGCCCAGGCATTTATGTCCACCAGCGACAGCACTAAACAGATTTCGCAGAGTAAAGAAGTTTCGGCCAGTACTGTGCATAAAGTAACGTCGGTTTCGAGCAGAAATATACAGGGCAGAACGTACACGCCGGCTGCTGCTGCCCGACCTCAGATGACCCAGAGTCCTCCATCAATCGTTAATGCGAGGCAGTTAACACCTTGTTGGCGCTGTGGAGGTGATCATCGTCCTATCAATGCTGCTTCAAGCACTATGCGTGCAATGGTTGCAGAACAATGGGACACCTCCAGCAAATGTGCAGGCAAGCTGAAAACCCTGCAAACCACCACGTCGCAGAGGAAGATCGATCCACTGTAGATCAGGCTGAATTGGAGACTCATACTGAGGAGGCAGAAATATACGGGGTACACACACCAATAATGTTGAAAGCTAAACTGAACGGTATTCCAGTATCTATGGAACTGGACACAGGTGCAAGTCAGTCCATAATGAGTAAAAAAGCCTTCGACAGGCTGTGGGGCAAAAAGGCACACAGGCCCAAGCTCAGCCCCATTCATACCAAACTAAGGACTTACACCAAGGAACTAATCCCTGTAATTGGAAGTGCAGAAGTCAAAGTCTCCTATGATGGAGCACTACATGAACTCCCACTGTGGATTGTACCAGGGGATGGCCCCACATTGTTTGGCAGAAGCTGGCTGGGAAAAATCTGCTGGAACTAGGACGACATCCGAGCACTTTCATCCGTTGACGATGCCTCATGTGCCCAGGTTCTGAGCAAGTTCCCATTGTTGGTCGAGCCAGGCATTGGAAGCTTCTCGGGGGCGAAAGTGCAGATTCATTTGGTTCCCGGTACGCGACCCATCCACCACAAAGCTTGGGCGGTACCATACATGATGCGTGAGAAAGTGGAAATTGAGCTGCAGTGAGAAGGCATCATCGCGCCGATGGAATTCAATGATGGGCTAGTCCGATTGTCCCGGTACTTAAAGAGGACGGCATGGTTAGAATTTGTGGGGACTATAAAGTAACGATTAACCGTTTTTCGCTACAGGACTAGTACCCACTACCCAAGGCAGACGACCAATTTGCGACCCTGGCTGGAGGGAAGACGTTCACCAAGCTGGACCTGACCTCGGCCTACATGATGCAGGAGCTGGAGGTGTCTTCGAAAGGCCTCACTGCATCAACATGCACAAAGGTCTGTTCATCTATAACTGGTGCCCGTTCGGGATGGAACATGGAGAGCCTGCTAAAGTTGGTTCCTCGTACCGTGGTTTTCCAGGACGACATACTGGTTACAGGTCGGGACACCATTGAGCACTTGAAGAATCTGGAAGAGGTTCTTAGTCGGTTGGATCGCGTGGGGCTCAGGTTGAAACGATCGATTTGTGTTTTCCTGCTGCAGGAGGTCGGGTTTCTAGGAAGAAGAATCGCAGCAGACGGCATCAGACCCACCGACGCCAAGACGGAGGCCATCAAGAATGCGCTGAGACCACAGAATGTGACGGAGCTGCGATCGTTCCTGGGACTCCTTAACTATTTCGGTAATTTCCTATCTGCGTTAAGCACCCGACTAGAACCCCTACATGCGCCACTGCGCAAGGGAGATGACTGGGTATGGGGGAATTTACAAGAGGCTGCCTTTAAGAAAGCCAGAAATCTGTTGTGCTCAAACAAACTGCTAGTCTTGTATAACCCTTGTAAATGATTAGTGCTAGCTTGCAATGCGTCGTCATACGGGGTCGGGTGTGTGTTACAACAGGCTAACGAATCGGGGATCTTGCAATCGGTCGCTTATGCGTCCAGGAGTTTGCCCAAGGCCGAAAGGACCTACAACATGATTGAAAAAGAGGCTCTGGCGTGCGTTTACGGAGTAAACAAAATGCACCAGTACTTATTTGTCCTCAAGTTTGAACTTGAAACTGACCACAAGCCGCTCATATCACTGTTCTCTGAGAGCAAAGGGATTAACACCAATGCCTCTGCCCGCATCCAAAGATGGGCGCTCACACTGTCGGCATATAACTATGTAATCCACCACAGACCGGGCATAGAGAACTGCGCAGATGCTCTCAGTCGGTTGCCATTGTCCACCACCGGGGTGGAAATGGCACAGCCAGCGGACTTGCTCATGGAGGCATTTGAGAACGAAAAGTCCTCCATTGCGGCCCACTAGATCAGAACCTGGACCAGCCAGGATCCTTTACTGTCCTTGGTAAAAAACTGTGTCCTCCATGGAAGCTGGTCCATAGTCCCAGCGGAGATGCAGGAGGTGATTAAGCCGTTCCACAGGCGCAAAGACGAAATGTCCCTGCAGGCGAACTGTCTGTTCTGGGGCAATCGCGTGGTCTTGCCCAAGAAAGGCAGCGATACGTTTATATGTGAACTGCACAGCACCCACCCAGGCATTGTAATGATGAAAGCCACAGCCAGATCCCATGTGTGGTGGCCTGGCATCGACTCAGATTTAGTCATGCGTGCACCAGTGTAACACTTGCTCTCAGCTGAGCAATGCACCCAGAGAGGCACCGCTAAGTTTGTGGTCGTGGCCCTCCAAACCGTGGTCGAGGATCCACGTGGACTATGCGGGCCCATTTCTAGGCAAAATGTTTGGTTGTCGTGGATGCTTACTCAAAATGGATTGAATGTGCGATAATGTCTGTAAGCACGTGCATGGCCACTATTGAAAGCCAACGAGCCATGTTTGCCAGGCACGGCTTGCCAGATGTCCTAGTCAGTGACAATGGGCCTTGCTTCACCAGTGCTGAATTCAAGGAATTCATGACCCGCAATGGGATCATACATGTCACATCTGCCCCATTCAAGCCCACATCCAACGGCCAGGTAGAGCAGGCAGTCCAAACCATTAAGCAAAGCTTGAAACGTATGTCGGAAGGCTCCCTGCAGACCCATCTGTCCCAAGTGCTGCTCAGCTACCGCACCAGACCCCACTCACTCACCAGGGTTCCCCCAGCCGAGCTGCTCATGAAAAGTGTGCTAAATACAAGGCTCTCTCTTGTCCACCCTGATGTCCATGATCACGTGGAGGGCAAGCGGCATCAACAAAGTGTGTACCATGACCGCGCAAATTTGTCACGCGATATTGAGATCAACGATCCTGTGTTTGTGCTCAATTATGGACATGGTCCCAAATGGCTCGCTGGCACGGTCACAGCCAAAGAGGGGAGTAGGGTGTTTCATGTTAAATTGGCCAATGGACATACGTAGAGAAAACATTTGGACCAAATCAAATTGCGGTTCACCAACAACTGTGAACAACCCGAAGAAGACACCGCCAACTTTGACACTCCAACACATGCACAAGTGGCAACTGACATCATGGCTGACCACGAAGCCGAACTCACCATCCCCAGCAGTCTGGCAAAACTGGTTGCCCAACAGCCCAGTGAAGAACCAACTAACTCACCCACAGCCGCATTTCTACCGAGACAATCGACAAGGGAGCGAAAAGCCCCAGATCCTCTCACCTTGTAAATAAGTGTACTGTTGACTTCATGAGGGAGTGATGTTATGTATTTAACCCCGTGTAACCTGTATTACACTACCACCAGAGGGCCTACCTGTTGGAGTCCCAAGGATCCCAGCATCCTTTGGGAGCACGGTATATAAGCAGGCCACCCACAAGGTACCTGCACTCTGGAGTCTTATTAAAAGAGCTCATGTCACATTTGCTCTTTGTACACAGTACTCAGTTTCATCCTTCATTACCAATGATGATGATGCTTGACTGTGTTATGATTTTCTAATTATCCTGCTACCACTTCCTTAATAATGGACTCCAGCATTTTCTCAATGACAGATGTTAGGCTAACTGGTCTATAGTTGCCTGCTTTCTGTTTCCCTCCTTTCTTAAATAGGAGTGTTACATTTGCGGTTTTCCAATCTGCTTGCACCTCTCCCGAAGCTAGGGAATTTTGATAGATTACAACCAATGCATCCACTATCTCTGCAGCCACTTCTTTAAAGACCCGAGAATGCAGACCATCATGTCCACCTTTTGTTCCATTAGTTTGCCTAGTACTCTATCTCTAGTGATAGTAATTGTTTTAAGCTTACTCCCCCACCCCCCCCCCCCGCCACCCTCCCAATAGCCCCTTGATTATCAATTATTGGGATGCTTTTAGTGTCTTCTACCGTGAAGACCGATGCAAAATGTTTGTTCAAAGTGTGCAGTCTCATCTGTGTTAGCAACACAACAATTGGCGACGAGTATACAAATCCAACGCAAAGATGCAGCAAACTGTGGGCATCCTGGAGAAGTTCTCGGAGGGTGAGGACTGGGAAGCCTATGTCGAATGGCTAGACCAGTACTTTGCAGTCAATGAGCTGGACGGAGAAGGAAGCGCTGCAAAAAGGAGAGCAGTCCTCCTCACGGTCTGTGGGGCACCGACCTACAGCCTCATGAAGAATCTTCTGGCTCTGGTGAAACCCACAGATAAGTCGTATGAGGAGCTGTGTACACTGGTTCGGGAGCATCTTAACCCGAGGGAGAGCGTGCTGATGGCGAGGTATCGGTTCTACACGTGCCAGCGATCTGAAGGTCAGGAAGTGGCGAGCTACGTCGCTGAGCTAAGTCAATTTGCAGGACAATGTGAGTTTGATGGCTACCTGGAGCAAATGCTCAGAGACTTTTTTGTACTGGGCATTGGCTACGAGACCATCCTACGAAAACTTTTGACTGTAGAGACACTCAGTAAGGCCATTGCGATAGCACAAGTGTTTATGTCCACCAGTGATAATACCAAACAAATCTCTCAGCACACACGTGCTAGCAATGTTCATAAATTAACTGCAACTGTGTTTGTGAGCAGAAATGTACAGGGCAGAAACCACGAGTCTGCAACTGCCAGCAGGCCTCAGGTGACCCAGATGACTTAACAAAGGATGAATGCAAGGCAATTCACACCTTGTTGGCATTGTGGAGGCTTCCATTCAGCCTATTCATGCCGCTTCAAAGGGTATGTTTGCAAGAGCTGTGGAACAATGGGGCACCTCCAACAAGCTTGTAGACGAGCTGCGAGCTCTGCAAAACCTGCTAACCACCACATGGCAGAGGAAGATCAAAGTGGATCAAAGTAATTTCGAGTCTCAGAGAGAGGAGGCAGATGCTGAAGTACATGGGGTGCACACATTTTCGATGAAATGTCCACCTATAAAGCGAAATGTAAAATTGAATGGCTTACCCGTAGCCATGGAACTGGACACTGGCGCTAGCCAATCCATCATGAGTAAAAAGATGTTTGAGAGACTGTGGTGCAACAAGGCACTCAGACCAGCCCTGAGCCCCATCCACACGAAACTGAGAACGTACACCAAAGAGCTCATCACTGTCGTGGGCAGCGCCATGGTCAAGGTCACCTACGAGGGCATGGTACATGAACTGCCACTCTGGATTGTCCCGGGCGATGGCCCCACACTGCTTGGAAGGAGCTGGCTGGGCAAAATCCGTTGGAACTGGGATGACATCCGAGCACTATCACATGTCGATGAGGTCTCATGTACCCAGATTCTTAACAAATTTCTTTCCCTTTTTGAGCCAGGCATTGGAAATTTTTCTGGGGCGAAGGTGCAGATCCACTTGGTCCCAGAGGCACGACCCATTCACCACAAGGCACGAGCGGTACCTCACATGATGAGGGAGAGAGTGGAAATCGAGCTGGACAGGCTGCAACACACGGGCATCATCTCCCCAGTGGAATTCAGTGAGTGGGCCAGCCCAATTGTTCCAGTACTCAAAAGTGATGGCACGATCAGGATTTGCGGCGATGATAAAGTAACCATTAATCGTTTCTTGCTACAGGACCAATACCCGCTACCTAAGGCAGATGACCTATTTTCGACGCTGGCAGGAGGCAAGACGTTCACCAAGCTCGACCTGACTTCGGCCTACATGATGCAGGAGCTGGAGGAGTCTTCGAAGGGCCTCACCTGCATCAACACGCACAAGGGACTGTTCATCTACAACAGATGCCCGTTTGGAATTCGGTCGGCTGCAGTGATCTTCCAGAGAAACATGGAGAGCCTACTCAAGTCGGTACCACGCACGGTGGTTTTTCAGGATGACATATTGGTCACGGGTCGGGACACTGTCGAGCACCTACAAAAGGAGGTCCCCCAGCGACTGGAGCACATAGGGTTGCGGCTGAAGACGTCGAAATGCATCTTCATGGCAACAGAAGTGGAGTTTTTGGGGAGAAAGATCGCAGCGGACGGCATTCGGCCCACAGACGCCAAGACAGAGGCTATCAGGAACGCGCCCAGGCCACAGAACATCACGGAGCTGCGGTCGTTCCTGGGACTCCTCAACTATTTTTATAACTCCCTACCGGGGTTAAGCACCTTCTTAGAGCCCCTACATGTGTTATTGCGTAAACGTGAGAAACTGGGTATGGGGGAAAAAAACAAGTAATTGCTTTTGAGAAAGCCAGAAACATTTTATGCTCCAACAAGCTGCTTGCATTGTATAACCCGTGTACAAGACTCATGCTAGCATGTGATGTAGTACAGAGTCGGGTGTGTATTGCAACAAGCTAACGTTGCGGGGAAGTTGCAACCTGTTGCCTATGCTTCCGAAGGCCGAAACGGCCTACAGCATGATTAAGAAAGGCATTAGCACGTGTGCTCGGGGTGAATAAAATGCATCAGTACCTGTTTGGCCTCGAATTTGAGCTGGAAACCGATCACAAGCCCCTCATATCCCTGTTCGCTGAAAACAAGGGGATAAATACTAATGCCTCAGCCTGCATACAAAGGTGGGTGTAGTGTCCCAGCCCCTTACTACAAACTCACACGAGGCATGGATATATCAGACACGGTCACTCTGTGACCTTCACTTTTATTGCCAGGACCAAGGAGTGTTGACCCTGGGTGGGACCTCCCCTTTTATACCTGGAAACCCAGATGAGGAGTGTCTCCCGCAAGTTCACTTCCTGTGGTCAGGGTGTGCATTTCTAGGGTACAGGTACAGTGTACATGAGTTATAATTACATGACTATATCATTGCAAGATGGTTAAATACATGACATCACCTCCCCCCTTAAGTCTTTTTGTTTCAGAGGTTAAGTCTGTCAGGTGGTTGACGCTCTCTAGTGGAGCGCCGCAGTTGTGGCTCTGGTGGCTGAGCCTCGGCATGCATCTCTGTCACTTGAGGTGATTCCGCCCTGTCCGGGCTGGCTGCAGGGACTGTGCATGCTGAGGGCTGTCTTTGTTGCTCGTCCGCTGGCAGTGGTGTGGGTGCCATCTCATGCTTTTCTTCAGGTTCCTCCGTGTCTATGCTGAACCTTTTCTTTACTTGGTCCAAGTGTTTGCGGCATATCTGCCCATTGTTTAGTCAGACCACCGTGACTCTATGCCCTTCTTTGCCAATTACAGTGCCCTCAAGCCACTTGGGTCCCAAAGCATGGTTAAGAACAAATACCGGGTAATCTATTTCTATACACCGCCCCCTTGAGTTTTGGTCATGGAGCTTGGTTTGGGAATGGCGCTTGCCCTCAACAATGTCTGCCAGGGCTGGGTGAATGAGGGACAGCCGCGTCTTGAGCATGTGTTTCATGGGGAGTTCCACTGGCGGGTCTCGCGTGAGTGCGCGCGGGACCTATAGGCCAGCAAGAGGCACGATAGGTGGTACTGAAGGGAGGGTCCTTGGATGCATAGCATGCCCTGTTTTATGACTTGGACCGCCCGTTCCGCCTAGCCATTGGAAGCCGGCTTGAACAGCGCTGTCCGGACATGCTTGATACCATTGCCCGACATAAACTCCTGGAATTCATGGCTGGTGAAACACGGGCCATTGTCACTGACCAGGATGTCCGGCAATCCATGGGTCGCGAAAACTGTACGCAGACTCTCCACGGTGATGGATGTCGTGCACGAGTTCAATATGATGGATGCACTCGATCCATTTCGAGTATGCATCGACAACGATCAGGAACATTTTCCCCATGAACGGGCCCGCATAGTCTATGTGAATACATGGCCATGGTCTGGTGGGCCAGGGCCACGGGCTGAGTGGGGCCTCCCTGGGGCCATTGCCCTGCTGGGCACACGACATGCACCTAACCCAGTGTTCCAGGTCTGAGTCAATCCCCAGCCACCATACATGTGACCGGGCAGTGGCCTTCATTAACACGATGCCAGGGTGTTCTCGCTGTGGAGTTCCCTGATGAACACTTGCCTTCCTTTCTGGGGCATGACTACCCAGCTGCCCCATAGCAGGCAGTCGGCTTGGATGGAGAGCTCATCCATCCGTCTCTGAAATGGTCTGACTTCTTTGGGGCATGCCCTGTGCGCGGGCAACCAATCCCCAGTCAGGACACATTTCTTTATCATGGATAGGAGGGGATCTCTGTTGGTCCAGAGTTTGATCTGGCGGGCTGTGATGGGGGAGCCCGCAGTGTCAAAAGCATCAATGGCCATGACCATCTCGACGATCTGCTCCAATGCCTCCTCGGTGGTGGCCAGTAGGAGCCTGCTGAGCACGTCAGCGCAATTTTTGGTGCCTGGCTGGTGCCGTATGGTGTAGTCACACGCAGCCAGCATGAGGGCCCAGCGCTGTATGTGAGCTGAGGCATTGGCGTTGACAGCCTTGCTGTCGGACAACAAGGATGTTAATGGCTTATGGTCCATCTCTAGCTCGAACTGTCTACCAAAAAGGTACTGGTGCATCTTTTTCACTCCGTAAACACAAGCGAGTGCTTCCTTTTCAACCATGCCATATCCACGCTCTGCCTGGGAGAGCGACCTGGAGGTGTAAGCCATCAGTTGGAGTCAGCCGTCATCGAAACCCTGCTGCAACACACACCCAACCCCGTAGGATGACGCATCGCATGTGAAGACCAGTTTTTTACAAGGGTCATACAAAGTCAACAGTCTGTTGGAACACAGCAGGTTCCTCATCTTATTGAAAGCCCATTCTTGACAGTCCCCCCAAAACCATTCACAACTTTTACGTAGGAGCATGTGTAACAGCTCCAGCAATGTGCTTAAGTTCGGCAGAAAGTTCCCAAAATAGTTCAAATGTCCCAGGAATGATCGCAACTCCGACGTGTTGCCGGACCTGGGCGCCCGGCGGATTGCCCCTGTTTTTGATTCAGTGAGCCGGATCCCGTCTGCGGCAACCCTCCTGCCCAAAAACTCGACCTCTGGGGCCAAAAACACACACTTGGCCTTTTTCAGCCACAAGCCTACCCGATCCAATCGGTGTAGCACCTCCTCCAGTTTGTGGAGGTGTTCTTCGGTGTCTCGACCCGTTATGAGAATGTCGTCTTGGAATACAATTGTTCCAGGAATGGATTTGAGCAAGCTTTCCATGTTTCTCTGAAAGATAGCTGCTGCCGAACGAATGCCAAACGGACACCTGTTGTAGACAAATAATCCCTTGTGTGTCGTGATGGTGGTCAGAAGCTTGGATTCTTCAGCCAATTCCTGAGTCATGTAGGCCGAAGTGAGGTCCAACTTCATGAACAGCTTGCCACCTGCCAGTGTGGCAAAAAGGTCCTCCGCTCTTGGAAGCGGATATTGGTCTTGCAGCGATACTTGGTTGATGGTGGCTTTGTAGTTGTGATCACTCCGGACGCCAGACCAGTGCACCACAAAGCCAGAGCATGCCGTATGTGATGCGTGAAAAAATTGAATGTGAACTGGACAGGCTGCTCAGAGAGGGCATAATTTCGGCTGTTGAATTCAGCGACTGGGCAAGTTCCCGTCCTCAAAGCAGATGGCTTGGTATCACTACTTTAATGCCCTTGAACGTTCCGACACCAGGTTGAAACAGTGACCCGAATTTTCGCAGGACCTGTGAGCATGAACTTCGCTCCACGGAGGAAATGGCGTGCACATCCCCATTTCCAATTCATCTCAGCTAGCTAACTCCTCCCCAAGAGCGTGGGGCCATTTCCCAGAATGATCCAGAGTGGCAGCCGGTTCTGTAATCCATTATGTGTTACCACCAAGTTTGCACTGCCCAGCACTGGGATGATCTCTTTGGTGTATGTCCGTAGTTGCGTCTTAAAGTGTTCCAGTTTGGGCCTGTTAGCTCTGTGTGGCCATAGTCTCTCAAATTGTTGGGCGCTCATGAGTGACTGGCTAGCTCCCGTATCCAGCTCCATGTGCACCGGGATGCCATTCAGAAAGACTTTCATCATCATGGGTGGCGTTTTAGTGTATGAGCTGTGGGCGTCAGCCACATGAACCTGCTGAACTTCAGCATCTATGGCTTTACCGCAGGCCTCATCCAGCATTGCAGACCCCTCGTCTGGTTCTTCTGTCTCGCAGATTAGCCTCGCTACTGTCTTTTTGCACATCCTGGCCAAGTGTTAACTGACATTACAAATCCTACAGATATATATTGCTGGAACCTGCAGCTTCTCGCAGTGTGTCTACCCCCGCACCTCCAGCATGAGCTGAGATTGAGATTGCTGTTAACAAAAGGACTATTACCAGGCATTCCTCTCTGATTGCCCATTTGGCTGTTTCTGAGCACTCTAATGGTGGGTGTTAATGATCGCATCGCGGGAAGCATTGTTCCTCGAGATGGCGTGAATTGCCGATCCCTTTCCATTGTCCTTGTTGCAGGCCCACCCTAGAGCCTGTTGCTGCCTGGACGATTTCAAAATGCCCTTGCCTGCTGTGGGGTGCCGTGCGGCGTTCACCATTTTAACTCCCTGGTCCGTCGCCACATTTGGACCAGGGCTGCGCGCGTAAATTAGCTTGGTCTCCTCTTCCCCTGCCATAATGGTCTGAGCTATCAACGCCGCCCCTTCTAAAGTCAAGTCCTTAAGTTTTTATGAGCTTCCTGAAAATCCGGCATGATTAATGCCCTCGATGAAAAAGTCCCCTAACATCTCCCCCCTGCAGGCATCGAAGAACTTACAGAGACTGGCCAAGCGCCGCAGTTCCGCCACAAAGTCTGAGACGTTTTGTCCTTCCCGACGCCGGTGAGAGTAGAACAGGTGCTGGGCCATGTATACGCTACTCGCCGGCTTCAGATGCTCACTGATCAGCTGGCTGAGCTCTTCAAAGGACTTGTCCGCTGGCTTTTGGGGTGTGAGCAGGTTTTTCATCAGCGCATACGTGTGGTCCGCAACTGGTCAGTAGATGCGCTCTCCGCTTGTCAGCTGCTGTCTCTTCCAGCCAGTCCTTTGTGACAAAGCTCTGCTGGAGTCTTTTCACGAAGTCGTCCCAGTCCTCACCCACACAGTAACGTTTCTGTGCCACCGGTGGTCATCCTCGTGGTTCGGTGATTCCTGTTTCTCATCGCCAAATGTAGTGTTCCTTCACCTTACTACAAACTCACACGAGGCATGGATATATCAGACATGGTCACTCTGTGACCTTCACCTTTATTGCCAGGACCCTGGGTGGGACCTCCCCTTTTATACCTGGAAACCCAGGTGAGGAGTGTCTCCCGCAAGTTCACCCCCTGGGTAGTGCTGCTGTTAAATAATTGGAAGATATGGAGAAGGTAACTCAGAACATACCAGAAATATCTAGCTGTATTTCCACAGCTGTCATTCGCAGTTACCAGACAAAACCTGAGTGCCAACTCTTGTTTTTTTCAGTATTTTACTCGTGTTTACATGTTTGTGCAGAAGCATTTATTGAAACAATGGGGGTAATTTTAACTTAACCTGCTGGGTTTGTGTCAGCCTCCCATTTCACGCCTAACTTTACTCTTCGTTGAAGTCAATCTAAGATGCTTCACTACTTAAGAGAAAGAAAAATGGACAGCCCCCCTCCTTCCCATAACCCAGGCTGATATCCCCTTATTACCATGACCTAAAGTGATAGCCCCCTCCTTTCCATGACCCTGACCAATAGCCCCATCCTTTTCATGACCTTGACCAAGAGCCCCCTCCTTCCTATGGCCGAGTCACTTTTGCACATTCCGGGCGATCTGATTATGGGGCAACTTTGCTACAATCTGAAAGGAACAACTCACTCTATATATTGGGCTAGATTTTAAGTTTGCGACATGCTGGGATTGTGGGGGAATCCGGTAGCATGCGGTAAATCCGGAAGTCAGTGTAGCATATCTGTCAGTGACTTTTTAACCCGGCCACTTCATGACCGTATGATTTCCGGGTTTTCCCACCAATTAGCATCAGCGGGTGTGATGACGACCCAAATGAGATTTCAACTCCAGTATTTAAAAGGGACATTCCAAACATGCAATTTGAAGGAGTTTGGAGTTGGGAGAAGGAAGTGCCAGAATGGAGCCCAGAAGGTCAAAGGTTGTGCTTCTGTTCAGTAATGCCTAGGCACTCCGAGGACCTAAAGGAATATACTGTTCCCTTGCGACAGGAGGAAGAAGCCAGCTCTGGACACCAACAAGGTGTGGTTGGATGTGGCACAAGAGGTCAGCAGCAATGTGGATACAATATAGGAAGCGGTTCAATGACCTAAGGAGGACAGAGAAACCCAAAGCAAAAATCAAAAAGGGCCACATTGCAGCAAAATTCTAAAAGGGTAAAGTGTGTTAAAAAGACAAGCCTGAAGGCTCTATGCCTCAATGCAATGAGTATTCGGAATAAGGTGGACAAATTAACCTCACGGGGGCAGCAATTAATGAATATGGTATCATTGGCATCAAGGAGACATGGCTCCAGGGTGACCAAGGCTGGAAACTCAACATCCAGGGGTATGCAACATTCAGGAAGCATAGACAGAAAGGAAAAAGAGATGGGGTAGCGTTGCTGGTTAAAGCGGAAATTAACGCAGTAGTAAGGAAGGACATTAGCTTGGATGATGTGGAATCTGTATGGGTGGAGCTGCGGAATACCAAAAGGCAGTAACCGCTAGTGGGAGTTGTGTACAGACCACCAAACAGTAGTAGTGAGGTTGGGGACAGTATCAAACAAGAAATAAGGGATGCATGCAATAAAGGTACAGCAGTCATCATGGGCGACTTGAATCTACATATAGATTGGGCTAACCAAACTGGTAGCAATACGGTGGAGGAGGATTTCCTGCAGTGTACTAGGGATGGTTTTCTAAACCAATATGTCGAGGAACCAACTAAAGGGCTGGCCATTCTAGACTGGGTGATGTGTAATGAGAAAGGAATAATTAGCAATCTTGTTGTGCGAGGCCCCTTGGGGAAGAGTGACCATAATAAAGGTAGAATTCTTTATTAAGATGGAGAGTGACACAGTTAATTCAGAGACTAGGATCCTGAACTTAAGGAAAGGTAACTTTGATGGTATGAGACGTGAATTGGCTAGAATAGACTGGCAAATAATACTTAAAGGGTTGATGGTGGATAGGCAATGGCAAACATTTAAAGATCACATGGATGAACTTCAACAATTGTACAGCCCTGTCTGGGGTAAAAATAAAACGGGGAAGGTGGCTCAACCGTGGATAACAAGGGAAATTAAGGATAGTGTTAAATCCAAGGAAGAGGCAGATAAATTGGCCAGGAAAAGCAGCAAACCTGAGGACTGGGAGAAATTTATAATTCAGCAGAGGAGGACAAAGGGTTTAATTAGGAGGGGGGAAATAGAGTACGGGAGGAAGCTTGCTGGGAACATAAAAACTGTCTGCAAAAGCTTCTATAGATGTGAAGAGGAAAAGATTAATGAAGACAAACGTAGGTCCCTTGCAGTCAGATTCAGGTGAATTTATAATGGGGAACAAAGAAATGGCAGACCAGTTGAACAAATACTTTGGTTCTGTCTTCACGAAAGACACAAATAACCTTCCGGAAGTACTAGGGAACCGAGGGTCGAGTGAGAAGGAGGAACTGAAGGATATCCTTATTAGGCGGGAAATTGTGTTAGGGAAATTGATGGGATTGAAGGCCGATAAATCTCCGGGGCCTGATAGTCTGCATTCAAGAGTACTTAAGGAAGTGGCCCTAGAAATAGTGGATGCATTGGTGATCATTTTCCAACAGTCTATCGACTCTGGATCAGTTCCTATGGACTGGAGGGTAACTAATGTAACACCACTGTTTAAAAAAGGAGGGAGAGAGAAAACGGGTAATTATAGACCGGTTAGCCTGACATCAGTCGAGGGGAAAACTTTGGAATCAATTATTAAAGATGAAATAACAGCGCATTTGGAAAGCAGTGACAGGATCGGTCCAAGTCAACATGGATTTATGAAAGGGAAATCATGCTTGACAAATCTTCTGGAATTTTTTGAGGATGTAACTAGTAGAGTGGACAAGGGAGAACCAGTGGATGTGGTGTGTTTGGACTTTCAAAAGGCTTTTGACAAGGTCCCACACAAGAGATTGGTGTGCAAAATTAAAGCACATGGTATTGGGGGTAATGTACTGACGTGGATAGAGAACTGGTTGGCAGACAGGAAGCAGCGAGTCGGCATAAAGGGTCCTTTTCAGAATGGCAGGCAGTGACTAGTGGGGTGCTGCAAGGCTCAGTGCTGGGACCCCAGCTATTTACATTACACAGTAATGATTTAGATGAAGGAATTGAAGTAATATCTCCAAGTTTGCAGATGACACTAAACTGGGTGGCGGTGTGAGCTGTGAGGATGCTAAAAGACTGCAGGGTGATTTGGACAGGTTAGGTGAGTGGGCAAATGCATGGCAGGTGCAGCATAATGTGGATAAATGTGAGGTTATCCACTTTGGGGGCAAAAACACAAATGCAGAATATTATCTTAATGGTGGCAGATTAGGAAAAGGGGAGGTGCAACGAGACCTGGGTGTCATGGTACATCAGTCACTGAAAGTTGGCATGCAGGTGCAGCAGGTGGTGAAGGTGGCAAATGATATGTTGGTCTTCATAGCTAGGGGATTTGAATATAGGAGCAGGGAGGTCTTACTGCAGTTGTACAGGGCTTTGGTGAGGTCTCACCTGGAATATTGTGTTCAGTTTTGATCTCCTAATCTGAGGAAGGACGTACTTGCTATTGAGGGAGTGCAGCGAAGGTTCACCAGACTGATTATGGGATGGCAGGACTGACATGAGGAGAGACTGGATCAACTGGGCCTATATTCACTGGAGTTTAGAGGGATGAGAGGGGATTTCATAGAAACATATAAAATTCTGACGGGACTGGACAAGTTAGATGCAGGAAGAATGTTCCCGATGTTGGGGAAGTTCAAAACCAGGGGACACAGTCTTAGGATATGGGGTAGGCCATTTAGGACTGAGATGAGGAGAAACTCAGAGAGCTGTTAACCTGTGGAATTATCTGCCGCAGAATTGTTGATGCCAGTTCATTGGATATATTCAAGAGGGAGTTAGATATGGCCCTTACGGCTAAAGGGATCAAGGGATATGGAGAGAAAGCAGGAAAGGGGTACTGAGGTGAATGATCAGCCATGATCTTCTTGAATGGTGGTGCAAGCTCGAAGGACCGAATGGCCTACTCCTGCACCTATTTTCTATGTCTATGTTTAAGCAGGGAAAGAAAGGCGAGAGCAATGGTACATTCACTTACATCCGGTCATGGCTTGTCTCTCCATCATAGTCACCCTCAACAAATGCTCTCCATCCATCCATCCATTCAACACATGCCATAAACTCTCATTCATAGGTCTCTTCTTTCCCTCCATACAGGGGAAGAAAACACAGATTAACAGGGTAGATGCAAGGAGGATGTGTCCTCTGGCTGGGGGGGGGGTCCAGAACCAGGCATCACAGTCTCAGAATAAGGGGTAGGCCATTTAGCACTGAGATGAAGAGAAACTTCTTCATTCAGAGTGGTGAATCTCTTGAATTCTCTACCCCAGAGGCATGTGGATGCTCAATCGTTGAGTATATTCAAGACAGATATCAACAGATTTTTGGAAATTAAGAGAATCGAGGGATATGGGGATAATGCATGAAAGTGGAGTTGAGGTAGAAGATCAGCCATAATCTTATTGAATGGCAGAGTAGGCTCGAGGAGTCGAATGGCCTACTCCTGCTCCTAATTCTTAAGTTCTTATGTTCTAAAACGAGGGAGAGGCAGAGAATGGAGTTGGCCCTCCAACCATCTCACAGCTAAGCAGTGAGGAGGAGGCGCTGTAAATCAGTGGAGTCTCGGGTGCCTCGGAGTTGATGGCCTTCATAGTTAGGGGATTTGAGTATAGGAGCAGGGAGGTCTTACTGCAGTTGTATAGGGCCTTAGTGAGGCCTCACCTGGAATATAGTGTTCAGTTTTGGTCTCCTAATCTGAGGAAGGACGTTCGCTGCACTCCCTCAATAACAAGAAGGTTCACCAGACTGATTCCCGGGATGGCAGGACTGACATATGAGGAGACTGGATTGACTGGGCTTGTATTCAGTGGAGTTTAGAAGGATGTGAGGGGATCTCATAGAAACATATAAAATTCTGACGGGACTGGACAGGTTAGATGCAGGAAGAATGTTCCCGATGTTGGGCAGGTCCAGAACCAGGGGACAGAGTCTAAGGATAAGGGGTAAGCATTTAGGACTGAGATGAGGAGAAACTTCTTCACTCGGAGAGTTGTTAACCTGTGAAATTCCCTACCGCAGAGAGTTGTTGATGCCAGTTCATTGGATATATTCAAGGAGGAGTTAGATATGGCCCGTACGGCTGAAGGGATCAAGGGGTATGGAGAGAAAGCAAGAAATGGGTACTGAGGTGAATGATCAGCCATGATCTTATTGAATGGTGGTGCAGGCTCGAAGGGCCAAATGGCCTACTCCTGCACCTAATTTTCTATGTTTCAACAGTGAGTGAAATTTGATCAATGATAATGTCTTACCTTGACAGTGCTTATTCATGTCTTTGATCACCCAAGGTGCCTCATGCATCCTATAGGAGGTGGTCCAGCTTACCGACGACTACTCCGAGGCGGACACTCCCTGAGGGTGCACCATCACAGGACTCATGCAGACTATGCATCAGCTCAGATACTCACACTTCGGTGGGACCAGTAAGGCAGATATTTGGGTTTTCATCTAGTGATTCACACATCACAAATGAGCATAAGCAAATGGTGGAGACAAGGACAGAAGTGAAGAGTCTGCATCGGAGGAAGCACGACACTCCAAGCTTTGCTCAGCTGGACCCAGATGCTGTACCTCGGGGGCTGTCGATGAGTAGGTTACTTCTAGAACGCAGCAGAGAATGTGTGATGTACTGGAAGACATTCCAGCTGCACTTGTAAAGAGATTGGAGAAGTCCGTCTCAAGCATGAGTGGCATGATGTTGCAGGCCTTTGCGATGATGGAAAGAGTGATCACCTGCATGGAGAATCAAACTCGGCAATCATACCGAGTGTCGGCAGCAGTGTTCTCTAGCTCATTGCCAGCAGGGAAGTGTGGCTGGGCAATGAGAAGGATGATAGTGAAAGGGAACATGGTAGTGGGAACTCTGCTCAAAGTACTTCCACTCCTCACTCGTTCTCTCTCGCCCCTATCAGTAACCCACATGTTGCCTTGTATCCCAATGGCCGAATCTGCCCCTGCAAAAATGCAGGTGGAGCAGTCTTTGCCGGGACCCTCACAGGCTCAAAAACTCATAGGACGTCAGCCAAGAGTATCTCAGCTATCAGTGCAGGGATCT
Source organism: Pristiophorus japonicus (assembly GCF_044704955.1). Classification (NCBI taxonomy): domain Eukaryota; kingdom Metazoa; phylum Chordata; class Chondrichthyes; family Pristiophoridae; genus Pristiophorus; species Pristiophorus japonicus. Next base: position 200,699,109 of record NC_091988.1, read on the forward strand.
CAGCAGCCTGCTTCTACCTCTGCTGAAGCCATAGGGGTAGGAAAAGGAAGAGTAAAGATTTGTAGACACACAAGGGTGAGTTACACATTGTTAGAATGTTAAGTTTCTGTTTTATATGTGAGCCACATAAATATTGGGAGAGAAATTCATGTTCGCCAGGAAAGTCGCCACTGTCAGCAGCAACTGGAGTTAATGGCCACTGAAAATGACCACAAAGCTAACGGGACAAAACTCATCTGAAGCCATGGAGATTGGTGGTGCAGTACTTATCTTACATGTAACACAGTCCTGGTGGCATTAGTGAAGGCATCTGACCTGAAGTTTCTGTCCAGCTGTGGCGTTCAAGCTTCGCACAGCCTCTGGAAATGAGGATGTGGAGCTCGAAAGGAATTGTGGGCGAAGGAAAGGCCTGTGAATTAAAGGGGCCACATACTCAGAAGTAATACAAATTAAAATAGAGTGAAAATGTAGATTTCAGTCCTTTCTGCCTTTTGAAAAAAAATTAACATTAAAAAGTCCTAAATGTGAATATTCAGTTCTTAAAGCTGAATTCACTTCCTAACCTCAAAAAAGTGCTTCAATACTAAATCAAATGGCTCAGCAAGCCAGGGAAGGGGCACCCAGGTCTCGCACGTAGCACTCCAGCTTTGTGCAGGGGGTCAACACTGCAATACAGGGCCCAGGAGGTCTTCCAGAAAGAAGGATGTAGGAATACATCACTAAGGCTGTCGTTGCCAGCAGTGTCGCCCCCACCACCTAGCTCGTGTCCAAATGAGCTTCATAACCTCAGACCACTGGTCAAGGTCAGTGAATGCATCTTCAAAAGCCATCTCCTACAAACTGCACCACTAGCCTCACACACCTACCAACAATCTGCACCATTGATAAGGCACATCTCCCATTCCTAGCCTCACCTCATCACCTTGGAGGAGATGGTGCAGGCCATTCTTGGCAGGGGCATGTCCGAGCACTTGGCCAATGGCGGGGTTAAAAAGATACAAGATGCTGGTATCCTCATACATTATCCTTCTTCTGGTATGCATCTTATGCTTTCCCGCCAAGCCGTTACCTCTAACCTTGTGCCTTCTTCATCTTACACACCAAGAAATGCAGCCTGCCTAGCCAGTGGGTGACCAAGAAGAGGGAGAGGAGAAAATGATTGATTTGAGCCACCAGCTCCTGAAGGTCAACCAGCAAGGCCATTTGCAATGTTCCCCACTGAAATTCAGCAGCCTTCCACCAACCATACTGCAGCTACTGGGGTAGCACTGTGTGACATCAGTAGGATAGGCAAAGATACACACAAGACAGTCACTAACAGAATGCATATGGGTGATGAGTTAATTTCTTGATGTCACATTGGATGGATAGATGTATATAGTTGGATTGGAAAGTTTGCTTTGTGATGGCTTTTATTTCAACATCGTAGCCAAAAGGACTGCAGGAAGCTATCAACCAACTGGTCAGGTGGGCAGAACAGTGGCAAATGGAATTTAATCCAGAGAAGTGTGAGGTAATGCATATGGGGAGGGCTAACAAGGAAAGGGAATACACATTAAATGGTAGGATACTGAGAAGTGTAGAGGAACAAAGGACCTTGGCGTGCATGTCCACAGATCCCTGAAAGTAGCAGGCCAGGTAGATAAGGTGATTAAGAAGGCATACGGAATGCTTGCCTTTATTAGCCAAGGCACAGAATACAAGAGCGGTGGGGGGGGGAGCAGTTATGCTTAAACTGGTTAGGCTACAGCTGGAGTACTGGGTGCCGTTCTGGTCACCACATTACAGAAAGAACGCGACTGCACTGTAGAGGGTACAGAGGAGATTTACGAGGATGTTGCCGGGAGTGGAGAATCTAAGCTATGAGGACAGATTAGATAAGCTGAATTTGTTTTTATTGGAACAGAGGAGGCTGAGGGGAGACCTCACTGAAGTGTATAAAATGATGAGGGGGCCTAGATATAGTGGATAGAAAGGGCCTATTTCTCTTAGCAGAGGGGTCAACAACCAGGGGTTATAAATTTAAAGTAATTGGTAGGTTTAGAGGGGATTTGAGGGGAAATTTCTTCACGCAGAGGGTTGTGGTGGGTCTAAAACTCACTGCCTGAAAGGGTGGTAGAGGCAGAAACCCTCACCACATTTAAAAAGTACTTGGATGTGCACCTGAAGTGCCGTAACCTGCAGAGTTACAGACCTGGAGCTGGATTAGGCTGGATAGCCTCTTGTTGGCCGGCATGGACACGATGGGCTGAAATGCACACCTTCCGTGCTGTAAACTTCTATAATTCTATGACGTTGTGACGGTCAGTAACTGATGGAAGGTAAGGTGTGGGACTAATGTCAATTGGGGCCGCAGACAGATGATTCCATCCCGGATATGCAGGCCGCAAAGTTGGCTATCTGGATTGCATCCTTCCATCTGCTTCCTGCTCTTCTACTTCTTCCTCTTCCCTATGTGAGCAGATGCAGTAATTCTGAAATGCCAGCATAAAATGCTGAAAATACTTAGCTGAGACGTGAATTCTGTTTTTCTCTCCACGGATGTTGCCTGACCTGCTGAGTATTTGCAGCATTTTCTGTCTTCTTAAAGGCCTTCATTTACCATCAGATCCCTTGCAAGCATCCAGCAGCACTCCCTAAACTGTTAAACAACTTTTAGCATCTATTGCAGAAAGCCACTACTTCAGTAAAATTAAAATAACCCAGTCCAAAAGCTTAAATACTGTACAAACTTAACCTGGCACGCTTAGGACCCAGTGCTGAATTTAGCACTCGGATCGAAGTTTGCGTTTGGGACATTAAGTCGGCGTTGTACACCGATTGACATCACAATGCCACCATTTTGTCCAGCATGGCACTGCCGGTTACCAGCAGCGCAAAGATAAGGACCAAAACAGCAGCCACCACAGGACCTGCCAGCAGCTGGCAAAAGAGCGGCAGCCAGTGTTTTAGTGCCATTTAATGTCACTACGGAGTGGCACTCATGCCACAAATTTCTTGTCCATTATTCTTTTGCATCATTTTCACATCTTGCTCATTCTTGGTTGCTGGGTGGCAAGTGGCCTTTTCAGTTGTGTGACGATGAATGGGTAGACATGAATTGACGTTGTGCAATGCGGGGGCTGTGAAAGGAAGGCTTGGTGGTTTGCAGGACTGCTTTGTGTTAATGACATTGTGGGAGCGGAGTGGGGAGCAAAAGTAGCTTTTACATGTGGTTGTTAGATGGGTGCACTGATGGAACCTAAGTGAACCTCGCAATAATGAGGGCGTCCCGTGCAGCAATGTGCGTCACTGGTGGTGCATAGACTGCATCACCTTCCGCCTCCTCCACCTCAGAATTGTCCAAAGGGGCTCTGTGTTCTGCGCCTTGTTCCTCCTACAGGTCCAAACCTCGCTGCTGCACATTGGCGTGGAAATTACGACATCCCGGGCCCGTACGAAGTTTCTACGGACCTGGGAAGGCATCGGAAAAGCCGGTTTTCAGCATGCAATGCGCATGCACTGAAAACCGGCTTTTCCGATCTGTCAAGCTGGAGCTTGACAGATCATCCGCAGATCGGGAGTGAGGACATTTGTATGGGCAAGATTGTGTTATTTACCCATACCTTGCCCAGCAAATGTCCTCAAAACTCTTGTGCCTGATAGAAGCAGGCACATAGTCTTCTTTTATAGGCGTAAGAGTTTAAAAACATATCAAAATCATGATAAATATGTTTTTTTTTATTTTATTTTAATGTTAAAACCCTGCCCACTCAGGTAGTTATTTTAAACCCTAACTCTAATTTTTTTTTCTTTAAATAACATTTATAACGGCTTTAATTTCTATTAGTGTATTATGTGAGGTATTTTTAAAATGTTTTATGTAGTGTTTGTGCATTTTGGGGTTTTCTCATTCACAGTACTATGAATGAGAAACTACTTACCTGCGATTGGGTGTCCAGGCCCACATGACTCCTGCGGAATGTCCCAACATGAATGCACTGTGACACGCAGTCACGCGAGGTCTCCGGACCACGATCTCAAGTGGGCACAGCAGCTTAAGGTAAGTGCGCATTTTATTTCTTTTCTACAATGCTTTGCCCATGGGAAGTCCTCGAGAGAAATTTCTGGGCCAATGTTGTGCAGAGCACAGAACATCATGACCATTCTGGAGATCTTAGCAGGTGCGTACTGAAGCGCACTTCCAGATCTGTCCAGATACACTGAAGCGCATCTTCAGCATTCAGATGGCTTCTTCGATGACACATCTGGTGGTCACATAGCACTTATCTGCCTCATTCCTCGTGTTTCTGCGAGGTGTCTTCAGCCACATTTTAAGTGGGTATTCTTTGTTTCCAAGCAGCCAGTTTGTGAAGACGTTTGTGAGGTTGGATTGTCACAGAACGAAAGCATCATGGCAGCTGCCCAGGAATTTGATCTGTTTGTTGTTGCACACCAGCTGCACAGTGATGTAGTGGAAGCCCTTGCGGCTAACGAGCATTCCTGGGTGATCTATGGGTGCAACATCCCCACTAACACCTGGGAGTCCCTGGCCAAAGACCGCCCTAAGTGGAGGACGTGCATCCGGGAGGGCGCTGAGCTCCTCGAGTCTCGTCGCCGAGCGCATACAGAAATCAAGCACAGGCCAGCATAAACAGCGCGGGAAACCAATCCCACCCACCCCTTTCCTCACAACTATTTGTCCCACCTGTGACAGAGACTGTGGTTCTCGTATTGAACTGTACAGCCACCAAAGAACTCATGTTAAGAGTGGAAGCAAGTCTTCCTCGATTCCGAGGAACTGCCTCTGATATACCACGTGTGCAGTTGATACCCCGCTGCAGCTGTGGGAAGCCAGCCAGAGCCACAAACCCGAGGGCCCGTTCATTGTGACTGGCATCATTGCAAGCAAAGTTGAGATAATTGTCAGCCCTGGCAAAAAAGCAATCTGTCACCTGTCTTAAATATCTGTGCGCCATACACTATGAGATTCTGCACAAGTACTGTGAACAAACCCTTTCACACAAGTAGGTAAGAAAGCAGCTGTGAGTACTCAGTACTTATTGGCGTATTTCCCGGTTGTGTCTTCAGCCCCCTTAATTGCTGCTTTCTCCTTCAATTGCTTTCACTGGCGAGTTCCAGGAAGCCCAGGAAACCCGTGGACCAAAAGTTAAGCTGCAAATTTCACGTTGATATCGCTGTAATTGAGCGACTAACGTCTTGAATTTGACTCTCCTGAGGGGGTTGCATGCAAGTAGCAGAACACGCTGCAGTTAAATGCGGAAGTCGGGTTGGAGCCAGTTTCCTGACGTGCTCCCCCACGTTAAAATTCCCCCCATTTGCTTTCGGGGCAGCAACCAAAAATGATAAATTATTAGGACTGTTAATAAATACACTGCTCAGTGTGGAACTAAGCCACAGAGAACAAGAAATTCTAAGGTTCAATCCCTGCTCTGTGTGAGTTAGCAGATTTCAATCGAGGCAGCAATTTTGGCACTGGCATTAGCTAGCCTCAGTTCCTCTGGGCTTGGTAGAAAAACAAATCCAATTCGATTTCCTGTTCCTCCTTAGTCAGTGGCTCCTACTGGAGACAACAACCACAATCAAACCTGCTGCAGTTATGTCCTTGGATGCTCTAATAATGACTCCACGAGGCAATGTGTTCTACTTGAACTGTAGTGATTTTGGTCCTTTATTTGTTAACTCCAGTGAGGATCACACCTGGTGGCCTGCCTTTTATACTAGGCCAGGCACACCTGTACAGGTAACCTACAACTCTCCCACTGCTGTGCCCGCTGGTGGCACACCTTCTGATAGTACCAACAGTAGCCATGTAGGATACATGACATCACTCTCCCCTGAGCCTTTAGTGCAAATCGCCTTTGCATTGAGTGTGCTCTGGGCTTAGCTCTATCTGAGATCTATCAGGTTGGCCCTTGGCAGGTCGTTTCTGTTGTGTATCTGTAAAGCATGCACTCCCATGTTCCGCCACCAGAGAGTGCATCCCCTGAAGTCCCAAGGGATCCCAGCATCCCTTGGGGGCACTGTATATAAGCCGGCCCCTAAGGCCCGTTCCTCACTCTGAGTGTATTAATAAAGACTGAGGTCACTGTTACTTTAACCTCCCTGTGTGCAGTCTCATCTGTGTTACGAACACAACAATTGGCGACGAGTATACAAATCCAACGCAAAGGTGCAGCAAACTGTGGGCATCCTGGAGAAGTTCTCGGAAGGTGAGGACTGGGAAGCCTATGTCGAATGGCTAGACCAGTACTTTGTAGCCAATGAGCTGGACGGAGAAGGAAGCGCTGCAAAAAGGAGAGCAGTCCTCCTCACAGTCTGCGGGGCACCGACCTACAGCCTCAAGAAGAATCTTCTGGCTCCGGTGAAACCCAGAGATAAGTCTTTTGAGGAGCTGCGTACACTGGTTCGGGAGCATCTTAACCCGAGGGAGAGCGTGCAGATGGCGAGGTATCGATTCTACATGTGCCAGTGATCTGAAGGTCAGGAAGTAGCGAGCTACGTCGCTGAGCTAAGGCGACTTGCAGGACAATGTGAGTTTGATGGCTACCTGGAGCAAATGCTCAGAGACTTTTTTGTGCTGGGCATTGGCCACAGGACCATCCTACGAAAACTTTTGACTGTAGAGACACCGACCCTCAGCAAGGGCATTGCGATAGCACAGGCGTTTATGTCCACCAGTGATAACACCAAACAAATCTCTCAGCACACAAGTGCTAGCAATGTTCATAAATTAACTGGAACTGTGTTGCAAGCAGAAATGTACAGGGCAGAAACCACGAGTCTGCAACTGCCAGCAGGCTTCAGGTGACCCAGATAACCCAGAGTCCGCAACAAAGGATGAATGCAAGGCAATTCACACCTTGTTGACATTGTGGAGGCTTCCATTCAGCCTATTCATGCCGCTTCAAAGGGTATGTTTGCAAGAGCTGTGGAACAATGGGGCACCTCCAACGAGCTTGCAGACGAGCTGCAAGCTCTGCAAAACCTGCTAACCACCACGTGGCAGAGGAAGATCGGTCCATGGTGGATCAAAGCAATTTCAAGCCTCAGAGAGAGGAGGCACATGCTGAAGTACACGGGGTGCACACATTTTCGATGAAATGTCCACCTATAATGCTAAATGTAAAATTGAATGGCTTACCCGTAGCCATGGAACTGGACACTGGCGCTAGCCAATCCATCATGAGTAAAAAGATGTTTGAGAGACTGTGGTGCAACAAGGCACTCCGACCAGCCCTGAGCCCCATCCACACGAAACTGAGAACGTACACCAAAGAGCTCATCACTGTCCTGGGCAGCACCATGGTCAAGGTCACCTACGAGGGCACGGTGCACGAACTGCCACTCTGGGATGGCCCCACAATGCTTGGAAGGAGCTGGCTGGGCAAAATCCGCTGGAACTGGGATGACATCCGAGCACTATCACATGTCGATGAGGCCTCATGTACCCAGGTTCTTAACAAATTTCCCTCCCTTTTTGAGCCAGGCGTTGGAAACTTTTCCGGGGCGAAGGTGCAGATCCACTTGGTCCCAGAGGCACGACCCATTCACCACAAAGCGCGAGCGGTACCTCACATGATGAGGGAGAGTGTGGAAATCGAGCTGAACAGGCTGCAACGCGAGAGTATCATCTCCCCAGTGGAATTCAGCAAGTGGGCCAGCCCGATTGTTCTAGTACTCAAAAGTGATGGCACGGTCAGGATTTGCGGCGATTATAAAGTAACTATTAGTCGTTTCTCACTACAGGACTAATACCCGCTACCTAAGGCAGAAGATCTATTTGTGATGTTGGCAGGAGGCAAGATGTTTACCAAGCTCGACCTGACTTCGGCCTACATGACGCAGGAGCTGGAGGAGTCTTCGAAGGGCCCCACCTGCATCAACATGCACAAGGGATTGTTCATCGACAACAGATGCCCGTTTGGAATTCAGTCGGCTGCAGCGATCTTCCAGAGAAACATGGAGAGCCTACTCAAGTCGGTACCACACACAGTGGTTTTTCAGGACAACATATTGGTCACGGGTCGGGACACTGTCGAGCAACTACAAAACCTGGAGGAGGTCCTCCAACGACTGGATCACGTAGCACTGCGGTTGAAGAGGTCGAAATGTATCTTCATGGCAACAAAAGTGGAGTTTTTGGGGAGAAAGATCGCGGCGGACGGCATTCGGCCACAGATGCCACGACAGAGGCTATCAGGAACGTGCCCAAGCGACAGAACATCACGGAGCTGCGGTCGGTCCTGGGACTGCTCAACTATTTTGGTAACTTCCTACCGAGGTTAAGCGCCCTCTTAGAACCCCTACATGTGTTATTGTGTACAGGTGAGAACTGGGTATGGGGAAAAACCAAGTAATTGCTTTTGAAAAAGCCAGAAACATTTTATGCTCCAACAAGCTGCTTGTATTGTATAACCCGTGTAAAAGACTTGTGCTAGCAGCATGTGATGCATCATCGTACGGAGTCCGGTGTGTATTACAACAAGCTAACGTTGCGGGGAAGTTGCAACCTGTCGCCTATGCCTCCAAGAGCTTGTCTAAGGCCGAGAGGGCCTACAGCATGATTGAGAGACATTAGCATGTGTGTGTTCGAGGTAAAAAAAATGCATCAGTACCTGTTTGGCCTCAAATTTGAGCTGGAAACCGGTCACAAGCCCCTCATATCCCTGTTCGCTGAAAACAAGGGGATAAATACTAATGCCTCAGCCCGCATACAAAGGTGGGTACTCGCGCTATCAGCGTATAACTATACCATCCACCACAGGCCAGGCACCGAGAACTGTGCTCTGAGTCGGCCAGCATTGCCCACCACGGGGGTGGAAATGGCGCAGCCTGCAAACTTGCTGATGGTGGCATATCCCGCAGACTTGTTGATGGTCATGGAAGCGTTTGAAAATGATAAATCACCTGTCACGGCCCGCCAGATTAGGACTTGGACCAGCCAAGATCCTCTGCTGTCCCTAGTAATTTAACAGATATGTCTAATCTTGCACATTTTCTTCGGTACTGGAAAACAAGCATAAAAAATGAGTAAATGTGCTGTTTTTAGGAAAATAAAATTAATTTTATGTATGCATTTTTAGTGTCACACTTTGAGTGCCAACGACTGGAGCCTAAACCTCCTCCTAGCAAGGAAAGAGGTTAGTATTAAACAATGTGTTTGAATTTTTTTCATTAGATTGGCAAATGATACTTAAGGGGTTGACTGTGGATGGGCAATGGCAGACATTTAGAGACCGCATGATGAACTACAACAATTGTACATTCCTGTCTGGCGTAAAAATAAAAAAGGGAAAGTGGCTCAACTGTGGCTATCAAGGGAAATCAGGGATAGTATTAAAGCCAAGGAAGTGGCATGGGAACTGGGCACCATCCCCGTTGAAATGCAAGAACTAATCAAGCCGTTCCAGCGGCGAAAGGATGAGCTGTCTATTCAGGCAGACTGCCTGTTGTGGGGTAACCGTGTAGTGCTACCCAAAAAGGGCAGGGAGACGTTCATCTCGGATGTGGAATCTATATGGGTAGAGCTGCAGAACACCAAAGGGCAAAAAACGTTAGTGGGAGTTGTGTACAGACCTCCAAACAGTAGTAGTGATGTTGGGGAGGGCATCAAACAGGAAATTAGGGGTGCATGCAATAAAGGTGCAGCAGTTATAATGGGTGACTTTAATATGCACGTAGATTGGGCTAACCAAACTGGAAGCAATACGGTGGAGGAGGATTTCCTGAAGTGCATAAGGGATGGTTTTCTCGACAAATATGTCGAGGAACCAACTAGGGGGGAGGCCATCTTAGACTGCGTGTTGTGTAATGAGAGAGGATTAATTAGCAATCTCGTTGTGCGAGGCCCCTTGGGGAAGAGTGACCATAATATGGTGGAATTCTGCATTAGGATGGAGAATGAAACAGTTAATTCAGAGACCATGGTCCAGAACTTAAAGAAGGGTAACTTTGAAGGTATGAGGCGTGAATTGGCTAGGATAGATTGGCGAATGATACTTAGGGGGTTGACTGTGGATGGGCAATGGCAGACATTTAGAGACCGCGTGGATGAATTGCAACAATTGTACATTCCTGTCTGGCGTAAAAATAAAAAAGGGAAGGTGGCTCAACCGTGGCTATCTAGGGAAATCAGGGATAGTATTAAAGCCAAGGAAGTGGCATACAAATTGGCCAGAAATACCAACGAACCTGGGGACTGGGAGAAATTTAGAACTCAGCAGAGGAGGACAAAGGGTTTGATTAGGGCAGGAAAAATGGAGTACGAGAAGAAGCTTGCAGGGAACATTAAGACGGATTGCAAAAGTTTCTATAGAAATGTAAAGAGAAAAAGGTTAGTAAAGACAAACGTAGGTCCCCTGCAGTCAGAATCAGGGGAAGTCATAACGGGGAGCAAAGAAATGGCAGACCAATTGAACAAGTACTTTGGTTCGGTATTCACTAAGGAGGACACAAACAACCTTCCGGATATAAAAAGGGTCAGAGGATCTAGTAAGGAGGAGGAACTGAGGGAAATCTTTATTAGTCAGGAAATTGTGTTGGGGAAATTGATGGGATTGAAGGCCGATAAATCCCCAGGGCCTGATGGACTGCATCCCAGAGTACTTAAGGAGGTGGCCTTGGAAATAGCGGATGCATTGACAGTCATTTTCCAACATTCCATTGACTCTGGGTCAGTTCCTATCGAGTGGAGGGTAGCCAATGTAACCCCACTTTTTAAAAAAGGAGGGAGAGAGAAAACAGGGAATTATAGACCGGTCAGCCTGACCTCAGTAGTGGGTAAAATGATGGAATCAATTATTAAGGATGTCATAGCAGCACATTTGGAAAGAGGTGACATGATAGGTCCAAGTCAGCACGGATTTGAGAAAGGGAAATCATGTTTGACAAATCTTCTGGAATTTTTTGAGGATGTTTCCAGTAGAGTGGACAAGGGAGAACCAGTTGATGTGGTATATTTGGACTTTCAGAAGGCTTTCGACAAGGTCCCACACAAGAGATTAATGTGCAAAGTTAAAGCACATGGGATTGGGGGTAGTGTGCTGACGTGGATTGAGAATTGGTTGTCAGACAGGAAGCAAAGAGTAGGAGTAAATGGGTACTTTTCAGAATGGCAGGCAGTGAATCGTGGGGTACCACAAGGTTCTGTGCTGGGGCCCCAGCTGTTTACACTGTACATTAATGATTTAGACGAGGGGATTAAATGTAGTATCTCCAAATTTGCGGATGACACTAAGTTGGGTGGCAGTGTGAGCTGCGAGGAGGATGCTATGAAGCTGCAGAGTGACTTGGATAAGTTAGGTGAGTGGGCAAATGCATGGCAGATGAAGTATAATGTGGATAAATGTGAGGTTATCCACTTTGGTTGTAAAAACAGAGAGACAGACTATTATCTGAATGGTGACAGATTAGGAAAAGGGGAGGTGCAACGAGACCTGGGTGTCATGGTACATCAGTCATTGAAGGTTGGCATGCAGGTACAGCAGGCGGTTAAGAAAGCAAATGGCATGTTGGCCTTCATAGCGAGGGGATGAGAGTACAGGGGCAGGGAGGTGTTGCTACAGTTGTACAGGGCCTTGGTGAGGCCACACCTGGAGTATTGTGTACAGTTTTGGTCTCCTAACTTGAGGAAGGACATTCTTGCTATTGAGGGAGTGCAGCAAAGGTTCACCAGACTGATTCCCGGGATGGTGGGACTGACCTATCAAGAAAGACTGGATCAACTGGGCTTGTATTCACTGGAGTTCAGAAGAATGAGAGGGGACTTCATAGAAACGTTTAAAATTCTGACGGGTTTAGACAGGTTAGATGCAGGAAGAATGTTCCCAATGTTGGGGAAGTCCAGAACCAGGGGTCACAGTCTAAGGATAAGGGGTAAGCCATTTAGGACCGAGATGAGGAGAAACTTCTTCACCCAGAGAATGGTGAACCTGTGGAATTCTCTACCACAGAAAGTTGTTGAGGCCAATTCACTAAATATATTCAAAAGGGAGTTAGATGAAGTCCTTACTACTTGGGGGAATCAAGGGGTATGGCGAGAAAGCAGGAAGGGGGTACTGAAGTTGCATGTTCAGCCATGAACTCATTGAATGGCGGTGCAGGCTAGAAGGGCCGAATGGCCTACTCCTGCACCTATTTTCTATGTTTCTATCTCCACAGCACACACCCGGGTATAGTAATGATGAAAGCGATAGCCAGATCCCATGTGTGGTGGCCCGGTATCGACTCTGACTTAGAGTCCTGTGTACGGCAATGCAGCGTGTGTGCTCAGTTGAGCAACGCGCCCAGAGAGGCACCACTAAGTTTGTGGTCCTGGCCCTCCAGACCATGGTCAAAGATCCATGACGACTATGCGGGCCCGCTTCTCGGTAAAATGTTCCTGGTGGTGGTGGATGCTTTTTCAAAATGGATTGAATGTGAAATAATGTCGGGAAGCACCGCCACCATTAAAAGCTTGAGGGCCATGTTTGCCACCCACAGCCTGCCTGACATACTGGTCAGTGACAACGGGCCATGTTTCACCAGTGCCGAATTTAAAGAATTCATGACCCGCAATGGGATCAAACATGTCACCTCGGCCCCGTTTAAACCAGCCTCCAATGGCCAGGCAGAGCGGGCAGTACAAACAATCAAATCGAGCCTTAAACACGTCACAAAAGGCTCACTCCAAACCTGCCTGTCCCAAGTACTGCCCAGCTACCGCACAAGACCCCACTCGCTCACAGGGGTGCCCCCGGTTGAGCTACTCATGAAAAGGACACTAAAAACCAGACTCTCGCTGGTTCACCCCAACCTGCATGATCAGGTAGAGAGCAGGCGGCAGCAACAAAATGTAAACGATGATCGCGCCACTGTGTCACGGAAAATTGATCAGAATAACCCTGTGTATGTGCTAAATGTCATGTATGCAACACCACTGTATTACTGTACACACTTGACCTTGATGCACACCTTGACCACAAGAGGTGCACTTGTGGGAGACTGCCCCATACCTGGATACCCAGGTATATAAAGGGAGATCCCACGCAGGGTTGGGTTGTCTTAGTGCTGTAAATAAAGAGGTAAGGTCTGTGTGTGACCTTGTCCCCAGGATGTGCCTTGTGTGGTTTTATACTATTGAGTAAGGACTTTACATTGGCGACGAGAAACTGGAATTCACGACCCACGAGAATGGCCACCGATAGCACAGAGGAACGGTACTGTGTTGGGGAAGACTGAGACGATTTTGTCGAGAGGCTTCAGCAAAGCTTCGTTACGAAAGAATGGCTGGGGAATGCAGCGGCCGACAAGCGCAGGGCTCATCTCTTGACCAGCTGCAGACCAAAGACTTACGCATTCATGAAGGACTTACTGGCACCCGAAAAGCTGGCGGACAAAACCTTTGACGAGCTCAGCAAGTTAATCGGGGAGCACCTCAAACCGGCGAGCAGTGTACACATGGCCCGACACAGATTCTACACCCACAGACGTCGTGAAGGACAGAGCATACCGGACTTTGTAGCGGCATTTGGCCAGCCTCTGAGTTCACAGACGCCTGTAGGGGGGAGATGCTAAGGGACTTCTTTATCGAGGGCATCGGTCATGCGGGAATTTTCCGTAAATTAATTGAGACCAAGGATTTGACCTTGGAATCGGCGGCGTTGATGGCTCAAACTTTCATGGCGGGGGAGGAAGAGATGAAAACAATATATGCGCGCAATACTGCCCCCAATACGGCGATGGATCAGGGAGTCATAGAAACATAGAAAATAGGTGCAGGAGTAGGCCATTCGGCCCTTCTAGCCTGCACCGCCATTCAATGAGTTCATGGCTGAACATGCAACTTCAGTACCCCATTCCTGCTTTCTCGCCATACCCCTTGATCCCCCTAGTAGTAAGGACTTCATCTAACTCCTTTTTGAATATATTTAGTGAATTGGCCTCAACAACTTTCTGTGGTGGAGAATTCCAGTTTCACCACTCTCTGGGTGAAGAAGTTTCTCCTCATCTCGGTCCTAAATGGCTTACCCCTTATCCTTAGACTGTGACCCCTGGTTCTGGACTTCCCCAACATTGGGAACATTCTTCCTGCATCTAACCTGTCTAAACCCATCAGAATTTTAAACGTTTCTATGAGATCCCCTCTCATTCTTCTGAACTCCAGTGAATACAAGCCCAGTTGATCCAGTCTTTCTTGATATGTCAGTCCCGCCATCCCGGGAATCAGTCTGGTCAATATTATTAATGCGACTCAGCGCCTTTCAGGCAGGCAGGGGCAGTCCGACACCCCCCAGGCAGCCATAGACCCCAGAGTAGGTCTTCCACAGAGACAATGGCAGGCTGAACGGACATTTACGCCATCACAGTGGACAATGCGGCCCGGGATGAGGCCATTGACACCCACTAATAGGGTACTTAAGAGCAGTCAAAGGGACATTCAGCACGGAATGCCTGGCCATAGTCCTTTCATTCCCAACAATGGAAACTTTAACTCATGCTGGAGGTGTGGGGGTAAACACTCAGCCAGATCTTGCAGATTCCAACAGTTTGTCTGCAGGATCTGCAATCTCTCTGGCCACTTAGCTCGAATGTGCAGGAAGCCTGCAACCAGACTAATATATGAGGCGGATGAACCAGAAGAGGGTTCTTTGAGACAGGATGACTTTGGGGCAAATCGATGGACGCCGAGGTTCAGCGGGTCCATGTGGCAAATATTCACGGTGCATACACCAGAACGCCACCAATGATGATTAGGGTTTTACTAAACGGCATCCTAGTACGCATGGAGCTGGACACGGGGGCCAGCCAGTCACTCATGGGCGTTTAGTAATTCGAGAAACTATGGCCCATCAAAGCCAGTAGACCCAAACTAGAACGCATTGAGACACAATTACGGACTTACACTAAAGAGATCATTCCGGTGCTAGGCAGTGCAATGTTGGCTGTCACACACAATGGACTAGTGAATCGGCTGCCGCTCTGGATTGACCCGGGCGATGGTCCCGCACTGTTGGGGAGGAGCTGGTTAGCCGAGATGAACTGGAAATGGGGGGATGTTCACGCAATGTCGTCTGTGGAGCGCAGTTCGTGCTCACAAGTCCTACAACAATTCGATTCACTATTTCAACCTGGCGTCGGGACTTTAAAAGGCACTAAAGTAGAGATACACATCACCCCGAACGCCAGGCGGGTGCACCACAAAGCCAGAGCGGTGCCGTATGTGATGCATGAAAAATATCGAGAGCGAGTTGGACCGGCTGTTGAGAGAGGTCATCATCTCGCCCATTAAATTCAGCGACTGGGCGAGCTCCATCGTTCCCGTCCTAAAATCGAATGGCTCTGTCAGGATCTGTGGCGACTACAAGGCCACCATCAATCGGGTGTCTCTACAAGATCAATACCCCCTCCCGAGAGCGGAGGAACTTTTCGCCACGCTGGCAGGTGGCAAGCTGTTCACCAAGTTGAACCTCACTTCAACCTATATGATTCAGGAACTGGCCGACGAATCTAAACTACTGACCACCATCGCCACACACAAGGGACTGTTCGTTTATAACAGGTGCCCGTTTGACATTCGGTCAGCGGCCGCGATTTTTCAAAGAAACATGGAAAGCTTGCTCAAATCCATACCTGGAACAATCGCATTTCAGGACGACATCCTCATCACGGGTCGAGACACCGAGGAACACCTCCACAACCTGGAGGAGGTGCTACGCCGACTGGACCGGGTAGGCCTGCGACTCACGAAGTCTAAATGTGTGTTTTTAGCTCCTGAGGTTGAGTTTCTGGGCAGGAGGGTTGCTGCAGATGGGATTCGCTGGAGCCGCTACTCGGGCTCCTGCGAAAGGGGTGCGATTGGTTTTGGGGGGACTGTCAGGAACAGGCTTTCGATCGGGCGCGGAACTTACTTTGTTCTAACAAATTGTTGACCCTGTGCGACCCCTGTAAAAAATTGGTTCTCACATGTGATGCATCGTCCTATGGGGTTGGGTGCATGTTGCAGCAGGGAAATGCTGAGGGTCAACTGCAACCTGTGGCTTTTGCCTCCAGGTCACACTCTCAAGCAGAACGGGGATATGGCATGGTTGAGAAAGAAGCGCTTGCATGTGTCTATGGTGTGAAAAAAATGCATCAGTATCTCTTTGGTAGGAAATTTGAATTAGAGACAGACTACAAGCCATTAACGTCCCTGTTGTCAGACAGCAAGGCTGTCAACGCCAATGCATCAGCTTGCATACAGCGATGGGCCCTCACGCTGGCTGCTTATGACTACACAATTCGGCACCGGCCCGGCACCGAAATTTGCGCAGACGCGGTCAGCAGTCTTCTGCTGGCCACCACTGAGGGGTCAGCAGAGCAAAGCGCTGAGATGGTCATTGTTGTCGACACCTTCAACAGTGCAGGCTCCCACATCACAGCCCGCCAGATCAAAATCTGGACAGAGATCCCCTCCTATCCCTGATTAAGAAATGTGTTCTGACTGGGGATTGGGCGCCGCACACGGAGCATGCCCTGAGGTCAGTCCCTTCCACAGACGGATGGATGAGCTCTCCATCCAGGCCGACTGCCTACTATGGGGCAGCCAGGTAGTTATGCCCCAGAAGGGGAGGGAGGCATTCATCAGGGATCTCCACAGCAAGCACCCAGGCATCGTGCTGATGAAGGCTATTGCCCGGTCACACATTTGGTGGCCTGGGATTGATTCAGACCTGGAACACTGTGTTCGCAGGTGCACGACTTGTGCCCAGCTGGGTAATGCCCCCAGGGAGGCCCCGCTCAGCCTGTGGCCCTGGTCCACCAGGCCATGGTCATGCATTCATGTAGACTACGCGGGCCCATTCATGGGAAAGATGTTTCTCATCATGGTGGACACGTACTCGAAATGGATCAAGTGCATCATTTTGAATTCATGCACGTCATCCACCACCGTGGAAAGCCTACGTGCGATCCTTCGCAACCCATGGCTTGCCGGACATCCTGATTAGTGATAATGGCCCATGTTTCACAAGCTACGAATTCCAGGAGTTCATGTCGGGTAATGGCATCAACCACATCAGGACAGCGCCGTTCAAGCCGGCCTCCAATGGCCAGGCGGAACGTGCGGTCCAAATCATTAAGCAAGGTACGCTCAGGATCCAAGGATCCTCCCTACAATGCCGCCTATCGCGCCTCCTGCTGGCCTATAGATCCCGACCGCACTCGCTCATGGGGGTCCCGCCCGCAGAGCTATTAATAAAACGGACACTCAAAACTCGGTTGTCCCTCATTCACCCAATCCTGACCGACATTGTAGAGGGTAAGCGCCAGTCCCAAAACGAGTACCATGACCGCAATTCAAGGGGGAGGTGTATAGAAATAAATGATCCCATATTCGTCCTCAATCACGCCATGGGGCCCAAATGGCTTGAGGGTATTATAATTGACAAAGAGGGTAATAGGGTCATTGTGGTAAAACTCAACAATGGTCAGATATGCCGCAAGCATCTGGACCAAGTAAAAAAAAGGTCCAGCACCAACACGGAGGAACCTGAAGAAGACCATGAGTTGAAACTCACACCACCGCCAATGAACGAGCAACAAGAGCAATCAAAGAATGCACAGTCCCAGCGGTCAGCCCGGACAGGCCGGAATCACCAGGTGACAGACACTCATGTTAGTGTCCAACAAGCAGAACCCCAACTGCGGCGCTCCACGAGGGAACGTAGACCACCCAAAAGACTAAACCTATGATCCCAATAAGACTTTGGGGGGAGGTGATGTCATGTATGTAATACCACTGTATTACTGTACACACTTGACCTTGATGCACACCTTGACCACAAGAGGTGCACCTGTGGGAAACTGCCCCATACCTGGACACCCAAGTATATAAAAGGAGGTCCCACGCAGGGTTGCGTTGTCTTAGTGCTGTAAATAAAGAGGTAAGGTCTGTGTGTGACCTTGTCCCTAGGATATGCCTCGTGTGGTTTTATACTATTGAGTAAGGACTTTACACTAAACTATGGACATGGCCCCAAGTAGATCACGGGCACAGTGATAGCTAAAGAAGGGAGTAGAGGGTTTGTAGTCAAACTAGACAATGGACAGATTTGCAGTAAGCACCTGGACCAAACGAGTATGCAGTTCACAGACTGCCCTGAACAACCCACAGCAGACACCATCTTTTTCGAGCCCACAACACACACCCAAAGGATCAACGACACCACCCCAGACCAGAAAATCGAAGCCATCACGCCCAACAGCCCAGCAAGGCCAGGCTCACCCAGCAGGGCCAACAATACACCAGCCCAGCGAGGGCACAGCCAACACACAAGAACAGACATTTGTACCGAGGCGGTCCACCAGGGAAAGAAAGGCTCCCAACGCCTCACCTTGTAAATAGTTTTCACTTTGACTTTGCAGGGATGGGGGTGGGGGGCGGAAGTGATGTTGTGTATCTGTAAAGCATGCACTCCCATGTTCCGCCACCAGGGAGTGCATCCCCTGAAGTCCCAAGGGATCCCAGCATCCCTTGGGAGTACTGTATATAAGCCGGCCCCGGAATACCAAAGGGCAGAAAACGCTAGTGGGAGTTGTGCACAGACCATCAAACAGTAGTAAATGAGGATGGGAGGATGGGGACAGCATTAAACAAGAAATTAGGGATGCGTGCAATAAAGGTTTAGCAGTTATCATGGGCGACTTTAATCTACATTATTGACCGGGTTAACCAAACTGGTCGCAATGCGGTGGAGGAGGATTTGCTGGAGTGTATTAGGGATGGTTTTCTAGACCAATATGTCGAGGAACCAACTAGAGGGCTGGCCATCCTATACTGGGTGATGGGTAATGAGAAAGGACTAATTAACAATCTTGTTGTGTGAGGCCCCTTGGGGAAGAGTGACCATAATATGGTAGAATTCTTTATTAAGATGGAGAGTGACACAGTTAATTCAGAGACTAGGGTCCTGAACTTGGGGAAAGGTAACTTCGATGGTATGAGACATAAATTGGCTAGAATAGACTGGCAAATGATACTTAAAGGGTTGACGGTGGATAGGCAATGGCAAACATTTAAAGATCACATGGATAAACTTCAACAATTGTACATCCCTGTCTGGAGTAAAAATAAATGGGGAAGGTGGCTCAACCGTGGCTAACAAGGGAAATTAAGGATAGTGTTAAATCCAAGGAAGAGGCATATAAATTGGCCAGAAAAAGCAGCAAACCTGAGTTCTGGGAGAAATTAATACTTCAGCAGAGGAGGACAAAGGGTTTAATTAGGAGGGGGAAATAGAGTATGGGAGGAAGCTGCTAGGAACATAAAAACTGACTGCAAAAGCTTCTATAGATATGTGAAGAGAAAAAGATTAGTGTAAACAAGCGTAGGTCCCTTGCAGTCAGATTCAGGTGAATTTATAATGGGGAACAAAGAAATGGCAGACCAGTTAAACAAATACATTGGTTCTGTTTTCTCGAAGGAAGACACAAATAGCCTTCTAAAATACTAGGGGACTGAGGGTCTAGTGAGAAGGAGGAACTGAAGAATATCCTTATAAAGCAGGAAATTGTGTTGGGGGAATTGATGGGATTGAAGGCCGATAAATCCCCGGGGCCTGATTGTCTGCATCCCAGAGTACTTAAGGAAGTGCCCCTAGAAATAGTGGATGCATTGGTGATCATTTTCCAACAGTTTATCAACTCCGGATCACTTCCTATGGATTGGGGGGTAGCTAATGTAACACCACTGTTTAAAAAAGGAGGGAGAGAGAAAACGGGTAATTATAGATCGGTTAGCCTGACATCAGTAGTGGAGAAAATGTTGGAATCAATTATTAAAGATGAAATATCAGCGCATTTGGAAAGCAGTGACAGGATCGGTCCAAGTCAGCATGGATTTATGAAAGGGAAATCATGCTTGACAAATCTTCTGGAATTTTTTGAGGATGTAATTAGTAGAGTGGACAAGGGAGAACGAGTGGATGTGGTGCATTTGGACTTTCAAAAGGCTTTTGACAAGGTCCCACATAAGAGATTGGTGTACAAAATCAAAGTACATGGTATTGGGGGTAATGTACTGACGTGGATAGAGAACTGGTTGGCAGACAGGAAGCAGAGAGTCAGGATAAACGGGTCCTTTTCAGAATGGCAGGCAGTGACTAGTGGAGTGCCGCAGTGTTCAGTGCTGGAACCCCAGCTCTTTACAATATACATTAATGATTTACATGTGTGAGCTGTGAGGAGGACGCTAAAAGGCTGCAGGGTGACTTGGATAGGTTAGATGAGTGGGCAAATGCATGGCAATGCAGTATAATGTGGATAAATGTGAGGTTATCCACTTTGGGGGCAAAAACACGAAGGCAGACTATTATCTTAATGGCGGCAGATTAGGAAAGGGGGAGTTGCAACGAGACCTGGGTGTCATGGTTCATTAGTCATTGAAAGTTGGCTTGCAGGTACAGCAGGCGGTGAAGAAGGCAAATAGTATGTTGGCCTTCATAGCTAGAGGATTTGAGTATAGGAGCAGGGAGGTCTTACTGCAGTTGTACAGGGTCTTGGTGAGGCCTCACCTGGACTATTGTGTTCAGTTTTGGTCTCCTAATCTGAGGAAGGACGTTCTTGCTATTGAGGGAGTGCAGCGAAGGTTCACCAGTCTGATTCCCGGGATGGCAGGACTGCCATATGAGGAGAGACTGGATCGACTGGGCCTTTATACACTGGAGTTTAAAGGATGAGAGGGGATCTCATAGAAACGTATAAGATTCTGACGGGACTGGACAGGTTAGATGCGGGAAGAATGTTTCCGATGATGGGGAAGTCCAGGACCAGGGTACACAGTCTTAGGATAACTGGTAGGCCATTTAGGACTGAAATGAGGAGAAACTTCTTCACTCAGAGAGTTGTTAACCTGAGGAATTCGCTACCGCAGAGAGTTGTTGGTGCCAGTTCATTGGATATATTCAAGAGGGAGTTAGATATGGCCATTTTGGCTAAAGGGATCAAAGGGTATGGAGAGAAAGCAGGAAAGGGTACTGAGGGAATGATCAGCCATGATCTTATTGAATGGTGGTGCAGGCTCACAGGGCCGAATGGCCTACTCCTGCACCTATTTCCTATGTTTTTATGTTTCTTCTGCTGCCCAAGTATCTTATGATACTGTCCTTATTTGGGGTGGGTAGAGGCTGCCCCATGTCACACAATTCTCATGGAAACTATCCAGGCCCCGGCCTAATTTCCAGTCCTTTCAGCACATGGATCTTTGACCCCCTCACTATCTAGGCTGATGAAGAATGGCTAGCTGGGTGAGTTAATGGGCGGTGGCAGTGCCTCTGGAATCATATCCCACCTTTCCTTCAAAAAAAGGGAGAGAGAATCATTGAGACAAAAAAAGATAAGTAAGTGGTGCTGTAGTAAGAGAGCTAACATTGGACGCAGATTATGAAGCTAATCGGCCTCAACATGGCAACTTTTATCTTTTCAAAGCTTTCCCCTTGACTCCTGAAGGTATTCGCCAGGGATGGGACCTGGTTCTCCCTGGCCAAATATGTAGGACAAGGCACTGTAGCCGCATTTGTCCACAAAAAATACATTTGTCTGAAGAAAAGATTCTGCAACAATGTGGAACTGGTTCTTAAGGCTTCTTTACAACTTGCAGGAAATCGGAGTTCCATTAAAAACTACAGCAAGCAGCAAGGAATTTCAAAGCATTTTTCAGCAGGCTAACAGCATGATACACTCTCAAAAATGCAAATATTATGGGGCACAAATCACTCTCGTTGACAAAGTGGGCAGTCCCAACTATGCTACGTTCAATATTAATACCTGTAGATCAAGGAATGCTAGCAATGATTCACGACTAAATATATCAAAACAGTGAAGTTGCTTCCATTGATTTTCCTCCCTCTTGCTCATATGTTTGTGAATTTGTGACCAAGATTAAAATAAGATCTTTTTTGTATAATGACAAGGTGAGACAGAGCACCTTAATCCTTAGACTGCCATCAGATCCAAGGAAAGTCTGCTCTGCTTGGGTTAACTGGTTTCATTGCTTTTCAGCTTATGCACTGTAACACGATACTACAATAATAAGTACACTGGCATAAGGAATATAGGAACAGGAGGTAGCCATTCAGACCCTCAAGCCTGTTTACCATTCAATGAGATCATGGCTGATCTGTACCTTAACTCCATCCATCTGCCTTGGCTCCATATCCTTTAATACCCTTGTTGATCTCAGATTTAAAATTATGAATTGAGCTAGCATCGACTGCTTTTTGTGGGAGAGAATTCTACACTTATAAAGAAAGACTTGAATGACTTGGATTTATATAGTGCCTTTCACGACCACCGGATGTCTCAAGGCGCTTTACAGCCAATGAAGTACTTTTTAAAGTGCTGTCACTGTTGTAATATAGGAAGGCTAACTTTTTGACCCCGACTCCCACATTTCAGCGATCTGTGTACATGGACCCCTAAATATCTTTATACCTCCACTGTTCTTAGCTTTCCACCATTTAAATAAAACTGGGATCTATACTTTTTTGATCCAAAGTGAATGATCTCACACTTGCCTGTGTTGAAATCCATCTACCACAACCACTAATCACGTCCTACCAATTCGAGTACATAGAAAATAGATTAAAAGGTAAGACGGTAGAAAAGCAGTGCAAACATTTAAGGAGATATTTCACAACTCTCAGCAACGATATATTTCACTGAGAAAGAAAGACTCTCAGAACCGGATGAACCATCCGAGGCTAACTAAGGAATTTAAGGATAGTATCAAATTGAAAACAAAGGCATACAATGTTGCAAAGATTAGTGGTAGGCCAGAGGATTGGGAACATTTTAGAAACCAGC
Source organism: Pristiophorus japonicus (assembly GCF_044704955.1). Classification (NCBI taxonomy): domain Eukaryota; kingdom Metazoa; phylum Chordata; class Chondrichthyes; family Pristiophoridae; genus Pristiophorus; species Pristiophorus japonicus. The sequence continues at coordinate 200,721,930 of NC_091988.1, forward strand.
AAAGGACGACTAAAAAAGTAAGAGAGAGAGAAGATAGTTTGAGAGTAAACTAGCAAGAAATATAAAAAAAAGGACAGTAAGAGCTTCAACAGGTATATAAGAAGCAAGAGAGTAGCAAAAGTAAACATTAGTCCTTTAGAGGATGGGAAATGGGGAATTAATAATGAGGAACAGGGAAATGGCGGAGACTCTGAACAAATATTTTGTATCGGTCTTCACGGTAAAAGACACAAAGTATCCCAATAATAATAATAGGTAATCCAGGGGCTTTAGAGAGGGGGGGAAACTTAAAACAATCACGATCACTAAAGAAAAAGTATTAGGCAAACTAATGAGACTAAAGGTGAACAAGTCCCATGGACCGAATGGCTTGCATCCTTGGGTCTTAAGAGAAGTAGTGACAGGGATAGTGGATGCATTGGTTATAATCTACCAAAATTCCCTGGATTCTGGAGAGGTCCCAGCAGATTGGAAAACTGCAAATGTAATGCCCCTATTTAAAAAAGGAGGCAGACAGAAAGCAGGAAACTATAGACCTTTTAGCCTAACATCTGTTGTTGGGAAAATGCTGGAGTCCATTATTAAGGAAGCAGTAGCAGGACATTTTGAAAAACATAATACAGTCAAGCAGAGTCAGCATGGTTTTATGAAAGGGAAATCATGTTTGACAAATTTACCGGAGTTCTTTGAGGATGTAACATAGAAACATAGAAAATAGGTGCAGGAGTAGGCCATTCGGCCCTTCGAGCCTGCACCACCATTCAATAAAATCATGGCTGATCATTCACCTCAGTACCCCTTTCCTGCTTTCTCTCCATACCCCTTGATCCCTTTAGCCGTAAGGGCCATATCTAACTCCCTCTTGAATATATCTAATGAACTGGCATCAACAACTCTCTGCGGTAGGGAATTCCACAGGTTAACAACTGAGTGAAGAAGTTTCTCCTCATCTCAGACCTAAATAGCTTACCCCTTATCCTTAGACTATGTTCCCTGGTTCTGGACTTCCCCAACATCGGGAACATTCTTCTTGCATCTAACCTGTCCAGTCCCGTCAGAATTTTATACGGTTATATGAGATCCCCTCTCATCCTTCTAAACTCCAGTGAATACAGGCCCAGTCGATCCAGTCTCTCCTCATATGTCAGTCCTGCCATCCCTGGAATCAGTCTGGTGAACCTTCGCTGCACTCCCTCAATAGCAAGAACGTCCTTCCTCAGATTAGGAGACCAAAACTGAACACAATATTCCAGGTGAGGCCTCACTAAGGTCCTGTACAACTGCAATAAGACCTCCCTGCTCCTATACTCAAATTGCCTAGCTATGAAGACTAACACACCATTTGCCTTCTTCACCATCTGCTGTACCTGCATGCCAACTTTCAATGACTGATGTACCATGACACCCAGGTCTCGTTGCACCTCCACTTTTCCTAATCTGCCACCATTCAGTTAATATTCTGCCTTCATGTTTTTGCCACCAAAGTGAATAACCTCATATTTATCCACATTATACTGCATCTGCCATGCATTTGCCCACTCACCTAATCTGTCCAAGTCACTCTGCAGCCTCTTGGCATCCTCCTCACAGCTCAGACCACCACCCAGCTTCGTGTCATCTGCAAACTTGGAGATATTACACTCAATTCCCTCATCTAAATCATTAATGTATATTGTAAAGAGCTGGGGTCCCAGCACTGAGCCCTGCGGCACTCCACAAGTCACTGCCCGCCATTCTGAAAAGGACCCATTTATCCCGGCTCTCTGCTTCCTGTCTGCCAACCAGTTCTCTATCCACGTCAGTACATTACCCCCAATACCATGTTCTTTAATTTTGCACACCAATCTCTTGTGCGAGACCTTGTCAAAAGCCTCTTGAAAGTCCAAATACACCACATCCACTGGTTCTCCCTTGTTCACTCTACTAGTTACATCCTCAAAAAAATTCCAGAAGATTTGTCAAGCATGATTTTCTTTTCATAAATCCATGCTGACTTGGACCGATCCTATCGCTGCTTTCCAAATGCACTGCTATTTCATCTTTAATAACTGATTCCAACATTTTCCCCACTACTGATGTCAGGCTAACTGGTCTATAATTACCCGTTTTCTCTCTCCCTGCTTTTTAAAAAAGTGGTGTTACATTAGCTACCCTCCAGTGCATAGGAACTGATCCAGAGTTGATAGACTGTTGGAAAATGATCACCAATGCATCCACTATTTCTAGGGCCACTTCCTTAAGTACTCTGGGATGCAAACTATCAAACCCCAGAAATTTATCGGCCTTCAATCCCATCAATTTCCTTAACACAATTTCCTGCCTAATAAGGATTTTCTTCAGTTCCTCCTTCTCACCAGACTCTCGGTCCCCTAGTATCTCTGGAAGGTTATTTGTGTCTTCCTTCGTGAAGACGGAATCAAAGTATTTGTTCAACTGGTCTGCCATTTCTTTGTTCCCCATTATAAATTCACCTGAATCTGACTGCAAGGGACCTACGTTTGTCTTCACTAACGAGCAGGGTGGATAAGGGGGAACCAGTGGATGTGGTGTATTTGGATTTCCAGAGGGGTTTCGATAAGGTGCCACATAAAAGATTACTGCACAAGATAAAAGCTCATGGGTTTGGGGTTAATATACTAGCACCGATAGCGGATTGGCTAACTAACAGAAAACAGAGAGTGGAGATAAATGGGTGATTTTTCGGTTGGCAAACAGTAACTAGTGGAGTGCCACAGGGATCGGTGCTGGGGCCTCAACTATTTACAATCTATATTGATGCCTTGGACATGATCTTATTAAATGGCGGAGCCGGCTCAAGGGACCAGATGGCTTACTCCTGCTCCTATTTCTTATGTTCTCCTTCTTTAAGATGCTCCTTAATACCTACCTCTTTGACCAAGCTTTTGGTCACCTGTTAGTATTTGTGCTGGTAGCTGCGAGTGTGAAATCACATGATGGTGTATTTTTATCATCACTGTCTTCTTGCTGTTCCTCCACTGCCTGGCCAGGTTGCACTTCTTGCGCATCTGAAAGGAAAAAGACACAAGGGTAAAGCTGTGATGAGGGGAAGGGGAAATAAGAGGTGCATGCTTACACCAGCTGTAGCTTGTAAGTCAGAAGAGATTGTGGGAAGTGGATGGGAAAAGGAAGATTAGATATGAGAATACCATCATCTTCAATGGATTCAACCCAACCACTGGCCATGGCCTCAACAATGGCTCTTCCGATAATGGCCAGCACCGAGACGGAGATTAGGACATGCAGCAACCCTGTCCCCCCTCCAGTTAGCTCCTGCTATCTCTCGTTATGCATCACCTTCTCCTGCAAGAGAGAGGGAAATATGTCAGTAAATGTCATGCCATCTGTTTGGATGATGTGGCTGTCATGGTTGAATAGCTGGCAGTGTGTGCAAGCTGTGAGAAATAGGTGTGAGGGTTGCAGCAGTACTAAGTGTGTGAGGGTGCAGTGGAGCATATGAATGTCAAGTATGAATCCTGATTGAATGAGATTGTTGGCAGGTGAGCGATGGGGGTGTGGTGAATTGAGGAGTGTTTGAGGCTTGTGGTGCAGTTGGTAGCATATGGCATTTGAATATGCATTGATGGACCTGACCATTCATGTCAGGTCATTGAACTTTTTGCGGAACTGCATCCAGGTCCTCAGAGCTCAACTCCTGGCATTGACCTCCACAGGTCTCTGTTCCCATTGCCTTTTTAGAGTGTATTTGGAGGGTCTCCTTGCTGCCTGTGGATACAGGACATCTCTCCTACTTTTCACCTCCTCCACCACCAAGACATCCAGTGGGGGGAGGGACCTGGTGAGCAGAAATGTAAAAAGTGAAAGAAAAAGGAGAATGCAAAAGTGCAGGGTAGCTATAGGGGTAATGATGGACAGAGCGTATACACACAAGACAAAATTAAATGCTCTATATCTGAATGCACAAAGCATTCATAACATAGATGAGTTGACGACACAAGTAGAAATAAATGGATATGATCTGATTGCCATTACAGAGATGTGGTTGCAACGTGACCAAGACTGGAAACTAAATATTCAGGGGTGTTTGCCATTTTGTAAGGATAGGCAAAAAGAAAAAGGAGGTGGAGTAGCTCTGTTAAAAAAAGGATTAGATCAGTGCAGTAGTAAGAAATGATACTGGCTCAATAGTGTAGAATTAGTTTGGGTGGAGATAAGAAGTAATGGCCTGGAAATCCCAGCCTCCCCGGGTCCGTAAGGAGTGTGTACGGACCTGGGAAAGCATTGCAAAAGCCGTTTTTCAGCGCACAATGCACATGTGTTGAAAACCTGCTTTTCCAATCTGTCAAGCTGGAGCTCAGGAGCGAGGACATTTGCAAGGGCAAGATTGCGGTATTTACACATATCTTGCCCAGCAAATGTCCTCAAAACTCTTGCGCCTGATAAAAGCAGGTGCATAGCCTACTTTTACAGATGTAAGATTTTTAAAACATACAAAAACATAATAAAATAAAATTTTAAAAAACACATTTTATTGTTAAAACCCTGCCCTCTAAGGTAAGTTTACTTTTAACCCTAATTACAAAACTTAGAAAAAATATATATTCTGATTTTTTTTTTAAAGACATTTATTCACTTTAATTTCAATTAATTTTAATTATGTGAGGTGTGTTTTTTATTTTTTATTATGGTCTTTAGTGTGTTTGTTATTTTTTCTCATGCAGTTCAGAGAAAGTTCACGAGGTTCATTCCCGAGATGAAGTGGTTGTCATATGAAGAAAGGTTGGGCCTATACTCCTTGGAGTTTAGAAGAATGAGAGGTGATCTTATTGAAACATATAAGATTCTGAGGTGGCTTGACAGGGTAGATGCAGAGAGGATGTTTCCCCTCATGGGGGAATCTAGAATTAGGGGGCATTGTTTCAGAATAAGGGGTCACCCATTTAAAACAGAAATGAGGAGGAATTTCTTCTCTGAGGGTCATGAATCTTTGGAATTCATTACCCCAGAGAGGTGTGGAGGCTGAGTCTTTGAATACAAGGTGGAGATTAGACAGATTTTTGAATGATAAAGGAATCGAGGGTTATGGGGAGCGGGCAGGGAAGTGGAGTTGAGGCCAGGATCAGATCAGCCATGATCTTATTGAATGGGGGAGCAGGCTCGATGGCCTACTCCTGCTCCTATTTCTTATGTTCTTATGTCCAGAAACCTTCGAGCCCGCATTCTCTCCCATGTTATGCTCTAGCTCTCTCTATTTTTTTTTTTAAAAAGGTGAGATTCACTTCCTGCATGACTGCCAGTGCCTGCGCCAGCCACAATGCACCGACCCGTAAGAGGAGCAGGCTAGTTTGAATTGAGGCTAGGAAGTGACAATTTTGGGCCCCCACTGATGTATGTAGCCAATGAACAGCACGGTTAGCGCTAGCTGCATGCAGCAATCATTCTAATGAGCAAGCAGCGTGAAGTTGACGTGCTGCCTGCATTTCAATCAATGGGTGTTGGTTAATCTCTGCAACCGTTTTTAGGGGCTATCCAATTTAGCTCCCCAAATCAACTGCTCCATGGAATATGATGGTTCCCATGCTACTAATGTGGAAAGGCCACAAGCCAGCGAATGGAAAGATATTTTAGGATTTTGTGACTTTTTGGGGTCAGTGAGAACATTTTTTAGACTCAGCGCAAGAGGACATAAATTTAAATAAGTGTAAAGTAAATTAAGAGCAGATATTAAGAAAAATATCTTTACCCAAAGGGTGGCCATTGTAATAATCTATGATGTAAGGTAGAGGCAAAGACACTGGGGAGTTCAAAATACAATTTGATGGCCAAATGGCTTTGAATATTTGTACAATCAGATTAAACTGTCCATTGGAACTCTACATGCTGAGTGATTGGAAGGAGTTTGGACAACTGGAATTCTATACAGCTGAGGTGAATGGAACGTGGTTTTCTTCATTAGGATTCTATACAATGATAGCAAATGGGAGCCTATCTGGTCCATTAAAATTCTGCACAATGGGAAGAGGTTTTCATTGGAATTCTATAAAAGGTTTGTATAGAAGCAAGGTAGGAGCTTCGATCTAATGCGCCATGTTAGGGTAAAGCACAGAGCTTTAATTTGCATTCAGCCAATCCGTTCACTCATCTGAGAGTGTTTAATACTGAACACGATTAAAAATAGTCAAATGTTGCATTCTGCACACTGACATCCTTCACCTTGTTGAAAACAAAAGTTGAACAAAAAACTCAGAAGTTACAATTAAATGCGAAGGAATTAATTTTGCCATTAAACCTGAAATTTATCATAATCACAATCAGAGAAAAGCATAGGACTCAATCTGCAATAAACATATACCACAGAAACATCTAAAAGCACTTCACGTACAAAACATTACTTTGAAGTACAGTGAGTGACTTATTATGTAGGCAATTGTGGCAACCATTTTGCCCACAGTACAATCCCACATCAGCACTCCGGTGAATAGTCAGTTACATATGCCTGTCAGTGGTGGCAATACAGCATCTCCATTGGTGGGAGAGTGTAATTACAGTGTGATAAGCTTAGTCAATTATTAATGTGGAAATAGGAATTTATAATACAAATCATTGATAGCAAGTGTGTGCAGCTACAAGATTATAAATAGACAATCAATTTTTCTACACAATCCTGGTTGGGGGCAGGGCATGAGTGCAGGATTAACTCCAGCAAAACTTCCAAGAGGAGAAATCTCTATAATTTCTCTCCAACCACTGAACGCAATCAAGTGACAGTTCTGGCATAATGGGCCCAAGTTTCCACATGATAAAAAACGGGCGCCCCTCTGAGCTGGGCGCCTGTTTATCGCACCTAAAACGGCGCCGGAAAAAAAACGAGCGATTCTGGATCGCTTTGCAGCTCCTTGTCTGCTTGGCGCGGCGCCCAGGTGAGCGGAGCCTACACTCGTGCCGATTTTGTAAGTGGGAGGGGGCGGTACTATTTAAATTAGTTTTATTCCTGCCGGCAACGCTGCACGTGCGCGTTGGAGCGTTCACGCATGCTTAGTGTGAAAAAAACATTGGCACTCGGCCATTTTTGTAGTTCTTTGTAGCTGTTTAGTTTTTGAACATTTTTTAATAAAAGTACATTGCCATCAGCACTGAGGCTTCTTGTAGCAGTGAGAAGGGTGCAGGAAGCCTCAGAAAGTTGAGGCAGCCGTTTCCGGACAACCTCCCCCTTTTGCCATCGGGAAATGGCTCCTCAATTTCTGAGGCTTCCTGCCAGCCGTCTGGAACGGCTCCATTCCCTCCCTCACCGCCCCCCACCCCCTCGCGTTCGGTAGGCTCCCTCCCTACCGCCCGCGTTCGGTCGGCTCCCCCGCGTTCGGTCGGCTCCCCCGCGTTCGGTCGGCTCCTTCCCCCCCCCCCGCGTTCGGTAGGCTCTCTCCCTGGCTCCCTCCCCCGCGTTCGGTCGGCTCCCTCCCTACCGCCCGCGTTCGGTCGGCTCCCCCGCGTTCGGTCGGCTCCTTCCGCCCCCCCCCCCCCCGCGTTCGGTAGGCTCTCTCCCTGGCTCCCTCCCCCGCGTTCGGTCGGCTCTCTCCCTCCCACGTTCGTCGGCTCCCTCCCCCCGCCCCCCCTCTCCCGTGTTCGTCGGCTCCCTTCCCTCCCTCCCCCCCCTCCCGCGTTCGGTCGGCTCCCTCCTTCCCCTCCCCCCGCGTTCAGTCGGCTCCCTCCTCCCCGCCCGCATTCGGTCGGCTCCCTCCTCCCCCCTGTCCGCGTTCGGTCGGCTCCCTCGTTTTGTGAGGCTTGCTGCACCATTCTTCCTGGCTGAAGCACTTTCACACAGGTAGGAAGATGGTTTATTTAATCTTTTCTTTGCTTATAAATGTTTATTCAGGTTGGATTTATTTGTATAATATTTGTAGAAGTATAAATAAGGATTGATTATAGAATTTAATGAGTTCCCTTCCCCCCCCCACCTCGTTCTGGACGCCTGATTTGTAACCTGCGCCTGATTTTTTAATGTGTAGAACAGGTTTTTTCAGTTCTACAAAAATCTTCACTTGCTCCATTCTACTTTAGTTTGGAGTACGTTTTCACTGTGGAAACTTTCAAATCAGGCGTCAGTGGCCGGACACGCCCCCTTTTGAAGAAAAAATTCTGTTCCAAAATAGAACTGTTCTACCTGACTAGAACTGCAGAAAAATAAATGTGGAGAATTGCGAATTCTAAGATAGTCCGTTCTCCACCAGTTGCTCCTAAAAATCAGGCGCAAATCATGTGGAAACTTGGGCCCAATATAGTTAGATCATATTCATATTGGAAAGACTTGCATTTATGTTGTGCCTTTCATGACTAATTGACGTCCCAATGTGCTTTACAGCCAATGAAGTACATTTTGAAGCACTGTTGTAATGCAGAAACTTTAAAAAGATGCAATCCACAGATATTATTTCTGCAGCCCAACAGGAGTGGAGCCAGTGGTGCCAATGAATATTAACTCATCTAGGACTGTTCTTTACTTTATAATCGTCAGTATTTTTCATTTTTAGTGTCAGCTGTGGCTCAATGGGTAGCAGAAGGTTGTGGATTCAAATCCCACTCCAGGAACTTGAGCACATAAACCGAGGTTGACATTTCAGTACAGTACTGAAGGAGTGCTGCACTGTCGGAGGTGCCATCTTTCGGATGAGACGTTAAACCGAGGAACCGTCTGCTCTCTCAGGTGGACGCAAAAGATCCTATGGCACTATTTCGAAGAAGAGCAGGGGAGCTATCACTGGTGTCCTGGCCAATATTTATCCCTCAATCAACATAACAAAAACAGTTTATCTAGTCATTATCACATTGCTGTTTCCCACATTACAACAGTGACTACACTCCAAAAGTGCGTCATTGGCTGTAAAGCACTTTGAGATGTCCAGTGGTCATGAAAGGCATTATATAAATATGTCTTTCTTTCTTTTACCCAAATATCTGTCCAGTTTCTTTTCAATCCACACAGAACTTGTTAGCTTCTTTTAATGTCTCCATTACCGGAAAGAAAAACTTCTAACTTCTGATAGCATTTAAACTTTTACATTTTCGAACTTATTGCCTGTAATTCTATAATCACAATTCAAACCAAATGACCAACTTGCTGTTATATTACCCATTGCCTTTGGGATTTTAAACACCTGAATCCTGGCTCCTCTCAATCCTTCGCTTGTGGGGCTCCATGTAATGTTGAAAAATTGCACCCAGAATGTGGTCTTTAAATGTCAGCATCTCCGGACTACTTTAAAAAGGGGAATTAGATAGTTGTTGGAAAAATAAAGAGTATGGGGAATGAGCAGGAGAGTGTGATTAGACTAGGTGGCTCGTCAAGAAAAAACACTAGTGAGATTTGAGATTAGATGGTCTATTTATACACTAACATTCTATGATTCTTTTCTGCAATGAAAACAACATTCGATTCCTCACCATTTAAAAATTTTCCATTCCGAATCATCCTGGTTACTCTTGATATCTTCTGCAATGCTCAGTTACCTTCAGTATCCCAGAACTCGCTCTCGAAATCACCTTTTCCTTCTCTTTCAAAAACCTCCCCAAAAGCATTTTCTTCAATTGTGCAATTTCTCCCTCATGCAATGTTTACTGTGGGTCAGGCAGCATCTGTGCAGAGAGAAACAAAGTTAACAATTCAGGTCGATGACCCTTCGGCAGCACTGGCAAATGTTCGAAAAGAACATTCTTAAGGAACATTGAAAAGGTGGAGAGGAAGAAAGAACAAAAGGGAAGATCTGTGATAGGACGAAAGAAAGGAGAGTTTAGAGAGACAAAAGGGTTGATGGGCCAAATTGAAATGGTAACGGAAGAAGTTAGAAAAAGATTAGTCCAGATTGGGTGTGAATGGCAGAATAATGACCAGCTGCCATTGGAGACAAAGAGAAAAAACCCATAAAATCAGTGGGGAGTGGGGTGGGGGGAAAGGGAGCCAAAGATGGGCAGGTTTATTTGAAATTGTTGAACTCTATGTTGAGTTCAGAAGGCTGTAAAGTGCCTAAATGAAAGATTAGGTGCTGTTCCTCGAGCTTGCGTTGAGCTTCATTAGAACAGTATAGGAGGCCGAGGACGGAGATGTCTGAGTGGGAGTGGAGTGGGGAATTAAAGTGACAGGCGACCAGAAGCTCAGGGTCACGCTTACAGATTTCCCGCCCCCCCTCCGCCTCTCGATTTTATGTTTGTTTTTCTCTTTCTCTCCAATGGCAGCTAGCCATTATTGGGGATCAGTCTACATGTTCAGGCGGACTAAAAGAGCCTATGCCAATTTTTGAAGAGAAAATGGTTTCTCCTGGTGCCCTGTCCTGGCCAATATTTATTCCTCAACCAACAGTGAGTGGGCAAAAATTTGGCAGATGGGAGTATAATGTGGGAAAATGTGAGGTTATCCACTTTGACAGAAAAAATAGAAATAAAATTATAATTAAATGGTGAAAAATTGCAAAATGCTGCAGTACAGTGGGACCTGGGGGTCCTTGTGCATGAAACACAAAAAGTGAGTATGCAGGTACAGCAAGTAATCAGGAAGGCAAATGGAATGTTGGCCTTTATTGCAAGGGGGATAGAGTATAAAAGCAGAGAAGTCCTGCTACAAATGTACAGGGTATTGGTGAGGCCACACCTAGAGTACAGTTTTGGTCTCCGTATTTAAGGAGGGATATACTTACATTGAGGCTGTTCAGAGAAGGTTCACTATGTTGATTCTGGAGATGAGGGGTTGACTTATGAAGATAGGTTGAGTAGGTTGCGCCTGTACACATTGGAGTTCAGAAGAACGAGAGGTGATCTTATCAAAACATATAATATAATGAGGGGGCTCGACAAGGTGGATTCAGAGGGGATATTTCCACTCATTGGGGAATCTAAAACTAGGGGACATCGTCTCAGAATAAGAGGCCGCCCATTTAAAACTGAGATGAAGAGGAATTACTTCTTAGAGGGTTGTAAATCTATGGCATTCTCTGCCCCAGAGAGCTGTGGAGGCTGGAGGTTGAGATAGGTAGATTTTTGAGCTGAGTCCATTCTCAGATCAGCCATGATCTTATTAAATGGCAGGCGGGCTCGAGGGGCCAGGTGGCCTACTCCTATTTCTTATGTTCTTAACACAACAGATGAACTGGCCATTTATTTCAGTGCTGTTTCTAAGACCTTGCTTTGCACAAATTGGCTGTCGTGTATGCCTACATTTCACCAGTGATTAAACTTCAAAAATATTTTATTGAATGTAAAGCAGTATGGGATGTTCTGAGGATGTGAAAAGTGCAAGTTCTTTCTTTATTATAGAAAAATATGTTTGCATCTTTGCTGTAGATGCACAATTAATAACCTGTTTAGTTTTGCCTACCCTTTAGTTCGCCAACATTCAAGATGGCTCGGACAGTGTACTGCTTCTGGATTCTCCAATGCACCTGCTGCCTTCTTGTATACTCACATCTAGTTATGGAAGAAAAAAAACCTGAAACTCCGCAAAACAAGAACATTTCTAATCTCCAGCCGGAGCAGCGATCCAAGTACACCGGCATATCCATAGAAGGTTATTCACCAGATTGTTTGATACCTGGGCGAGGGGTGGGGAGGTGGAGAGAATGTATTTTAATTATTTTAAATTAGTTACTTGGCATTTACACATAGGATCAAGTAGTTAATGGAGAAAACTGAAAATCACTTCTGGTGTGAATGAGTAATTAAGTTGCTTTATTTAAAGTTGTAGCATTCTACACTTAATAGGTCTGTCCTTGTTTTTGACTTGATTTCTGGAACAGTTTCCTCTGCCATAACAAGCGTGCAGAGGTCACTACACACAATAACTACTCTTCGCTTGGTGTTTAACAGGAATTATTTTAATTTGCTTCTTATATCGTTTAATTAATTTCCTCGCTCTGCCAGGCAAGATGCTGACTTTGTTATTGAATAAAAATCCTCACTGGGAATTTAATTGGGGATTCTCCCAATCAGCCACAGTAAGTGAAAACTCTGAATATTTTTCTTTATTCGTTCCAGGATGTGGGCATAGCTGGCAAGGCCAGCATTTATTGCCCATCCCTAATTGCCCTTTAGTAGGTGGTGGTGAGCCGCCTTCTTGAACTGCTGCAATCCTTGTGGCGAAGGTACTCCCACAGTGCTGTCAGGGAGGGAGTGCCAGGATTTTGACCCAGCAAATATGAAGGACCGCCGATATATTTCCAAGTCAGGATGGTGTGTAACTTGGAGGGGAACTTGCAGGTGATGGTGATCGCCCTGTCCTCGGCCTCTTACACAATTCCAATGAAGCTCAACGCAAGCTTGAGGAATAGCAGCTCATCTTTAGTTTAGGCAATTTACAGCCTTTTGGACTCAACATAGAGTTCAACAATTTCAGACCATATCCTCTGCCCCTATTTTATTTTTTTGCTTTTTTTTTTCCCACGGCAGCTGTTGATGATTAAACCATTTACATCCTATCTAGACTCATCTTTGTTTCTTAACTTGCCCCATTACTGTCTCCTTTTGCCTTGCACCATCATCCCATTTGTCTCTTAATTGCTTCTGCCTTCCATCCTATCACAGAACGTCCCTTTTGTTCTTTCCTTCCCTCCCCCTTTCCCTGCCCCTACACTTGCTTAAAAACCTGTTACATCTCTAACTTTTTCCAGTTCTGATGAAGGGTCATCGACCTGAAAACGTGAACTCTGTTTCTCTCGCCACAAATGCTGCCTGACCTGAGTATTTCCAGCATTTTCTGTTTTTATTTCAGATTCCAGCATCCGCAATATTTTGCTTTTGTGTTTTGTGGAAGCATGTACTCACCTTCACTACCCGACAGAGGTCATTCAATTTTTTCCTACACTGGGTGAGGCTTCTCTGAACCACTGTGCTGGCCAACACCTCCTGGGCCACCTCTTGCCACATGGCACGAAACACCTGTGGAGATGGCCTCCTTGCCGATGCAGGGAATAGCGACTCCCTCCTTGTCTCCAGTGCCCCCACCAATGTCTCCAGAGCCACATTGTTAAAACGTGTGGCCATCTCCCTTGAAGGGGGATTAGCAGCTGCCATTTTGTCAGGAATGTTCATCAGGTCCACAGATCATTGACTCAAGTACAGCAATGCTGAAAATTAGCAGCAGCAGATTCAAATGACCATCCCTTTAAGAGCCAGATCGAGCTGGAGTCAAGGATTGAAGGCTGATTGCTGAATGGAACTCAACTGAAATTGGATAACTTGCTGTGAAACTCTTTTGAGTAGCGATACAGATACCTTTCATTATCTGCTCAGAGTGTCACCGAAACATGCAAATGCAACAGATGTAAATCGGGTATCACTGAGCAGCATGGGAAGTAATCTCTGTTTAATTAAGCAATTACCAGTTGTGGGATTCGAACCCTCGCAGTTATAATTCCATTGGATCTTAAGTCCAACACCTTAACCACTCGGCCATCCTGGGCCTTGTGAATAGCACCGCTGCAGTGCCCAGCTGAGGCCTCACTTACCGCCTCCCTTCACTCCTGGGATGAAAACGCTGAATTTCACGCAATTTGGCAAGCCATCTCGTCGGGCACTAAATTTTCTAAAAGTGAAAAGTTACCACCTCAAATGGGGCACGACCAAATTTCGCCCCAGATTCTTTAAATTGTAAATATGCTCATGAGGGAACACATTACCATTACTGAAGAGTTAATTGATCCCCTCAGGACTCCACTTGATTTAATGCCCCCCACCCATTGGTTGATATGTTCACTCTCCACCTGCTCTGCTACCTGTCACTATCTCAGCAAAACCCCAGCCCTGCATGAGGTAGAAAAGGTCATCCATCAGCTCAAGAACAAGAAGGCATCGGGAGCAAATGGAATCCCCGCTGTGGCACTAAAGTATGGCAGAGAAGCACTATTGGCATGAATGCATGACCTCATCTCTCTTATCTGGAAGGAGAGCAGAGCATGCTGGGAGATCTCAGAGATGCTGTAATTGTGACCATTTTCAAAAAGAGTGACAATTCCAGCTGCAGCAACTACAGGGGAATCTCCCTGCTGCTGACCACTGGGAAAGTCTTCGCTAGAATCCTCCTCAACCATCTTCTCCCTGTGGCTGAAGAACTCCTCCCAGAGTCACAATGCAGATTCTGTCCACTAAGGGGTACAACGGACATGATCTTCAACACGTGACAACTACAAGAGAAATGCAGGGAACAGCACCAATCCTTGTACATTGCCTTCTTTGACCTCACCTTCTTTGGCCTTTGACATCGTAAATCGTGAGGGACTATGGAGCGTCCTCCTCCATTTCAGTTGCCCCCAAAAATGTGTCACCATCCTCCACCTGCTCCACGACGACATGCAAGTCATGATCCTGACCAATGGATCCACCACAGACCCAATCTACATCCGGACCGAGGTCAAGCAGGGCTGCGTCATCGCGCCAATGCTCTTCTTGATCATCTTCACTGCAATGCTCCATCTCACTCTCAATAAGCCCCCCGCTGGAGTGGAACTAAATTATAGAACCAATGGGAACCTGTTCAACCTTCGTTGCCTCCAGGCTAGATCCAAGGTCGTCCCATCCTCGGTCATAGAACTTCAGTATGCAGACGATGTTTGAGTCTGTGCACATTCAGAGGCCGAACTCCAAGCCATCATCAACATCTTCACCGGGCATATGAAAGCATGGGCCTTACACTAAACATCCATAAGGTAAAGGTCCTCCACCAACCTGACTCCACCTCACAACACTGCCCCCCTGTCATCAAAATCCATGGCGCAGTATTTTCCATATCTCGGGAGCCTACTATCAGCAAGGCCAGACATGGACTGTCGTGTATAGAGAAAGAGTCAGACTGAATACTGTGAGCTCAAGGTAACGTGTGACCGTAGTCTTTTATTGCAGGTCTCCATAGTGCCTCTCCAACCTGTGAAACCTTCTTAAATACCTGTGCTCCCAAGGGATTATGGGATCCCTTTTATACTCCAGGGAATGAGCCCGCTGGTGGCGGTACAGAGTAAATAAAAGTCCACATGTATAACAACATTCCCCCCCAAAGTCGATAATGTAACTATTTACAATGCGAGTCGATCTGGGGCCCTTCTTGCCCTGGTTGATCGTCTCGGTGTGAAAGCTGGGGTTGTTAAATCATTTGTTGAGCCCTCGCTGGGCTGCTGTGCAGCTGGCCTCGCTGGGCAGCTTGGCGTGTTGGGCCCTGCAGGGCTGCTGTGGATGATGGGTTCTGCTTCGTGGTCAACCGTGGTGTCGGTTGCCACTGGTGTGTGTGTTGGGGGATCAAAAAAGGTAGGGTCCAAGGTGGGTTGCTCAGGGTAGTCCGTGAATCTGAGTTTGATTTGGTCCAAGTGTTTCCGGTGAATGAGTCCATTTGAAAGTTTGACCCAAACTGCTCCCCTCATTGGCCACGACAATGCCGGGAAGCCACTTGGGACCTTGTCTATAATTTAAAACAAATACAGGATCATTGATTTCAATCTCATGTGACACATTTGCACTATCATGGTATGCACTTTGTTGAAGCCGCCTGTTCTCTATCTGTTCACGTAGATCAGGGTGAACTAACGAGAGCCTCGTTTTAAGTGCTCTTTTCATGAGCAGTTCAGCAGGTGGGATCGCAGTGAGTGAGTGGGGTCTCGTGCGGTATCTAAGCAGGACTCGGGATAGGTGAGTCTGCAGTGAGCCTTCAGACACCCTCTTCAAGCCTTGCTTGATGGTTTGCACTGCTCTCTCTGCCTGACCATTGGATGCGGGTTTAAATGTGACATGTTTGATCCATGTTTGAACTCAGCCCTGGTAAAACATGGCCCGTTGTCGCTCACCAGAACATTGGGTAAGCCGTGTGTGACAAACATGGCCCGCAGGCTTTCAGTAGTGGCAGCGGACGTGCTAGCCGACATTATCTCACATTCAATCCACTTGGAGTACGCGTCTACAACCACAAGGAACATTTTACCCAAGAACGGGCCTGCATAGTCGACATGTACCCTAGACCACAGTTTGGAGGGCCAAGACCATAAACTTAGCGGCGTCTCCCTGGGTACATTGCTTAACTGCGAGCATGCATTACATCTGTGAAAGCAGGACTCTAAGTCCGCATCGATACTGGGCCACCACACGTGAGATCTGGCTATCGCTTTCATCATTACGATGCCTGGGTGGGTGCTGTGGAGATCATTGATGAAGGTGCCTCTGCCCTTCTTGGGGACCATTACTCGATTGCCCCACAGAAGGCAGTCTGCCTGTATAGACATTTCATCTTTGCGCCGCTGGAACGGCTTTATCTCTTCCTGCATTTCCACTGGGACACTGGACCAGCTCCCATGAAGCACACAGCTTTTGACTAAGGGGCCCTGGCTTGTCCAGGTTTTGATCTGCCGGGCAGTGATGGGTGATTGCTCACTCTCAAATGCTTCCATAACCATGGCTAGATCTATGGGCTGCGCCATTTCCACCCCCGTGGTGGGCAATGGCAGCCTACTGAGAGCATCGGCGCAGTTTTCTGTGCCTGTCCTGTGGCGGATGGCGTAGTTGTATGCGGACAACGTGAGCGCCCATCTCTGGATGCGGGCCGATGCGTTGGTATTTATCCCTTTACTCTCGGAAAACAGGGATATAAGTGGCTTATGGTCAGTTTTCAATTCGAATTTTAGCCCAAACAGGTATTGGTGCATTTTCTTTACCCCATATACACATGCTAACGCTTCTCTTTCAATCATGCTGTAGGCTCTCTCAGTCTTAGACAGATTCCTGGATGCATAAGCAACCGGTTGCAGTTTCCCGAAATCATTAGCTTGTTGCAATACACACCCGACGTCATTTGACGACGCATCACATGCTAGTACCAAACGCCTACATGGATCATATAACACAAGCAATTTGTTTGAGCAGAACAATTTTCTCACTTTTACAAGGACATTTTCTTGGCTTTTGCCCCAAACCCATTCGCCCCCTTTTCGTAGTAAGACATGTAGTGGTTCTAGCAGGGTGCTGAGACCCGGTAAGAAGTTACCAAAGTCGTTCAAGAGTCCCAGAAATTATCGCAGCTCCGTCACGTTCTGTGGCCTCGGTGCATTCTCGATTGCCTCCGTCTTCGCGTTGGTGGGCCTGATGCCGTCCGCCGCAATCCTCCTTCCCAGGAACTCCACTTCAGGCACCAGGAAAACACACTTCGAGCATTTAACCTGAGCCCTACGCGGTTGAGTCAACAAGAACCTTCTCCAGGTTCTGCAGATGCTCGACTGTGTTCCGACCTGTGACCAAGATGCCGTCCTGGAAGGCCACGGTGTGTGGGACTGACTTCAGTAAACTTTCCATGTTTCTCTGGAATATCGCTGCCACTGATCGGATTCCAAACGGGCATCTGTTACAAACAAAAAGACCTTTGTGCATGTTGATGCAGGTGAGGGCCTTCGATGATTCCTCCAGTTCCTGCGTCATGTAGGCTGAAGTCAGATCCAGCTTCATGAACGTCTTTCCTCCAGCCAGCGTTGCAAAGAGGTCGTCAGCTTTTGATAGTGGGTATTGGTCCTGCAGGGAGAAACGATTGATAGTTACTTTGTAATCGCCACAGATTCTGATGGTGCCGTATCCTTTGAGGACTGGGACAATAGGACTGGCCCGCTCGCTGAACTCGATCGGTGAAATGATACCCTCTCGTTGCAGCTGGTTTAGCTCGCTCTCTACCCTTTCTCTCATCATGTACGGTACTGCTCTCGCCTTGTGATGGATGGGTCGCGCTTCTGGAATTAGGTGGATCTGCACTTTTGCTCCTTGGAATTTCCCAATGCCTGGTTCAAACAGCGAAGGAAATTTGTTTAAGACCTGGGCACACGAAGTGTCGTCAGCTGGTGATAGCGCTCGGACGTCGTCCCAGTTCCAGCATATCTTTCCCAGCCAGCTCCTGCCGAGCAGCATGGGACCATCACCCGGTACCACCCAGAGTGGTAGCTTGTGCACCGCTCCATCGTAGGAGACCTTAACGGTAGCACTGCCGATTACAGGAATCAGTTCTTTAGTGTAAGTTCTTAGTCTCGTGCGAACTAGAGCGAAGACTGGCCTTGAGGCCTTGTTGCACCACAATCTTTCAAAAGTCTTTTTGCCCATGGTGGACTGGCTCGCGCCCGTGTCCAGCTCCATTGACACTGGGAGTCCATTTAGTTCAACATTCAGCATTATCAGGGACAATTCGTGGTGAATGTGTGCACCCCATGTACCTCTGCCTCCTCTATCTGAGGCTCTGGTTCGTAGTGATCCTCCGTGGATCTGTCCTCCTCTGCAACGTGGTGGTTTGCAGGTTTAACAGGCTTAGCACACTCGTTGGAGCTATCCCATTGTTCCACAGCGCTTGCAAACGTATCCTTTGAATCGTCATGAGTGGAAACTGATATGTCCTTACTATACAGTACAAATGCACACGAGGCCCATACTTGAGAGGAGGTCACTCTGTGACCAGCAACTTTTATTCTAGCACTGAAGTGATGAAGGTGGGTGGAGCTTCCCCTTTTATACCTGAAAGACCAGGTTAGGAGTGTCTCCCACAAGTTCACCACCTAGTGGTCAATGTTCTCAGTGTACAACTAGTCAGTTTATACATGGGCTACATGACAGTTAAATAAATGACATCACCTCCCCCCAAAATCTTATTGGGATCACAGGTTAAGTCTCTCTGGTGGTTTACGCTCCCTTGTTATGCGCCCGAGTTGGGGCTCCGGTTGTTGGGCACTAGCCTGAGTGTCTGCTGTTTACGGTGCCTCAGACCTGTCTGGACTGCCCACAGTGACTGGGCTCTCCTCCACTTGGTTCCGGTGTTCGGCCAGCTGTGGAGGAGTGAACTCTACATCGTGTTCTTCCTCTGCTTCTTCTATGGGGTTGCTGAACCTCCTTTCTGTTTGATCCACGTGTTTGCGGCAGATTTGTCCACTGGTAAGTTTAACTACCAGAATCCTATTCCCCTCTTTGGCAATCACAGTGCCTGCGAGCCATTTAGGCCCTGCAGCGTAGTTGAGAATAAAGACAGGGACATTGACATCAATACATCATGCCCTCGCATTCCCATCATGGTAGTCACATTGTGACTGGTGCCTGCTCTCAACAATTTCTTTCATGGTGGGGTGTACAAGGGATAACCTGGTTTTGAGCGTCCTTTTCATTAGCAGCTCTGCGGGTGGGACCCCTATGAGCGAGTGTGGTCGGGATCTATTGACCAACAGGAGGCGTGATTAGCGGCTTTGTAGGGAACCCCCTTGGATTCTGAGCATCCTCAGTTTGATTATCTGCACTGCTCGTTCCGCCTGGCCGTTTGAGGCCGGTTTGAACAGTGCCGTTCTGACATGGTTGATACCATTTCCTGCCATGAAGTCCTGGAATTCAATGCTTGTAAAGCACGTGCCTGGTCTGTGTCGAATTGTACAGTCATAGGTGGCTAACGTGAGTGCCCACCTCTGTATGCGTGCCGATGCATTTGCATTTATGGCCTTGTTGTCGGCCAAAAGGGACGTTAGGGGTTGGTGATCTGTCTCCAGCTCAAAATTCCTGCCGAACAGGTACTGGTGCATTTTTTTTTTTGTAGCATATATACACGCAAGCGCTTCCTTTTCCACCATCCCGTAGCCCCGTTCTGCCTGGGACAGACTTCTGGAGGCATAAGCTACCGGCTGTAATTGACTCTTGGCATTAACATACTGCAACACACACGCGACCCCATAGGACAACGCGTCGCACGATAAAACAAGTTTCTTACATGGGTCATATAGCGTTAACAGATTGTTGGAGCATAACAAATTTTGTGCTCTATCAAAAGCCCTTTCCTGGCTGTCCCCCCCACACCCACACGACCTTTGCGTTGGAGCACGTGTAGCGGCTCTAACAACGTGCTCAATTTGGGAAGAAAGTTACCAAAATAGTTCAGGAGCCCGAGGAACGAACGCAGCTCCGTCGAGTTACGGGGTCTGGGTGACCTCTAGATCGCTTCTGTTTTGGACGCAGTAGGTCTGATCCCGTTTGCTGCTACCCACATCCCCAGGAATTCTACCTGGAATTCTAGGAAGACGCACTTCGCCTTTTTCAATCGCAGATCTACCCGGTCCAGTCTGCGTAGCACCTCCTCCAGGTTGCGGAGGTGTTCTTCAGTATCACAACCCGTGATGAGGATGTCGTCGGGAAAAACCACTGTCCTTGGAATCGACTTCAGGAGGCTTTCCATATTGCATTGAAAGATCGCGGCGGCCGAGCGAATCCCAAACGGACATCTGTTGTACTCAAACAACCCCTTGTGTGTCATGATGGTGGTCAGCTTCTTCGACTCACTCGCCAGCTCCTGGGTCATGTAAGCTGAGGTTAGGTCCAATTTTGAAAAAAGTTTGTCACCGGATAGCGTCGCGAAGCGGTCCTCCGCTCTCGGTAGCGGGTACTGGTCTTGGAGTGACACCCGATTGATGGTGGCCTTGTAATCACCACATATCCTGACCGACCCATCCGCCTTGAGCACCGGCACAATCGGGCTCGCCCAGTCACTGAATTCGACTGGCGAGATGATGCCTTCCCTCAGCAGGCAGTCCAATTCGCCTTCTATCTTTTCCCGCATCACGTACAGCACCGCTCTGGCCTTGTGGTGTACTGGCCTGGCATCCGGGTTTATATGAATCACTACCTTGGTCCCCATGAAAGTGCCAATGCCGGGGTGAAATAGTGAGTCAAATATGTCCAGGACCTGTGAGCATGATATTCGTTCCACAGAAGAAATTGCATTGACATCGCCCTATTTCCAGTTCATGACAGTCAGCCAACTCCTCCCCAGTAGTGCGGGACCATCCCCCGGAACAATCCAGAGTGGCAATCTGTTCTCCGAATCTTTGTGGGTCACGACTACCGTGGCGCTGCCCAGCACCGGAATGATCTCCTTTGTATATGTCCGTAGCTGTGCGTCAATCGGCAATAATTTTGGCCTCCTGGCCTTGGACGCCCACAACTTGTCGAACTGTTTAATACTCATCAGGGACTGGCTGGCGCCTGTGTCTAGTTCCATTGATACTAGGATGCCATTGAGGAGCATTTTCATCATTATCGGTGGTGTCCTGGTGTATGAACTGTATATGTGCTCCACATGAATTCGCTGAACTTCAGCTTTCAGCGATTTCCCCCATTGTCCATTTGGCCTCGTAGGGCTTACATCGTCCCCGTCCTCCTCGTACATCAACCTGGCTGCAGGCTTCCTGCACATACGCGCCAAGTGACCGCTGACGTTGCAATTTCTGCAGGCATATTGCTGATACCTGCAAGCTCTGGCTGTGTGTTTGCCTCCAAACTTCCAACATGAGCCATTGTTGGAAACAAAAGGCCCATTACCAGTCGATCGTCTCCGACTGTCTGTGTAACTGTTTTTAAGCACACCATTAACAGGTGTTGATGGCCCCATTACTGGCCGCATTGTCCCTTGCGATGGCGTGAATCGCCGTTCAGCTAGCCATTGTCTCTGTTGAATTCCCCCTTTGGATTCAACTGCATGCTCGAGCATGTCCGATTACCACTGTCTGTCTGGGGAACTATGTTCCGCATTAACAATGTTGACTCCCTGTCCATTTGCTGCATTTAAACCAAGATTTTTGTCAATCATCATTCTGGTCTCTTCCTCCCCTGAGATAAATGTCTGGCCCATCAAAGCCGCTGTTTCCAGGGTCAAGTCTTTGGTCTCAATCAGTTTCTTGAAAACCCCAGCGTGCCCGATGCCCTCAATAAAAAAGTCTCGCAGCATTTCCGCTCTGCATGCATCTGGGAACTTACATAGGCTTGCCAGTCATCGGAGGTCTGCCACGAAATCTGGAATGCTTTGTCCTTCTCGCCGCCGGTGCATATAAAACCGGTGTCTCGCCATGTGCATGCTGCTCGCCGGTTTAAAGTGTTCCCCGATCAACTTACTGAGCTCTTCAAAAGGCTTGTCCGCTGGCTTCTCTGGCACTCGAAGGTCCTTCATCAGGGAGTACGTCCTGGACCCACAAACCGTCAGATGAGCCCTGCGTTTGTCGGCCGAATCCTGTCCCAGCCATTCTTTAGTGACGAAGCTTTGCTGTAGTCTCTCAATACAGTCGTCCCAATCATCACCAACATAGTACCTCTTGTTTCTGCTGCTAGTGGCCATGCTCGCGTGGTTTTAATCCCAGTTTCTCGTCGCCAATGATATGTCCTTACTATGCAGTACAAGTGCACACAAGGCCCATGCTTGAGAGGTCACTCTGTGACCAGCAACTTTTATTCCAGCACTAAAGTGATGAAGGTGGGTGGAGCTTCCCCTTTTATACCTGAAAGACCAGGTTAGGAGGGTCTCTCACAAGTTCACCACCTAGTGGTCAATGTTCTCACAGTGTACAACTAGTCAGTTTATACATGGGTTACAATGACAGTTAAATACATGACAGAAATGATGATCACCCCCGCAGCGCCAACAAGGTGTTAAGGGCCTTGCATTCATCACCCTTGATGGTGGACTCAGACATCTGCGGACATGTAGCTGCGGGTATTTGTGACCTGCCCTGTACGTTACGATTCGAAAACATCATCACTTTGTTCACAGTAGCAACTTGTAGCAACACGTGCGCTGAGGGATTTGCTTAGTATTGTCAGTGGTGGCAATGAACGCCTTGGCTATCCCTATGGCCTTACTCAAGGTTGGGGTCTCTACAGTCAAAAGCTTGCGAAGTATGGTTTCGTGGCCAATGCCAACTACGAAAAAGTCTGAGCATGTGCTCCAAATGTCCTTCAAATTCGCAATATCCTGCAAGGCATCTTAGCTCGGCAACATAACGTGCCACTTTCTGGCCTTCAGACCTTTTGTAGGTGTAGAACCGGTACCTCGCCATCAGAACACTTTCCTTCGGGTTCAAATGCTCTCGGACCAGTGTGCACAAATCGTCGTACGATTTCACCGTGGGTTTTGCTGGAGAGCAGATTCTTCATGAGGTCATACATTGGTGCCCCAAAGACAGTGAGGAGGATCGCCTTCGTTTGGCAGCGCTCTCTACCCCATCTAGCTCGTTAGCCACGAAGTATTGGTCGAGTCACTCCACAAAAGTTTCCCAATCATCTCCCTCCGAAAATTTCTCCACGATGCCCACTGTTCTCTGCATCTTTGGGTTCGCTATCTGTATCTCGTCGCCAGTTATTGTGTATGGAGAAAGAAGCAGACTGAATACTGTGAGCTCAAGGTAACGTGTGATCTTAGTCTTTTATTGCAGGTCTCCAGAGTGCACCTCCAACCTGTGAAGCCTTCTTAAATACCTGTGCTCCCAAGGGATTATGGGATCCCTTGGGACTCCAGGGAACGAGCCCTCTGGTGGCTGTACAGAGTAAATACAAGTCCACATATGTAACAGACGATGAGGTTCAACCCCGCCTCCAGTGTTCCAGCGCAGCCTTCGGTCGCCTGAGGAAGAAAGTGTTTGAAAACCAGGATCTCAAATCTGGCACCAAGCTTATGGTCTACAGGGCAGAAGTGATACTCGCCCTCCTATATGGCTCAGAGAGGTGCACCATATACAGTAGACACCTCAAAGTGCTGGATAAGTACCACCAGTGCTGCCTTCACAAGATCCTGCAAATCCACTGGGAGGATAGACGCATCAACGTCAGTTTCTCGATCAGGCCAACATCCCCAGTATCGAAGCACTGACCACACTCAACCAGTTTTGTTGGGCGGGCCACATAGTTCGCATGCCCGACACAAGACTCCCAAAGCAAGCGCTCAATCAGAACTCCTACACGGCAAGCAAGCCCCTAGGTGGGCAGAGGAAATGTTTCAAGGATACCCTCAAAGCCTCCTTGATAAAGTGCAACATCCCCACCGGCACCTGGGAATTCCTGGCCCAAGATCGCCCTAAAGAAGAGCATCCGGGAAGGCACTGAGCACCTCAAGTCTTGTTGCCGAGAGCATGCAGAAACAAAACGCAGACAGCGGAAGAAGCGTGCAGAAAACCAGACTCCCTACCCACCCTTTTCTTCAACCACTGCCTGTCTCACCTGTAACAGAGACTGTAATTCCCGTATTGGACTGTACAGTCACCTTAGAGTGGAAGCAAGGCTTCCTCGATTTCGAGGGACTGCCTATGATGATGACCTGCTCTAACCCCAGGAAATCTAGTCCTTTAGAATCTATAATTCAAAATAAAATTTGTGAGCATTTGAAAAAACATGGGTTAATAAATGACAGACAATACAGATTTGTTAAAGACAAATTATGTCTGACAAATTTGATTGAGTTCTTCAATGAAATAACAAAGGGTTGATGAAGATAGTCCAGTTGATGTTGTACATAAGGACTTTCAAAAGATGTTTGATAAAGTGCCACTGAATAGACTTGTTAGAAAAATTGAAGTCTGTTAAAAAGGCATTCGGGATCTTTGGCTTTATAAATAGAGCATCTGAAGTCTCTCTAAATAACTATAATTTCTTATATCTAGCATTATTTACACTATACATACCCTATGGCTTCAATGATCTTTCTATAATAGGGTGCCAAAACCTGCACACAGCATTCATAACTATGGCCTAAACAATATTTTGCATAAATTCAAAACTTGATGCCACTATTTAAGAAACCAAAAATTCTATTGAGCCTTTTTATGGCTTTATCTACCTGCACTTGCGCTTTCAGAGAATTATGGCCCCAAAAATATATGTGGCCATTCACGCTGATATTGGGCCTGGGGGAGGTGGTTCCAACCAACCATTGATAGCAGCACTGACCTAATTCTAAATAGTAGGGTCAGCTCATTTAAATATCCAGTCAATGACGGAGTCCAACTACCGTGTAACATAAAAGTACTGTGTGGAGGTGAACAGATATTGCAGGTATAGGCCAATTAAAATCTGCAGACCGAAGGGAGCTCTTCTTTTCAAGCTGCAGAACTCTTCATAACATCACCGGAAGTTTAGGCTCCAGTGGCGTCTATGAAGGTATTAAAAGTAAGGCAGCAGCTGGAAACTTGGTAGGTCATAGTACTGAGGCAAAGTGATTATTCAACTCCTTTAATTTCTAGTTCATTGTTACATTTTAGACGTTCTTGTTCTATCAGAGAAGTTAACACTGTTCTTCAGACGTTCACTCAGCATTTTGCCAACCCCTCTCGCATTTTACTTACAGAACTGCCAAATAGTAGAAAAATATATTTCAGAAGAGACGGTGGAAGAAGGCGCCCCAATCAACACAAAAATGTAAGTAAATTCAGACAGCATTTTGTAGATTGACCCTTACTGTAATCTGCATGAGAAATAAACATTTTAAAGCCTTCTAAATTGTTCAGTGGGTAAATCCAAAAGAAAATTTAGATTTATACAGCGCCTTTCATGACCACAGGACGTCCCAAAGCACTTTACAGCGAATGAAGTACTTTAGGAGTGTACTCACTGTTGTAAAGTAGGAAACGGGCAGTCAATTTGCACACAGCAAGCTCCCACAAACAGCAATGTCATAATGACCAGATAATGTTTTTGTTATGTTAATTGAGGGATAAATATTGGACGCTCTTATTTATACTGCAAAAATGGCCAACAGGCTCCACCCCTTAATTCTGATTGGTCCCCTTGGAGGATAAGCCACACCCTGAAGTTTCACAGGAATATGTCACTGGATCCACCCATCCCAAGGTCTCACTGACTTTGCAAATTGTAACTCGATCCACTTTGACTTCCTGAAGCGACAGAGGACAGAACTTCCCAGAAGACAGCGAGGGCCAGCCAAAGTCCCAGACCCCAGTCCAAGTACATCCATCCGCAGCCAAAGTGCCTTATCCCAGTCCAAGTGCATGCCTCCCCCAGCCAAAGTCCCATACCCCAGCGCAAGTGCATGCCTCCCACAGCCAAAGTGTCTTACCCCAGTCCAAGTGCAAACCTCCCCCAAAGTGGCTTACCCAAGCGCAAGTGCATGTCTTCCCCCGCCTCCCCCATAGATGGGGCATTGTATACAGATTGTTAACAGGTTTATTGGGTATGAAGTGAATAGTGACAGTGTCGTGACTTCTGGATATCATCCACTCCAAAGATGTCGCTAGTAGGGGATTGGAAGAGGTTGATCAGTCTTTCCCGAGTTCCCTCTCTCCCCTCCAATCCCCCCCAGCCTCTCACTCCCCTCCCCCCACAGCTTCTCTCACTCCTCCCACCCCCCAGCCTCTCGCACTCCCCACCCCAACCCCCCAGCCTCTCTCACTCCCCCCCCCCAGCCTCTATCCCCACCACCACCACCCCCAGCCTCTCTCCGCCTCCACCCCCCAGCGCCTCCCTCTCTCTTCCCCCCCATCCCCAGCTCTCTCTCGCCCCTCCCCCCCAGAACTCTCCCTCTCTCCCCCAGCTCTCTCACACCTCCCCCCACAACTCTCTTTCACTCTCTCCTCCTCCCCCAGCGCTCTCTCCCCCCTCCCCCTCCCAATGCTCTCTCTCTTCGGCCCCCCCACCCCCAGCTCTCTCTCTTTCTCGCCCCCCGGTGCTCGCACTCTCTTCCCCCCCCTCAGCGCTCTCTCTCTTCCCCCCCCCCCAGCGCTCGCTCGCTCTTCTCCCCACCCCCCAGCACTCTCTCTCTTCCGCCACTCCCCCCAGCGCTCCCTCTCTCTTCCGCACCCCACCAGCGCTCTCTCTTTCTTCCGCAACCCCCCCCCCCCCACCCAGCGCTCTCTCTCTCTCTCTCTTTCTTCCCACCCCCCAGCACTCTCTCTCTCCCCACCCCCCCCCCCCCAAGCGCTCTCTCTCTCTCGCCCCCCCCCCCCCAAGCGCTCTCTCGCTCTCTTCCCACCCCCCAGCACTCTCTCTCTCTCTCTCTTCCCCCCCCGCCAAGCACTTTCTCTCTCTTCCCCCCCACCCCTCTCTCTCTCTCTCTCTCTCTTCCTTCCACCCCCCGCCCCCAGCGCTCGCTCGCTCTCTCTTCCCCACCCCCCCCCAGCTCTCTCTCACTCTTTCCCCGCCCCCCCCCAGCTCTCTCTCTCTTCCCCCCCCCCAGCTCTCTCTCACTCTTTCCCAGCCCCAGCTCACTCTCCCGCCCCCCCCCAGCTCACTCTCACTCTTTCCCAGCCCCAGCTCTCTCTCCCGCCCCCCCCGCCCCAGCTCTCTCTCTCACTTCTCCCCCCCTCCCTCTCCCCGAACTTTCTCTCTTCCCCCCCGAACTTTCTCTCTCCCCCCTTCACCCTCTCTCTCCCTCCCCCCCCACCCTCTCCCTCCTCCCACCCTCTCTCCTTCTCCCCCCACCCTCTCTCTCTCTCCCTCTCCCCCCACCCTCTCTCTCCCTCACCCCCCCCACCCTCTCTCCCTCTCCCCCCCCCACCCTCTCTCCCTCTCCCCCCCCACCCTCTCTCTCTCCCCCCCCCACCCTCTCTCTCTCCCCCCCCCACCCTCTCTCTCTCCCCCCACCCTCTCTCTCTCCCCCCACCCTCTCTCTCTCCCCCCACCCTCTCTCTCTCCCCCCACCCTCTCTCTCTCCCCCCACCCTCCCCCCCCCCCACTCTCTCTCTCTCTCTCTCTCTTCCCCCACCGCCCCTCTTTCTCTCTCCACGCACCCCCCTCTCTCTCGTCCCCCCTCCCTCTCTCGCAATCAGCGCTCTCTCTCCCTTCCCAGCCTCTTTCCTCACTCCCTCCTCAGCCTCTCTTCCCTCCCCCCACCCGCCCCCCAGCCTCTCTCTCTTTCTCCACAACCCCCCCCCCCCCAGTCACTCACTCGCTCCCCTCCCGCCCCCACCCCCACCCCAGCCTCTTACTCGCGGCCCCAAGGCCGCCGCCACTCGGAACTCATGGGAGGCTTGGGGCCCAGTCGGAGGCTTGCGGCTCAGTGGGAGGCTTGGGACTCGAGGCTCAGTGGGAGGCCTGGTCGGCTGGAGAATCAGGCTCGCAAAGGAGCATCAGCCCACGGCCATCACCACCCTCCCACTGCTATCGGGCGCAGGCCCACCTGGCGGGGGTGGGGAGGGAGAGAGAGCGAGAGAGAGTCGGAGCTTCAGGTCCTGCTTCTGGCATCATATGAATGGAATGATGCAGCTGGGGGTGGGGGGGGAGGCGAGCTTGACGGGGTGGAGCTTGTCGCCTGTTGGTCAAAAAAGTGCAGTACGGAGGGGGGTGGGGGGAACTGGAAAGACACCCGTCCGTCAAAAGAAGTGCAGTACAAATAGTTAGTCCCATAAATATTGGCCAGGACACCAGAGATAACTTCCCTGCTCTTCTTCAAAATAGCGTCATGGGATCTTTTACGTCCACTTGAGAGAGCAGACAGGGCATCGGTTTAACATCTCATCCAAAAGACATCTCCGACAGTGCAACAGTCTCTCAGTACTGCACTGGAGTGTCAGCCTAGATTTTTGTGCTCGTCTCTGGACTGGGACTTGAACCCACAACCTTTGGACTCAAAAACAAGAGTGCGACCCACTAAGCCACAGCTGACACACAAATCCACTGCCCAATGTGGCAGTGAGTCATACTTCTAGGAACATTAAAAGTCCAATTTCTAGTCCTAGTTACTTAGCGAGAGCTACAGTACAAGGGGATTAAATTGCCCTGCACCCCAATTGAGGCACACAACTTGAATTAAGTGAAGTTATAGCGTTCGGCGAGCTGGGCTGCTAAATATTATTGAATTGTGCACTTAGAAAGTTGTGGGGGAGTATTGGAGCCAGGAGTGGCCTCTGTGGGGCACTGCCGGGGCGTTAGCGGGGCACGACGCAGAGTGAGGACATGCCAGGTGGCGCTGACGCATCACAATGTCCCTCATCTTCTTTTAAAGGGGAGGGCTGCTTCAAACTCTGCAGCCGCTTTCATGGCACACATTGGGCCAATGGGGAGAGTTTCGGCTGGGCCAGTGGCTCGGCCAGAGGGGGTAGCGGGCTGCCTGTTGGCGGGCCAGCCGAACCAACGGCCACCTTTGACAAAAAAAAAAGATGCCGGCCGTGGCACAAGGCTCTCCACTTCAAAGGCAGCCGGTGCGCCCCAGGCACGACAGCTTCGCAGCCCGTGATTTCAGCGCAGGGCAATAAGGGGTCGGCGCGCATGGCGATGATGTCAATGCTGTGTGCGCACCCGCCCAGCGTGAAAAGTAGGGGACATGGCGCGAACCCATTTTCACCCATAGAATCTCAGGGGCAATTCCAGGAGGGGCGCTCTGGCCGCCGCGCCCAGGCAATAAAAAATTAGCACCCTCTTGGTGCCTCCCAGTGCTAATGGGCCTTTCCCAAAGGGGCACTTTTGCTCCCCCCCCTCCTCCAAGCATTATAGTTGACCTTAGGGTCCCTGAGCAAACGAGGCAAATTATAGACCATGGTTCCTGCTACTGATAATTATTGGAATGCATGTTTAGATGTCAATTGAGGATAGAATTGGGCTATCCCTTGCCTACAACCAAGTGACCTTAAGCTAGATACTGGGGAATAGCTGGTGTCAGAACTACATTTCAGCGTGAATTGCTACTCTTAAAAGAAACAGGAATTGGGGCCTGGACCCCCAATGTAGACGGGGCAAAACTTTTTTTTTTTTTTTTTTAAGTGTTTAAAGCTATGTGGGCAGCCAGATTGTTATTACAGGGCGAAGGACTGTAGAACTCTTTCCCTCCCTCAATCTTCCTTTGCTCCTACAAACTACAAGCATTTAAAACCCAAGCTTGATGTTACCGGAACACTGCGATTGTTTTTATTCATTCATGGGATGTGGGTGTTGCTGGCAAGGCCGGCATTTATTGCCCATCCCTAATAACCCTCAAGAGGGTGGTGGTGAGCCATCTTCTTGAAATTTTTGAACCGCTGCATTCCATGTGTTGAAGGCACTCCCATAGTGCTGTTAGGGAGGGAGTTCCAGGACTTTGACCCAATGACGATGAAGTAACAGCGATATATTTCCAAGACAGGATGGTATGTGACTTACATAAGAACACAAGAACATAAGAAATATGAGCAGGAGTAGGCCATACGGCCCCTTGAGCCTGCTCCGCCATTTAATAATATCATGGCTGATCTGATCATGGACGATCTGATCATGGACTCAGCTCCACTTCCCCGTCCGCTCTCCATAACCCCTTATTGTTTAAGAAACTGTCTATTTCTGTCTTAAATTTATTCAATGTCCCAGCTTCCACAGCTCTCTGGGGCAGCAAATTCCACAGATTTACAACTCTCAGAAGAAATTTCTCATCATCTCTGTTTTAAATGGGTGGCCCCTTATTCTAAGATCATGCCCTCTAGTTCTGGTCTCCCCAATCAGTGGAAACATCCTCTGATTCCACCTTG
This sequence comes from Pristiophorus japonicus, assembly GCF_044704955.1. Lineage (NCBI taxonomy): Eukaryota > Metazoa > Chordata > Chondrichthyes > Pristiophoridae > Pristiophorus > Pristiophorus japonicus. The sequence continues at coordinate 200,752,130 of NC_091988.1, forward strand.
TCAAGCCCCCTCATAATCTTATATGTTTCGAAAAGATCACCTCTCATCCTTCTGAATTCCAATGAGTAGATTATAATGCTATTTCTGGCCAATTTGTATGCCACTTCCTTGGCTTTAATACTATCCCTGATTTCCCTTGATAGCCACTCCATCCCCTTTGCAATAAAGGCCAAGATATAATTTGGCCTTCCTGATCACTTGCTGTATCTGCATACTATCCTTTTGTGTTTCAAGCACAAGTACCACCAGGTCCCACTGTACTGCAGTACTTTGCAATCTTTCTCCATTTAAATAACTTGCTCTTTGATTTTTTTCTGCCGAAGTGTATGACCTCACACTTTCCAACATTATACTTCATCTGCCAAATTTTTGCCCACTCACTTAGTCTATGTCGTTTTGCAGATTTTGTGTGTCCTCCTCACACATTGCTTTTCCTCCCATCTTGGTATCATCAGCAAACTTGGCTACATTACACTCAGTCCCTTCTTCCAAGTCGTTTATATAGATTGTAAATAGTTGGGGTCCCAGCACTGATCCCTGCAGCACCCCACTAGTTACTGGTTGCCAACCAGAGAATGAACCATTTATCCCGACTCTCTGTTTTCTGTTCGTTAGCCAATCCTCTATCCATGCCAACCCCGTGAGCTCTTATCTTGTGCAGTAACCTTTTATGTGGCACCTTGTCAAATGCCTTCTGGAAGTCCAAATACATCACATCCACTGATTCCCCTTTATCCACCCTGTTTGTTACATCTTCAATGAACTCCAGCAAATTTGTCAAACATGACTTCCCCTTCATAAATCCATGCCGACTCTGCCTGACCGAATTATGCTTTTCCAAATGTCCTGCTCTGCTTCTTTAATAATGGACTCCAACATTTTCCCAACCATAAATGTTAGGCTAACTGGTCTATAGTTTCCTGCTTTTTGTCTGCCTCCTTTTTAAATAGGGGCGTTACATTTGCAGTTTTCCAATCGGCTGGGACCTCCCCAGAATCCAGGCAATTTGGTAAAATACAACCAATGCATCCACAATCTCTGCCGCTACTTCTCTTAAGACCCTAGGATGCAAGCCATCAGGTCCAGGGGATTTATCTGCCTTTAGTCCCATTATCTTACTTATCTCCTTAGTGATTGTGATTGTGGTAAGTTTCCCCCCCCCCCCCCCCGCCGCCCCATAGCCTCTAGACTATCCACTGTCGAATATTGTTAGTGTCCTCTACCGTAAAGTCTGATAGAAAATATTTGTTCAGAGTTTCTGCCATCTCCATGTTCCCCATTACTAATTCCCCAGTCTCGTCCTCTAAGGGACCAACATTTACTTTAGCCACCCTTTTCCTTTTTATATACCTATAGAAACTCTTGCTATCTGTTTTTATATTTTGCGCTAGTTTACTTTCATAGTCTATCTTCCCTTTCTTAATTTTTTTTAGTCGTTCTTTGCTGGCTTTTAAAAGCTTCCCAGTCTTCTGTCCTCCCGCTAGTTTTGGCCACTTTGTATGCCCTTGTTTTTAATTGGATACCGTCCTTTATTTCTTTAGTTAGCCAAGGATGGCTATCTTTTCTCTTACATCCTTTCCTCCTCACTGGAATATATTTTTCTTGAGAGTTGTGAAATATCTCCTTAAATGTACATCACTGTTCATCAACCATCCTACACTTTAATCTATTTTCCCAGTCCACTTTACCCAACTCTGCCCTCATACTTTCATAGTCTCCTTTATTTAAGCTTAGTATGCTGGTTAGAGATCCAACTTTCTCACCCTCCATCTGAATTTGTAATTCAATCATGCTATGTAAGAGAAGGCCACCTGGCCCCTCGAGCCTGCTCCACCATTTAATAAGATCATGGCTGATCAAGGACTCAGCTCCACTTCCCTGCCCGCTCTCCATAACCCTTTATTCCCTTAGCGCTCAAAAAGCTGCTTTCTCCACCTTAAATATATTCAATGACCCAGCCTCCATAGCTCTCTGGGGCAGAGAATTCCATAGATTTACAACCCTCAGAAGAAATTCCCTCTCATCTCAGTTTTAAATGGGCGGCCCCTTATTCTGAGACTATGTCACCAAGTTTTAGTTTCCCCTACGAGTGGGAATATCCTCTCTGCATCCACCTTGTCGAGTCCCCTTATTATCTTATATGTTTCGATAAGATCACCTCGCATTCTTCTGAACTCCAATGAACCTATCTTCATGTCAAACCCCTCATCTTCGGAATCAACTTAGGGATCCTTCTCTGAACAGCCTCTAATGCAAGTATATCTTTCCTTAAATATGGAGACCAAAACTGTACTCAGTACTCGAGGTGTGGCCTTACCAATACCCTGTTCAGTTGTAGCAGGGCTTCTTTGCTTTTACACTCTTATACCCCTTGCAATAAAGGCTAACATTCCATTTGCCTTCATGATTACTTGCTGCACCTGCATACTAACTTTTTGTGTTTCATACACAAGGACCCCCAGGTCCCTCTGTACTGCAGCACTTGGAGGGGAACTTGCGGGTGGTGGTGTTTCCATGCGACTGCTGCCCTTGTCCTTCCAGGTTGTAGAGGTCGCAGGTTTAGGAAGTGATGCAGAATAAGTCTTGCCATGTTGGTGCAGTGCAATTTGTAGATGGTACACGTGAATGTTTAAGGTGGTAGATAGGGTGCCAATCAAGCAGCCTTTGTCCTGGATGGTGTCGAACTTCTTGAGTGTTGTTGGAGCTGCACTCATCCAGGCAAGTGGAGAGTATTCCATCATCCTCCTAATTTACCTAATTTTCTATCCCATTTTTTTCACTCTTGTGGTAGTGTTCCGAACTTTGGATCTTGACCTTGGTTCATTAGGAAGAGAATGCAGATCAGTAATGGAATATGACATTAAATCTTTGTGCGGATCATTATTATAGTGATTGTATTTCAATCTTCTCATCTTTAATTTTCATTTCCTTAAATCCAGAACAACAGGATTGCAACGGTCCATAAGGTGAAGAAGCTAAGACCATACAATGGTCAGTGTGTGCAGCTCTGGGGAATGTGTCTACCTCCATCTCCACCATGTTGCAACCCCTGTGCCTTCTGCCACTGCCATTTCTTCAATACTGTCTGCTATTGCCGGAAGCTGAATGCCAAATGTCTGCACAGGACATAAGCGGTTTGCCTCATGATAACAAAAGCATAGCCAGCGTGGTTATAAAAATGAAAAGTAAATAATGTGCATGCCTTTGCGTTGGTTACTGAGATAGATTCTAATTGGCTGAGAATTATCTACAAACAAATAATAAACACTCAGAGCTATTCACTGTTCTATGCTGTAAGCCACATCTGTGAAATTAGGTCACTGCCTGCATCTAAAAAAATGTTTGGCAGACATTTTTGGGGAGGGAGAGAGAGAGAGAGAGAACAGCCAGAAGAGAGGTTCATCAATTTCATATGCAATAGTGTGCTTTAAAGAAATTAATCACACTATGTTTTCATAAACAAAAAAAAAAATTGCCAAACGTTATCATAAAGACACTATGCCTTTAAGAGAATTACCAAATAAAGGGGTGGGGGGGGGTGGGGAGGAAGGGAATGTGTATTCACAAATAATGTTATTTTGGTAATTAGTAATGTTGAATTACAAAGTATGAGCTAACATACACTTCAGCTCAGTAAGGTCTATTTTACCGCTAATGAGAAAATAAAAATGTTTAGGAACAGAAAGGATCAACAGGGCAGATTTTCCTTTATAGCACTTGGACATAGAGCATTGGCTAGGCAGAGCACAGAGGGAAATTGAGCTAGTTCCATTACGTGCGTACAACTCTCCCTGCTCGCGTTTTCTTCATCACACTCTGCTCAGTCTGCTTTATGCCCAAGCACTAAAGAGGAAAATCTGCCGCAACAAGTGAATTGCTATTTGATATAGCTCACCCACCTTCTCATCGTACTCAATTCTTTCTCTCTAGAAATGCCTCTTGAACCCATTTATAGGGCCTAAGTTTCCACATGATTCGCGCCTGATTTTTAGGAGCAACTGGTGGAGAACAGACTATTTTAGAAATCGCAATTCTCCACATTTTTTTTCTGCAGTTCTAGTCAGGTAGAACAGTTCTAGTTTAGAACAGAATTTTTTCTTCAAAAGGGGGCGTGTCCAGCCACTGACGCCTGATTTGAAAGTTTCCACAGTGAAAATGTACTCCAAACTAAAGTAGAATGGAGCCAGTGAAGATTTTTGTAGAACTGAAAAAACCTGTTCTACACATTAAAAAAATCAGGCGCAGGTTACAAATTAGGTGTCCAGAACGAGGTGGGGGGGAAGGGAACTCATTAAATTCGACAATAAATCCTTATTTATACTTCTACAAATATTATACAAATAAATCCAACCTGAATAAACATTTATAAGCCAAGAAAAAATTAAATAAACCATCTTCCTACCTGTGTGAAAGTGCTTCAGCTAGGGAGAATTCTGCAGCTGTTCGTGCCGCTGAGCGAGAGAGGGAGGGGGAGAGAGAGAGAGAGAGGGAGGGAGAGGGGGAGGGAGGGGAGAGAGGGAGGGAGGGGAGAGGGGGGGGAAAAGAGAGGGGGGGGAAAAGAGAGGGGGGGGAAAAGAGAGGGGGGGGAAAAGAGAGGGGGGGGAAAAGAGAGGGGGGGGAAAAGAGAGGGGGGGGAAGAGAGGGGGGGGAAGAGAGGGGGGGGAAGAGAGGGGGGGGAAGAGAGGGGGGGGAAGAGAGGGGGGGGAAGAGAGGGGGGGGAAGAGAGGGGGGGGAAGAGAGGGGGGGGAAGAGAGGGGGGGAAGAGAGGGGGGGAAGAGAGGGGGGGAAGAGAGGGGGGGAAGAGAGGGGGGGAAGAGAGGGGGGGGGAAGAGAGGGGGGGGAAGAGAGGGGGGGGAAGAGAGGGGGGGGGAAGAGAGGGGGGGGGAAGAGAGGGGGGGGGGGGGAAGGGGGGGGAAGAGAGGGGGGAAGAGAGGGGGGGGGGGGAAGAGAGGGGGGGGGGGAAGAGAGGAGGAGGGGGGAGGGAGAGGGGGAGAGGGGGGGGGGGGGAAGGGGGGGAGGGGAACAGGAGCGGGGGGTCGGGGAACAGGAGCGGGTGTCGGGTCGGGGGGGGGAAGCGGGTGTCGGGTCGGGGGGGGAGCGGGTGTCGGGTCGGAGGGGGGGGAAGCGGGTGTCGGGTCGGGTCGGCGGGGAGCGGGTGTCGGGTCGGGTCGGCGGTGGGGGGGGGGGAAGTGAGTGTCGGGTCTGGTCGGGCGGGGAGCAGGAGCTGGCCGTGGGAGGAGCCTCATTCACGCAGCCCCAGTGAGGCCATTGGGCCAGGGCTAGGGGCTGCGTGCTTCGGGCCCCTCCCACACAGTTCGGCGCCTGGAGCTACTGCACTTGCGTGCCGACTGTAGCGCGCATGTGCAGAGGTCCCGGCACTGTTTTCAGCGCCGGGACCTGGCTCTGCCCCCCCCCACAGCTCGTGCTGGCTGCGCCGAGTGCCACAGGACCTGTAAGTCGGTGGAGAATACCGAGGATTTTTTTAGGCGCCGTTTTAGGCGCGAAAAACGGGCGCCCAGCTCGGAGGGGCGCCCGTTTTTTTTCTTGTGGAAACTTGGGCCCATAATATCACTTTAATAACCATTTCCAAAAGTCCATTCCCCCTTGAATGACAAAGTTTCACCTGACTCCCTTCTTACTCTTAATTCCCTAATTTTTAATTTGAGCATGTTGTATTTGAATGCTTTTTCAGAGCAACCACTTGGTGTTCCTCTTGTGTAACGATGAGGAGTTTGTGTCCATAGAAAACATGCTGCAAGGTCTAGGAGCTGCAGCATAGTAATTCACCACCCAGATTTGCAGTCATGGAGGAATGGTTGTCTGTATGGCAGTCTACCATGGCGCACAGAGCACTATAGCTGGCATCTACTAGCTGTAGCCAGAGAGGAAATCGCTTTTATGAATAGCTACACAGTAGCTCCAGGAAATAATCATGATCCTTCAAGAGCCAACTTTCCACCTTTCTTTTAGCTTCAAACAAGGCTACCTCAGTATGTGTGCATCATGTGAACATACATGGCCTTCTGCGATTTGTTACATTCACAGAATTTAATCCCTTTCTTTTCATGCAGTCTATGGCATTATGGAAGGGTCAATGAACTATGTTTATACAGCTCCCAATGGAGAAAAATTATCTATTTCTCTTGCTGCTGCTCGTTAATGTTGAAGACAATGTAGACACTGGCATGTCTGAAGATGTTGCGTGTGACTTCTTATATGCAACAGTCAACAGCAAACTGGCTGATCTCAGGCAGGTCTCTGAATCTGTCTGGAACAATTATGTTCCCTAAAAATTACTTTAACGACAACAGTGCAAATGGCAGCCTACCTTCCAACTGAAATATAAGTTACATTAGTAAAATTTCTATTTACCAGATATAGGATGCACACTCTCTCGCCATAGGAACACAGCCCACTTAACTAAACCCAAAAAACTTAGGTACAGGCTGCCTCAAGCCAAAGCTTAGGAACTTGCAAGTGTGCACAGAGATACTGCTGGTGTTTGACCAGTTAAAACCATGTTGTTTACCAGCACAGTGTATCAGCGAGTTTCCTCCTGGTTATCCAGATAACACCACCCGGTGAGGTCATTGGTTTCCAGGATTATTTGGAGTGGAGTAGAAAGTATTTAACTTGCAATGACAGGTCTGCTCCTCCAGGTCCCATCAATGAGCTATGCTGACTGGTCACTCATCAACAATGCTCTGGAGTACTGATAATTACAGAGAATCAACACGGTGCCAGTCTCCTATCAACATATCAAGATGGAACCAATTCAACCCCAAAGAGACCCTGCTTACTTACTTTGTCCAAGGAGTATAGTCATTAGACACATAAATAAAAAGTGTGAATTTGAGTTATTCACCATGATAGGGTATATTTTCCTTTGTTACGTCTGAGCAACACTTTGTTTCTAGGCAGATCAAGAGGAAATGGGGACAGAGATCCATTGTGTCAGGTCTCTGCTCCTAAAATACTGCCCCAGGATTTCTGGATCTTCCCCAGTTCAGCGTAACTTGGCCTGTATCCGGTAGAGCCATATGAATGCAGGTGATGGCAGAAGAGGGAACTGGACAGATATTTGGCAGATAAAGGGATCTAAGAATATGAGATAGAGAAGTATGTGGTATTTTTCAAACTTTGCAAATAGCCATCTAGGACACAATGGTGCCTTACATTCCTATGCACACTTTCTGTACTATTTTGATTAAATATCTGGTAACATTTTTTGCCAAATTCTAGCCTCAGCTGAAAGGAGTTCCCCCAATTTTCTACTAGCATGGTAGTTGTTCTGTTTCTAAAGAAATGAGAATTCAAATGTCAGGCTGTGAAGGAAATAGCAATTTCACTTTTTAACAAGTTGCACTTTATGTTTTATGATTGTGAAGTGTCAAGCCGAGGAGAAAGTGTCACAAAAGTAGTACACGAAACACAAAGTTAAAATGCAAGTACAGCAAGGAATTAAGAAGGCAAATGATATGTTGGCCTTTATTGCAAGGCGATTGGAGTACAACAGTAACAAAGTCATGTTGTAATTGTACAGGGCTTTGGAGAGACCACAGCTGAAGTACTTTATACAGTTTTAGTTTTCTTACCCAAGGAAGGATATACATGCCTTAGAGGAGGAGGTGCAATGAAGGTTCACTAGATTGATTCCTGAGATGAGAGGATTGTCCTATAGGGATAGAGTAGATTGGGCCTAAGAATGAAAGAGGATCTCATTGAAACATAAGATTCTGAGGGGGATTGACAGTGTAGATAATGAGAGGCTGTTTCCCCTGGCTGGAGAGTCTAGGGGGCATAGTCTCAGGATAAGAGGTCAGCCATTTAGGACTGAGATGAGGAGAAATGTCTTCACTCAGTGGATATTTGGCAGCACAATAGCAAAAAACAACATAAGGAAAGATACCCACACTGGGTTAGATAGGAACAGATGATAGCAATATAGGAATAGATACCAACACAGGAATAGATACCAGCAAAGGGACAGTTAGTGGCACAGGAATAGGTACTAGGCCAGGGATAGATACCCGCACAGGCGCAGATACCAGCACAATATCAGATGCCAGCACATGGACAGATACTCACTCGTACAATATCAGATACCAGCATGGAGACAGATACTCGTACAATATCAGATAGCAGCACAGGAGCAGATACTAGCATGGAGACAAATACCGGCACAGGGATAGATGCACATTTTCTTTTACTATCACATCACAATGTAATTATGTTTGTTTCTCATAAATCAAAGTAATCACATCATCTTACTTCCTGTGTAAAATACACCTTTTGTGATTTATTCTGTTTATTTGGTGAAGTCGTCAGAATACCATGTTGGAACTTGGCAAATGATCAATGGTAAAACAATTACATTATTCACCCAGAATTCTAACCTGGAAAAATGCCCCAGTAACTCAAGATATCTTAAAAGTAAGTAAGCTTAGAGCACTCTGATTGGAGTAACAGGGGCAGCAATTAAGAATTTATAAAATAAAATCAATAATTTCATTATAATAAAAGCATATTAATTCCCCTGCAATTTTTTTCTCTCCGCTTCTGAAGGTAATGATATTCTAAGGTACAGCTCCAGTTTGTGTAAACTGGCATTCTTTGGGGGAATTTTAACTCCCCAAAATGGGTGGGTTTGGGTCGGGTGGCATGTTAAAACGTAAAAAATAAACCCAACCCGCTCACTTCCGGTTTTAACGGAGACGGCATGTGGAGCGGGCATCCAATCCGCTCATTAAAGAAGGGTCACTCATTTAAATATTTTAATGAGGCTGCGTGCCTCAGAATCTTTCAGTTTTAACACTGGCTGGTCGGGTTATCCAAGCCGTGGGAAACTCGGCAGCTAAAGGGAGACAAGGACTGCTGCACGGAACAGGTAAGTAGCTTTCCAGCATTGCTTGTGGTGGAAAAGTGTGTGTCCCCCCCCACCAAGCAAACCTGTTTCCCAACACCCCCTCCCCCTCCTCCTCCTCCTCTCCACAATCGGAACCACCCGTGATCACTGACTCCCAGCCAAACCCCATCTCTTTTCAAATGTCCGACACTCCAAATCACGCTATACCTTGTGCTCTCAATTCCAAGCAGCAGGAAACTTACCTGCTGCGGCCTCTTCAGCAGCAATCCCCGCCCGACAGGGAGCCAAGTTTGTCAATCAGGCCGGCTTCTGAGTGGGGAACCTGTTTATAAAAAAAACACGCAGGCTGTGGAGTAAAACTTGGACTTCCGGGTTTCTCAACCAGAACTCCCTCCACCATTTGGAAATCCCACCCTATTAAATATCGGGGCCTTTTATATCTGAGCCTAGATGGTGAGTGTTAACATGCTATTTTATTGGCATGAAGCACAATCCTGTTCCGATCAACTTCCACACAAGCTCATTTTCCAACAGGGTTTACTGAATAGTGATCAAAAGTGAGAACACGGTGATATTCTTCCTCCCTAGTCTGGGAGCCAATTATAACTCCCCTATCTCTTCACTGATTAAAATTAGATCAGCTGATTCACCACTGATCTCATTTGACCCGGTCAGTTCTGCAGCATCAAGCATTTACTCACTCAGCCTGCAGGGAAACCTACACCATATAGTAATAATTTGGATTTTATAAAAGTAATACTATCTTGACCAGATGAAAAGTGGATACAGTCTGATCGAAATGGAAAAAACTCTATTCAGTTATTTTACATATTTTTATATTCATGCTTACCATTGTTTAAAGTGTACCAATGAATTACAAATCTATTGTTATATTTAAGTATGTTTGTATTTGTTATTTTTTGGTTTATGCTGTGGTTTGGGATTATAGAAATGTTATTAATGGTTTGTTTATTCTTTGGATCCATACAAAAAAATGAATCAAGACAAGAATCAGCAAAAGAGCCACAGCATGAACAGGGCCATAGCTGTCAGGACTGCAAATGTAACACACATTGGACAGCTATGAGGAGAGAGTGAGGAGACTAGGCCTATATTCTCTAGAATTTAGAAGAATGAGAAGTGATTTCATTGAAACATACAAAATTCTTAAAGGGTAGGTGCAGGGAGGATGTTTCCTCTGGCTGAGTCGTCTCTCCTCATAGGACAATTCCCTGCCCCCTACCGCCATAGCCCCATCCCAGGAATCAGTCTGGTGAACCTTCGTTGCACTCCCTCTATGACAAGTATATCCTTCCTTAGGTAAGGAGAGCAAAACTGTACACAATACTCCAGGTGCGGTTTCACCAGGGCCCTATATAATTGTGATCGGGGCCCAGGGGAGGAGTGAGTTTGGGGCCAGGGGTAGCACGGGCCAGCCCACACTGCGATGTCTGTGCAGCAGAGCAGGTCTCCAGTTGTCTTGGGTAATCCTTGCAACTGGACCAATCTCTAGCTCTGTTAAGCTCGTGTGGTGGCTGGTGTGCAACGGCCACCACACGTTAAAAAAAATCCACGCACAGGCATCTTCCATCCTTAAGGATGTAGCTCGGGTTCTTCATTCGAAACACCTGTGAACTCATCCTTTTTTGGCGTGGAAGCAAGTCACCCCTGTTTCGAGGGACTGCTTATGATGATGATATTTGCAGTTAGTCCTGAACTTCAAAAGGTACATTTCAAAGCAGAGCAGGCGAGTTATCCTCAGTATCATGGACAATATTTATCCCTCAATCAACATAACAAAAACAGATTATCAGGTCATTATCACATTGCTGTTTGTGGGAGCTTGCTTGTGCGCAAATTGGTTGCCGCGTTTCCCACATTACAACTATTTTTGTGTAAAACTTTAAAATCGAGTGCCCCTTTTTTAAGGGCACAATCAACAGGTCGACAACCATTTTAGTTGAGGCCATCAATCAAGTGCCCCCTTATTTTTCCCACATTACAATAGTGACTGCACTTCAAAAAGTACTTCATTGGCTATAAAGCACTTTGAGACATCTGGCATTCGTGAAAGGCGCTATATAAATGCAAGTCTTCCTTCCATTTAATTTACATGTTACTTTTTACTTTTGTAAATTTTGCACTCAAGGTGAGTGGCTGAAACTGAGGTGGCGAAATTGCCAATTTTTCAGAGCCCCGTTAGCGCCTATGGGCGCAAAACACTTTTCGCCCAGTGGGGTTGGGGGGGGTGGGGCCGAGGACGCTACCGGCTCCCAGGAAATTGCCCGGGAGTTTGCAAAGGCGCTGCCATGGTAGCAGAGCATCCTGGGGGTAGCGCCCCAGGCCGTGGCGCAACCAGTGATGATATCATCGGCGTGCACAGCAGTCCCTTAGCGTCGCGTGCTGACCCCTTACCGCCCCACATGGGAAATTGCCCCGTAGCCTGCGAGGCAGGTTGCGAAGCTGGCCGGCATCTGTTCGTGCGGTGGAAGTTACAGGGGAAGTCACCAGCGCCCTGCGCCGCCATCTTCGATTTTTTTGACGACTCTTGGGTCGGCTCACTAACCTGTTTTTTTTCCCCGTGATCTGGGTCACCATCGTATAGCCCGGCACTCCGTTTTGGCTGCCGGGCTGCAGACCCGATACAATGTTGCCCTGGTGGTCCAGTGGAGGCCATCAGAGGCCTTGCAGAGTACGAAGTGGCCCTCCCCTTTAAGTGAAGGGAAGGGACGTTGAGCTACGTGGAGCATCGCCCCAGGACCCATCACTAAAGGAAGTCCCACCCTGGCCACTGAATTGGGCTTACCACTTCCTTTGAGCAGTGGTAAGCCCCTATCAGTGGCCGGGGTGGGACTTCTGCTTTGGGTGCAAGAAGTTCTGGCCCCAGCAGGTTACCGTCCCCAATTGAGATCAGGGCAATTTCACGCGCCCCCCCCCCACCCAGAGTACTTTCACTGCATCATAGCTAGATGCAAAGTAGAGTTGCCTCTAGATTGTCCAACAACATGCTTCAACCCCAACATCCGTTTAAAAAAAAAAAAAATGCCCGACTGTTGCACTGTAACAATCTTTCAGTTCATTGCCTGCCTTGGCTCAGTGGTAGAACTCATGCCTCTTGAATCAGAAGACTGTGGATTCAAGTCCTAATTCCAGAGACTGGAGAACATAAGTTTGGCTAACACTCCAGTGGAGCAGTAAAAAGTGCTGCACTGTCAGAGGTGCTGTCATTTGATTATGCTAAGTAAAGGTCCTGCTGTCTTCGGTGGATGTAAAAAATCCAGTGACACTATCTGAAGAGCACGGGAGTTCTCCCGATGTCCTGGCCAAGATTTATCCCTCAACCAACATCACTAAAACAGATTATCTCATTATTGTTTGTGGAACCTTGGCTGCTGCTATAGGTATATTAAAAGGAAAAGGGTGGCTAAAGTAAATGTTGATCCCTTAGAGGACAAGACCGAGGAATTAGTGATGGGGAACATGGAGATGGCAAAAACTCTGAACAAATATTTTGTATCAGTCTTTACGGTAGAGGACACTAACAATATTCCAACAGTGGATAGGGAGGGAGGAACTTAACAAATCAGAATCACTAAGGAGGTGGTACTCAGTAAGATAATGGGACTAAAGGCAGATAAATCCCCTGGACCTGATGGCTTGCATCCTAGGGTCTCAAGAGCAGTAGTGGCAGGGATTGTGGATGCATTGGTTGTAATTTACCAAAATTCCCTGGATTCTGGGGAGGTCCCAGCCAATTGGAAAACTGCAAATGTAACGCCCCTATTTAAAAAAAAAAAGGAGGCAGACAAAAAGCAGGAAACTATAGACCAGTTAGCCTAACATTTGTGGTTGGGAAAATGTTGGAGTCCATTATTAAAGAAGCAGTAGCAGAACATTTGGAAAAGCAAAATTCGGTCAGGCAGAGTCCGCATGGATTTATGAAGGGGAGTTCATGTTTGACAAATTTGCTGGAGTTCTTTGAAGATGTAACAAACAGGGTGGATAAAGGGGAACCAGTGGATGTGGTGTATTTGGACTTCCAGAAGGCATTCGATAAGGTGCCACATAAAAGGTTACTGCACAAGATAAAAGTTCATGGGGTTAGGGGTAATATATTAGCATGGATAGAGGATTGGCTAACGAACAGAAAACAGAGTTGGGATAAATGGTTCATTCTCTAGTTGGCAACCAGTAACTAGTGGGGTACTGCAGGGATCAGTGCTGGGACCCCAACTATTTACAATCTATATAAACGACTTGGAAGAAGGGACTGAGTAACGTAGCCAAGTTTGCTGATGATACCAAGATGGGAGGAAAAGCAATGTTTGAGGAGGACACACAAAATCTGCAAAAGGACATAGACAGGATAAGTGAGTGAGCAAAAATTTGGCAGATGGAGTATAATGTTGGAAAGTGTGAGATCATATACTTTGGCAGAAAAAAAATCAAAGAGCAAGTTATTATTTAAATGGAGAAAGATTACAAAGTGCTGCAGTACAGCAGGACCTGGGGGTACTTGTTTCTTCTCTGAGAGGGTTGTAAATCTGTGGAATTCGCTGCCTCAGAGCTGTGGAAGCTGGGGCATTGAATAAATTTCAGACGGAAATAGACGGCTTCTTGAACGATAAGGGGTTATGGGGAGCGGGTGGGGAAATGGAGCTGAGTCCATGATCAGATCAGCCCAGCCATAATCTTTTTGAATGGCGGAGCAGGTTTGAGAGGTCGTATGGCCTACTCCTGTTCCTATTTCTTATGTACTTATTTCCCTACAGTGCAACAGTGACAACACTTCAAAAAAAATGCTCAATTGGCTGTGAACTGATTTGGAATGTCCTGAAGTCATAAGGCACTATATAAATGCAAATTCTTTCTTTTGAAAGAGACTACCAGTTCAGCACCAGTTTTGTGCTGTGGGTCTGACTTCACTAGGAATTGATTAAAACTTCCCCAAACTATTTCTAAGATAGGGCACTTGAAGCAAGCAGGCCAAGGAGACCTTCGCCCCATCATTCCAGGCTAAATCTGAGCCCAGGTCCCCAACACATTTTTATCAGTTGCTGGTTCTACAGTTGGTTCCCTAGTGTTACAACAGTTATGTCCAACACAGCTGACAGCCATGCATTGTCAATGTAACCAGCATGATGAAGAGGAACATTGTTTTATTTTTCTCATTTGTGAATCCAGTATGTTTTGCTCTTACTGTTATCTGCTTCTCTGTAATATGTAATAAATTGTTGCATTGATTTAAGTTGGGTTTCATTTGGTCTCAACCTCCATTATTTTACAACTTGCAGTACATTAAATAAATAAAGGATACTTGTTGATGGGGAGAAACAGAGAAACATAGAAAATAGGTGCAGGAATAGTCCCTTCGAGCCTGCACCGCCATTCAATAAGATCATGGCTGATCAGTCCTTCAATACCCCTTTCCTGCTTTCTCTCCATACCCCTTGATCCCCTTAACCATAAGGGCCATATCTATCTCCCTCGTGAATATATCCAGTGAACTGGCATCAACAACTCTCTGCGGCAGGGAATTCCACAGGTTAACAACTCAGTGAAGAGGTTTCTCCTCATCTCAGTCCTAAATGGCCTACCCCTTATCCTAAGACAATGTTCCCTGGTTCTGGACTTCCCCAACATCGGGAACATTCTTCCCGCATCTATCCTGTCCAGTCCCGTCAGAATCTTATACGTTTCTATGAGATCCCCTCTCATCCTTCTAAACTCCAGTGAATCCAGTTGATCCAGTCTCCCCTCATATGACAGCCCAGCCATCCCTGGAATCAGTCTGGTGAACCTTCGCTGCACTCCCTCAATAGCAAGAATGTCCTTCCTCAGATTAGGAGACCAAAACTGAACACAATATTCCAGGTGAGGCCTCACTAGGGCCCTGTACAGCTGCATTAAGACCTCCCTGCTTCTACATTCAAATTCCCTAGCCATGAAGGCCAACATACCATTTGCCTTTACCGCCTGCTGTACCTGCGTGCCCACTTTGTGACTGATGAACCATGACACCCAGGTCTCGTTGCACCTCCCCTTTTCCTAATCTGCCACCATTCAGATAATATTCTGCCTTCGTGATTTTGCCCCCAAAACGGATAACCTCACATTTATCCTGCATCTGCCATGTGTTTGCCCACTCACCTAACCTGTCCAAGTCACCCTGCAGCCTCTTAGCATCCTCCTCACAGCTCACACCACCACCCAGTTTAGTGTTATTCGCAAACTTGGAGATATTACACTCTATTCCTTCATCTAAATCATTAATGTACATTGTAAAGAGCTGGGGTCCCAGCACTGAGCCCTGTGGCACTGCACTAGTCACTGGCTGCCATTCTGAAAAGGACCAGTTTATCCCCACTCTCTGCTTCCTGTCTGCCAACCAGTTCCCTACCACGTCAGTATTTTACCCCCAATACTATGTGCTTTGATTTTGCACACCAATCTCTTGTGCGGGACCTTGTCAAAAGCCTTTTGAAAGTCCAAAGACAACACATACACTGGTTCTCCCTTGTCCACTGCTAGCTACATCCTCAAAAAATTTCAGAAGATTCATCAAGCATGATTTCCCTTTCATAAATCCATTCTGACTTGGTCCGATCCTGTCACTGCTTTCCAAATGCACTGCTATTTCATCCTTAATGATTGATTCCAACATTTTCCCCATTACTGATGTCAGGCTAACCGGTCTATAGTTACCCGTTTTCTCTCTCCCTCCTTTTTTAAAAAGTGGTGTTACATTAGCTACCCTCCAGTCCATAGGAACTGATCCAGAGTCGATAAGACTGTTGGAAAATGACCACCAATGCATCCACTATTTCTAGGGCCACTTCCTTGAATACTCTGGGATGCAGACTATCAGGCCCCGGGGATTTATCGGACTTCAATCCCATCAATTTCCCGAACACAATTTCCCGCCTAATAAGGATATCCTTCAGTTCCTCCTTCTCACGAGACCCACTGTCCCCTAGTATCTTCGGAAGGTTATTTGTATCTTCCTTCGTGAAGACAGAACCGAAGTATTGGTTCAATTGGTCTGCCATTTCTTTGTTCCCCATTATAAATTCACCTAAATCTGACTGCAAGGGACCTACGTTTGTCTTTACTAATCTTTTTCTCTTCACATATTTATAGAAGCTTTTGCAGTCAGTTTTTTAGATGTTGGTTAGCACGTATCCTCAGCATTGTAATGAAGAAATATTCCATCCCATGCTTTTGTCATGGTTCTATTGCATGTTCCATAGTGAATCCTTGTCATGTTTTTACATAGGATATACAGAAACAGGCCATTCGGCCCAATCAGTCCATGCTGGCGTTTATGCTCCATTCAAGCCTCCTCCCATCTTTCCTCATCTAACTCTCTATTCCCTCATATGCTTATCTACCCGCCCCTTAAATGTATCTATATTATTCGCCTCAACCAATCCCTGTGGTAGCAAGTTCCACATTCTCACCACTCTCTAGGAAAAGACATTTCTTCTGAATTCTCCTGAAGACACTGAAGAAGCTGGCATTGTTCACCTTAGAGCAGAGAAGGTTCAGGGGAGATTTGATAGAGTAAATAAGGAGAAACTGTTTCCAGCGGCAGAAGGGTCAGTAACGAGAAGACACCGATTTAATGTGTCTTTCTTTCACATTTTGCGGTGGATCCTTTTCATAACTGGACCCATCTTTTGTTTCTATACACCTGCCCTCCACCCAATCACAGATCTTTCCCTTTTTTTTTTGCCTCCTTTTTCTAGGCTCCGTATTCACTTAAAAGCTGTTCATCTTTAGCTTCTACCAGTTCTGATGAAAGGTCATTGACCTGAAATGTTAACTTTATTTCTCTCTCCACAGACCTGCCTGACTCGCTAAATGCTTCCCACATTTTCTGTTTTTATTTTATGCTTTTCGTGCTTTTCTCCATTCCATGTTTTACAGTTGATTCATTTCACATACTGTAGTTGAAGCAGGAATCATGGCAACTTTTAAGAGAAAACTGGATAAAGAAGATATAGGGCTAAAGGAAGAGCGCAGGTAAGTTGGGTTTTTATTTTGGCTTGTTCTAGCAAAGAGCCAGTAGAGACGAGATGGGTCAAACAATCTCCTTCTGTGCAGAATCTATGTGCAGCCAGATGGCTAAAGGAGGTATTGTTCTTGTTCAATATAATGCTATTCTCAGGAGCCAGTGAGAAACAATGTTGTACCAAAGAATTGTATGTGGTGCCATACAGAATCATAGAATGGTTACAGCACAGAAGGCCGCCATTTGGCCCGTCGAGCCTATGCCAGCTCTCTGCACGAGCACTTCACTTTAGCTAGTCCCACCCCCTGCCCTTCTCCCGTAGCCCTGCAAATTATTTTCTTTTAGGTGCTTATCCAATTCCCTTTTGAAAGCCATGATTGAATGGGCCTCCACCAAGCTTTCAGGCAGTACATTCCAGATCCTAACCACTTACTGCGTAAAAAAGTTTTTCCTCATGTCACGTTTGGTTCTTCTGCCAATCATCATAAATCTGTGTCCTCTGGTATTCGACTCTTTCGCCAATGGGAATTTTCACTATCTACTCTGTCCAGATCCCTCATGATTTTGAACTACTCTATCAAATCTCCTTTCAATTTTTTCTCCTCTCATGAGAACAACCCCAGCTTCTCCAATCTATCCATGTAACTGAAGTCCCTCATCCCTGGAAACATTCTTGTAAATTTGCACCCTCTCTAAGGCCTTCACATCCTTCCTAAAGTGCGGTGCCCAGAATTGGACACAATAGGGGAGAAATTTGGTTGCTTTGCGCTTCCCATTACCATCTACAGGGGGTGGTAACGGTGCTGAGGGGGTACTGACCGAGCGCGGTGAATTCACTGACACCCACGAACTTCCCTGGCGTTAACATTTACCGGCTCGCTCTCTTTCACCCTGTCAATCATGACGTCATCCGATACGCAGCAACCCATTTCCGCCCCGGATGTGATATTCAGACCCGCCCCCTGCTGCATCGCCGGGCATCAACAATGGCGGCAGCAGGGGGTGGTCATCTTGGCTAGCCGCTTGGAGAGCGATAATTAAAGGCAGCGGTGGTCAGGTAGGGCAAACTTAATTCCTCGCACCAGTCTGGTGCCTTCTAAATGCTTTCCACCGCTGATTTCTGCGAGATTCCTCAGCCCTCCACTCAGTGTTTCGGGCTGCAATGCAAGTTGCGCAGGTCCCGTGGCCCCAGAGAGAGAGCAATAAGTGTTTCAACCCATAGTTGTCCCTCCCTTTTAAGTGTGGGAAGGGGCCTCCTAATGCCGGCAGCACTGCACTGAACATTGTTCAGCGCTCTGTTGCTACCACCCCTCTCGCACGCTCTTAAGGGAAATGGTTAGTGCTTGATTTCGTGCTCCACTTCCCTCTTAAGAACATAAGAAATAGGAACAGGAGTAGGCCATATGGCCCCTCGAGCCTGCTCCGCCATTCAATAAGATTATGGCTGATCTGATCATGGACTCAGCTCCACTTCCATGCCCACTCCCCATAACCCCTTATTCGTTTAAGAAACTGCTTTCTTGCAGCACTGCAGTTTGTATGTAGTCCTACAGTGCTGACTTTGTGGTCCTGTTTCTCCCTGTTTTGAGAAGCCCCTTTTCCTAAAAGTAGAACCTCTGACCTCCCAGATGCAGCTGTGGACGGTGAACTGCGAGAAGTTTGCTATTTCACCTGTTCCAGCCTGGAAGTATCTGCTGACGAATAAATTCAGGGCCACAGTCACATTGGCCGCCACTGGCAGAGCCGTCATCGCTCTGCTCGGAGGCTGGAGATCAAGTTCCAAGAAATGGCAGTGTTCTGTGGCCAGCTCCTTGGTGAAATGGAGCCACCGACTTAGGTGCAAGTAGAAGTGCTCCTGAAGACCATATGTGCATATGGCCTGCTGCTGAGACCTCCTTCCCCTCCTTCTGTGAGCAGCTTGTCTTTGCTGCCTCTGCTCCATCTCCCTGCACCTAATGTTCCATCATGCTGCAGAGGGAGAGGAACTGCAAGTCGAGCCACCATGACTGGGAGCAAGTGGTGTAGTCAGAGCCCTCCCAATTGCAGCCAACACCTCCCTAACATCCAGCAGCATTCCCTGCATACTAACAATTTAATGTCTTTCAGCAAGTCAGTATTGATATAAATTCTGCAAGAGCCAGTTTAAGAGAAATAATCAACTTACCTGCAAGTTGGATGTATTCCTTTTGTTATGTTCGTAATAAAGTAGTAATGTAACTGAGTACTGTAGACGTGAGTAAGTGTGACCTTAGTTCCTTTAATCTAACTCCAGAGTACCGGTACAGCATGGGAGGCCTGCTTATATACAGTGCTCCCAAGGGATGCTGGGATCCTTAGGACTCCAACAGGTACGCCCCTCTGGTGGCAGCATAATACTGGTTACATAGGGTTGCATACATAACATCGCTCCTGCCCACAGTCAATAGTACACTTATTTACAGGGTGAGACAATCTGGGGCCTTTCGCTCCCTAGTCAATCATCTAGGTACAAATGCAGGTGTAGGTGAGTTGATTGGTTCTTCACTGGGCTGCTGTGCAGCTGGCCTAGCCGGGCTGCTGGGGATGGTGAGTTCAGCTTCGTGGTCAACCGAGATGTCGGTTGCCGTATGTGTGTGTGTGTGTGTGTGTGTGTGTGTGGGGGTGGGGCGGGAGGAGGGTGAGGGTCGAAGTTGGTGGTGTCCTCTTTGGGTTGCTCGTGACTGTCTGGGAATCGCAGTTTGGTTTGGTCCAAATCCTTTCTGCAAGTTAGTCCATTTGCAAATTTGACCTGAAACACCCTACTCCCTTCTTTGGCTATGACAGTGCCAGCAAACCATTTAGGACCATGTCCCTAGTTGAGTACAAATACAGGGTCATTGACTTCAATATCGTGTGACAAATTTGCACGATCATGGTACATGCTTTGTTAATGCCGCCTGTCCTCGACGTGATCATGGAGATCAGGGTGGACAAGAGAGAGCCTTGTTTTGAGCGCCCTTTTCATGAGCAGCTCGGCTGGGGAACCCCGGTGAGCGAGTGGGGTCTGGTGCAGTAGCTGAGCAGGACTCGGTACAGGCGTGTCTGCAGGGAGCCTTGATGGTTTAGACTGCCATTCTGCCTGGCCGTTGGATGCGGGCTTGAATGGGGCAGATGTGACGTGCTTGATCCCATTGCGGGTCATGAATTCCTTGAATTCAACACTGGTGAAGTACAGCCCATTGTCGCTGACAAAGACATCAGGCAGGCCGTGCATGGCAAACATGGCTCGTAGGCTTTCGATGGTGGCAGTGGACGTGCTTACAGACATTACTACATACTCAATCCATTTTGAATAAGCATCCACAACAACCAAAAACATTTTGCCTAGCCGTGGATCCTAGACCACAGTTTGGAGGGCCATGACCACAAACTTAGCAGTGCCTCCCTGGGTGCATTGCTCAGTTGAGAGCAAGTGTTGCATTGGCGCACACATAACTCCAAATCTGAGTTGATGCCAGGCCACCACACACGAGATCTGGCTATAGCTTTCATCATTACTATGCCTGGGAGGGTACTGTGCAAGTTGCGTATGAACGTTTCCCTGTCTTTTAGGCAAAACCACGCGATTACCCCACAAAAGACTGTCCGCCTGTATGGACATTTCGTCTTTGAGCCGCTGGAATGGTTCGATCTCTTCATGCATCTCCACTGGGACGCAGGACCAGCTCCCATGGAGGACACAGTTTTTTTTACAAGGGACAGTAGGGGATCTTGGCTAGTCCAGGTCCTGATCTGGTGGGCCATAACGGGTGACTTTTCATTTTCAAATGCATCCATCACCAAGAACAAGTCTGCAGGTTGTGCCATTTCCACCCCGGTGGTGATCAATGATAGCCGACTGAGTGCATCAACACAGTTCTCTGTGCCTGGTCTGTGGCGGATTACATAGTTGTATGCAGACAGTGTGAGCTCCCATCTTTGGATGCGAGCAGAGGCATTGGTATTAATCCCTTTGCTCTCTGAGAATAGCGATATGAGCGGCTTATGGTCAGTTTCTAACACAAACTTAAGACCAAACAGATACTGGTGCATTTTTTTACCCCGTAAACGCATGGCAGAGCTTCTTTTTCAATCATGCTGTAGGCCCTTTTAGCCTTGGACAAACTCCTGGACGCATAGGCGACCGGTTGCAATGTTCCTGATTCGTTAGCTTGTTGTAACACACGCCCAACCCCGTACGAAGACGCATCGCAAGCTAACACGAAGCATTTACATGGGTTATACAGAACAAGCAGTTTGTTGGAATAGAACAGATTTCTGGCTCTCAAAAGCAGCCTCATGATTTCCCCCATACCCAGTCATCTCCCTTGCGTAGCAACACATGTAGGGGTTCTAGCAAGGTGTTTAACCCGGGTATGAAATTACCAAAATAATTGAGTCGTCCCAGGAACGACTGCAGTTCCATCACGTTCTGTGGTCAGCGCGTTCTTGATGGCCTCCGTCTTGGCGTCGGTGGGTCTGATGCCATCTGCCGCGATTCTTCTCCCCAAGAACTCTACCTCTGGCGCCAGGAAAACACACTTTGAACGTTTCAACCCGAGTCCCACACAATCTAGTTGATTTAGAACCTCTTCCAGGTTCTTCAAGTGTTCAATGGTGTCCCAACCTGTGATCAATATGTCATCCTCGAAAACCACGGTGCACAGAACTGACTTTAGCAGGCTCCCAATGTTCCTTTGAAAAATAACCACGGTCGATCAAATCCCAAACGGGCATCTATTGTAGATGAAGTGACCTTTGTGCGTGTTGATGCAGGTGAGGCTTTTCGAAGATTCCGCCAGCTCCTGCATCATGTAGGCCGAAGTCAGGTCCAACTTGATGAACGTCTTTCCTCCTGCCAGGGTCGCAAATAGGTCGTCTGCCTTGGGTAGTGGGTACTGGTCCTGCAGTGAAAAACGGTTAATCATTACTTTATAGTCCCCATAAGTTCTGACCATGCCATCGCCCTTGAGGACCGGAACAATCGGACTGGCCCACTCGTTGAACTCCACCGGCGCGATGATGCCTTCTCATAGCAGCCTGTCCAGCTCGATCTCCACTTTCTCTCGCATCATATATGGCACCGCCCGTGCCTTGTGGTGGATGGGTCGTGTACTGGGAACCAAGTGAACATGCACCTTCGCCCCCGAGAAACTTCCAATACCTGGCTCAAACAACGACAGAAACTTGTTCAGAACCTGGGCACGAGGTGTCATCAACGGACGAGAGTGCTCGGATGTCGTCCCAGTTCCAGCAGATTTTCCCCAGCCAGTTTCTGCTGAACAGTGTGGGGCCATCTCCTGGTACAATCCATAATGGGAGTTCGTGCACTGCTCCATCATAGGAGACTTTTACTACTGCGCTGCCAATTACAGGGATCAGCTCTTTAGTGTAAGTTCTCAGCTTGGTATGAATGGGGCTAAGCTTGGGCCTGTATGCCTTGTTGCACCACAGCCCATCGAAGACCTTTTTGCTCATGATAGACTGACTCGCACCCATGTCCAGTTCCATGGATACTGGAATTCCGTCCAGTTTGACTTTTAACATGATTGTTGGACATTTCATGGTGAAGGTGTGTACCCCGTACACTTCTGCCTTCTCAGTTCGAGTCTCTAGTTCAGTTTGATCCATCATGGATCGATCTTCCTCTGCAACGTGGTAGTTTGCAGGGTTTACAGCTCGTCTACACATTCGCTGGAGGTGTCACAGCCTTTGCACGCATAGTGTTTGAAGAGGCATTGATGGGCTCGGTGATCACCTCCGCAGCGCCAACCAGGTGTTAACTGCCTCGCATTAACATTTGATGGTGAACTCTGGGTCATCTGAGGTCATGCAGCTGCAGGCCTGTACGTTCTGCCATATGCATTCCTGCCTGAAAACGATGTTACTTTGTGTACAGTACTTGCCGATGCACCTTTATGCTGCAAAATTTGTTTGGTGTTATCGCTGGTGGACATAAATGCCTGGGCTATCGTTATGGCTTTGCTCAGGTTCGGTGTTTCAACAGTCAATAGTTTGCGAAGGATAACTTCATGGCCAATGCCAAGCACAAAAAAGTCTCTTAGCATTTGCTCCAGGAATCCATTGAATTCGCAATGTCCTGCAAGGCACCTTAGTTCGGCGACGTAGCTTGCCACTTCCTGGGCTTCAGACCGTTGATGTGTGTAAAATTAACACCATAGTAAGGAAGGACATTAGCTTGGATGATGTGGAATCTGTATGGTTAGAGCTGCAGAATACCAAAGGGTAGAAAACATTAGTGGGAGTTCTGTACAGATCACCAAACAGTCGTAGTGAGGTTGGGGACAACATCAAACAAGGAATTAGGGATGCATGCAATAAGGGTGCAGCAGTTATCGTGGGCTAACCAAACTGGGAGCAATACGGTGGAGGAGGATTTCCTGGAGTATATTAGAGATGGCTTTCTAGACCAATATGTCAAGGAACCAACTAGAGGGCTGGTCATCCAAGACTGGGTAATGTGTAATGAGAAAGGACTAATTAGCAATCTTGTTGTGCGAAGCCCCTTGGGGAAGAGTGGCCATAATGTGGTAGAATTCTTTATTAAGATGGAGAGTGACACAGTTAATTCAGAGACTAGGGTCCTGAACTTAGGGAAAGGTAACTTCGATGATATGAGTCGTGAATTGGCTAGCATAGACTGGCGAATGATACTTAAAGGGTTGACGGTGGATAAGCAATGGCAAACATTTAAAGATCATATGGATGAACTTCAATAATTGTACATCCCTGTCTGGAGCTCAACCGTGGCTAACAAGGGAAATTAGGGATAGTGTTAAAACCAAGGAAGAGGCACATAAATTGGCCAGAAAAAGCAGAAAACCTGAGGACTGGGAGAAATTTAGAATTCAGCAGAGGAGGACAAAGGGTTTAATTAGGAGGGGGGAAATAAAGTATGAGAGGAAGCTTGCTGGGAACATAAAAACTGACTGCAAAAGCTTCTATAGATATGTGAAGAGAAAAACATTAGTGAAGATAAACCTAGGTCCCTTGCAGTCAGAATCAGGTGAATTTATAAATGGAGAACAAAGAAATGGCAGACCAATTGAACAAATACTTTGGTTCCGTCTTCACGAAGGAAGACACAAAAAACCTTCTGGAAATACTAGGGGACCGAGGGTCAAGTGAGAAGGAGGAACTGAAGGAAATTCTTAGTCAGGAAATTGTGTTAGGGAAATTGATGGGAATGAAGGCAGATAAATCTCCAGGGCCTGATACTCTGCATCCCAGAGTACTTAAGGAAGTGGCCCTAGAAATAGTGGATGCATTTGATGATCATTTTCCAGCAGTCTGTCGACTCTGGATCAGTTCCTGTGGACTGGAGGGTAGCTAATGTAACATCACTTTTTAAGAAAGGGGGGGAAAGAGAAAAAAACAAGGAATTATATACCGGTTAGCCTGACATCAGTAGTGGGGAAAATGTTAGAATCAATTATTAAAGATGAAATAGCAGCACATTTGGAAAGCAATGACAGGATCGGTCCAAGTCAGCATGGATTTATGAAAGGGAAATCATGCTTGACAAATCTTCTAGAATTTTTTTGAGGATGTAACAGGTAGAGTGGACAAGGAAGAACCAGTGGATGTGGTGTATTTAGACTTTCAAAAGGCTTTTGATAAGGTCCCATACTAGAGATTGATATG
Source organism: Pristiophorus japonicus (assembly GCF_044704955.1). NCBI lineage: Eukaryota > Metazoa > Chordata > Chondrichthyes > Pristiophoridae > Pristiophorus > Pristiophorus japonicus. The sequence continues at coordinate 200,776,672 of NC_091988.1, forward strand.
CAAAATTAAAGCACATGGTATTGGGGGTAATGTACTGACGTGGACAGAGAACTGGTTGGCAGACAGAAAGCAGAGAGTCAGAATAAACGGGTTCTTTTCAGAATCGTAGGCAGTGACTAGTAGCATGGCTCAGTGCTGGGACCCCAGCTATTTACAATATACATCAATGATTTAGATGAAGGAATTGAGTATAATATCTCCAAGTTTGCAGATGACACTAAGCTGGGTGGCGGTGTGAGCTGTGAGGAGCATGCGAAGAGGCTGCAGAGTGACTTGGACAGGTTAGGTGAGTGGGCAAATGCATGGCAGATGCAGTATAATGTGGATAAATGTGAGGTTGTCCACTTTGGTGGCAAAAACACACAGGTAGATTATCTGAACGGCAGCAGATTAGGAAAAGGGGAGGTGCAACGAGACCCAAGTGTCATGGTACATCAGTCATTGAAAGTTGGCATGCAGGTACAGCAGGCGGTGAAGGCGGCAAATGGCCTTCATAGCTAGGGGATTTGAGCATAGGAGCAGGGAGGTCTTACTGCAGTTGTACAGGGCACCTGGAATATTGTTCAGTTTTGGTCTCCTAATCTGAGGAAGAACTTGAGGAAGGTTCTTGCTATTGAGGGAGTGCAGCAAAGGTTCACCAGACTGATTCCCAGGATGGCAGGACTGACATGTGGAGAGATTGGATCGACTGAGCCTGTATTCACTGGAGTTTAGAAGGATGAGAATGGGATCTCATAGAAACATATAAAATTCTGATGGGACTGGACAGGTTAGATGCAGGAAGAATGTTCCCGATGTTGGGGAAGTCCAGAACCAGGGGACACAGTCTAAGGATAAGGGGCAAGCCATTTAGGACAGAGATGAGGAGAAACTTCTTCACACAGAGTTGTTAACCTGTGGAATTCCCTACCGCAGAGAGTTGTTGATGCCAGTTCATTGGATATATTCAAGAGGGAATTAGATATGGCCCTTACAGCTAAAGGGATCAAGGGGTATGGAGAGAAAGCAGGTACTGAGGTGATGATCAGCCATGATCTTATTAAATGGTGGTGCAGGCTCAAAGTGCCGAATGGCCTACTCCTGCATCTATTTTCTGCTTCTATGATACCTTGCCATCAGAACGCTCCTTCGGATTTGGGTGCTCCCGGACTAGTATACACAGTTCACATGATTTGGTTGTAGGTTTCACCGGAGCAAGAGAATTCTTCATGAGGCCATAGGTTGTTGCCCCACAGACGGGGAGGAGGATCGCCCTTCGTTTGGCAGCATTCTCGTCCCCTTCCAGCTCGTTGACCACGAAGTATTGGTCGAGTCGCTCCACAAAGGCCTCCCAATCGTCCCCTTCTGAGAACTTCTCCAGGCTACCAATAGTTCTCTGCATTTTCGCATGGTGGTTCATTACAAAGTAATGTAACTGAGTACTGTGGATGTAAGTATGACCTTAGTGTCTTTATTCTAACTCGAGTACTGGTACAGCATGGGAGGCCTGCTTATATACAGTGCTCCAAGGGATGCTGGGATCCTTTGGGACTCCAACAGGTACACCCTCTGGTGGCGGTATAATACAGGTTACATAGGGTTGCATACATAACACCTTTAATTTGCACTGTTGGGGTGGGGAGGAGAGGGTGTGTGGGGAGGGGGGAGGGGGGAGGAGGAGGAGGAGGAGAGGGAGGAGGAGGGGGGGAGGAGGAGAGGGAGGAGGAGGGGGGAAGGAGGAGGAGGGGGGGAGGGGGGAGGAGGGGGGAAGGAGGAAGAGGGGGAGGGGGGGGAGAGGGGAGAGGGGGGGGGGGAGGAGAGGGGGGGGGGGAGG